>NC_135233.1:1005117249-1005718638 GCF_051348905.1 Ranitomeya variabilis | reverse complement strand
CACTCTGTTAACCATTTATATGATGTAGTCACTATTAAAAGCAGCATCTAAGGGGTTAAACAGATATGATCGTGTCTGATACAGCAGGTTGTCAGCTATAGTGTACAGCGGACAGCTGCTGGATTGTCTCCTGTATGGGGATGCTCTTCCCTTATGTCTCCGGTCAATAAAAAGATGTATTGGTGATCACTATGGGGTTAAAAAAAGATAAACTATCCAAAAATGAAAAAAAAAAACATCGAAAGACCTAAAAGACTCATTAATGCAGATCTATAATGTTACCATGATTCAGATACTTGCTCTCTTACCATCTGTATTTTCAAATATAGCAGCACTCATTACAAACGCCACATCTCCCTTCTCCACCAGACACCTAAAATCAAAGGAATAACTGTAACTGAGCAGAAGTTAAATAGTTAACCCATTATCTACCAATGTCCTTTTTTTTTACGCCTAATCTTTAGCTTCTAGCAGCTATGATTTTATCATTTTTATAATTAGGTCCAATTTTTTGTGTTGTGTTTGTAAAATGAATGTTTTCAAAATAGGATATCATGTCATTGTCATTTTTAATTGAATATCAGGATGCCCTTTTCTGAAAAATCCGTACTTGTAAAAATTTTGCAAATTATGATTCTGATTCATTAGGACCCAAATTATTAAAAATCTGTCATTGAAAAAAAAAAGAAAATTGCTAATTTGGCAAGTAATGGGTTAAATAGATGTAAGTTACATGGTGGTCTGTGAACAATAGAACACTTTCCCTTCTGTGGTTTGCACAGTAAAGTGGATAATCACAGAATGAAGCACTTACCCATTTCAGGAGTTTCTGACAGCAGTTATACAGTGTTGGGCTAAATTCTAAATTTGTTGTTTTAGTTTGGGGGCGGTCTGTGGATTCCCTTTTTGTAAACCAAATAAACCATATAAAGTACGCCTGCGCAGCAGCCAGGACAGGAAGCAAGGAAGAGGACATCAACGGATGAAGATGGGAGGTGCCGGACGCGGACCGCGACACCCATCAGACTGGACCGCACCGGACAGTCCCCCCAGGTGAGTATAATCTAACTTGTTTTTCTTATCTTTCAGGATACATCGGGGGCTTATCTACAGCATTACAGAATGCTGTAGATAAGCCCCTAATGGTGGTGGCCGCAGCTTTTATACGAAAAAGTAGGTGACAGATTCCCTTTAAGGGTGCAAATTAAATAATAAATAAGGTGGAAATCTAAAAAAGATATTATTAGAACCATTTTTACTCAAAAAAAGTGGCAAAGGCTATAAAAAAATCGAGACCAAAAAGTTTTTACAAAACTTATCATGCTCAAATAACTCTCTATCTTTCGGTGTATTTGTATTCAATATCTGGAGTGACCCCAAAATAGAGTATACAGCCAATTGTAAGATTATGTAACTTGCATTAAAAGTCTCTTACATCACATTGGGCCAGATTTATCATTTCCAATTTTTTTTTAATGTGTTTTAACGTGTGTTCCACTCCATCATGCCTTCCTTATATTGAGGGAGAATTAAAATGACGCCTTCAGTGTGGTGTGCATCCCACCGAAAATGCCATGTCGTTTCTTTATTGGGGACCCCATTTTAATAGCCAGTAAAGGCTAAGTATACAGTAGTGAGCTGATATTAATTGTCTGGGAAGCGCCATAGGTATTACCCCCTTTCCAGGTAATAAACATCAGCCCTCAGCAATCAGCTTTCCCTCTGCTGGTTAAGAAAATTACGAGGGAGCCCAAGTCATTTTTTTTCAGAAAAAAAAACCTTTTATTAATTAAATACATGTACAGTTAGATGCACACACACTGCACTAATTGTATATGTCACTGACATCTGTATTTCTATTTATTCTATATGTATATACTGTATGTTATCCATCTATTCTATGCTGTTGGCTCCTGCTTTACACTACACGGCTGCTGAATTGCCGGATTTTCTTCAATCTATCTATGTAATATATATATATACATATATATATATATATATATATATATATATATATATATGTATATATATATATATATATATATATATATATATATATATATATGTGTGTGTGTGTGTGTGTGTGTGTGTGTCACTGTCATCTACATATCTATGTATTCTATGTGTATACAGATCTGGCAAAAATTAAGAGAACACCACATCAAAACCCTGTCATGGGCAGCCCAATCTCCAGACCTGAACCCCATTGAAAGCCTCTGGAATGTAATCAAGAGGATGATGGTCACAAGCCATTAAACAAAGAAGAACTGCTTACATTTTTGCACCAAAAGCAGTGTGAAAGACTGGTGGAAAGCATGCCAAAACGCATGAAAGCTGTGATTAAAAATCATGGTTATTCCACAAAATATTGATTTCTGAACTCTTCCTAAGTTAAAACATTAGTATTGTTGTTTCTAAATGATTATGAACTTGTTTTCTTTGCATTATTAGAGGTCTGAAAGCACTGGTTATTTTTTTTAATTTTGACCATTTCTCCTTTTCTGGAAAAAAAAATACAAAATTTATTGCTTGGAAATTCGGAGACATGTTGTCAGACGTTTATAGAATAAAAGAACAATTTACAGTTTATTCAAAAATATACCTATAAAAAGAAAAATCAGACAAACTAAAAAATTTTGCAGTGGTCTCTTAATTTTTGCCGGAGTTGTATATCTATTCTAACCTGTCAGTGTGATTTTGCTGTATGCAGCAGATGAATTGCCACCTTTTCATATGACATTGGTGCATAAAAATCAGACAGCACTTGCATGGCCCGAGTGCTGTGCGATTTTTTTTCACGCACCCATAGGCTTGCATTGGTGAGTCTCAGCCGAGTCTTGGTGCCAATTTACACGCAAGTCGAATATGTGTGAGAAAAGACACGCTGATGTGAGCTGCCCCATAGATTAACACTGGGCCGAGTGCTATGTGATGTTTTCTCACATAGCACTCGGCCGTATTCAACAGTAGTGTGACTCCAGCCTTATAGTGTGAGTCAAACGTTTTGGAAGATGTACTAATGAATTGTGCAAACAGAATATAGAAATTAATAATTTCGAAAAAAAAAAATAATAATGATACCACCATCTGACGCAAACCCAACTATCAGACTTCAGGAGACGTAAAACGACAAGAGCAGGATGGCTAGGAATTATCTTACTAGACTATTTTACCTGATGGCTCCTTCATGGCCATAATACGCCTCTTTGTCGCTTAGAGAACATGTTGTATTTGCCTCAGGGTTTTGTGGATCACCAATACACAGTTTGCAGAGATTGGAATCAATGGGGGATCCCGGAGCGCAGCTCTGACTGAAGTAGGACCCTATTGGGGACAGAGACATATCAGCATGGTCATTTATTTACTCAGCAGGATCAGCTGCTTAATTAAGTATGTCAGTGTAGAGGGATCATCCTGATTCTCATTTGCACATGGAAACACGAGAACCAATGGAATGAAACTGAAAGGGAGAAGATACAGATTAGATATTGGAAAAAACTTTTTGACAGTGAGGGTGACTGAAATTGTGAGTGTACCCTCAAGCTATATATATTTTTCAATCTTTTGCACTAGACCCAATTCCCATCTATTATAATAAAAGCTATTACAGAATTTTTGGTGCCATAGGTCGTATTGTCAGATATCATAGACATTTCAGAAGTTGTGATTCAGGGGCCTCAAGCCATCTATGAATTCATTCTATGAAGGAAAACCAAGCAGAACCCATCAGAAACAAATGGGCTGGGAGCTTCTACCCTTCGGTTTATCATCTGATGGGAATCTCAACTATTATATCCCATCGATTAAAACTTCTAATATATAAATATGACATATTAAAAACTGTTTAAAATAAAAGGTAGACTTTAACCCTCCTGCCTCCAGGCCTTCCCTGCACCAATAGTGATGCTCTAATGGTCAAAAATGAACATTTTTACCCTCTAAGAGCAATATTACCTGACCGCTGCAAACAATCACTTGCCTCATGGGTAAGGCCAGTTTAATGCAAGAAGTTCAGTATCTGCAGGACATGACATCTTTATTGGAGCCCTGACATGTAAAACATACCGTGACTCACCCTGCTCAGAAGGCACAAAGTGCATGTTTTGAAGATGCTGGTGAACTTATTGGTTATTAATAATGATAATTGACCTAGACCACAAACTGGACAGTATGAGCGCTGCATGTGAACGCAAGAAGTTTCCACTCACTGTCTTAACCTTTTGATTTTTCATTACGGTAGCGACCAATGATTTAACAGTTGAGAACTGTTTTTCTTTTAAATACCATCACACTTGCGATTGCCAGTAGAGATGAGCGAACTTATTTGGAAAATGTTCAACAATCTCAAATTCGGCATGAGCGTAGTACATTCGGATTCGTGTATTTTTACCTCCTAGTTGGCAAAAATTAGTCACCATCGGTAAATTATCGCATTTCCCCTAATGCTTTTGCTATGACTTTGGCTAGGATGGTGGTTGTGTATGGTGAGCGGGGAGGATGTGTTTTATGAGTGGAGGGAGTGTGTATAGGTCGGACAAGCAGCGGAGTGTAAATTTTTTTGTAATAACTTAATGTGTGTACGTTCCGGAAGCCAGTCAGGGAGGAGAAACAATCCACAACGTCATGACACAAGGGCTTCTGTCATTGACCACCAAAGTCACATGTCCCTCTCCAAATAAAAAGCAGACATGCTGTTTTGCTGGCACCATTTTCTCAGTGTAACAGTGCAGAGAGGCTGCTCCTGCTGCTGCAAGTTATATAGTTAGATAGGATCCTGTCCTGCTTGAAATCGACCTTCCAGTATCTAACTTGTTTATACTAATAGTGTTGTGCAGGTAAGAGTCTATATTTCCTGCTCGTTTGGGCTAAAACTGTGTAGCAGTCAGAACTCAAGAGTCCCCATTTCTAACTGAAATCGTTAGGCCTAATAATGGGGTTTAGCCAGGAGGCCCCATTTGCTAATCAAAATCGTTAGGGCTAATAGTGTTGTGCAGGCCGGAGTCCACATTTCCTACTCAAAATCGTTTGAACTAGTACTGTGTTGCAGTCAGGACTCAAGAGGCCCACATTTGCTAATCAAATTCATTAGTGTTGTGAAATCCGTAGACCACATTTCTTACTCAAAATCGTTTGGGCTAATACTGTGTTGCAGACAGGACTCCCCATTTGCTAATTAAAATTGTTACGACTAATATTGGGGTTCAGCAGGAGTCCCCATTTGCTAACCAAAATCGTTAGGGCTAATAATATTGTGCAGACCAGAGTCTAAATTTCCTACTCAAAATCATTTGAGCTAGTGCTGTGTTGCAGTCAGGACTCTGGAGGCTCCATTTGCTAATCAAAATCGTTAGGGCTAATATTGTTGTTCAGGAATACTATCTCAGAAAATAAATACTGAGTGTTCATTTAGCAACAGGTGACTGACAGGTCTGGGCTTAAGCTTGCGAAAGAGCTGGTTAAAAGAGGGGAAGGCTACATACAACATGAGTGGGAAAAAGCGAGGTCATGGTGGAAGTGGGAATGGGTTTTGTGTTCGACGTGTACGTGGGTTAGGTGTTAATATTAATGAAAGCTCAACTGAACAAACACCGTCTCATCCTATCTAAAAACAGCTGACAACATATGTTACTGGACGGACTATTTGACTCTCTTTCTTTGGCAGAGGTCCAGCGGTACACCTTGTAGATGAAGGGCAGAAAGAGCATGTGCACTAATGGATGGCAAGCGCTGTATCAAGTGGCCTCTCCTTTTCTTTCACCTAAACATCACACACAGTACTACACTCAGAGGTGGCACCCCAATCATCCTTGTTTTCCCCACATCACAACTTTCCAACTGCCTAAATGAATGTGGGGAACCACAGATGAGCCAGTCTGCAGAGCTGTTCACACATTCTATTCTATGAGCATCAGAGGTCTGCTCCAAAGATTCACAGAATCCAGAGGAGGAAAGCATCTGCAACGATGCCCAAGATTTTTTCCTTTTGGATCCGGGGTTGGATGAAGTAGGGTCTGAGCAGAATCCAGACCCTCGTCACCTGACATTAACCACCAAGGGTGGAGTTAATACTAATAAGTCTCAGATAAGACTCAGATTCCTGAGCCGCACGCTGTCAGGGCAGGAAGAGGAGGAGGGTGGCTCTCAGGGCGAGAAGTGGGATAACAAAGAGGATGATGATGAGGTTGTAGATCTTACTTGGTGTGAATTGAGACAGCAAAGGATGACCCAACTCATGTCACCTGCCAACTTTGCAAAAAATTACTCGGTAAAGGCAATAATTTGACTGCTACATACATAAACCGGCATATCCGTGTTCATTATACTGTTTTTACTTTGTGGAAATTGATGCCACTTTGTTGGTGTGTGGCAATAATTTTTTGAAATGTTTGCACTCTAAGTTGGGTCTCCTTCATGTGTATTGCCTGTAGCAGTAGGGCTCCCTGACTGGCAGGCCTGCCCTTACTTTCACTCAGTACCTGTATTACTATCCTTACTGTTTTCTAACATTAGTGCTTTACCAAGCTGATATTTGTGCCACCTGAGTGTGGCTGGAAAAAAAGACAGTTTGAGCTGTTGCATGAGGTATCAGGACACCCAGGATAGAAGGCTTATCCTGCTCCCTCACCCACCTCATCTTAATTGAAACATCAATTCCAAGCTGTAAATGCTGGCCCAGACCCTGATACCTCATGCATGGCCCATGGCTGACTGCTGCTGTGCCATTATAAAATGATCTACTGAGGGTCAATTGATTCCACTTTTCCTGGTGTCTGTCCCTAATTTTTGAAATGTTTGTACTCTAAGTAGACCTCTCAGAGCATCAGGCCTACACCTGTCACTCATCTACCTGTTACTGATCAATGTTTGAGCTGGTCCAAGTCCTGTCCCATGTATCCATGCTGTGCACTTATACTATTTGTACTCTGTGTCAATTGAAGCCATTTTTCCTGGTGTCACCTCTTAAGGTGTTGTCTATCTTTGGTTGTGCCTCTCATTGAATTCAATAGGGTTTGGGTATGTTTGACAAACTGTTTAGGGAACATGTTCGGCGAACAGTGGGAAGTTCCTTGACTTGTTCGCTCATCTCTAATTGCCAGTTTTATTTATTTTTTCCCTTTATATTATCCCTTTAATGATTGTTATTCAGATATCAGATCTTTTTTACTGGACCAGTAGTGATTTATCCAAAAAACTAAAGGTGATTATAAACAATGTTTGCATATTTTTAGAAAGTTGGAAAAATATAAAACATTATATTTTTTTCCTTTTTTATGGTAATGTTCGCCTTAAATATTGATGGAATTCTAGAACACATTTATTCTGTACATATGAAGATGTCCTTCAACTACAAGAGCAAATCAGGTTCCTTTGGATAAAACATTTGCCTTATTTCATAGCCATTGAATTGTTATGAAGATTCTGCAAGTATACAGGGTACACAGCCGATACAGATATACAGATATACAGTATGTACAGCTGATACAGATGTACAGTGCAGACCAAAAGTTTGGAAACACCTTCCCATTTAAAAATGTTTCTGTATTTTCATGACTATGAAAATTGTAAATTCACACTGAAGGCATCAAAACTATGAATTAACACATGTGGAATTATATACTTAACAAAAAAGTGTGAAACAACTGAAGTTATGTCTTATATTCTAGGTTCTTCAAAGTAGCCACCTTTTGCTTTGATGACTGCTTTGCACACTCTTGGCATTCTCTTGATGGGCTTCAAGAGGTAGTCACCGGGAATGGTTTTCACTTCACAGGTGTGCCCTGTCAGGTTTAATAAGTGGGATTTCTTGCCTTATAAATGAGGTTGGGACCATCAGTTGTGTTGTGCAGAAGTCTGGTGGATACTCAGCTGATAGTCCTACTGAACAGACTGTTAGAATTTGTATTATGGCAAGAAAAAAGCAGCTAAGTAAAGAAAAACGAGTGGCCATCATTACTTCAAGAAGTAAAGGTCAGTGATTCCGAAAAATTGGGAAACTTTGAAAGTGTCCCCAAGTGCAGTTGCAAAAACCATCAAGCGCTACAAAGAAACTGGCTCACATGAGGACCGCCCCAGGAAAGGAAGACCAAGAGTCACCTCTGCTTCTGTGGATAAGTTTATCCGAGTCACCAGCCTCAGAAATCGCAGGTTAACAGCAGCTCAGATTAGAGACCAGGTCAATGCCACACAGAGTTCTAGCAGCAGACACAGCTCTACAACAACTGTTAAGAGGAGACTTTGTGCAGCAGGCCTTCATGGTAAAATAGCTGCTAGGAAACCACTGCTATGGACAGGCAACAAGCAGAAGAGACTTGTTTGGGCTAAATAACACAAGGAATGGACATTGGACCAGTGGAAATCTGTGCTTTGGTCTGATGAGTCCAAATCTGAGATCTTTGGTTCCAACCACTGTGTCTTTGTGTGACGCAGAAAAGGTCAACGGATGGACTCTACATGCCTGGTTCCCACCGTGAAGCATGGAGGAGATGGTGTGATGGTGTGGGGGTGCTTTGCTGGTGACACTGTTGGGGATTTATTCAAAATTGAAGGCATACAAAACCAGCATGGCTACCACAGCATCTTGCAGAGGCATGCTATTCCATCTGGTTTGCATTTAGTTGGACTAATTTTTCAACAGGACAATGACCCCAAACACACCTCCAGGCTGTGTAAGGGCTATTTGACCAAGAAAGAGAGTGATGGGGTGCTACGCCAGATGACCTGGCCTCACAGTCACCAGACCTGAACCCAATCGAGATGGTTTGGGGTGAGCTGGACCGCAGAGTGAAGGCAAAATGGCCAACAAGTGCTAAGCATCTCTGGGAACTCCTTCAAGATTGTTGGAAGACCATTTCCGGTGACTACTTCTTGAAGCTCATCAAGAGAATGCCAAGAGTGTGCAAAGCAGTCATCAAAGCAAAAGGTGGCTACTTTGAAGAACCTAGAACATAAGACATATTTTCAGTTGTTTCACACTTTTTTGTTAAGTATATAATTCCACATTTGTTAATTCATAGTTTTGATGCCTTCAGTGTGAATGTACAATTTTCATAGTCATGAAAATACAGAAAAATCTTTAAATGAGAAGGTGTGTCCAAACTTTTGGTCTGTACTGTACACTATATACAGCTGATACAGATGTACTACATTTACAGATGGACAGTATATACAGATGTATGGTATATACAGCTGATACAGATGTACAGTATATACAGCTGATACAAATGTACAGAACCACCATCAGGGTACTGGCGTATGGGGCCCTCTGTCTTCTGCTCATCAGGCCCCAGAGGCAGGATCCTGCTGCTTCAGTAACTGATTGTGCGCTCTCTTCACATCATTGTCATACGCAGCAACAGTGGTGGGTGCCTCAGCTGAATCGAGCAGAGGGCACCGCTGGACCTCGGCCAGGAAAGGAGAACCTGTAAGGCTGCACTGTGGGGCTCCAATGTACTGTTTTGGGGTGCATTATTCTACTATGGGGTTGCATTATACTGCCATGGGGCTGCATTATACTGCCATAGGGCTGCATTGTACTGGTATGGGGCTGCATTATACTGCTGTAAATGACTATGGGGTGCATTATACTATTATGGATGACTATGGGGGCAATATAGAGAGACATGAGGCAGAATGGGAGGACACGTGGGCTCCAGAGTGTGGGATATTATTACTGAAGGGTCTAATTACACTGTGTTCCAAATTATTATGCAAATTGGATTTAAGTGTCATAAAGATTTAATTGTTTTGTTTTTCAAATAAACTTGTTGATGGTATTGTGTCTCAGGGCTCAATGGATCACTGAAATCAATCTTAAACACATGTGATAATTGGTTTTCCAGGTGATTCTAATTAAAGGAAAACTACTTAAAAATGATGTTCCACATTATTAGGAAGGTCACAGTTTTCAAGTAACATGGGAAAGAAAAAGGATCTCTCTGCTGCTGAAAAGCATCAAATAGTGCAATGCCTTGGTGAAGGGATGAAAACATTAGAAATTTTCCAAAAACATAAGCGTGATCATCGTACTGTTAAGAGATTTGTGGCTGTATCTGAGCACAAATGTGTTTGTGCTGATAAAGGCATAATGAGGAAGATTTCTGCCAGGCAAGTTCATCGGATTAAGAGAGCAGCTGCTAAAAAGCCATTACAAAGCAGCAAACAGATATTTGAAGCTGCTGGTGCCTCTGGAGTCCCTCGAACCTCAAGGTGTAGGCTCCTTCAAAGGCTTGCTGTGGTGCATAAACCTACTATTCGGCCACCCTTAAACAGTGTTCACAAGCAGAAATGGTTGTATTGGGCCCACACATACATAAAGACTAATTTCCAAACAGTCTTGTTTACTGATAAGTGTTGAGCAACCCTGGATGGTCCAGATGGATGGAGTAGTGGATGGTTGGTGGATGGCCACCATGTCCCAACAAGGCTGCAACGTCAGCGAGGAGGTGGAGGAGTCATGTTTTGGGCCAGAATCATGGGAAACAGCTGGTAAGGCCCTTTAAGGTTCCTGAAGGTGTGAAAATGACCTCTGCAAAGTATATAGAGTTTCTGACTGACAACTTTCTTCTATGGTCTAAAAAGAAGAAATGTGCCTTCAGGAGCAAAATCATCTTCATGCTGACAATTCACCATCTCATGCTGCAAAGAATACCTCTGAGTCATTGGCTGCTATGGGCATAAAAGGAGATAAACTCATGGTGTGGCCACCATCTTCCCCTGACCTCAACCCTATAGAGAACCTTTGGAGGATCATCAAGCAAAAGATCTATGAGGGTGGGAGGCAGTTCACATCCAAACAGCAGCTCTGGGAGGCTATTCCAACTTCATGCAAAGAAATACAAGCAGAAACTCTCCAAAAACTCACAAGTTCAATGGATGCAAGAATTGTGAAGGTGACATCAAAGAAGGGTCCTATGTTAACATGTAACTTGGGCTGTTGGGATGTTTTAGCTTTAAATAGCTTTTTTGTTCAGTGAATGTGACCTCCTAATGCTGCAAATTCCACAAATGAGCATTTTCAGTTCTTTAAAACATATCAAATGTTTAGAAATTCTACTGTGCATAATAATTTGGAACAGTGCATTTTGAGTTTTTATTCATCTTGGAGATTATACTGTTATCATTGGGAGGTTTCTACAATAAAATTCGATGTATAATCTAATGGGTGATGACTTTTATTAGACTGACTGTCATTTGCACCGACCATTTAGGAAAATCTGATAAAAATGTAATTTGCATAATAATTTGGAACATAGTGTAAAGGATATTATTTTTGAGGATACTGTCACTGTGAAGGGTGACATGGTCACTTTTTTTCTTCATCTGGCATAGTATAGATGTTGGGGAATGTGCTCTCGATAACTGTATTATTTTCTGCAGAGATCACTGCATTATCTGTGCAGTGACACTATATACAGAGCTCCTGTGTATAATGGCACTGGTAATCCCTGTATTACCTGTACACCAACACTATATACAGAGCTCCTCTGAATAATGTCACAAGTGATCACCGTATAACCTGTACACTGACATTATATAAAGAGCTCCTGTGTATAATGTCACTGGTGATCACTGTATTACCTGTACACTGACACTATATACAGAGCTCATTTCTATAATGTCTCCGGTGATCATTGTCTTACCTGTACACTGACACTATATACAGAGCTCCTGTGTATAATGGCACTTATGGTAAGATTAGTATTTTTTTTTTATTAATGATCAGCATTGCAGTATTCGGGCACTATGTGTTCCGGCCATGGTGTATATGGTTTATTCAGTCACTAAGATGTGGTAATATGTGGTCTGGTCACTGTGTGACAGTATTTGTCCCTTGTATGAGGTATTATTGATCATTTTAAAAATTGTATGTGACACATTCCCTTAAAGAAACATTAAGAAAAATATACCTAAAAAGAGTATTGAATATTTTAACAAATATTTAATAGGTTAGAGTAGAGCAGGGCCCTGGCAAAAGAGTCTACCTAGTCGTGGTGGCATTTTAAAAATAATCTTTTAGCCTAAACAAAAGCTGCTGGTTATGTATGTGATCTGGTGTTAGATGGGAACTGATAATGTGTGATTGGTGATGATGTGGTGCACATGTGGAGTTTTTCTATGAGTGGGAGGTAGGGCTGTGGAAGGTTCGAGGGTTTGTAGGCGGAGCTGAGGTGAAGCCTGAGCGGAGTCTCAAGGGGGCCCGAAAATATAGCCAGTATGGGGCCCCAAAATTCCTGGTGGCAGCCCTGCAGATGTACAGCATATACAGCTGATGCATATATACAGTTGATACAGAAGTACACTATTTACAGCTGATATAGATATAAACTATTTACAGTATATACAGCTGATACTCACCAATGTCACAATTTTTGGATTCCTTATAAATTAAGGCGTGTGGTATTTTCCATCCAGCGTTGTCAGTAACACTGGGGTGACAGGACTTTTTGCCTTGAAGATTGTTCCATGTGATATCTTTATCCGTCTTCTTTACTAAGGCTACAATTCTGTTTGAGCCAAACTCTGCATTACAAATATATTGTGAAGTAAATATAGGGAATTTGTAAAGTACCTCAATCATCTGTATTATTTCATATGGAGTGAATATAGTGGCAAATAGGCAGCATAATCCATACAGTATGTATGCAAATATTATTGCAGATTTCCCTTATGCAATGTAAAAAATGACATTTTTGGCTTGGAATATTTCAACATGTTCTCTACTGCATTCAATGGTTGGACAAATTGGACTTGAAGAGATGTGCCGGAGTGAGATGATTTTGGCCCCCTGGACATAATAAGGTGATGTTACATTTGCATAAAATAATTTCTCCGCAAATCAAATTTCCCCAGAAAAAAAAGCGTGAACAGCTAAATTCAAATTTTGCCTATTCCACTCATCTCTAGTTACTGGGGTATGATAGCAGCTGATAGGACCCTCAGCGAATGTCGGACCTGCTGTTGATGATCTATCCAAAGTATAAGCAGGGCTAGCATTAGGGGCAGGCAGACTAGGCAGCTGCCTAGGGCCCCCGCTTCCCCAGGGGCTACCAGCCAGTGGTGTGTGGCGAATAGCGGCACACCACACGGCCGCTATGGGGCCTGTGATTCAAGGGGCCTCATAATGATACAGTTGAAAGCGATTTGGAGGAGAGAGCATCAGATGATGCTCCCTCCCAATCATTTGCCTGAGTCTCGGACACTGCGAGCGCGCGATGATGTCACTTCATTGTGCACTATGCTGTGTGCTGGGCAATGGAGCTGCTGAGATGCTCTGCAGACCCTGGAGCAGCGGGGGAACAAGGAGGAGAGGTGAGTATTCTATATATTTTTCTTATATATCAGTGAGCATGTAGTGGCCATAGCACTGTAGGACGCATTGGATTCTATGAGGGGGCGTACATTATATTCTATGAAGTGGGCTGCATTATATTCTATGGGGGTTGCATTATACTTTATGGGGGTCTGCATTATACTCTATGAGGGGGCTGCATTATACCCTATGAGGGGGCTGCATTATACCCTATGGGGGCTGCATTATATTCTATGGGGGGCTGCATTATACCCTATGAGGGGGCTGCATTGTATTCTATGGGGGGCTTCATTATACTATATGGGGGCCACATATTCTTTAGGGGTGCTGAATTATGCTCTATGGGGGTGTATTATACTCTGAGGAGGTGGTTGCATTATACTCTATGGTGGGCTGCATTATACTCTATGACGGGGCTACATTATATTCTATGATGGCATCTGCATTATATTCTATGGGGGAGCTGCATTATATTCTATGGGGGGCTGCATTATACTATTTTTTTATATCAGTATTCATTATGCAAAGTAGGGGGCAGGTCACTGAGGGAGCAGTGACCTGTCAGCAGTGTGCATTATGAATATATAATCAGAGCACCACATACACCAACCCCGCCTTAGGACACGAGCAAATCATTAACACAAAACTAAAAATAAAGATTAGGTAGGTTACTATACACAATCTTGCTGACAGGTTCCCTTTAACAATACTGATATAAAATATTGACCACATACTGAATGTGTGAATGTGGTCATCACAGGTGTACACAGAGAGGAACCAGAAGACAACACTGTCTGATTTCTCCTACTCCTGCACTTATTAGAATTACTTCACCCTCATATTAAACAGTGCAGGTTTCTTTTAGCACTGCAGGGGTTAATCTGTTTCAGTTGAGAGCTCCTGGAAGCTTTCTTGGCTGATGCTCTTAGCTGTTCAATATTGGCCACTCCCCTCTCCTATTTAAAGGGAACATGTCGCCAAATTTGGTCGATATGAGATACGGGCACCACCTTTCAGGCCTGATATAAATCATTCTATAATGCTGTATATAAGCACCCAATGCGACCAGTAAGAGAAGAAAAATAATTTTTTATATACTCACTAGTGATGAGCGAGTATACTCATTGCTCAGGTTGTCCCCGAGCATGCTCGGGTGGTCTCTGAACATTTGTTAGTGCTCAGAGATTTAGTTTTTGTCAATGCAGCTGCATGATTTACAACTGCAAGACAGCTTGAATACATTTGGGGATTCCCTAGCAACCAGGCAACTGTTATGGTTCTCAATGGCAAGAGAACATAGCCCAGCATACATAAGAACTAGCTCTTGGAAGGATGGAAACTTAAACTGACCATGAACTAAACCTGCCGCACAACTAACAGTAGCCGGGTAGCGTGCCTGCGTTTTATCCCTAGACGCTCAGCGCCAGCCGGAGGACTAACTAATCCTGGCAGAGGAAAATACAGTCCTGGCTCACCTCTAGAGAAATTTCCCCGAAAGGCAGACAGAGGCCCCCACATATATTGGCGGTGATTTTAGATGAAAATGACAAACGTAGTATGAAAATAGGTTTAGCAAAATCGAGGTCCGCTTACTAGATAGCAGGAAGACAGAAAGGGTACTTTCATGGTCAGCTGAAAACCCTATCAAAACACCATCCTGAAATTACTTTAAGACTCTAGTATTAACTCATAACATCAGAGTGGCAATTTCAGATCACAAGAGCTTTCCAGACACAGAAACGAAACTGCAGCTGTGAACTGGAACAAAATGCAAAAAAACAAACAAGGACAAAAGTCCGACTTAGCTGGAAGTTGTCTGGAAGCAGGAACATGCACAGAAAGGCTTCTGATTACAATGTTGACCGGCATGGAAGTGACAGAGGAGCAAGGTTAAATAGCGACTCCCACATCCTGATGGGAACAGGTGAACAGAGGGGATGATGCACACAAGTTCAATTCCACCAGTGGCCACCGGGGGAGCCCAAAATCCAATTTCACAACAGTACCCCCCCCTCAAGGAGGGGGCACCGAACCCTCACCAGAACCACCAGGGCGATCAGGATGAGCCCTATGAAAGGCACGGACCAGATCGGAGGCATGAACATCAGAGGCAGTCACCCAAGAATTATCCTCCTGACCGTATCCCTTCCATTTGACCAGATACTGGAGTTTCCGTCTGGAAACACGGGAGTCCAAGATTTTTTCCACAACGTACTCCAACTCGCCCTCAACCAACACCGGAGCAGGAGGCTCAACGGAAGGCACAACCGGTACCTCATACCTGCGCAACAATGACCGATGAAAAACATTATGAATAGAAAAAGATGCAGGGAGGTCCAAACGGAAGGACACAGGGTTAAGAATCTCCAATATCTTGTACGGGCCGATGAACCGAGGCTTAAACTTAGGAGAAGAAACCCTCATAGGGACAAAACGAGAAGACAACCACACCAAGTCCCCGACACAAAGCCGAGGACCAACCCGACGCCGGCGGTTGGCAAAAAGCTGAGTCTTCTCCTGGGACAACTTCAAATTGTCCACCACCTGCCCCCAAATCTGATGCAACCTCTCCACCACAGCATCCACTCCAGGACAATCCGAAGATTCCACCTGACCGGAGGAAAATCGAGGATGAAACCCCGAATTACAGAAAAAAGGAGACACCAAGGTGGCAGAGCTGGCCCGATTATTGAGGGCAAACTCCGCTAAAGGCAAAAAAGCAACCCAATCATCCTGATCTGCAGACACAAAACACCTCAAATATGTCTCCAAAGTCTGATTCGTCCGCTCGGTCTGGCCATTAGTCTGAGGATGGAAAGCAGACGAGAAAGACAAATCTATGCCCATCCTAGCACAGAATGCCCGCCAAAATCTAGACACGAATTGGGTTCCTCTGTCAGAAACGATATTCTCCGGAATACCATGCAAACGAACCACATTTTGAAAAAACAGAGGAACCAACTCGGAAGAAGAAGGCAACTTAGGCAGGGGAACCAAATGGACCATCTTAGAGAAACGGTCACACACCACCCAGATGACAGACATCTTCTGAGAAACAGGAAGATCCGAAATAAAATCCATCGAGATGTGCGTCCAAGGCCTCTTCGGGATAGGCAAGGGCAACAACAATCCCCTAGCCCGAGAACAACAAGGCTTGGCCCGAGCACAAACGTCACAAGACTGCACAAAGCCTCGTACATCTCGTGACAGGGAAGGCCACCAGAAGGACCTTGCCACCAAATCCCTGGTACCAAAGATTCCAGGATGACCTGCCAACGCAGAAGAATGAACCTCAGAAATGACTTTACTGGTCCAATCATCAGGAACAAACAGTCTACCAGGTGGGCAACGATCAGGTCTATCCGCCTGAAACTCCTGCAAGGCCCGCCGCAGGTCTGGAGAAACGGCAGACAATATCACTCCATCCTTAAGGATACCTGTAGGTTCAGAATTACCAGGGGAGTCAGGCTCAAAACTCCTAGAAAGGGCATCCGCCTTAACATTCTTAGAACCCGGTAGGTATGACACCACAAAATTAAACCGAGAGAAAAACAACGACCAGCGCGCCTGTCTAGGATTCAGGCGTCTGGCGGACTCAAGATAAATTAAATTTTTGTGGTCGGTCAATACCACCACCTGATGTCTAGCCCCCTCAAGCCAATGACGCCACTCCTCAAAAGCCCACTTCATGGCCAAAAGCTCCCGATTCCCAATATCATAATTCCGCTCGGCGGGCGAAAATTTACGAGAAAAAAAAGCACAAGGTTTCATCACGGAGCAGTCGGAACTTCTTTGCGACAAAACCGCCCCAGCTCCGATTTCAGAAGCGTCGACCTCAACCTGAAAAGGAAGAGCAACATCAGGCTGACGCAACACAGGGGCGGAAGAAAAGCGGCGCTTAAGCTCCCGAAAGGCCTCCACAGCAGCAGGGGACCAATCAGCAACATCAGCACCCTTCTTAGTCAAATCAGTCAATGGTTTAACAACATCAGAAAAACCAGCAATAAATCGACGATAAAAGTTAGCAAAGCCCAAAAATTTCTGAAGACTCTTAAGAGAAGAGGGTTGCGTCCAATCACAAATAGCCTGAACCTTGACAGGATCCATCTCGATGGAAGAGGGGGAAAAAATGTATCCCAAAAAGGAAATCTTTTGAACCCCAAAAACGCACTTAGAACCCTTCACACACAAGGAATTAGACCGCAAAACCTGAAAAACCCTCCTGACCTGCTGGACATGAGAGTCCCAGTCATCCGAAAAAATCAGAATATCATCCAGATACACGATCATAAATTTATCCAAATAATCACGGAAAATGTCATGCATAAAGGACTGAAAGACTGAAGGGGCATTTGAAAGGCCAAAAGGCATCACCAAATACTCAAAGTGGCCCTCGGGCGTATTAAATGCGGTTTTCCACTCATCCCCCTGCTTAATTCGCACCAAATTATACGCCCCACGGAGATCTATCTTAGAGAACCACTTGGCCCCCTTTATGCGAGCAAACAAATCAGTCAGCAGTGGCAACGGATATTGATATTTAACCGTGATTTTATTCAAAAGCCGATAATCAATACACGGCCTCAAAGAGCCATCTTTCTTAGACACAAAGAAAAAACCGGCTCCTAAGGGAGATGACGAAGGACGAATATGTCCCTTTTCCAAGGACTCCTTTATATATTCTCGCATAGCAGCATGTTCAGGCACAGACAGATTAAATAAACGACCCTTAGGGTATTTACTACCCGGAATCAAATCTATGGCACAATCGCACTCCCGGTGCGGAGGTAATGAACCAAGCTTAGGTTCTTCAAAAACGTCACGATAGTCAGACAAGAATTCAGGAATCTCAGAGGGAATAGATGACGAAATGGAAACCAAAGGTACGTCCCCATGCATCCCCTTACATCCCCAGCTTAACACAGACATAGCTTTCCAGTCGAGGACTGGGTTATGAGATTGCAGCCATGGCAATCCAAGCACCAACACATCATGTAGATTATACAGCACAAGAAAGCGAATAATCTCCTGATGATCCGGATTAATTCGCATAATTACTTGTGTCCAGTATTGTGGTTTATTACTAGCCAATGGGGTGGAGTCAATCCCCTTCAGAGGTATAGGAGTTTCAAGAGGCTCTAAATCATACCCACAGCGTTTGGCAAAGGACCAATCCATAAGACTCAAAGCGGCGCCAGAGTCGACATAGGCATCCGCGGTAATAGATGATAAAGAACAAATCAGGGTCACAGATAGAATAAACTTAGACTGAAAAGTGCCAATTGAAACTGACTTATCAAGCTTCTTAGTACGCTTAGAGCACGCTGATATAACATGAGTTGAATCACCACAATAAAAGCACAACCCATTTTTTCGTCTAAAATTCTGCCGTTCGCTTCTGGACAGAATTCTATCACATTGCATATTCTCTGGCGTCTTCTCAGTAGACACCGCCAAATGGTGCACAGGTTTGCGCTCCCGCAGACGTCTATCGATCTGGATAGCCATTGTCATGGACTCATTCAGACCCGCAGGCACAGGGAACCCCACCATAACATCCTTAATGGCATCAGAGAGACCCTCTCTGAAATTCGCCGCCAGGGCGCACTCATTCCACTGAGTAAGCACAGACCATTTACGGAATTTTTGGCAGCATATTTCAACTTCATCTTGCCCCTGAGATAGGGACATCAAGGCTTTTTCCGCCTGAAGCTCTAAATGAGGTTTCTCATAAAGCAACCCCAAGGCCAGAAAAAACGCATCCACATTGAGCAACGCAGGATCCCCTGGAGCCAATGCAAAAGCCCAATCTTGAGGGTCGCCCCGGAGCAAGGAAATCACAATCCTGACCTGCTGTGCAGGATCTCCAGCAGAGCGTGATTTCAGGGACAAAAACAACTTGCAGTTATTTTTGAAATTTTGAAAGCAAGATCTATTCCCCGAGAAAAATTCAGGCAAAGGAATTCTAGGTTCAGATATAGGAACATGAACAACAAAATCTTGTAAATTTTGAACTTTCGTGGTGAGATTATTCAAACCTGCAGCTAAACTCTGAATATCCATTTTAAACAGGTGAACACAGAGCCATTCCAGGATTAGAAGGAGAGAGAGAGAGGAAGGCTGCAATATAGGCAGACTTGCAAGTGATTCAATTGAAAGCACACTCAGAACTGAAGGAAAAAAAAAAAAAAAAAATTTTCAGCAGACTTCTTTTTTCTCTCCTTTCTCTGCCAATTAATTTAACCCTTTGTGGGCCGGTCAAACTGTTATGGTTCTCAATGGCAAGAGAACATAGCCCAACATACATAAGAACTAGCTCTTGGAAGGATGGAAACTTAAACTGACCATGAACTAAACCTGCCGCACAACTAACAGTAGCCGGGTAGCGTGCCTGCGTTTTATCCCTAGACGCTCAGCGCCAGCCGGAGGACTAACTAATCCTGGCAGAGGAAAATACAGTCCTGGCTCACCTCTAGAGAAATTTCCCCGAAAGGCAGACAGAGGCCCCCACATATATTGGCGGTGATTTTAGATGAAAATGACAAACGTAGTATGAAAATAGGTTTAGCAAAATCGAGGTCCGCTTACTAGATAGCAGGAAGACAGAAAGGGTACTTTCATGGTCAGCTGAAAACCCTATCAAAACACCATCCTGAAATTACTTTAAGACTCTAGTATTAACTCATAACATCAGAGTGGCAATTTCAGATCACAAGAGCTTTCCAGACACAGAAACGAAACTGCAGCTGTGAACTGGAACAAAATGCAAAAAAACAAACAAGGACAAAAGTCCGACTTAGCTGGAAGTTGTCTGGAAGCAGGAACATGCACAGAAAGGCTTCTGATTACAATGTTGACCGGCATGGAAGTGACAGAGGAGCAAGGTTAAATAGCGACTCCCACATCCTGATGGGAACAGGTGAACAGAGGGGATGATGCACACAAGTTCAATTCCACCAGTGGCCACCGGGGGAGCCCAAAATCCAATTTCACAACAGGCAACCCTCACATGTATTCAGGCTGGCTACTAGCTGTAAATCATGCAGCTGCTTAGACAAAAACTAAATCTCCAAGCACTAACAAATACTCGGAGACCACCCGAGTGTGCTCGGGGAAAACCTGTGCAATGAGTATACTCGCTCATCACTAATACTCACATGTACGGCGGTCCGATCCAAGGGGTGTTGCTCTTCTTGGTCCGGCACCTCCAATCTTCTTATGATCGCCGTCCTCCTCCTTGTTTTGTGTGGATCACGTGTCCCTGCGTCATCCACAGAAGTCTCCTTAGTTTTGTGCTGCTGCGCAGGCGTATATCTCTATTCTGTTGAGGGCAGAGCAAAGTACTGCAGTGCCCAGTCAGAGAGTCCCGACGCCGAACCAACAAGAGCGACAGCTCTTGGACCAGACCGCCACACAGGTGAGTATACTATATGCAGCATTATACAAT
This sequence comes from Ranitomeya variabilis, assembly GCF_051348905.1. Taxonomy (NCBI): domain Eukaryota; kingdom Metazoa; phylum Chordata; class Amphibia; order Anura; family Dendrobatidae; genus Ranitomeya; species Ranitomeya variabilis. Next base: position 1,005,697,882 of record NC_135233.1, on the reverse strand, counting down.
GCGGTATATCAGCCCTGAAAGCTGGTGGCCGTAACTCATATCGGTCAAACCTGGTGACAGGTTCACTTAAACAGGCCTCTGGCAATCAGGAAATGCTAGAGATAGCTTACATGCTGCACCGTTCAGGAGCTTGGAGGAGATTGGTTGAGGAGCAGTTTGGTGGATTTATCTGGTGACTGCTGCTTGGTCTGGTTGTGCACAAATCCATTTCTTCTACTTCTTTGAATTTTCTCTTCCTTCACTCCCCGATGTATCCCTCTGTTCTTTGTGTGAGGTTATTTCTAGGATGGGTATTTTCCTTAATTCCTGTAGGTATTACCTTGTTAGTCTGGTTGATGTATTTCCATACATTACTACTCCCCACTTCCCTGGGTGAAGGAGGAGAACAGACTTATGGTGAACCCCTGGAGCTCAGCCAGGAGCATGGCCCCGGCGTCTTCACCATTAGAAGTAATCCATGGAGCAGTGATAGATAGGGTGCCCTTTAGTGCTAAGGACAGATAGGTGCCCCTGGTGCTGGGATACCTGACAACAGAGTTGTGACAGTGACCTGTATCCTTTATAATCATAATGTGTTATTATGGTTTTCCACTGTGTCCTTAAAAAATATGATTTTTTTGATAAGCTGTCCAGAAAAAATAAAAAGTCAGGTTGGCCACTCTGGAACTATTAGATATTTTTTCATCAGATGCGGTCTGTCTAGTTCATTTTTTTAAATTCTCTTTTTTAGTGGGCGATACAATACAGACATAACTAACAACCTTATATAACTCTGTAATTCAGAACAACTGTGATGTGTTCAGCGCAGACTGTTAAATCTGGGAGTGATGTTCTGGTGTAAAGTGTAAGGTTTTATGTCAGTGATATCAGCAGATCTATAACTACAGTATTCACTAGAGCCGGTACTGTACCTATATTATGTACACTGCATGTTACCTGTATATTCTGCCCCAGGTATCTGGCACGGGATCAAGTCATCTACCGAAAAAAAGAAAAAACAGAGGTAATTTTTATAAATATCTATATAAAAACTAGCTGTATAGTATGTTTTAACATGTACAAAGATTTGTAGGCATACTCCCCAAAACATAAATAAAACATAATAAAAATACATTTATGGTATTTATCAAAATATAAAATTAATTAACCTGACCAGTAAATGTACACACTATAAAGAGAATAAAGTTGAAACCCCAGAATTGTGGTTTTTAGGACTATACAACTGCACAAAAATGTAATAAGGAACCATCAAAACTTCGTATCTAAGATTAACAATAAAGTAGTTATGTGGGAATTTGGATTTTAGTTTGCCTTATGATTAAATTGAAATTAATCTTCTATATTAACCCTCCACACACTGGGCCACTTTATTGGTATTCACTGCACAGATAAATAGCGTTGGAGAGAGTGACAGAGTATGAGTGACCAGGAGCTTATTAAAGGGACTTGCACATTGCCATGCACATGTATAACAGCCAGGTAAAAGGATAAAATGTTTTACAGTTTATTATTTCATTACAATTGGTTGTTAACGACCAAAGCAGTAAGGATCTCCAGGGATATAGGATACTATCGCATATCCATCATGAATAATATATATATATATATATATATATATATATATATATATATATATATATATATATATATATATATATATATATACTTGCTTCTTCTTCATCTTCTAATGTACATTGTGCAGTCAGGTCCGATGGGCGTCGCGGGTCGGGGTCTGGTGTCTGCTCTCTTTCTGCGATGCCATCCTCCTTCTTCTTTGTGTTGATGATGCATCATACGTCGTCCACCCAGTCTTCCCCGGCATCATGCTCCTGGGCAGGCGTACTTTTGTGCACTGACCAATGTACTGCAGTGCGCATGTGCCGAAAAAGGTCATAGAGCCCTGGCACATGCGCACTGCAGTACTTTATTCTGCCCTGGTCAGAGCAGAGAAGTACGCCTGTGCAGAAGTGCGATTCCGGGGACACTGTTCGGATGACTAGGAAACCAGAAGGAGGACGGCATCGGTTCTGTGTGAATTTATGTCCAATTTTACTTTTTTTTCTTTTTGTTTTGCGTTTTTCCAATATACACAATAGAAATAAACGTGGATAAAAAACAAGTGTAATTGCAGTAATGTTCTGGGAGAAAAACATCATGTTCTGGAACAATTTCAAGGGTGCCAACATTTTCAGTCACGATTGTATTTGTATGTAAAGTAAGCTGCGGAGACACCATCACGTGTTTCTCAACGCAAGCAATGAATAGCCAGGCCTTTCTCCGGGAAGGAACAACCACGGGAAGGGCAGCATCCAATAAAGGAGAATATCCAATAAAGGAAGACCACCTATGCCAAGCATGGTATCCATCCACAAACAACTGTTTCGGGGTTTTTGCCCCTCATCAGTGTGGAGTAGGAAACTGGCTATTAGGAGCAGTGCCTAGTGAAAGGCTATGAAGGAACAGATGAATGACCTCGGGGAGACCAAAACATCCAACACTGCGGAGACACCATCACGTGTTTCTCAACGCAGTGATCCAGAACACTGCCCCCATCCCTTATGGGAAATATGCAAACGCATGTAAAGTAAGCTGCGGAGACACCATCACGTGTTTCTCAACGCAAGCAATGAATAGCCAGGCCTTTTTCCGGGAAGGAACGACCACGGGAAGGGCAGCATCCAATAAAGGAGAATATCCAATAAAGGAAGACCACCTATGCCAAGCATGGTATTCATCCACAAACAGCTGTTTCAGGGTTTTTGCCCCTCATCAGTGTGGAGTAGGAAACTGGCTATTAGGAGCAGTGCCTGGTGAAAGGCTATGAAGGAACAGATGAATGACCTCGGGGATACGATTGTATTTGTGTCTGGAATTGGCTAATGAAAGATTGGAGGAATTAGACATACCACCAAAAGAAGAACTAGGGTGCAAGGGAATTTATCCACAAATCTCTAGCGTTCTCTGCACACTGACTTTAGATACAACAATTTCAGTACAACAATTACAGTCAAATTATTTTTCGTAAAGGTGATAAATCCTGTAATTCTAGATACTGAACAGTATATAAAGAAATATGCTTGAGTAATCTCAAGGATGTGAGCTTGTTACAGTAAGTGTTTTGCCCTCTGAATATAGGGCAATATGTTTGTATTTATGTGCTGGTCAGTTGGTTATAGCACCATCTAGTGGTAAGAAAGTCCTCTCCAGAAGAAGACAAACCTCAGGATCTTAGCAAACACTGCCCCCTACACAAGAAACCACATCCTCTGCTAAAATGCTGAGCCTTCAGGCAGAAGTCTCTAGAAGACCACAAAGGTTTCCTCAAAGAAAACAAGATATGTTTCAGATGCTGTGCAATGACCTCGCACTTCGCCGAGAACTGTGAAACCAGTGTGAAATGCGAAGAATGTGGTAGCGTGGAGCACAACACAGCTTTACACCCTGGACCACCTTCAGGGGTATCGTCGCAACTAGAAGAGTGTGGTGAAAGGCCAATGGCCTCAATGTAGACACCCCAGTAGTCACTTCTCAGTGTACAGAGATCTGCAAGGAACTTGTAGCAGGAAGATCCTGCTCGAAGATCTGCTTTGTCAGAGTCTACCCAGCGAGCCACCGGGATAAAGCAATCAAGGTATATGCAATCTTGGATGATCAGAGCAAAAGGTTTTTAGCCAAGTCCTTTCTCTTCGACACCTTCAACATTGCTGGCCTCGGTTCTCCTTACCCCCTTGAAGACATGTGTGGGTACTGTCGAGATGGCGGGGAGAAAAGCAACTGGATTAAAGGTAGAGTCTATAGATGGTCAAACCTGCACAGCCTTGCCATTAATACAGGAGCGCAACCAGACTCCTGACAATAGGTCCGAGATACCTACACCAGAGGTAGCAGCTCACCATTCCCATCTGAAGCGTATAGCCCATCTGATACCGGAAGAAGCTCCGATTGTCTTACTCCTCAGAAGAGACATACTACGAGTCCATAAAGCTAGAGGACAGATTAACGGCCTAGAGAACGCCCCACATGCACAGATACTTGACCTGGGATGGGTGATTGTAAGAGACGTCTGTTTAGGTAGAGCACACAAGCTGACCTCAGTCAGCAGTATGCTCACCAATACTCTTGAAAATGGACATCCGTTTCTCTTCCAGCTATGTGAGAGTAGCTTCCTGATAAAAGAGTTGCTACACAATGCTCCTCAACCTTGTCTGCTAGCTGATCCTTCCTAGGAAGACCACGCATGTGATGGTGAGCAAGATCATATAGGGCGCACAGTTTTCCACAGAACAAGAGAAGACAACAAGGTAGCAATGTCCACAGAAGACAGACTGTTTTTGGACATCATGGATAGAGAGATAGTAAGAGATGAGTCAAAGAGTTGGATAGATCCTCTACCATTTAAACCCCAGAGGCAACGCTTACCCAACAACAGTGAACTTGTATACGGTCGATTTGTCTCCCTCAAATGCAAACTGCAGAAGGCACCAGAAATGAGAGAGCACTTCTTTGCCTTCATGGAGAGAATATTTTAGAATGGCCATGCAGAAATTGCACCTGCGCTTCAAGATCCGAGGAATGTTGGTATTTACCCATTTTTGGTGTGTATCATCCTAATAAACCTGGTCAGATAAGAGTAGTATTTGACTCAAGCACCAGATATGAAGATGTCTCACTAATCGATGTCTTTCTGTCTTGCCCTGACCTCAATAACAGACTTCTAGGAGTACTTCTTCACTTCCGCAGAGAAGCAGTGGCATTTATGGATGACATACAAGAGATGTTTCACTGCTTCCTTGTCAAAAAATATCATAGAAACTATTTGAGATTCTTCTGGTACCGTGATAATGACCCCTACAAAGATATCATGGAGTATCGGATGAAAGTGCACATCTTTTGGAATGGCCCTTCTCCTGCTGTCGCCATCTATGGCCTTAGACATTCAGCCAGAGAGGACAAAGAAAAGTACGGGTCGGATATTAGAGCGTTTGTGGAGAAGGATTTCTACATGGATGACTGCTTGAAATCCATACACAAGGATGAATTGGCAGTTAGTCTCCTAAAAAGGGCACAAGAAATGCTCACTTTGTCCAATTTGAGGCTGCAAAAAAATCGCTTCCAACAGTTGAAAAATGATGGCAGCTTTTCCCTCTCAAGATTACTCAACTGATCTAAAAGTCTTGGATTTAAACACAGACTCCCTTCCCATGCAACGGAGCCTTTGTTTGCTCTGGGATTTGAAGAGAGATGCAATTACCTTTCGAATCAATGAAGGAGAGAAACCATTCATGCGTAGAGGCATTCTGTCTGTGATAAACAGCTTGTACGGTCCTCTAGGATTTGTAACCCTTATAACTATCCAAGGTAAAATGATGTTGAGAGACTTCACCCAAGAGATGCCTGAATGGAATGATCCGCTTCCCATGGATAAGAGAGATTTGTGGGCAAGATGGAAGAAATCCTTAGAAGTCTTGTCAAATCTTTACGTGGCACGTCCATATGCTTCTGTACCATCAACAGAAGTCAGGACGCAAAGGCTCTGTATCTTCTGCGATGCCTCAACCAAAGCGATTGCAGCAGTAGCATATCTGAAAACTACTGACATTAAAGAACAATGTCATGTAAGGCTTGTTATGAGCTGGACAAAACTGGTCCCAGTCCAAGAGCACACAGTAGAGTTAGCTGAACTTATCTCAACAAAAATTGATCTGGAAATCAAGGATGTTGAGTTCTACTCAGACAGCAAAGTAGTTTATGGGTACATTTTCAATGAAACTCGAAGCCTTTATGTTTATGTCAGCAATCGGGTGCTAAGGATCAGGAGATCCACTTGCCCTAAACAGTGTCGCTATGTGTCCACACACCACAATCCTGTGGACCACGCAACTAGATCTATTGAATCAAGACACCTTAAGGACATAACCTGGTTTACGGGCCCTGCATTCTTATACCGTTCGACGCCTTACAGTGATGAGTCAGACACCTTTGAACTGGTAGATCCAGATGCAGATGAGGAAATCCGCCCTCAGGTATCCGTTCTACATACAATGACTTCAGACAATTACCTCAAATCCCACCATTTCAGCAGGTTCTCCACCTGGAACTCACTTGTTCATGCCATCACTTGTTTAATTCATGTGGCTCAGTCTTACAAGTCAAAATCACCTGCCAGTCAGAAGCATTGCAAAGGCTGGCACCACTGCAAGCATGCCTTTACCATTCCAAACCTAGAAAATGCCAGACCCTTGACTGCACTTTCTAGTGATGCTGAAGATCCAACCATTCTCACTCCCGCCATGTTACTCACTCAGAAAACCAATACTCTCAGCGCTCCACTGGGAGAATTCAGCAACAAGGACCTTTACATACGTCAATTGAGACAAGTTCAAAGTCTCTCCAATATCTTCTGGGATAGATAGAGAAAGCAGTATCTCTCCACCTTACAGCCTAGGAAGAAGTGGCAGATCAACAAGCCGAACATCAAACTCTGTGATGTTGTACTTATGAAAGACAGCCAGTCACACGGAAATGAGTCGCCACTGGGAATCATCACCAAAGTATTCCCAAGCAAGGACATGAAGGTGCGCAAGGTCAAGGTCAAAGTGTGGAAGGCTGGGGAGAGTAAACTATTCCTCAGACCAGTTGCAGAACTAGTTTTATTGTTTTTGCCAAAAGAGCCAGTAAGTGGCATCAGTTCATGCCAAGCAGGGAGTGTTCTGCCCTCTGAATATAGGGCAATATGTTTGTATTTATGTGCTGGTTAGTTGGTTATAGCACCATCTAGTGGTGGCTAAATGTGTAGCCTGTGTCCTGCTCCAACTTCAGTTTGCTATCCTGAGTAAAGCATATCTGGTAAGATTAGTATATCTGTTCTTGCAATGCAGTATTGTACAGAAATATGATTAACTGTATAACAGTCAGTATATAGGAGATGTGATTATACAGCTATGTATTTCCATGTTAAAGTTTGCATCATACTGTGTACTTTCCTGTTAATTGTAAGTGTTAGCTGTGTGATTGTAAGGAGGTGAAGCACAAGAAGAGTCCGGGGGTGGTTACCTTCTCGGCTCCATGCCTGGAACCATTGAGCTGTGCTACAGGTTCTCCAGGGGGCAGACTTAGAGACTGGAACAGGAAGGAAGCTGGGCAGAAAGCAGGAAAGGTATGCGCGCAAGGGTCATAGCAGCGTGAGCAGCGGTCAGAGCAGGGCACAGCTGCGCTCTGGGAGAGAGCGAGAGCTCCCTGTCAGAGGACAAATACAGGGAGATTGCCCAGAAAGACTGCATCTTGTGAGTACATGAAAGCGGACTCTGCTGTGACTGGAGAGGGGTGCCTTGAGACCCGTGCAGAGACATTGGCCCATGCAGAGACTGTGACCCCCTGGTACCCACGGTATCAGTGCAGAGACTGTGACCCCTGGTACCCACGGTATCAGTGCAGAGCCCTTGATTCCCTTAACCCCTTCCCGACCTTTGACGCCACGTAGGCGTCATGAAAGTCGGTGCCAATCCGACCTGTGACGCCTATGTGGCGTCATGGAAAGATCGCGTCCCTGCAGATCGGGTGAAAGGGTTAACTCCATTTTCACCCGATCTGCAGAGACAGGGGGAGTGGTACTTCAGCCCAGGGGGGGTGGCTTCACCCCCCCGTGGCTACGATCGCTCTGATTGGCTGTTGAAAGTGAAACAGCCAATCAGAGTGATTTGTAATATTTCACCTATGAAAATGGTGAAATATTACAATCCAGCCATGGCCGATGCTGCAATAGCATCTGCCATGGCTGGAGACCCCGATCTGCCCCCCCCACCACCACCGATCGCCCCCCCAGTCGTCCTTTCTGCCCCGATCTCCTGTCCGCTCCCCTCCTCCCTCCTGTCCGCTCCCCCGGTCCTCTTGTCCGCTCCCCCGGTCCTCCGATCCCCCCCGTGTTCCGATCCCACCCCCCCCATACTTACCTAGCTTCGATGTCCCTCCCGGTGTCCGGCCGTCTTCTCCATGGGCGCCGCCATCTTGTAAAATGGGGGGCGCATGCGCAGTGCGCCCGCCGAATCTGCTAGCCGGCAGATTCATTACAAGTACATTTTGATCGCTGTGGTAGGTTCTATCGCAGCGATCAAAATATAAAAATTATAAATAAACCCTCCCTCTTTATCACCCCCATAGGTAGGGACAATAATAAAATAAAGAAAATATTTTTTTTTCTTTTTCCACTAGGGTTAGGGTTAGAACTAGGGGTAGGGTTAGGGTTAGGGGTAGGGTTAGGGTTACGGGTAGGGTTAGGGGTAGGGTTATGGCATGTGCACACAGTGCGGATTGGCCGCTGATCCGCAGCGGATTGGCCGCGGATCCGCAGCGGATTGGCAGCGGATCCGCAGCGGATTGGCCGCGGATCCGCAGCGGATTGGCTGCGGATCCGCAGCGGATTGGCAGCGGATCCGCAGCGGATTGGCCGCGGATCCGCAGCGGATTGGCCGCGGATCCGCAGCGGATTGGTCGCGGATCCTCAGCGGATTGGCCGCGGATCCGCAGCGGATTGGCTGCGGATCCGCAGCGGATTGGCCGCGGATCCGCAGCGGATTGGCCGCGGATCCGCAGCGGATGGGCCGCGGATCCGCAGCGGATCGGCCGCGGATCCGCAGCGGATCGGCCGCGGATCCGCAGCGGATTGGCCGCTGCGAATTCGAAGCAGTTTTCCATCAGGTTTACAGTACCATGTACACCTATGGAAAACCAAATCCGCTGTGCCCATGGTGCGGAAAATTCCGTGCAGAAACGCTGCGTTGTATTTTCCGCAGCATGTCAATTCTTTGTGTGGATTCCGCAGCGTTTTACACCTGTTCCTCAATAGGAATCCGCAGGTGAAATCCGCACAAAAAAACACTGGAAATCTGCTGTAAATCCGCAGGTAAAACGCAGTGCCTTTTACCCGCAGATTTTTCAAAAATCGTGCGGAAAAATCTCACACGAATCCGCAACGTGGGCATATAGCCTTAGGGTTAGGGTTGGAATTAGGGCTAGGGTTTGAAATAGGGTTAAGATTAGGCTTGTGGTTAGGGTTACGGATAGGGTTAGGGGTGTGTTGGGGTTACAGTTGTGGTTAGGGTTGGGATTAGGGTTACGGTTGGGATTAGGGTTAGGATTAGGGTTAGGGTTGGAATTAGGGTTACGGGTGTGTTGCGGTTAGGGTTGTGGTTAGGGGTGTGTTGGGGTTAGGGTTGTGATTAGGGTTATGGCTACAGTTGGGATTAGGATTAGGGGTGTGTTGGGGTTAGTGTTGAAGTTAGAATTGAGGGGTTTCCACTGTTTAGGCACATCAGGGGTCTCCAAACGCAACATGGCGCCACCATTGATTCCAGCCAATCTTGCGTTCAAAAAGTCAAATGGTGCTCCCTCCCTTCCAAGCCCCGACGTGCGCCCAAACAGTGGTTTACCCCCACATTTGGGGTACCAGCGTACTCAGGACAAACTGGGCAACAACTGTTGGGGTCCAATTTCTCCTGTTACCCTTGCAAAAATAAAAAATTACTTGCTAAAACATAATTTTTGAGGAAAGAACAATTATTTTTTATTTTCACGGCTCTGCGTTAAAAACTTCTGTGAAGCACTTGGGGGTTGAAAGTGCTCACCACACATCTAGATAAGTTCCTTCGGGGGTCTAGTTTCCAAAGTAGGGTCACTTGTGGGGTGTTTCTACTGTTTAGGCACATCAGGGGCTCTGCAAATGCAATGTGACGCCCGCAGACCATTCCATCAAAGTCTGCATTTCAAATGTCACTACTTCCCTTCCGAGCCCTGACGTGTGCCCAAACAGTGGTTTACCCCCACATATGGGGTATCAGCGTACTCACAACAAACTGGGCAACAAATATTGGGGTCCAATTTCTCCTGTTACCCTTGTGAAAATAAAAAATTGCTTGCTAAAACATCTTTTTTGAGGAAAGAAAAATGATTTTTTATTTTCACGGCTCTGCGTTGTAAACTTCTGTGAAGCACTTGGGGGTTGAACGTGCTCACCACACATCTAGATAAGTTCCTTGGGGGGTCTAGTTTCCAAAATGGGGTCACTTGTGGGGGGTTTCTACTGTTTAGGCATATCAGGGGCTCTGCAAACGTAACATGATGCCCGCAGACCATTCCATCAAAGTCTGCATTCCAAAACGTCACTACTTCCCTTCCGAGCCCCGGCATGTGCCCAAACAGTGGTTTACCCCCACATATGGGGTATCAGCGTACTCAGGAGAAACTGGAAAACAACTTTTGGGGTCCAATTTCTCCTGTTACTCTTGCAAAAATAAAAAATTCTGGGCTAAAAAAATATTTTTGAGGAAAGGAAACACATTTATTATTTTCACGGCTCTGCGTTATAAACTTCTGTGAAGCACTTGGGGGTTCAAAGTGCTCACCACACATCTAGATAAGTTCCCTTGGGGGTCTAGTTTCCAAAATGGAGTCACTTGTGGGGAGTTCCTACTGTTTAGGCACATCAGGGGCTCTGCAAACGCAACCTGACGCACGCAGAGCATTCCATCAATGTCTGCATTTCAAAACGTCACTACTTCCCTTCCGAACCCCGACGTGTGCCAAAACAGTGGTTTACCCCCACATATGGGGTATCAGCGTACTCAGGACAAACTGGACAACAACATTTGGGGTCCAATTTCTCCTATTACCCTTGGGAAAATAAAAAATTCTGGGCTAAAAATCATTTTTGAGGAAAGAAAAATTATTTTTTATTTTCAGGGCTCTGCGTTATAAACTTCTGTGAAGCACCTGGGGGTTATAAGTGCTCACTATGCATCTAGATAAGTTCCTTGGGGGGTCTAGTTTCCAAAATGGGGTCACTTGTAGGGGAGCTCCAATGTTTAGGCACACAGGGGCTCTCCAAACGCGACATGGTGTCCGCTAACGATTGGAGCTAATTTTCCATTCAAAAAGTCAAATGGCATGCCTCCCCTTCCGAGCCTTGCCGTGCACCCAAACAGTGGTTTACCCCCACATATGAGGTATCGGCGTACTCAGGAGAAATTGCCCAACAAATTTTAGGATCCATTTTATCCTGTTGCCCATGTGAAAATGAAAGAATTGAGGCTAAAAGAAATTTTGTGTGAAAAAAAAGTACTTTTTCATTTTTGCGGATCAATTTGTGAAGCACCTGGGGGTTTAAAGTGCTCACTATGCCTCTAGATGAGTTCCTTGGGGGGTCTAGTTTCCAAAATGGGGTCACTTGTGGAGGAGCTCCAATGTTTAGGCACACAGGGGCTTTCCAAACGCGACATGGTGTCCGCTAACGATGGAGATAATTTTTCATTCAAAAAGTCAAATGGCGCTCCTTCCCTTCCAAGCCTTACCATGTGCCCAAACAGTGGTTTACCCCCACATGTGAGGTATTGGTGTACTCAGGAGAAATTGCCCAACAAAATTTAGGATCCATTTTATCCTGTTGCCCATGTGAAAATGAAAAAATTGAGGCTAAAATAATTTTTTTGTGAAAAAAAAGTACTTTTTCATTTTTACGGATCAATTTGTGAAGCACCTGGGGGTTTAAAGTGCTCACTATGCTTCTAGATAAGTTCCTTGGGGGGGTCTAGTTTCCAAAATGGGGTCACTTGTGGGGGAGCTCCAATGTTTAGGCACACGGGGGCTCTCCAAACGCGACATGGTGTCCGCTAAAGATTGGAGCCAATTTTTCATTCAAAAAGTCAAATGGCGCTCCTTCCCTTCCGAGCCCTGCCGTGCGCCCAAACAGTGGTTTACCCCCACATATGAGGTATCAGCGTACTCAGGACAAATTGTACAACAACGTCCGTGGTCCAGTTTCTCCTTTTACCCTTGGGAAAATAAAAAAATTGTTGCTAAAAGATCATTTTTGTGACTAAAAAGTTAAATGTTCATTTTTTACTTCCATGTTGCTTCTGCTGCTGTGAAACACCTGAAGGGTTAATAAACTTCTTCAATGTGGTTTTGAGCACCTTGAGGGGTGCAGTTTTTAGAATGGTGTCACTTTTGGGTATTTTCAGCCATATAGAACCCTCAAAATGACTTCAAATGTGAGGTGGTCCCTAAAAAAAATGGTTTTGTAAATTTTGTTGTAAAAATGAGAAATCACTGGTCAAATTTTAACCCTTATAACTTCCTAGCAAAAAAAAAAATTGTTTCCAAAATTGTGCTGATGTAAAGTAGACATGTGGGAAACGTTATTTATTAACTATTTTGTGTCACATAACTCTCTGGTTTAACAGAATAAAAATTAAAAATGTGAAAATTGCGAAATTTTCAAAATTTTTGCCAAATTTCCGTTTTTTTCACAAATAAACTCAGAAATTATCGACCTAAATTTACCACTAACATGAAGCCCAATATGTCACGAAAAAACAATCTCAGAATCGCTAGGATCCGTTGAAGCGTTCCTGAGTTATTACCTCATAAAGGGACACTGGTCAGAATTGCAAAAAACGGCAAGGTCATTAAGGCCAAAATAGGCTGGGTCATGAAGGGGTTAATAATAGACTGACCATCATTTTCCCTGGATAGGCCGTGCTGTAAAAGCTAAAGACTCAGAGCTTGTGCATCTCACATTAACTCCCGAAACCCCAGGCAGCGGGCTCCTATAGACTACTCAGCCCATGGACAACAGAGGGACGACAAGTGCCACTGTTTCTCGGCACCTACGTTGGAGAAGACGACCCTTCAAGCAAGTCCTCATCAGACTGATAAGTGTTCTTTTCTCAAGAAATCCTGCTTTCTTCTGTTACACTGTTTGACTCCCATATTTTTGCGCTGTTTTATTGTTAGTTATATTCTACTGCTTCCTCCCTGCAAGGAGAACCTGATTCCTGTTAATAAACCCCTCAACTGTTGGTCTGTCTGTTCCGTGGTGACACGCTCAGTACCTGCATACTATTACATGATGATTTGCCCAATACTTACCTATGTTGTTTGTATGCTTATAGTTTTACCGCATATTCTATACCTGTTCACCAATAAACAAGTTAGACTACAGAGAACAGTCTTCTTATTTGTAAGACAGAAAGTGGTTTATGCTGTATGTCAGATTGCACACCGTGTCAACGTTTATAAAGGCAGAACAGTAAGGAAGCGGTTAATATCTCCAGGCCTGCCAAATTTCGCAGGGTGTGATAGTCCTCATGAGAACTCACTGAAAAAATAAAGATTTGTTGAGGGCTGTGACTAAGCTGGGTGGATGCAGTGAGTAGCATAACTTTTTATGCAGTAATTGGTATTCAACCTGGATGGTGTCAAGATTCGACCATTAGAGATGAGCGAATATATTAATATTCGGCTCAGATTACGATCGCCATATTTGCAATATTCACCGAACGCCATTGGAGTCAGTGGGAGTACAGATGATATATTCAGAAACGATCGTTGAACATAAAATAGGCACAAATATGGCACGAATATGGCCAATTCGGATTTGGTGATCGTTTTCCTAACATATTTGATCATCTCTAGCGACCATCCAGGCTTAAAACCCCGGTAGAATGAGCTGCTGTGAGTGCAGGGTCAGTGACTAGCTGTGATGGCAGGTCACTGAGGCAGTCTTCCCAGCTCACTTTAGTGTCAGTTGGGCTGATGAACTGCAGTGACCTCAGTGAGAAATCGTGAGAAAAAGTACCTCTTTGCAGCGCTGAGCTCGCTGAGTCCACCGCAGTTTAGCATGAAAAATTTCTCACCCCTTCTGAATGGGGTGCAGGTTACCCAAACTGAACCTTTTTTAAATGTTCAGCCGAACTCGCTGTACCCGAACATCCAGGGATTCACTTATCACTATTCCCTATCAGTATGTCTTTGGACTTTGGGGAAAGCTAGAAAACCCAGAGGAAACCCACGCAAACATGGGGAGGACAAACAAACTCCTTGCCGATGTACTTGGTGGGATATGAACACAGGACCACATTGCTGAAAAGCAATGGTGCTAATCACTGGGCCTACATGCTGCCATCTATCTAAAGAACAGAGTCCTGTGACGTCACTGAGGAGGTGGATGGAATTCCCATAGAAATTAATAGGAATTCCGACCACATCTATGCTGAAAAAGGCTCATATCGCAGCTGCTATTAGGGCAGCCCTATTGTTGTAGAGTGAAGCAGATCCTATTTCTAGGACCACACTTACCATACATTTATGCTCTATCCTGTGGATACGCCAAATATGTATAAAATGGGAATGCCCCTTTAGGCTTCCTGATTAGGACATGCTATGGATGAGAATATGCAAAATACAAAACTTCTAATAAGAATAACACTTCAGAGTTGACTCTAATATTAAATATAATACTGTTTACTAAGAGGTTGCATCTAAATCTAGCTTGCATGATACTGCCTGCTGATTTGTTGTAGCTAAGTCTATCGTGTGTGTGTACTGCCTGCTGAAACCCTGGATGAAAGCATATATGCTCTACGCTATGTGTAACATGCATTATTGATTATAATGCCCATAACAGTTACCACCCGCATTCTACATACAATGAACGTGAAATAATTCTAGACTACCTACATTGGGATCACCATCCTGTAAGCCCGTCCTCTCCCCTCTGTATCAGTCTGTAATTGTTAGTTGGTTTCCGTAAGTGATATCTGTAATTTGTATGTAACCCCTTCTCGTGTACATCATGTACAGCACCATGGAATCAATGGTGCTATATAAATAAATAATAATAATAATTGGGATCAGTTCACACGTCTGTTATACACATAGGGTACGAACTCATTGCATTCTTTGGGGCTGTTCACACAGGAGCAGACTAGTGATGAGCGAGTATACTCGTTGCTCAGGTTTTCCCAAGCACGCTCGGGTGAGCTCCGAGTATTTGTGACTGCTCGGAGATTTAGTTTTCCTTGCCGCAGCTGCATGATTTGCAACTGTTATACAGCTTGATTACATGTGGGGATTCCCTAGCAACCAGGCAACCCCCACATGCACTCAGCCCGTCTAGCAGCCATAAATCATGCAGCTGCATCAACAAAAACTAAATCTCTCAGCAGTCACAAATACTCGGAGACCACCCGAGCGTGCTCGGGAAAATCTGCTCATTACTAGAGCAGACATATCATTTGTGCAACCTTTGCAGCCACACAGGAGCCCAAGGGATAAACGGACCCATTTCTACCTCCAAAACAAATGGAATTATGCATTATGACGAGTTCCTGAGCTGCAAAGGGCCCATGTATTATTTTTGCACAGGGGCCCCTCTTCTGCCATTGTCCACCAGTGTGTTCACATATCCATTTTTTCATCCAATTTGCGAAACAAGCTTACTGGGTCATTTTAAAAACGGATAACCCACGGAAATCATCCATGTGCCATCCTAGTACAGCATGTTTGGTTTTTTTGTTGTCTAATGGGTTGGAGAAGCTTGGGAATGCATATATTGTTTATTTCTAATGAGAAAAAAAGAATGCAGCAGCTGATAAGACAACGGCCATTTTTTTCTCATATGTACCAAAAAAGTAGACTTCTAAATAAGGCCTTAGCTATCTAATATTTATGGGAGGTTTAAAAGGGTTTTCTGTTTTCAGGAAAGTCCCAGGTGCAGTTTGTTGTAACAAAAACAAAATGTGCCTTTGGGATCATTCACACATCAGTTTGTTTTCTTGAACAATAGATTTTATTAAAGAATTATCCAATTAATAAACATGTACATTGTAATGATAAAACAATAAAACAAACATTTTGTTGGGTGGAGTTCAAGGGGAGAGGCTAACGTAACTGACGGGAAGGAGCAAAGGGTAAAAGGAAAGGAAAAAGGAGCCCGAGGGGGGGGGTTAGCGGAGTCTAAATTCAATATAAATAATTAGGACAAATCTGAGAAGTCAGGACCATGTAGACGAAGTGAAGGTGTGGCGAAGGGAGAGTAGTTGGCGTATTTGGAGCGGCCCCCAGACACAGGACGACGGGGTACTCGGATCCGGGTCTCTTGGTTCTGAGGATGTCACGGTGGCCTGACCCGGTCCGTGGTCCTGCTAAGGGGCGCCCAATAAAAGGTGTAGGTGGTGGTGTAGGTCGCAGTAAATAACGAGGACACAGGGTTGCAGTCTCTTTACCTCTTTACTGAAGGCTTCGGCATCCGCAATCCAGAGCACTGTTAACTGGGCTGGCTGAGACCGGCCGGTCCGAAGGCACATCCAGAGTTCCCTTTGCAGGTGGAAATCAGTGCCTACCTACTAGCGCCTGGGTGTTGTAGTACTTCCCTGCTGAGCACCACGGGATAGTCCTCACAACTGTCGTGTATGTTTCTGTTCTCTCTCTCTCCGTCCCCCAGATGGTTTGGATAGGACGCACCCGTATGACGGGGTAGGCCTGGAGTTATTTTATAGGGACCCTAGAGACGCCCCTCTCCCACAATTGCCTCCGTTGTCTTCATTAGGTGGTTAAGGTGAGGCAGCCAACCTAAAATTAACTGCCCTGCCGTTGGTTTGAAGTAATGCGTAGAGCCCAATACTTCCTCGGCATTCCGGCCACCGGATACGGGCCTCAGTAGGATGTTGCCGATCTCGGGGCACGACTCCTACTGGTTCTTTCGCCTTTGTGCTGTGATCTCGTTTCTCACTTCCCCACAATAAACCTCGCTTCTTGTCCTTTCTTAAGATACCGCCGCAATGAAGTGCAGGCACGGCTCCGTAACGATCTGTCCTTTCGCTAGGCCTCTGTCAGGATCCCACCCCTGACAGGGACCCCCCTGAATCTTTCCAAGTAACGCTCTTCTCTCACTAGATGTTACCTGGGCAAAACCCAATCAGCTTCTCTCTAACTTCCTATCCAGCCCCCAGTTTTACCAGAGTGTGAGGAGTGACCTAATACATAGAACCCTTTGCTCTCCCTGGTGGCCGGAGTGTGAAGCGTAATGTGTGACTGTGATACCTGGTTAGGTGAACTTCTTTAGTGCCATCAGACGTACCATCACTCCCCTTAGTAGCGGAGCGACAGTACTGCAACGACCAGGACTCTGGGGCGCTGCATATTCCACCCAGGGAAGCCAACATTTTCTCAACTCTACGGACTTTATCCATACGTATGGGAGATAATTTTTCATTGATCATATACCAAGTAAGGGGTCTCTTGACTTCTGATAAATCTAAATCTGATATTTTCCAGGCCAATGCTATAGTTTGCTTGGTCGCTAGGAATATAAATGAGTTGAGAATTTGTGTTTAGGAATAATATGGATACGTTTGTTAAGTAAATCTTCCCAAGGTTTTTTTTTAAGGTTAGTGTTTGTCACTGAAAGAATGAGGTGATATACTCTAGTCTAAAATCTGCGCACCACGTCCACCAAGTATGGTACATATCCCCCGTCAGAATCACAACCTCCAAAACACTTGGGCGATTAGCCTGGAACTGCCTTTGCAACTCTAGCTGGGGTTAAGTACCATCTAGTTAACACGTCATAGTTTGTCTCTAGCATTAAGGTGTTTAGAATTCCGCGTATGAGTGCTATCTGTGTTTTTCATGAATAGCACTTGTACCTATGACTGTCTGCAGACAACCAGAGTTCTGAAGCCGAACTCTATGGTTGTCATAGCCAGATTGCTATGAGCGCCGCCTGGTAATTGGCGCTCATAGCAAGTGAGTATTTCAGAGGCAATCAAAGTATTGCAATTTCTAGTCTCCCATGGACAATATTGAAACATGCAAAAAGTAAAAAAAAAGTTTTAAAAAATATTAAAAAAATAAAAGGTCAAATCACCCCCAATCACCCCACACAGCGGGGCAGTACTTCTATATGGTGCTGTATAACTGTAAGGGGGTACAGGAGAGTATTATTACTATGAGGAGCTACAGAGGGTAGATAATTACTGTATAGGGGCACAGAGGGGGCTCTGTTATTGCGTGGGGCACAAAAGGTGGATATTATTATAGAAGGGGAATTATTACTGTCTAGGGCACTGTTAATAGCACTATATGGTTTGTGTAGAGAGAGTTGAAGATGAGAAGGGGCTGGAAAAGAAGTAAGCCAAATATGTCTCTGTGTTACATTTTGCAAGGATAAGTTATGGAAGGAAGAAGAGGTCATGGCAGTATGGGCCAAATGAAAAATAAAAGGGAAATTGAATGAAAACAATCAACAAGAACGTCACTGGTGAGAACCTGCACAGCATAGACATATACAGCCTGTAGAGCACTGGCTAAGGACTGATATTACCATTATATGGTCCCGGGACAGAGGTTTTAGTTCAAGAAGCACTCTCATCTATATATATATTTTTTTATTAAATATGTGTATGGTGTGTAGGGAGTGTACAGTATTAATATATTAATGTACTCATCTACCGCCACTTTCTCTGGCATCCAGCTCGTTTCTGCTTCCGCTTCGCAGTTACGCTACCTCAGTTCTGACTAGCCGGGTCTCCAGAAGTGGCTTTAACAATGCAAGCCAATGGAGTGCCACTTACAGGTCATGCATAGAGTGAGCTAATCGGAAGTGCGGTAACGTCACTGAGAAGCCGAGCAGAATAGTGATGGATCCCAGAGAAGGTGACAGTATTCGTGTATATTAATACAGTCACACTATACTACATACATAGATATGCACATTTAATAAAAAAAACATAGATGGGAGTGCGCCTTTAATAGCCAGCATGAGGCTTAATCACTATTTTATAGGCTATTATTTGTCTGTTGTATTGGAATATTATTAAATCTTATATAGCAGTGTTATTGGAAATATAGGTAGGATTCCATGCAAGGCGGGTAATTAAAGTAATAGAGACCCCAAGTTGGGGAAGAGAATTGAGTTGGCATGGCCCTGTTTACTTTTAAATGCCAGGGCTGAATTTTAGTCCCTGCCTGTCCCTGGTCCTAAAGCACCCTTTTCCCCAGGAGCTAAACTACTGAATTAACCTTAATAACGAATTGGGTCTAACTGATTACCCTCATTATGGTATTCTTCAATTGGTATGGTCAGTCCACATTTCAGTGCCGTGTATGCACTTTCCATATCGAGGTTTACTATTTCAGCTTCACCTTTCTGCAAATTGCAAAGGAAAGTCATGTCACTGATGTCCATAGTCCTCACCTCCTCTGTTCGCCATCTCATGGTGCTTCTTTCTGCTAGTAAAGATCACTTACCAGAATCTTTTCGACGCACTCCAGTGCAGACGATGGCTCTGTGCATTTAATGGCTCCACCACTAACTGAGGACCAGTCATCACATTTTTTCTTATGATTCTTAGTCAGTGGACACCAGCGGATTTCCTTGCTGGATGGAGGACGAGCTCCTAATAAAAAGTGAAATTGTTACTACAAGGGCTCGCTCACACATGTAACATAGCTGAGTGCTTTCCGATGTTTTCGGCACCTGGTCTAATGTTATACTATGGGGCAGTGCAGATCAGCAATTTTTTTATTTTTTTCTCATACCGATTCAGCATGAGAAAACAATTACACCATGCTGAGAATGCATCCAATGATTATCGGATCGCACTCACCCATTCAAGTCTATGGGTATGTGTGAAACATGAATGAGCACAGGGTCAATAGAGAAAATGGAGATATTCATTTCTTTGTCTGCTCCATGCTAGTGCTGAGATTGTCTCATGATTTTTTGACGGAATTTGATCTGAGTGACATTAGCCTAACCGGCCTGATTCTCCAGCATGACAAAAACTACGCCAGTGTGAGCGCACCCTAAGAATAATTCAACAAATACCTTAGAGCTTGTTAAACTTATACAATACCAGAACTACACCTCATATGTCTAGTACCATCAAGTCTTTTCATGTCATCAAACAATTCTCGTCCCAAAAAGAGAAACGTGTCCATTGCTGACGGAAGAACAATCAGACTAGTGGTGGTGTCTTCAAACAGCAAATTCTTCCCATGAGTGGAGCTGAATAGTTTGCATTCTTTTTTCTGAAAATGAATAAAAGTGACAACAAAAACACAAAGTATAATGAGCTACAATTCATACAGTAACTACAAAACGCTATAAGAAAGTAGACGCACACAAAAGCCTTGTCTTGCAACTATTACCACTGTCAATGTCAATCTCTGACAGCAGTATTTAGGGAGTGCAGTTCCAAGGGTGCACTCTTCTAGATGCCATGCTCCTCCCCACAATGCATCCACATGGTTGGGGTGCTGATGTCTTGCAATGACAGGGGCCTGCGGAAGACTTCATAGGAGTTTACTTGTTTTGCAAAAAAAGCTATTAAAATTCTGAATTCCATTCAAGAGCACATTGTTTACTGAATGGTAACTTGGTAAGGGCTATTTACAAGGGACAGAGGGTACAAAGTCTTATTGACGTTTCCTTTGGAGTATAAAGCATTTTAACTACACAGTATCCTTTCTCTGTAGTCTACTCAAGGGCTTGTGAAGCACACTGTTTCGCCCTACTTCATCACAACCCAGCTTTAATGCCACAGCCATGCTCAGCAAGTCTCTCTACTTACTGAGAGGTTCTACATCCTATTTCTTCCACTACTGGTGCTCTGGATCTACTGCTCAAGGCTCCCACTAGTCCCACAAACTCAGTTCTGTTTTTTCCCATTACCTTCACCTTTTGCAAGCTCAAGGTTTCTCGTGACTCGTCATCCTATTCAAGGACCCTTTTCTGAAAGGCCACTCTGTCTCATCTGTTACTTCAGGATCTCGCTATCCTTCTCCACAAGTCTCTTTTCCTTTCATGGATCACCTCAACAGCAGCACTGCTCTCTTCATTTTCCAAACACTATCTAACTACAGGAAACAGTCTCTCTCCCAGCGTCCTACCAATCAGACCATAAGTCTGAAAAAAGCGAGAATCCATCAGATTGACCCCAGCTCCACTATCCACAAGAACCAGTACCGTCTCAGTCTCCCCACCAACCACCACTTCAGCAGAAATGGAAAACTGAGACATGAAGGTGGAGGAAATGTACACACCCTGGTCATCTCCCTCCATATGACCAGGGGAAAGCAGCTTTGGTGATGAAGTACCAACTTTGTTGTGCGATGGGCAGACATTAATGTAATGATCCATAAGACCACAGTAGACACGTGCCCCCATCCCACGGTGAACCACAGGCAACCCAGTTTGAGAAGAGACTCCTCCCAGCTACATGGGTTCGTCCGTCTGCACCAGTGTGTCCTCCTCCCTATAAAGAACAATAGGGGGTAGATTCAATGTATGTCTCTCCCTGAGGCATCTATCCACCTGGATAGCAAGGGCCATGGTGGCCTCCAACAACCCAGGAGTAGCATAGTGCACCAGAGTATCCTGCAGCCTAGCTGATAGACAGTGACAAAAATGGCTCCTAAGAGCAGGGTCATTCCATTGAGTGTCAGTGGCCCATCTCTGAAACTATGAGCAGTACTCCTCAGCTTGCCGGCCCCCCTGCTTGATACTTGATATTATGGAGTCGAGACTCAGCCAGGGAAACGCCATCAGGATCCCCATACACCAACATCAATGCCGCAAAAAACTCATCCACCGACCTCAAAGATGGTGAATCGGTCAGCAGGGAGAAGGCACAGGATTGGGGATCACCCTTGAGAAGGGAGATAATAATTCCCACACTCTGTTCCTAACTCCCTGAAGAACGAGGGCGAAGCCTGAAATAAATTTATTTTATTTAAAAAAGCCTGTAAATTCTATCTCTCCCTCCAGAGAACCTGTCAGGGAGAGATATTTTGAGTTCCAGTTGAGCAAGGACATGAGCTGAGACCAAGAACCCAGACACCTGCTGAAACTGCTGCACCACCTGAGACTGCAGCTCCGTCAACTCATCCGTGAGGGTCTGGATCAGGCAAACAATAGCCTCCGCTTGCACCATAGATACACAGGAAGAATAGTATGGTTGGTGATAATGTCCTGACCCAACAGGGGTCAGTCCAATGGACGGCACAACACACACATATCGGAATGGAAAAAGGGAGAGGAAGGCCCTAACAATAGGGAGCGAGGTATGGGGCAACTCCTAACACAGCCTGTGCCTATCTCTAAGCTTCCCTAATACCCTATGAGGGTCCTTCCCCCTGCACCCGTCAAGTGCCTAGTCCCTAGCTGTCACCTCGCTATACCCTGGCTAGTGCACTGCTCAGTAAGGATGCTAGTCTCACCACTGCAGATAGTGTAAAAACAGGGGGTAGTGACAGACAAGGAGAGAAATAACAAAAACTTAGCTTGAGCTGCGGCTGGAAGCACCACACAGGAGAGGATACAGAACCAGGACCTCAAGCAGCTGATACCCTTCTGGCACCAGAGAGCTCCTTACTCCAAGGCTGGTCATTAAAGACAAACTCTATCACCAACAGTCAGTTGATGCGCCAGGTGACTATTTAAAGGATGGCAGGAATGGTCACCATCCACATCAGCTGACCAGCAGACAAGCAGCTGCCAGCTAGGAAACTGACATTAACCCTTGCTGGCCCAAAAGGAAAACCCACATTTAAAATAAAGCAGAACCAGAGCTGTCACAACTTCCACAAAATGAGTCATGACACATATTTGCTATCACTTTCGTTCGGAGGCTCTGAAGCTTACTGCTCGCTCTAAGGAAAGAAACTATCCTCAGAGGAGTGTATCATTGGCATTTCAGAGGGCTAGTGCCCATACGCAGGAGTCCTTACTGAGTACTCAGCACAAGATTGGGGATTCTGGCCCTAAATTTATAACTAGCTATAATACCCACTTGTCTCAGATGAGAAATATTCTGCAAAAACATTGGGGCATCCTCACTATGGATCTAAACACGTCAAAAATTGTTGGTGAACGTCCCCTTCTTGTGGCCAGGAGAGCTCCTAATTTGAGGGACCTCCTGGTTGATAGCCATTATAGAAGACAGACATTTAGGCTCACTCGGGGTATGGTGTTTAAAGGATCATTTGCCTGTGGGGACTGCAATATTTGCCCCCACATGTGCCCAACCAGGGATTTCTTTGATAATCCCATTGATGGCAGATGACATAGATTGAAGGGGTATATCAATTGTAAGACTAAATGTGTAATTTATGCCCTAATCTGTCCATGCCAGATGGTTTATGTGGGTCAGACGTCCCAGGAATTGAGACACAGGGTTCAGAAGCACTTCTCAACAATAAATCTAGCATCTAGTGATCTTCAAAAGGGGAGACCCTTGACTCCAGTGGCGACACACTTTCTTACATACCACTCGGGTAGTGTTTCGAACACACGGGTGGTTGGGTTGGAAAGGATTTTGACTTCGGACAGGGGTGGTTCCCCCAAAAAACGTTTGCTGCAGCATGAGTCACGATGGATTTTTAATTTGGGATGTGTTGCTCCTGCAGGACTAAACGAGGAGTGGCTCTTTACTGGGTTCTTGGCCTGAGTCCGGACTGCTTTTAGGATTTGGAATGACAAACTGGAATTGGCATACTCCATCTATGGATGTCACTTATATTGGCCTAAGCACACCAGCAATTGGTCTTGGAGCTTTATTACTACGAAGAATCTTTGTCCTCTTAGATATGGAAACATGGAACCAGATTACTTCTGAGGGTTTATTTGATGATCGGGGTTTATATGGGGAGTTTTTGTATTGCTACTGTGGCTTACCTTCAGGGTCCTTGTTTTGGCTCATGGGGTTAGGTTCTTGGTGGGGTGGCTAGGTTACTGGCTCATGGGGTTGGTGTTATGGATCTGGGTCCATGTACTTTGGACGGGTGGACCATTTATGTGATGTGGGCCAGTTTTGTCTGTCACTAAACAAGTGGCATAACTTTGCATGGGTAAATTATTTATCGACATACTCCAGGTTTCTTTTGGCCGGTTTGGTCTGTTATTTAATGTTGCTCTTTGACCTTGGAGTTTTATATATTTTAGGAACCCGTGGTTTCCATGTTTGGAGACTTAAGGACCTAGGCTACATCTGGGTCTGGAATTTATATATGGAGGAAAAGGGTTGCCCTTTCATATGTCAAGGGTTCTTTTATCTCATTCCTTTCATTGACTCACAATAAAGCTGCTACAATAAGGATTATTATTATTATTACTAGATGGTGGCCGGATTCTAACGCATCAGGTACTCTAGAATATGTATGTCCACGTAGTATACAGCACAGAGCCACGTAGTATATTGCCCAGCCACGTAGTATATTGCCCAGCCACGTAGTATATTGCCCAGCCACGTAGTATATTGCCCAGCCACGTAGTATATTGCCCAGCCACGTAGTATATTGCCCAGCCACGTAGTATATTGCCCAGCGACGTAGTATATTGCCCAGCGATGTAGTATATTGCCCAGTGACGTAGTATATTGCCCAGTGACGTAGTATATTTCCCAGTGACGTAGTATATTGCCCAGCTACGTAGTATATTGCCCAGTGACGTAGTATGTTGCCAAGTGACGTAGTATACAGCACAGAGCCACGTAGTATATTGCACAGTGACGTAGTATACAGCACAGAGTCACGTAGTATATTGCCCAGTGATGTAGTATATTGCCCAGCCACGTATGTCACAGGTTAAAAAAATTAAAAATAAGCATATACTCACCTTCCGCAGGCGCGTTGTAGTCCTGTCGCCTGTGTGGGGTGCAGGCGGCAGCTTCGTGTCCCAGGGTGGGTTGACGTCGCGGTCACGTGACCGTGACGTCATGGCAGGTCCTTCTAGCGCAGGCACGCAGGACCTGTGATGACATCGCGGTCACATGACCGTGTCGCAGTCACATGACGGTGACATCACGGCAGGTCCTTCTCGCGCAGGACTTGTGATGACGTCGCGGTCACATGACCGTGACGTCATGGCAGGTCCTTCTCCCAGACCATCCTTGCCACCGGAACATGCCGCTTGCATGGACCGGCCGGAGCCGCGGCGGAAAGTGAGTATATAATGATTTTTTATTTTTTTTATTATTTTTAACGTTAGATGTTTTTACTATTGACGCTGCATAGGCTGCGTCAATAGTAAAAACTTGGTCACACAGGGTTAATAGCGGCGGTAACGGAGTGCGTTACCAGCGGCATAACGCGGTCCGTTACGCCGGCATTAACCCTGTGTGAGCGGTGACCGGAGGGGTGTATGCGGGCGCTGGGCACTGAGTGCGGGGAGTAAGGAGCAGCCATTTTCTTCTGAACTGTGCGCGTCGTTGATTGGTCGTGGGCGTTTTGCCATAACCAATCAGCGACTTGGATTCCATGACAGACAGAGGCCGCGACCAATGAATATCTGTGACAGACAGAAGGACAGACAGACAGAAAAACGGAAGTGACCCTTAGACAATTATATAGTAGATTCGTGATTCTATATGTTATTTATTGATGTTGGAGTGGGATGGTCTGTTTGGGTATGTGTGGTCCCCGGAGATAGTGTGCAGGTATGGGTGTGCTGTATGAGTGTGATTGGTATGGGTTACATTTCCCCTAATCCATATGTACATTTTGGCGATGCCCCAATTCATGCTCGTGTTCTATTGTTCCCCTTTTTTCCTCCTTTTTTCTTTAATGTGCGGAGTCTTTTGTGCTTATACTGGTTTTGATAGTATCTCCCTTTATGTTGTATGATACACAATTTGGGAGTAACGCTTTACCAGGATCTTTGTATTTACTGTATATCCGCTGTGTTTAATTTTCCCTGCCATCTATTCTGTGCCACAAATGACAATGTATTTTCCTCCTCTTTTTTACTGCGCTTGCGCGGTTGTGGTCTATATCGTGCATGCGTGGGTACCAAGCTTGCGGCTCAGCCGGCAGCTGCGCACCCTTTCTCGTTGCGTTCCATTGTGCGCATTGTTCGCAGCAACATTACAAGGGCGGCGGTTACTACTTCCGCCTTGAGATGGATCACAGCGTTGGTGGCTTGTGCTACTTCCGCCTTGGATGGAGCACGGCGTCCACACCAGTAGGCCATTAGGCATTATAATCTGGTATATATATCCATGTTTGGATGGTTTTCCTTCACTTCCCCTGACGAAGCCTCATCTTTCATTTTGTTTTTATTTCAAGTTTTGTCTGTTTAGTGGCCAGTGTGAACATGCACCTACACGCTGCATGCATGCCAACTTAAATTACAGTTCATTTTTTTCGTTTTTTTATTTAGTTTTTTTGCACTCTGTGCAAAAAAGAGTGGGGTCTCCCTTTTCTTTGAGCTGGATATTGCATTGGCTGGGTGTCCAATAGTGGGGGCCTTAGTCCTGCTCGGCCCTTATTCACATTTACATCATTTGACATAAGGTAAGTTTTTAATACTAGAGGTTAGGACCATCCTGAGTAGGGTCACCTTGACGTGGTGGGATGGCTTTTATGGTTTTTTTATCAAAACAAAATGAACTAAGCACCCTATGTTATTTGAATGCACCTTTGATATTTATTTATTTACTTACTGCAGGGTATTTGCTTATTTTGCTTTTATGTCAGGTTTTGTATGCTAGTATCTGCATAAGCTTGCTGACATCATACTGTCAGGTCAATTTTACCATATAGTGAATATGGTAAATAAAAAAAAACAATTGTCGAATTGCACTTTTTTGCAATTTCAATGCAGTTGGAATTTTTTCCCGCTTTATGGTTATTTTTGGGTTAATTCAGTAAATAATGCTTAGGCTATTAAAGAACATAGGAGATCAGCAGTGCTGTCTAGAGTAACATTATTACCATAGTGAAAAAAACAGTAATAAGTATCTACATTATGCTGAAATTTTGGAGAACTTGAATTTTTGATATTTAACATTATTTCTGTACTTGACACTGTAGTTCTTCGGAGAAGTATGTATGCAACTTGACCACCTGCCTATCCATTAAACATAGTTAATTTCAGATGATGCCTATAATTTTACCTGAGCTTCAAGAAGATACTCAGTGATATCCTTCATCTTGTCTCCGGTGCTTCTGGTCACCACAGCATTTCTGGGGATTCTTCCAAAGTTACATAT
The DNA here is from genome assembly GCF_051348905.1 of Ranitomeya variabilis. Classification (NCBI taxonomy): domain Eukaryota; kingdom Metazoa; phylum Chordata; class Amphibia; order Anura; family Dendrobatidae; genus Ranitomeya; species Ranitomeya variabilis. The sequence goes on along the minus strand of NC_135233.1, from coordinate 1,005,671,057 downwards.
TTTGTATTGGCTTAGTGGTCTTCTAGTATTGTCTGGACACAACAGCTCAAAATTGTCCGAGTATTGCCCTGAAGAACAATACATGGAATTTAGATGGGAAGAAGATATACAGTATATTAAATCTGTAACTGAAATGTGATATATCGTGAAATAAATGTGCAAGTGTTTGATCATATCAGAGCTGCCATCTTTATAGAAGCCTGAGATGTTAAGCAAATGACATATGATCCATAATAAGAGTGTACATACAATGTACAGTAAGTGTAAAAAAGAACTATTAAAAATATATATAATCTAATGTAATGTTTTAAGGGTTTCTCCAAAAAACATTTATCACTTATCCACAGAATGTATGGGACACAGCACTTAGCCAGCTTTTTCAATCCCATAGTCATTATTGAGGACCTGACGCCTCTTGATTTATTTCTATTTTAGTAACTTTCCTACGTAATGCCAATTCTGATTACTGATGCATCCTTGTTATTACTACTACTAATTCATGAGTCATTGACATTAGGTGTTGCCTCCTGGGGGCATGTCCATAAATTGTCTGGTCACTGTCCAAACATGGGTGACAGTATTAAATTGTTGGACCACACCCCTTGGACAAGGAATATGTTAACATCTGATTGTCAATATATTCATTAATAGTTAAAATAGAGTTACTCGCACAATGCTAGCGCTATCATAAAATATGACACGTCAGAATTGATCCCAGGACCACTTTAAGTACCATGGTTGTTCACTGCTCCATCTAAATTGCTGCTTAAAGGTGTCTCCAATGGTGGTGACCCCCAGCCATCATACATTTATCATCTCTGGATAGTTTGTTTTGGATAGTCTAGCTTAATGGGATGAATAGTTTAGATCTCTTAAAATTGTTACCTGATAATACTGTGTTTTCCACAAAAGCCACATCACCTTTATCATCTCTCAAACATCTGATCAAGGAAAAAAAAATGTAGTCATTATTGCCATTAGTCTATATAGTAGCATTACAAAGGTTCAATAAAAGTTTCCATAAAAAATGCATGAAATCGCGAATGCTCTCGCCAGATTCGCCCTGAGACACACCATACTAGGTACTTAAGTGCCTTAAGGCGGGTCCAGTAGAAGTGCATTTGCTAATGGAAGAATTTTCGTAAATTGAACATAGTAATTTAGTTGAAGAATTCAAGATAACTCAATTTATAATACAGTGGTCATCAAACTTTACATATGTAGTTCAAGTAAGGGTTCATTCACACAGCGGAGTGGTACCTGATGTTTTATCGTATAACACTCGGACCAATGTTATACTATGGGGCAGTGCAGATCGGCTTTTTTCACAGCTTGATGTGAGTGGATGCACTAATCAGATGACACACAATCATACAAGTCTATGGATGTGGGTAAAACATTGGACTGCATTCCAATTTACGGACACAGACAATGAAGAAGATGGAGAAATTAAGTTCTCCATCTTCTTCGCACCTGTGATACAATTCTCTCATGAGAATCAGATCACACTGAATTGACACTCTGTGCAATCTCTGATCAGAGTTGAAACCGAGTGTCATAAGCACAGTCAATTCAATTCTCTCGCATGAGAGTATCAATGCTTGTGTGAGCCCGGCCTAAACATAAGAAACTTTGTAATATATCATGTACTATGTCAGAGAAATATTTCTTTCTCCACTTACTGTGGGGGGAAAAAGTATTTAGTCAGCCACCAATTGTGGAAGTTCTCCCACCTAAAAAGATGAGAGAGGCCTGTAATTGACATCATAGGTAGACCACAAATATGAGAGTCAAAATGAGAAAACAAATCCAGAAAATCACCTTCTCTGATTTGGCAAGATTTATTTTGCAAATTATGGTGACAAATAAGTATTTGGTCATTAACAAAAGTTCATCTCAATATTTTGTTATATATCCTTTGTTGGCAATGACAGAGGTCAAATGTTGACTCTGCGCAACATCTACTTTCAATTCCCTCCAAGGTTTTCTATGGAGTTGAGATCCGGAGACTGGCTAGGCCACTCCAGGACCTTCATATGCTTCTTACGAAGCCACTCCTTCGTTGCCCTGGCTGTGTGCTTGGGATCATTATCATGCTGAAAGACCCATCCATGTTTCATCTTCGATGCCCTTGCTGACGGAAGGAGTTTTGCACTCAAAATCTCACGATACATGGCCACATTCATTCCTTCATGTACATGGATCAAACGTCCTGGTCCCTTTGCAGAGAAACAGCCCCAAAGCATGATGTTGCCACTCCCATGCTTCACAGTAGGTATGGTGTTCTTTGGATGCAACTCAGCATTCTGTCTCCTCCAAACACGACGAGTTTTGTTTCTACCAAGCAGTTCTACTTTGGTTTCATCAGACCATATGACATTCTCCCAATACTCTTCTGGATAATCCAAAATGCTCTCTAGCAAACATCAGATGGACCCGGACATTTACTGGCTTAAGCAGGAGGACACGTCTGGCACTGCAGGATATGAGTTCCTAGTGGCATAGTGTACTACTGATGGTAGGCTTTGCTACAGTGGTCCCAACTCTATGCAGGTCATTCACTAGGTCCCCCCATGTGTTTCTGGGATTTTTTCTCACCGTTCTTGTGATCATTTTGACCCCACGGGGTGAGATCTTGCGTGGAGCCCTAGATCGAGGGAGATTATCAGTGGTCGTGTATGTCTTCTATTTTCTTATTATTGGTCCCCCAGTTCATTTCATCACACCAAGCTGCTTTCCTATTGCAGATTCAGGCTTCCCAGCCTGGTGCAGGGCTACAATTTTGTTTCTAGTGTCCTTCGACAGCTCTTTGGTCTTCACCATAGTGGAGTTTGGAGTGTGACTATTTGAGGTTGTGGACAGGTGTCTTTTATACTGATAACAAGTTCAAACAGGTGCCATTACTACACGTAATGAGTGGAGGACAGAGGAGCCTCTTAAAGAAGAAGTTACAGGTCTGTGAGAGCCAGAAATCTTGCATGTTTTTAGGTGACTAAATACTTATTTTCCAACATAATTTGCAAAATAAATCTTGCTGAATCCAACAAGTTGATTTTCTGGATTTGTTTTCTCATTTTGACTCTCATAGTTGTGGTCTACCTGTGATGTCAATTACAGGCCTCTCTCATCTTTTTAAGTGGGAGAACTTGCATAATTGGTCGCTGACTAAATACTTTTTTCCCCCACTGTATGAGATGCTTCTTATTCTCCCCCTGAACTCATAATGAAAAATAGCTAAAATGCTTAAGGCAAAATTGACTGCCAGCTCACTGAGGGATCATGTTACATATGCGATTGTGTTCTGTGTTTATTGCCTGTGCATTCTAATTTACTTTATCATTCCCTGTAAGCTTAGCTAATAGCTATAATTAAGAACCAAGATTCGGTTTGAAATGTGCAAGAAGCTTTTCTATGATTTTTTTAGTTGCCTCAGTAAAGATTTGGTTTTACTAAGACCAAGGTTCTGGATTTTTCGTTTTTGATAAATGTTGTGTATTTGCATATGATCCGGACCATGTAACCTTCTGACTATGCTCCAACTCTACAATTTAGCAGCTCTCTGGGGTGTGCTAGTTATTATGTATCGGCATTATTTTCTATGATTGTAATTGATTGAATGAGGAAATGTGAAAACAAAGCACTAATTAAAATACTTTTTTTTACTATGCAAAAATAATCAAGAAAAAAATAACACCATGTGCACTTTTCTTATTAAAATCAATTAGAATATTACAATTGAGTATTTGTCATTTTTACATGGATTTTGGTGCTGAAATTGCATCAAAATCCTCATAAATATATCCTAAAGCTACGTTATCATAGAATGTATTTACTGTATACATCCAGAGGCTGAAGTCCTGCAGTGATATGGATATCATTGCAAAAAAAGTGCAGGGAAACCACAAAATTCACTTTTCGCACTGCACATGGAGAATTTTGCATCTGTTTATAAGAAATCTCAGGCAAAAGCTACAAAACATGTCTGCAGCATAAGTCAACAAGCGCTGCGGGCTTAAGGTTTGCAGCATGTCGATTTGTGCTGCAGATATTTTTTGAAGCTTGTGGTGGAGATTTCTTAAAATCTCATGAATAGTGTTAGCACAGTAACTAAACTAAAACTGCAGATTTTCCACAAGTGAATAAGAAGCTGAAAGTTCACTTCATTTTAACATTTGGAAGTGCATCCTAACTGGTCTAGTAAGGTCATTCAGGATAAAATAACAAAATAGGAAATTGTATTTAAATAATTCTGGTTGAATTTGTTACTACTACCAATACATTTAGGATATTTGTTTTGGTAGCCTGATATGTTTTAGTTTTATCTTTGTTTCTATTTCACTTTCAATATATTGCAAGGAAAAAACTTTCTCAAAGTCAGATGCAAAACATGTTATCATTTATACATCAGTAGTTTTTTCAATGTCTCTTTTTTTCATTAGCATAAAAGTTTACTAATGAGGCGAGTTCCATCGAAAGACTTAAAAAGTTGTGTTGTAACTCACCTAAAGGCGCCTTCATCCCCATAGTACGGCTCTCCAGGACCACGTGTGCACTTATCTTCCTGGCCTGCACACTGCTCACACAGGTTCGCCTCTTGGGCTCCTGGGGCACAGCTCACTGAGAAGATCTCTGAAGCAACTATGGTGGAAACAGAGTGCAGTCAACTTATTAAAGAGATTATGTCACCAATACAGATCGAAATTGATTAATTAGTTAAAAAATGTTGAAAAATAACGAGAGAATCAGTCTACGAAAATACGTTTTCCATGAGCACATACAAACTGTAAGGTTTAGTTCTCAGGATACACAGTGTCTTACAGGTGCAGAAAATTGGATGAGATTTGTGGAAATCTCATACCCACTGTGGGTTTCTTTATGCAACGTAAACTAACTTAGAGTATAAAAAATGGTGGCCGGCCAAAACCAATAACCACCATTTTAAGCTTGTACAGTATATGGATAGAAGGTCAAAAGGATAGAAAATGGGCTGATCTGATTGTGGTATACCTCTTCCATACATACTGAATTGCATACAATTTGAATTCCATACAATTTGTTGTGCAATTTCGCATGAACACGCCGATACCCTATATGTTAGAGAAAACTATTGTTTGGGTACATAGCAGGGATTGTAAGGGAAGCAGCGCCATTTGACTTTTTTGAATGCAAAATTTGCTGGAATCTTTAGTGGATGCCATGTTGCATTTAGAGAGCCCCTGATGTGCCTTGTAAGGCACCGGTAGCAGTGAAGAGGCAGTGACCCACAAAGTTCAAACAAAAAAGTCGCTTTAATATGTTATCTTCACGCAGAAAAGGTTCCAATCCACATAAATGCACATAACTTTAGTGCATATAACTTCAGTGTTCAATTCACACCAGTTCATAACTGCCTCCTTTAGATTGCAGTCACTACACATGCTAGTCCTCCTCAGACTAGTTCCGTGGGTGTCCTGAACTGCTGTATCACTGTCTCTACTCACAGCTGTACACAGACCTTGACATCCTCCTGTCTGCAGCTGTGACATATGACAGTCCTTCTTTCGGGCACAGGACAGTCTACCTCTGGTTCACCTCCGGGCACAAGACCTGTCCACATCTGTGACCAGTCATCGTGGACAGCAGCAACACTGTGTATGCTGTGGGTTGTCAGGCCTCACTCTGGCCTTGACACAACTGAGACTCCTCAGACTCAACTCTCAAACTTCTCTATACTATACTAAGTCGCAGCGGTTGGCGGAAGAGCAAGACGGGTAACATGTGCCGGGAGTCCGGTGGCATATCCCCACAACGTCCGGTGGTTAAATGAGAGAGAGCTGTGACCTTACCCCTCCAACAAAACAGGGTTGTTATATAGAAGATGAGAGCTGTTTTAACTTGTTACTCTCCAAATAAATTTTGAATTTATTTTAAGTCTGTTTCTTTCTTTGCGTGGGAGGAAGTTTTATGGTACGGGCAGTCAGAGGGATCCCAGATGCCTGGATCGCTCCTGCTGATCAGCTGTCTGGTGCCACAGCTGCATGTATCACGGTTGTGTGACAGTAACAACGCATGCATGGAGAGCCCAACAAACAGGCTCTCCATTCATGTTTTGTGACTGTCACACAGCCGCGACACAGGCAGCTGCAGCACCAGACACCTGACTATCAGGAACGCTACAGGTATCCAGGTTCCCTCTGCAGTTTTATTTGGTAAGCGCTATAGCTTGCTGAATAAGGAGGGAGCTGAACATATTTGTTCATCTCTAATATTGACACCACATCAATATTATGAGTAGATTCTTGTTGAATTATTCTTTTTTGTCCATTATGTGAACCCTGCCGAACAATTCTAGTTGACTGCATATTTTTCCTGGTTTAGTTTGTAACACAAATGAAACAGTACTCATTTTTCAAAAATGTTCGTTAAACAGAAAATGGCTTGGGCAATGGACATGGTATTGTGATAAAATGTAAAAACATATCACGGAAAAATTTGTTGGAGCTGCAAGCAGCAATAGAAGCATCGGCGCTGCTGGCAGTCACTCTTCCAGCAGTAGTAGTACAAAATACAGTTCCAACTTGGCCTCCTTTTCCTTTGTCAAGCATATTAGTCAGGAGGAAGTAGAGGGCATAATGGATATCTGTCAAATCATTCATTACAGCAGTATGATGTAGCCTCAGACAGCAACACCATCAGTCTGCATCATTGCTCTGCTCAGTCCACCTCCTTTCTGCCATAACACTCAATATTGTACAGAGTGGAATTTCCATTCTGCCATACAGCACTCTAACCAACAGCACCCAGGTGCTAACGAGCACCCTGCACAGGACAACTTCTAGTGAGGAAGCTTGTTTTCTGGCTCTGCAAGCCATGGTGGTTGGGAAACTGGCTGTAGTAATAGCACTCTGCACCAGGGTAAATCTTTATGGGAATCAGACAGTGGGTGAGAAGAGGAGGATGGGCAAAAAGCTCAGACTATTTCCCACAAAGAGGCAACTGTCAAAACTGTCAGCTGAATCAGGGATGATGATTGTGTTGTCAACAAGATCTGGGAACTAGAGGGTAGTGCTGAGGAGATTAGGAGGGTGTTGGCCTTGTTGATACACAGAGCGTTGGATATGGGGAAAAAGATTCCCTGCTGTTAGTGGAGGAGGCTCAGCAGTCACTAAAAATTCTGATTGCGGTGGTGGCGAGTAGTAGGTGCGTACAACTTGTATGTAGGAGTTCTGTTGCAAATGGCAATCAGACAATTATTTTTTAAGTCTGCACGCTCTGCAAGAAGAAAATTAGATGTAGATGTCCTGGCTAATAAAAACTAGGAATTCTATCAGCAGATGAAGCAACATCACCTGCTCATTTGGCAAAGTTTAGCCAACCAGCAATTAGAGCAAGCATTAAAATGTCCTCACCATTCACCACACTTATTTTTCTTTTAGGGCAGAAACAGACTGCCGATTTTCTTGTGTGAGAATCACATGGCACTGCACGGACTGGCCTGGCACCTCTTCTGACCTGAGCAAGACAGCGTGATGGATTACTATGCAGCTGTCAAGCTCAGATCTGGAGAGCCGACAGCCAGTAAGAGGTTTACAATGTGATTCTTGCAGGAGAAATATGGCAGTTTGTCTCTGCCCTTAGTCAGGCCATACCCTCAAATAGTACTAGGATGGTGTCACTGCCATTGCAAAACCATGCCAGTTACACATCTGTTGTAAATTCTGCTCTTGGGCTCCCTCCGGTGGTTGTAAGTGGTAGCGCTGCTGTCTCTGAATCGCAGCATTTATCAGGTGTGTTCACTTTTTGCAATTTTGACTGGGCTATTTAGTCTTGCTTCACCCTTTAGTCAGTAACAGTTGTCCATTGTTCCTGGAGGATTCACATCCCTGCCTGGTCTCTTCTGCTTTGCAGTTCATTTCAACGAAGATAAGTTCTGGCCTTGATTTTTGCTGTCCACATGCTGTGGCCTTATTGTTCAGTTCTTTTCCATGTTTTTGTCTTGTCCAGCTTGGTCTGTATAAGGATTTGTTTAGCCAAGCTGGTATCTCTGGAGATGCAGATATACCCCCCATATCTTTAGTTGCTGTGGAGATTTTGTATTTTCTGTGGTGGATATTTTCTAGTGTTTTAATACTGACCGCATAGTACTCTGTCCTATCCTTTCTATTTAGCTAGAAGTGGCCTCCTTTGCTAAATTCTCATTTCAGTCTGTGTATGTTTTTCCCTCTCCTCTCAGAGTCAATATTTGTGGGGGGCTGTCTATCCTTTGGGGATTTTCTCTGAGGCAAGATAGTTTTCCCTTTTCTATCTCTAGGGGTAATTAGTCCTCCGACGGTGTTGAGATGTCTAGGGAGCGCTAGGTACATTCCACGACTACTTCTAGTTGCGGTGTTAAGTTCAGGGTCTGCGGTCAGTACAGGTACCACCTTCTCCAGAGTACGTCTCATGCTTCTCTTAGGCCACCAGATCATAACAGTACAACTGGCCCACAATGAGTTAACCGCATCTCAGAAGAAGGGAAGGAAAGTGCTGAGCCATTTTTTTTCTGTAGTCTGTTGTGTTTTTTTTTTTCTTCCCTCTTTACCTCTGGGTGGCTCAGGAGTTCGGCGCTGGTATGGATGTTCAGGGATTGGCTTCTCGTGTGGATCAAGTTGCTGCTAGAGTACAGGGTATTTCCGATTATATCGTTCAGACTCCGGTTTTAGAGCCTAGAATTCCAACTCCTGATTTGTTTTTTGGGGATAGGTCCAAATTTCTGAGCTTTAAAAATAACTGTAAACTGTTTTTTGCTCTGAAACCCCGTTCCTCTGGTGATCCCATCCAGCAGGTTAAAATTGTTATATCTCTGCTGCGTGGTGACCCCCAGGATTGGGCATTTGCCCTGGAACCTGGGAATCCGGCGTTGCTTAATGTAGACACCTTTTTTCAGGCGCTTGGGTTATTGTATGACGAACCAAATTCAGTGGATCATGCTGAGAATACCTTGTTGGCCCTGTCTCAGGGTCAAGAAGCGGCAGAATCATATTGCCAGAAGTTAAGAAAATGGTCTGTACTGACTAAATGGAATGAGGATGCCTTGGCAGCAATCTTCAGAAAGGGTCTTTCTGAATCCGTTAAAGATGTTATGGTGGGGTTCCCCACGCCTGCTGGTCTGAGTGATTCTATGTCTCTGGCCATTCACATTGATCGACGCTTGCGTGAGCGCAGAGTTGTGCACACTATGGCATTGTCTTCCGAGCGGAGTCCTGAGCCTATGCAGTGTGATAGGATTGTGTCTAGAGCTGAACGACAAGGATTCAGACGTCAGAATAGGTTGTGTTTTTACTGCGGCGATTCTGCTCATGTTATTTCTGATTGCCCTAAGCGTACCAAGAGAATCGCTAGTTCTGTTACCATCAGTACTGTACAACCTAAATTTCTGTTATCTGTGACCCTGATCTGCTCATTATCGTCATTTTCTGTCATGGCATTTGTGGATTCAGGCGCCGCTCTAAACTTAATGGACTTAGAATTTGCCAGACGTTGTGGTTTCCCCTTGCAGCCTTTGCAGAGTCCTATTCCTTTGAGGGGCATTGATGCTACACCGTTGCCTAAAAATAAACCTCAGTTTTGGACACAGCTGACCATGTGCATGGCGCCAGCCCATCAGGAAGATTGTCGTTTTCTGGTGTTGCATAATTTGCATGATGCTATTGTGCTGGGTTTCCCATGGTTACAGGTGCATAATCCGGTATTAGATTGGAAATCTATGTCTGTGACTAGTTGGGGTTGTCAGGGGGTTCATGGTGACGTTCCTTTGATGTCAATTGCCTCCTCCCCCTCTTCTGAAATTCCTGAGTTTTTGTCAGATTTCCAGGATGTATTCAATGAGCCCAAGTCCAGTTCCCTTCCACCGCATAGGGACTGTGATTGTGCTATTGACTTGATTCCAGGCTGTAAGTTTCCCAATGTCCGACTTTTCAACCTGTCTGTGCCAGAACATACCGCCATGCGGAGCTATGTTAAGGAGCCCTTGGAGAAGGGGCATATTCGGCCATCTTCTTCACCATTGGGAGCAGGTTTTTTTTTTTGCCAAAAAAGATGGCTCCTTGAGACTCTGTATTGATTATCGCCTCTTGAATAAGATCACGGTCAAATTCCAATAACGTTTGCCTTTGCTTTCTGATCTGTTTGCTAGGATTAAGGGGGCTAGTTGGTTTACTAAGATTGACCTTCGAGGGGCATATAATCTTGTTCGTATTAAGCAGGGTGACGAATGGAAAACTGTGTTTAATACGCCCGAAGGCCATTTTGAATACCTTGTGATGCCATTCGGACTCTCTAATGCTCCATCTGTGTTTCAGTCCTTCATGCATGATATATTTCGGAATTATCTTGATAAATTCATGATTGTATATTTGGATGATATTTTGATTTTTTCAGATGATTGGGAGTCTCATGTGAAACAAGTCAGGATGGTATTTCAGATCCTTCGTGATAATGCCTTGTTTGTGAAGGGGTCTAAGTGCCTCTTTGGAGTACAGAAGATTTCTTTTTTGGGCTTCATTTTTTCTCCCTCATCTATAGAAATGGATCAAGCCATTCATTCCTAGAAGGGAATTTAGGACCTGAGGGATGACGTCGCGGCTTGTGATTGGTCGCGTGGCGGTCACATGAGCGGCACGCGACCAATCAGAAGCCGTGACGTCATGGAAGGTGCTGAACGCGCTAATTTTAAGCAAAGAAGGCTGCCGGTTACTACCAGGGCGCGTCCGAGGGTGAGTATATCCCTATTTTTTATAAACAAATATTGTCACCGGCGCTCTACACTAATGACTATGGCGTCTAAATGGATGCCTATCGTAATAACCCAGCTGCTGGTAACCTCAGAACATGTGCCAATTCTGTGTAACCCTGATGAAGAAGGGCGTTAACCCTTCGAAACGCGTAGGTTTGTCTTTTTGATCCTAGTGAGGCTCCATAGGCCTGTGACGTCACACGCTGCTTGTCAGCGTCGGCCATCTTTACTTCCTAGTGCAACCAGGAGCGCCTCCGGCCGGGACGTTACCTGGCTCTGCACTCAGTAGCGGCATCCAATCCTAGCCCCGTTTGCCCGTACGCCTGTGGACCCCACTTCTTGGCCACCGCTCCCAAGAATACTTCCTGGTCGTACCCACCGCAGCACTTGCGGAATATCACACATCCCCAGGGATACTTACCAGGAACAGCGGAGAGCGCAAACAGTTACAGCACATGGTAAGGGATTTCGGTCCACTTGTGTTTTTTGGTCGTCGCATGTACCTGTGTTGAATCCACCCGCACACACGGGGTTGGCAGGTGTAGGGTGTGTGATACAATATATCCCTATTTTTTATTTTAATTCTTTATTTTTTACATGGATATGGATCCCAGGGCCTGAAGGAGAGTTTTCTCTCCTTCAGACCCTGGGAACCATACACTGGGAACTTCTGATTCCGATTCCCGATACCACAAAAGTATCGGATCTCGGTATCGGAATTCCGATACAGCAAATATCGGCCGATACCCGATACTTGCGGTATCGGAATGCTCAACACTAATCCTCAGACAAATGGCCAAACCGAGCGAACTAATCAGACTTTGGAAACTTATTTGAGATGCTTTGTGTCTGCTGATCAGGATGACTGGGTGGCTTTCTTGCCATTGGCCGAGTTTGCCCTTAATAATCGGGCTAGTTCTGCTACCTTGGTTTCACCCTTCTTTTGTAACTCTGGTTTTCATCCTCGTTTTTCTTCGGGGCAGGTTGAGCCTTCTGATTGTCCTGGGGTGGACTCTGTGGTTGACAGGTTGCAGCAAATTTGGGCTCATGTTGTTGACAATTTGGTGTTGTCTCAGGAGGGGGCTCAGCGTTTTGCTAACCGTCGTCGGTGTGTTGGTTCCCGGCTTCGGGTTGGGGATTTGGTCTGGTTGTCTTCCCGTCATGTCCCCATGAAGGTTTCTTCCCCTAAGTTTAAGCCTCGGTTTATTGGCCCTTATAGGATTTCTGAGATTATCAATCCAGTGTCTTTTCGTTTGGCCCTTCCAGCCTCTTTTTCCATCCATAATGTTTTTCATAGATCTTTGTTGCGGAAATATGTGGTGCCCGTTGTTCCCTCTGTTGATCCTCCTGTCACGGTGTTGATTGATGGGGAGTTGGAGTATGTGGTTGAGAAGATTTTGGATTCTCGTTTTTCGAGGTGGAAGCTTCAGTATCTTGTCAAATGGAAGGGTTATGGCCAGGAGGATAATTCTTGGGTTGTTGCCTCCGATGTTCATGCTGATGATTTGGTTCGTGCCTTTCATTTGGCTCGTCCGGATCGGCCTGGGGGCTCTGGTGAGGGTTCGGTGACCCTTCCTCAACCAGCAATTAGAGCAAGCATTAAAATGTCCTCACCATTCACCACACTTATTTTTCTTTTAGGGCAGAGACAGACTGCCGATTTTCTTGTGTGAGAATCACATGGCACTGCACGGACTGGCCTGGCACCTCTTCTGACCTGAGCAAGACAGCGTGATGGATTACTATGCAGCTGTCAAGCTCAGATCTGGAGAGCCGACAGCCAGTAAGAGGTTTACAATGTGATTCTTGCAGGAGAAATATGGCAGTATGTCTCTGCCCTTAGTCAGGCCATACCCTCAAATAGTACTAGGATGGTGTCACTGCCATTGCAAAACCATGCCAGTTACACATCTGTTGTAAATTCTGCTCTTGGGCTCCCTCGGGTGGTTGTAAGTGGTAGCGCTGCTGTCTCTGAATCGCAGCATTTATCAGGTGTGTTCACTTTTTGCAATTTTGACTGGGCTTTTTAGTCTTGCTTCACCCTTTAGTCAGTGCCAGTTGTCCATTGTTCCTGGAGGATTCACATCCCTGCCTGGTCTCTTCTGCTTTGCAGTTCATTTCAACGAAGATAAGTTCTGGCCTTGATTTTTGCTGTCCACATGCTGTGGCCTTATTGTTCAGTTCTTTTCCATGTTTTTGTCTTGTCCAGCTTGGTCTGTATAAGGATTTGTTTAGCCAAGCTGGTATCTCTGGAGATGCAGATATACCCTCCATATCTTTAGTTGCTGTGGAGATTTTGTATTTTCTGTGGTGGATATTTTCTAGTGTTTTAATACTGACCGCATAGTACTCTGTCCTATCCTTTCTATTTAGCTAGAAGTGGCTTCCTTTGCTAAATTCTCATTTCAGTCTGTGTATGTTTTTTCCCTCTCCTCTCACAGTCAATATTTGTGGGGGGCTGTCTATCCTTTGGGGATTTTCTCTGAGTAAAGATAGTTTTCCCTTTTCTATCTCTAGGGGTAATTAGTCCTCCGGCTGTGTCGAGATGTCTAGGGAGCGCTAGGTACATTCCACGGCTACTTCTAGTTGCAGTGTTAAGTTCAGGGTCTATGGTCAGTACAGGTACCACCTTCTCCAGAGTACGTCTCATGCTTCTCTTAGGCCACCAGATCATAACACACATCATCACACCTTGCCCAATGTGTTTTATAGTGCCAGAACATGCTGCTGCTGAATCTACACTTCCATACATCTACTTAACTGCAATATCCCAATTCTCTGCTATGCAGTCTATGCTGCAGCCACTGCACATCCACACCATCCCCATATCTCCTGGCTGTCCAGTGTATTTTATTGTGCTAGACAGCGCAGAAACTAGAAAGTATATTCTCTTAAGATTTCACAAACAAGAAACAGCTCCCAACATAAAGCTCATTTTTGAAAAGACTTGGTGGCAAGCAATTGCTTCTTCACTTTGAAAACAGATGGTCTGCTCCTGCTCCCAGAAAAAGGGATAGTGTGGGACAGCTTGTTTAAAAGCCTGTCTAATTGCTAAATCATTTTGTAAATAGCAAACCTGCTGTAGTTCCCAAAAAAGAGAATTTTTTCACTCATAGTTGAGAAAGCATAACTTCTTCACGCTCACAACAGTACACCTGTTTCGTCTCCATATACACTCACCGGCCACATTATTAGGTACACCTGTCCAACTTCTTGTTAACACTTAATTTGTAATCAGCCAATCACATGGCGGCAACTCAGTGCATTTAGGCATGTAGACATGGTCAAGACAATCTCCTGCAGTTCAAACCGAGCATCAGTATGGGGAAGAAAGGTGATTTGAGTGCCTTTGAACGTGGCATGGTTGTTGGTGCCAGAAGGGTTGGTCTGAGTATTTCAGAAACTGCTGATCTACTGGGATTTTCACGCACAACCATCTCTAGGGTTTACAGAGAATGGTCCGAAAAAGAAAAAAAATCCAGTGAGCGGCAGTTCTGTGGGCGGAAATGCCTTGTTGATGCCAGAGGTCAGAGGAGAATGGGCAGACTGGTTCGAGCTGATAGAAAGGCAACAGTGACTCAAATCGCCACCCGTTACAACCAAGGTAGGCCTAAGAGCATCTCTGAACACACAGTGCATCGAACTTTGAGGCAGATGGGCTACAGCAGCAGAAGACCACACCGGGTACCACTCCTTTCAGCTAAGAACAGGAAACTGAGGCTACAATTTGTACAAGCTCATCGAAATTGGACAGTAGAAGATTGGAAAAACGTTGCTTGGTCTGATGAGTCTCGATTTCTGCTGCGACATTCGGATGGTAGGGTCAGAATTTGGCGTAAACAACATGAAAGCATGGATCCATCCTGCCTTGTATGGAGCATCTTTGGGATGTGCAGCCGACAAATCTGCGGCAACTGTGTGATGCCATCATGTCAATATGGACCAAAATCTCTGAGGAATGCTTCCAGCACCTTGTTGAATCTATGCCACGAAGAATTGAGGCAGTTCTGAAGGCAAAAGGGGGTCCAACCCGTTACTAGCATGGTGTACATAATAAAGTGGCCGGTGAGTGTATGTAGGGGAAATTTTTGGAAGGATTGTTAAAAAAACTATCATTACTTCATTTGGCAGAGAACAAAGTTTTGCTATTCCCCGAAATAGACAACATGTTTGAACTCTCCATGTGATAAAGCCACAGCTTCTTCCGTTTACCTGTGTATAAACACCAGCAAGACAGGCACCAGTTCCCAAAAAGTGATAATTTTTGGACCATTTATACAATTTAAAGTATGCTAACAAGTCTGATAATGCAGCGAGTTATTAATTAGCCTTTTACTTAACATTTTTTATCATTAGTTTAAAACCTAGCCAAATAGTTCAAAGCACAGTTAGTAGACCTCAGGTGTTATACACCTATTTTCCAGGACATTAGAGGTTTTTCAGTATTGTGGTTTGTAGCAATTTAATTTTGCAAAAATCAAATTTGGGGGGAAAATTTGGCAATTTTTGAAGTTCAAATAATCAGCTCATCTCTACCTATTAACTTATAAAATAATGACTCAAATTTTGAGGTTAGTGCTTCACTCAATCTCTGTTGTAATTATACTCTCTTGTACCTTTTTCAATAGTTTTTTGTTCAGGTCCTTCCCACAACAGTAATTTCTTCTTAAGGAGTACATTCAAAGGAGCGACCCAACCTGCTGCATCTCCCACCGCAGAATGACAAGATCTCATGCCTTTCAATTGATCAAGTTGGAAAGTACTTGATTTTTTCACCACAGCTACTGCATAGTGCAGAGTCACAGGAGCTGAAATGCATAATTAATGATATAACAATGTGTACAAATGTTATAAACTTCTAATACTAATTTTTACATCTTCATGAAAATTTGAAAAAAAAAGACTACCCTTGGTCGCATAGAAATACCCATTTAAACACTATCCATTTTAAAACAAAAACACAACACAGTCCTATCCATCATACATCATAAAACAGACATCATAGTTGACCAATAGTCCCAAAAGTTTTTAACGAGCTCACTCATGCAGTAATGGGGTGTTTGTAATTATGGCGAAGGAAAAAAGTAGAACTTGGAGAGGTTTGCTTTTCATTTTTGTCAAATGTGAAGGCGCCTCAATGTAGATGTAACTGTTGTCTTAGAAATCTTATATATTTGGCTTCCATCCTCAGTACTTTTTGAGCTGGAGTTTTAGGTATAAATTTGTCCAAGATTAACATCAGAATTGAGTTTTTTCACCTGTGTCTGTATTGGCTTCCTTCTGGATTCTCTGGTTTCCTTCCACATTCCATAAACAATATACTTTTAGGTTATTTGGTTTCCTATGAATCTGGCCTGTATGTAAGAGTATAAGGCCAGTTTCACACATCCGTTCGTCATGGTCCTAATAAGGACAAAAGATGTCTGGACTGATTGTAGGTGTCATGAATCAAATTCACCAGGTTCATACAGTATATGCCAGTTTGGACATCATGGACCATATTCGGATCGTGAATGTCAGATGTGTGAAACTGGGCTGAGATGAAGAAATTAGATTATGAGCATCATTGGAGACAGGGACTGATATGAGTGATAATAAATGTACAGCGCTGTGGAATATGTTGTTGCTCTATTAGTAATGAAAGAGGAAACTATTTAATTAAGGACAAGGCTATGTATAAGAAGAACATACACTATATACTAAGTGACGGCACTATATGTAACAAGAATGTACACTATATACTAAGGGACTGTCCTATACAGTACATATAAGGCTACATGCTGGTATCTCTGTGAAGTGTCGGTCTGCAACCCGATTTCTTTCTTCCTACAAGTCTCTTTACCTTCGCATGTCAGTCATGTCTCTTTCCAAAAGGAGATACATAACCCCTTAGACTCTAGTCAGAGGTCTCTCATACAGCCCAATATTATCTAATGCTATGCACTGAGGAGGGGCAACACCCCGAAATTTGTGTCTGCAAATTGAAATTGTGATGCAGCTTTTATCCTAAAACGTGACATTCTAAGACTCGTTAAAGGGTTGATATTGACTTTTAAGATCCAATAGGTGGCACTAGAGTTTTAGTCCTCTTCCTCTATAAAGAGACAATTTGCATATGTTAGGCGCCGGGATTCTCCTGCTCCAAGGGATAGATCCCAAGCCTTGTCTGTGCAGTGGTCTCCCATTCAGGCTCGGCCGCTGGGATGACTGGTCAGCACAGACTCCGGTCCCAGCGCCTTGCCCAGGCTCATGCTGTATCTGTAGCTACTGCTGGCTCTCCAGCTAAACCTATGGTGACTACCGGTTTACACGTGCAGTATTGTGCTCTGGAGCCTAAGTCCAGATTTCACCCTACTGAGTATGTCCAAGATGTGGCACCTTCTCATTGGTGCTCAGACGTCAGCTGCTCTGGTGATGTGGCAGCTTCAGATTGGTCCCCAGGCAAGGTCCTGTCTGTCTGCACTTGAACTTAAGGTATAAAAGGCTCTCAATGGTGCACGCCTGTGCACTAGTATCAAGTTATGTTCATGTGTGTATGAACTTTGCAACTGTGTGGTCTGTGTCTGCATGTGCTCACGGTCAGCTGTAAGCTGTTAGAATTCCGGCACCTTGGCAGAGGAGTTGTTTTGTGTGCAGTTGCTGACTGTATGATCACTGTATGCTACCTGCTCCGTTAGTGAGCTTCGATCCTCTGTGAGCTTAATAGGGATTGTATCTAGCGACATTATTTGCCATACTCCTGTGACATTTAACAGGGTATAGCACTCATTCCTTTGTTGTACGTTGCCGCTCTGTGGAGTAACTGAGCTTGCTACTTAGTGTTCTGTTCACACAGTGTGATGGATTACACTGTGCGTTTAGGTTGCTATTTCGCCACCTTTAGTTCGCCATTGTTCACATTAGCTGCAGTTTTACATCTGTGCACGGTGGACCCCGGGTGGCAAACATACTTTATTATCATATTTTATTTAGTGTGTTCCGCCAACCCTAACAGCATATTTGTTTGAGTTAGAAACTCACATTCCTCCTGACATTTTTATATTAGTAAATTCTATTATATGTTTATGCAGAAATTGATGTTGTGCCTTTCCTCTATTTTTTCTCTTAAAGTAAATCTGTCACCCTCTGGAATGTATATGACCTATTAATATAGGCATTAGTGATGAGCACGCTCGGGTGTCCTCCGAGTATTTGTAAGTTCTCGGAGATTCAGTTTTTTGCACTGCAGCTGAATGATATACATCTGTTAGCCAGCATAAATACACGTGGGGATTGCCTGGTTGCTAGGCCTGGTCTGGAGGTGGGGTTAGAGAGTTCAGTGTGAGACAGTGAAGGGAGAGGAAGCGTGTGAGGAGAGAGACTGGGAGTAGAGCTGTGACTGAGCTCTTCCCAGGATTAAGAGCAAAGAAAACCGGACAGTGGAGTTGGTGGTTGCACAGGTACTAAAAGACCAACAGCTAGAACCTGAGGGCAGGAGATTGCAGGTATCCTGGCCCATCTAACACCTGGAGGCACCACAGCAAGTCAGGAGCCTGGGGTTGCCAGTGAGAAGACAGTGCTCATGCAAGGCTCATGCTGTCAACCATACGGGTTAGGAAAAACAGACACTAAGAGGAACTTGTGTAAAGCTTCAGGCAGCAAGGGACAGAGAGAACAGCGCAAAAGGAAGGTGGATCCCAAGATGCTCCCAGGCTGCCTGGACCCCATCAACACCTGTAACCTGTGCCCGGACTGCACGTGCAATTTCACCAGTAAAGTGTAAAGGAAACTGCAATACCTGTGTCCTCCAATTATTTTGTGCACCCTCAGTCCTGCACCCCACCATCTATCATCCCTTACCAACTGCACTAGTAGCCCTCGGGACTAAGCGCTACCTGTGGGGAGCTATACCAACTCTGCTACAACACCGTCCACCCCAGTGGTCCCCTTTAAGCAGCATCGGCCATCCCTGGCCGAGTACCAGAGGTGGCGTCATGAACATTTCTCCATGGACTTTATTTGCCACTACACTTCATCGGGTCACCGCTGCTGTGACCTTCCCCTTTAATTATCGCCAGACCTGGCCCGAGTACCCCACAGTCCTAGTGGGTGCTCCACTAACCAGCCTAGGAGCTTCAGCTCTTTGAGATGACACCAGGTCACTCAGCACTGATCATAGCTATCAATGGAGTTAGAAGGAAGAGTGTAAGAATCTGTGGATTGCACAATCCCTAACGTTGCCATGGCAAATGGTGATAATTGCAAAAGCCTTGTGACACATACTCTGTAGTTCCTCACCTGGTACCTCACATGTAGGAGGTGACTGGCCTGGTCTAGTCCTCGTACCCTTTATCTCTTCACCATTTTTGGTAACACACCAACTGTATCCAGTGCTGCCGTGGAACTGCAATGGACTAAAGTAGCCTTTTTCATCACAGTCCGGTACAAAGGCTCCTAGTAAAGGTTCTGTTGCGCTGAGCACTTTATTACGTTCTTTTATGCAGGGCGTTTCACCTGATGAAACAAATATAGAAGAGGTGGTATTATTATATTAGCATATTTATGGCAATATTGTAAGATTAACTTCATCCTGTACTTTCATCAAATATTTCTTGGTCCATGAGAGCTGATGTAGTCCGAGCTTATGCAGCGCCCCAGAGTCCTGGTCGTTGCAGTAGCATGGTTCAGCCACTAAGGGGGGCCATGCTGCGTTCGATGGTACGGAAGGAGTTCTCTGAGCAGGTATCACAGTCACCAATACATTTCACAGCTGGGCCTCCGGGGGGAGCTAAGGGTGCTATTCATTAGGCCACTCCCCACCATAGTGGGTAAACT
Organism: Ranitomeya variabilis; assembly: GCF_051348905.1. Taxonomy (NCBI): domain Eukaryota; kingdom Metazoa; phylum Chordata; class Amphibia; order Anura; family Dendrobatidae; genus Ranitomeya; species Ranitomeya variabilis. The sequence continues at coordinate 1,005,651,490 of NC_135233.1, read as the reverse complement.
GGGGGTCAGGCAGGAAGTTAGAAAGAACGCTGACGGGATTGAACGGAGCAACACCTGGTGGCAGAGGGTGTTGTGAAGGGAGAGACTGTAGGGTCTCTGCCAGGGGTGGGATCCTGGCAGAGGCTTGGCATGGAAAGAACGTAAAGAGACCGTGCCTGCTCAGCATAGCGGCGGTGCCCAAGGAAGGACTAAGAAGCGAGATAGATTGTGCTGAGTGAGAAACGAAATCAAGCGAAAGGAGATTCCAGTGAGGGTTGTGCTGAAAGAGGCAGCACCTTACTGAGGCGCACTACCGGTGGCCGGAACGCCGAGGAGGTAAAGAGTTTCAAGCCATACCTCAGACCTACGGCAGGGCAGTTAGCTTGAGGCGGACTGTCTCACGCATCACCCAGGAAGGCAAAGGGGGGTACCAACAGGAGAGGGGCGCAGATAGAGTCCCGGAAGATCTCCGAGCCTCCCCGTCATACGGGTGCGTTCCTACCATAGTATCTGGAGGGACGAGGAAGATCATTGCGAATTAAGTTGTTGTGAGGGAACACGAGAAACAGACACAACAGTTGTGGGGTACTTTCCGTAAGCACAGCAGGGAAGGACTGCAACACATAGCGCTAGAAGGAAGGCACCGATTTCCACCTGCAAGGAGAGCTCTGGAAGTGCCATTGGACCGGCCGGACTTGCGCAGCCTGGTGAGCCGTATTCCGGACTGAGGACCCAGAGAGCTTCAGTAAAGAGGTAAAGAGACTGCAACCTGGTGTCCTCGTTATTTACCGCGACCTGCACCCCACAACTGCACCGCTACAACATCACTTATTGCACCGGACGTCCCCCACTGACAGACAGGGCCACGGACCGGGTCTAGCCACCGTGACAACCCCAGGACTGAGACCTAGAGGCCCGGCTCCGGGTACCCCTCGGCCCTGCGGCGGTGTGGGGGCGCTCGAACTTGGCGTCACGAACAGGATCTACTTAAGCCTGAAGAATCAGGTCATGTGTGCCTAGAGACTGTGATTTACTGTGCTTGGACTGTACTTTATTGTAAGACTGTGCTGCGCCATTAGCCGCCAAAAGTTCCCGCCAAAAGGCGCCGCCATTGCTATACCCAAGGGGAAGGAGGGCGTGTTATGGGCGGAGACTCCCAGTGTGGCGTGAGAAATGGCTACCGCCCCCTGCACTTCTGGCTGCAGAGGAATGACCTGCCCCAAAGCAGAAGAGAAACACCCCTTGATATGCAACGGCGGGAAGCGGGTGACGGAGAAGCCCGACCTCAGAGAAATGGCGGAGTTAGGTGCATGCACTGCCACCGATTATCAGGCAGCGATGATGAACGGCGAGTGCCTGAGCGAGGAAGAAGCAGTTCCGGCCTGCCCTTCTTCACCGGAGATGGACCGGAAGCCTGCGGACCCAACAGCGGAGTTACGTCCACCAATCCCGACCTCGGAGTTAGAGGAGGAGGAACCACAGCCAGAGGAGCCGAATCCGAGCATCCCATTGGAGGAGCCCCGGTCCGGGCTGCAGCAGATTCCAGCGTCTTTGTTAACGGACCGGAGCGGCACCGATGGAACCACATCAGGCGCAGGTATGGGCGGCGCCCCTACTCCCCTGGACGGTTCTGCTCTCCCGACCGATCCTCCCCACAACAGTAACCCCGCGTTTACAATCGACCGAGCGGTTCTCACCCCCGGTGCGTTGGGGAAGTTGTTACCACCATTGCCAACCAGGTGGGGAGAGCCCATAGAAATGGACCCAGGAGGGGTGATGTTCCGATGGGATGTTCCCTGGGTCGAGCAGGATGGGATTCCAATGGAAGGTCTCACTATTGCGATACTTACCTGGGACCAATACAAACAATGCGTACTCCAGCATTGGGGGCAGCGCACTGAAGTTGAAAAACGGGAACTGCAGAGTAAAAAAATGATCTATGATGGGACGGATGCTGTCAGGCGAGGGACGGTGGCGGCATTCCACCCAAAGAAGGGGTGGGGTTCCATTTGGGAATCGGGTCTACCTACTGGCATCTTCGTTGCCGGCTACGATGTGGAGACCCCCTGCTGTGATCGAGAAGGTGAACCACTCCGGGAGGGGGATCAGGTGACATATACCCGCCACTGGAACACACAAGGATGGCGTGCCCGGAAAGTTCAGCGATGCGAGTCTGAGAGAATGGCACCTGCGGCCCCAACTGTGGTCAATCCAGGGCTGCCAGATCTTGTTACTGTTTCTACTGTACGCTTTGTAGCAGCTCCTGAACTGGCCGACAGAGTTAGGCTTCAAATTCAGACAGCAGGCGACCAGGTGGTCCCTGCGGAGCTTGCCGCTGGGGTCCGTGCTACAGTGGCCGGGGTTCAGGAGCCCGAGCCGCCTGAAGAAGAATAAACCTCGATACCATGAAAATGTAAATAGTTACTGTTTGTTCTTTTGTTCCTGTTGCTGCTAAACCCGCCCAGGGTTAATGGATCCCTTTGTTGACCCGGGATCCCTGTGTTTGTTTTGAGTTTTCCTAAAATTTTGCACAAGTTTAAAGAACTGCAGAAATCATGGACTGTGCATGATTCGAACTTCCCTTGTAAATAGTTTGCACTTTCTTAAAGGTGCTCCCTACTGGTTTTAGCCAAAGACACTTTGCGAAGATATTTGCCCTATTTGTTTGAGCCAAAGACACTTTGTGAAGATACCTTTCCTACCGGTTCTAGTTAAAGACACTTTGCGAAGATACCAAACCGGAACCTTTGCATGGACTGGTAGGCTGAGAAGACGAGCTACCTCAGAGAGACCTGGTCCCCTCTTAAAGGGGATGTGAAGAATTGTACTTGAAAGCGATACTGTTACAGAACAGTAATGTGGTAATGATGCCTTAAAAAGAAAATGTAACTGTTTTACATGCCGAGTTATATGTGTTGAATTTGTTAAAATGTGAAATTTGAATAATGTTTTGAAGACAGGAAAGATGCAGAGAGCCCGTAGGGGTAGAAGTAGAGGTCTGCATAGTTGAAAGTAAGAGAAGTAATAATGAGGGTGAGGATAGAAGGTAAACCCTGCGTCCCCATTGAAAGTTACTTTATTGCTAAGGACAGAGAGTGAACCCGTAGGGGTTAGAGAGTGAGTCCTTAAAGGGGCCGAGTAGAGCTGGCTCAGAGTTCTTCAACCGAAAGGAATGTTATGTCTATACTGTGTATAGTAGCGAAAGGCAGTAGGCCCTGGCTGAACAGGGCGGTCCTGTAAAAGAAAGGAGAGGCAGTAGGTCTGGTGCCGTAGGGACAGGCGGTCCTGCAGGTTCACAAGAAGGAGAATGTAAAGTTGAAATGCCTTATAATGTGATTATAGGAAGGCCTTTGATAGACTAAGAGTGTGAGTTTCTTAAAGGCAATGTTAAGTTATTATTTCAAAAATTGCACTAAATAGAATACCCGGTTGGGTAACAGAAGTTATTTATACTCTGTAAATTATAAGGTTAATTATGTTTGTAACGTTACAAGTGTCCTCACCTCCCATAAAGGGAAGCCTACTTAAGTATACTTATTGTTATTTGCACTCAACAAAATTGTATGTCTTTTTGCTAACCTGTATTGTTGTTTTTCTTCCCAGTCCCGGAGTACTGTGTTTAACCAGGGGGGAGTGCAGCGCCCCAGAGTCCTGGTCGTTGCAGTAGCATGGTTCAGCCACTAAGGGGGGCCATGCTGCGTTCGATGGCACGGAAGGAGTTCTCTGAGCAGGTATCACAGTCACCAATACATTTCACAGCTGGGCCTCCGGGGGGAGCTAAGGGTGCTATTCATTAGGCCACTCCCCACCATAGTGGGTAAACTGGGGGTCAGGCAGGAAGTTAGAAAGAACGCTGACGGGATTGAACGGAGCAACACCTGGTGGCAGAGGGTGTTGTGAAGGGAGAGACTGTAGGGTCTCTGCCAGGGGTGGGATCCTGGCAGAGGCTTGGCATGGAAAGAACGTAAAGGGACCGTGCCTGCTCAGCATAGCGGCGGTGCCCAAGGAAGGACTAAGAAGCGAGATAGATTGTGCTGAGTGAGAAACGAAATCAAGCGAAAGGAGATTCCAGTGAGGGTTGTGCTGAAAGAGGCAGCACCTTACTGAGGCGCACTACCGGTGGCCGGAACGCCGAGGAGGTAAAGAGTTTCAAGCCATACCTCAGACCTACGGCAGGGCAGTTAGCTTGAGGCGGACTGTCTCACGCATCACCCAGGAAGGCAAAGGGGGGTACCAACAGGAGAGGGGCGCAGATAGAGTCCCGGAAGATCTCCGAGCCTCCCCGTCATACGGGTGCGTTCCTACCATAGTATCTGGAGGGACGAGGAAGATCATTGCGAATTAAGTTGTTGTGAGGGAACACGAGAAACAGACACAACAGTTGTGGGGTACTTTCCGTAAGCACAGCAGGGAAGGACTGCAACACATAGCGCTAGAAGGAAGGCACCGATTTCCACCTGCAAGGAGAGCTCTGGAAGTGCCATTGGACCGGCCGGACTTGCGCAGCCTGGTGAGCCGTATTCCGGACTGAGGACCCAGAGAGCTTCAGTAAAGAGGTAAAGAGACTGCAACCTGGTGTCCTCGTTATTTACCGCGACCTGCACCCCACAACTGCACCGCTACAACATCACTTATTGCACCGGACGTCCCCCACTGACAGACAGGGCCACGGACCGGGTCTAGCCACCGTGACAACCCCAGGACTGAGACCTAGAGGCCCGGCTCCGGGTACCCCTCGGCCCTGCGGCGGTGTGGGGGCGCTCGACTTAGATCCGTGTTCTCTGTCATTTCAACATATAATAACAAGGAGCTCAACGATGGGTTTTCATGGCATTACACAATTATATTGAGACTATGTATTATTATCAGTGATAAATCATGAGGGCTCATACTCACTTGCGAGCAACTCGGATGAGTCTCCCACGGCAAAACCCGGCACTCAGATCGGAGCGTGCAGCCGCATAGCAATACATGCAGCCGCACGCTCCGCTCCTGAGTGCGGGGTGCACTGCCGGGTATTGCCGTGCGAGACTCATCGGAGTTGCTCACAAGTGAGTATGAGCCCTTATAGTGATGCCGTGTAGTGAGAATCACTATTACAATATAGTGTGGAAGATGGAACAGTAAAGTAGATTGTTACCAGAAGCACCGCATGTTTTTGGCGGTTTTCCAGGGAAAGTTCTGGAAGCAAAAATCTCTTCCCCATATTCATCCACGCACCAACAGTATCCATGGCACTGTAGACGTCGATAGTTGCCCTTTTCATCACATTCCGGAACAAAAATTGTTGGTGAAGGTTTAGCACTGAGCAGTTTCTGACGTTCCTTCAAGCAGGGAGATTTGTTTGCTAAAAATGGATATATGATAAGTAAGATTTGATGAACAGAGAATGATAGAAACATATTACCAATATTGTACATCTTCATATTTATTGATATAAGTCCTACAAAAAACTTGGAGTCCAAAGTCCACCACTAGATAAAATAGACAGCTAAGTTTATTGAAATACATCCAAAGTGGCATAAAACATATGCTGATATTGTTAGAATCAATTTAGTCGATAAACAGGCGGGCTACAGTGTATACACATGGAAACTTAAGAAGCGGCAGCATCAGTAACGTTACCAATGGCACCTGCACTGGTTGCAGGAAATAAAACATGTACAGCTTTCACTAAGCATAGTATAAGGAATGCAATGTGCAGAAAATGTAAATACAATTAATGAACAGGTAGCTTGTCACTGTATGGCAAAGACATGTACAAAATTGATAACCTACCCATTTCTCCCTGGGTAACACCTCAGATCACCAGCTCTGAGGTGGTATCTTGAAAATATTACTTTGGGCAAGGGAGGTCCTGAAGCACTGGACTTTCATATACTATAAATAAGTCAGATGATCCCTTAAATTGTAATTTTAGTTCTGAGGGTAATTTTTTATACAGAAGATACATAATTTGGGCACAGCTCCCCATTATCTTCCTTGTGTCTGGAGATGGTCTCCTTAAGAGCAATATTTTACAGTGCCTTGCGAAAGTATTCGGCCCCCTGGAACTTTTCAACCTTTTCCCACATATCATGCTTCAAACATAAAGATACCAAATGTACATTTTTGGTGAAGAATCAACAACAAGTGGAACAGAATTGGGAAGTTGAACGAAACTTATTGGTTATTTTAAATTTTTGTGGAAATTCAAAAACTGAAAAGTGGGACATGCAATATTATTCGGCCCCTTTAACTTAATACTTTTTTGCGCCACCTTTTGCTGCGATTACAGCTGCAAGTCACTTGGGGCATGTCTCTATCAGTTTTGTACATCGAGAGACTGAAATTCTTGCCCATTCTTCCTTGTCAAACAGCCCGAGCTCAGTGAGGTTTGATGGAGATCATTTGTGAACAGCAGTTTTCAGCTCTTTGTACAGATTCTCGATTGGATTGAGGTCTAGACCTTGGCTTGGCCATTCTAACACCTGGATCTGACCAGAGCACCTTCTTCCACATGTTTGGTTTGTCTCCCAGGTGGCTTGTTGCAAACTTTAAACAACACTTTTTATGGATATCTTTGAGAAATGGCTTTCTTCTTGCCACTCTTCCATAAAGGTCAGATTTGTGCAGTGTACAACTGATTGTTGTCCTATGGACAGACTATCCCACCTCAGCTGTAGATCTCTGAAGTTCATCCAGAGTGATCATGGGCCTCTTGGCTGCATCTCTGATCAGTCTTCTCCTTGTTTGAGATGAAAGTTTAGAGGGACGGCCGGGTCTTGGTAGATTTGCAGTGGTATGATACTTCTTCCATTTCAATATGATCGCTTGCACAGTGCTCCTTGGGATGTTTAAAGTTTTGGAAATCATTTTGTATCCAAATCCGGCTTTAAACTTCTCCAGAACAGTATCATGGACCTGCCTGTTGTGTTCCTTGGTATTCATGATGCTCTCTGTGCTTCAAACAGAACCCTGAGACTATCACAGAGCAGATGCATTTATACGGAGACTGGATTACACACAGGTGGATTATATTTATCATCATTAGGCATTTAGGACAACATTGGATCATTCAGAGATCCACAATGAACTTCAGGAGTGAGTTTGCTGCACTGAAAGTAAAGGGGCCGAATAATATTGCACGCCCCACTTTTCAGTTTTTGAATTTCCACAAAAAATTAAAATAACCAATAAATTTAATTCACTTCACAATTGTGTTCCACTTGTTGATTCTTCACCAAAAATTTACATTTGGTATCTTTATGTTAGAAGCATGATATGTTGGAAAAGGTAGAAAAGTTCCATGGAGCCTTTTTGTAAGGCACTGTATATGGCAATCAACAGAGTATATGTGGAACCATAAAAATGTTCGGTAAGGAGGAGTCCAAATATGAATTTCCTTCACAGCACTTACAGTCAATGATTGATAAAAAAGTATGGACCCCAGATCTTACACTCAAGCAACAGGATTTAGACTCACTTCAATGTGGCAACTTCTTCCCCTTGTGTTGTTGGCTAATCTATGTTCTAACAGCTGATGCACTCTTCGCTCACAGGAATAAGCCTCTTGGCTCCCCAATATGTCCTCACCATCTCTACTTTGCCTGGACAAACAGACTAAAACTTCTCACAACTTCCCAATGTATTCCCCCTAAAGACATGGGGCTGCCCAAATTTTGTAGAAAAGACTACTCACACCCACTTGCTATTTATTATATGGAATGTTTTTTCCCAACCTTATATGTGCGCACATTGCGTATTTGCTTGCAGACATTTCTGCAAGGTTTCTGCATCTCTTGGCAGAAAAACACAGCTGAAAATACGCTAGTTTTTGCCTGCGTTTTTCATGCATTTTTATAAATCCATAGAGCTAAATAAAGATATATTATTAAAAAAAAAAGAAGTGTGATGTCATTTCCTTGTTCAACCTCTTCAGCCAGATACCCTCATTAATGTTAAATATAGATACACACACACTCAGTCACCAGCCTATGTAGGAGCATTGACATAATTAACCTACATATGCTGTAACAAAACAGAAAATGTCAGAAATCTGCGTGAAATGCAATATCTGTTTATTAAAAAAAAAATTAAATTGCATGGGCTCCCGCATAATTTTCATAACCAGCAGAGGGAAAGCCTATGACTGAGGGCTGATGTTAATATTCTGGGAAAGAGCCAATAGCCAAAGGTTCCCAGGCTATTAATATCAGCTCACATCTGTTTGCTTAGCCTTTACTGGCTAGTTTACAGGGGAACCCTAGAAAAAAATTGACATGGGGTCCCCCTATAAAATCAAACCAGCAACATTTATGCAGACAGCGGTGGGCTGATATTATAATAGCCTGGGAAGAGGCCATGAATATTGGCACCCCCCAGGCTAAAAACATCAGCTCTCAGATGCCCCAGAAATGGCGAACCTTACAGATTTACAGTTGATCACAGGCGCCGGATGATGAGACTATTCTCCCATCATCAGCTTTTCCTGTCTCTGTTATATGAGACAAAATACAGAGCCGGATGGGTGTAGTAGTCCCATCAGATGATGCCTAAGTCCAATCACTATAGGCTGTTCGTAGCATGGGTACACACACACACAGCCACCCACAGACACACACACATATTCTCCGCCCACACACTCCTCCTCCTTATGACGTCATTTTCTTCTGACAATATGCAACGTTCTGGCAGCAAATAAGCAGCAATTATGCAATCCTTTTTACACCTGCGTTTTGCTGCAGATTTGACTGACTCAATTGAAGTCAATGAGTCAAAAACGCTGCAGAAATGCAAAAAGAATTGACATGCTGTGGAAAATAAAACTCTGCAAATACAGTTGCCATTTTACTAATCATGTCCACAGCACTTCAGGATTGTCATTGAATTACCTTGCTTTAGTATTCCATTACATATTTGGAGCATTTACGAGCGTAAAAAAAGCCGTAAAAACGCATCAAAAACGCATAGTGTGCACATATCCTTAAATTGACTTGTGTTACTATTTTTTCTGACTTAACTGACTCCTCATTGTAAAGAATAACAACCTATAGAAAATAAGGGCATAACTAACCCATTGTAGACAATGAGGTCAAAACAACACTTATGGAATGGATTAATACCTGTATCTTCACATGTTAGGTGTTTAGTGCCTGGTGAAGTTCTTGTTCCCTCGATCTCTTCACCATTTTCGTTAAGACACCAACAATAACCGGTGCTGCCATGACACTGCTTTGGAGCGTAGTTTCCCTTTTCATCACATTTTGGTACAAATGCCCCTATTTTCATTTTGTTTCCTCCGAGTACATTCTGGCGATGCCTCATACAAGGGGTATGTTCTATCCAAATATAAAACATTGATTAGACAAGAAAGACTATTCACATAGTAGAGTTGATTAAGTTGTTTGTTGGATTGACGTTTCTTTGATATTTCGGATCTACATAATATGTTCTTATGACACTGATGTAAAGAAGTAAATTCCTCCACGGTAATACAGCGCCAGATGGAGGGGCCTGAGTATGTCTATGTCTGTCTTACAGTGAATGGCTCCTTCAAAGGTTCTGTCTGGATCTCGTTTTTCAGGGCTTCAAACAGAAGCCCCAATAGAGACACTGACATGTGGACAGATTGTAATTTGTACATAGCTTTGGGTTGAGAGTACATGCTAGACAGGAAAATTGGGTTGTGTTGAATTTTTAACTTTTGTGTAACTAAAATTAATTGTATTACCCTTTTAAAATGTTTCTTTTCATTATGTACCCACATGCCATCAATACCCCACAACTCAATCATGGGGTGCTGATAGGTAGTCATGATGGCCAGGGGTCTGCTGAAAGCCTCCCTGGCCAGTCATGACATTAATCCTGTGAACATTAACTTGTGGCTGGTGTTCATGAGAAACGGTTATCTATACTATCTACATCAGTCCCGTGGTATTTCTGTATATAATACAAGCAATCTGATGATTGAAGGTTCAAGTCCCCTAAGAGAACTAATAAAATGCAAACAAATGGTTAAAAAAAATGAATCTCCCTCTCTTTTCCCTCCATTTAATATAAAGATCTTATATTGTTTTTAAAAAATACATATATGTGGTAGTGCTGCATTTATAAAAGTTTGATCAATCAAAATCGTAAATTCATTAACCCCATCGGTAGTTGGTGTGTACAGAAAAAGAATTGAAATGTTAGAATTGCAGTATTTTGGTTGACACAACTCCTCAAAGAAATCTATATGAAAAGATGAAAATGTAGGGTTCAGCCCAAAATAATATCAATAAAAATAGCAGGTTGCACTCCAAAAAAGACTCACACAGCTCCATCAAATGCAAAATAAAGGAGTGGTAAGTCTTGAAAAAGGCCACAGAACCAATTATTTTTCTTTTTACGAAATTCTGAATTTTTTTCAACACTTAAAATAGAAAATAAAAAAAACTATACAAGTTTAGTATCGCCGCAATCATACTGTCCTGCAGAATCATATTTCCAGATCATTTTTCCTGTGCTATGGACACCACAAAAAAAACGTGCAAATAACAAATGCCAAATTGTGTTTTTTTTTTTCACCATTACACTCCTCTGGGAATTTTTTTATTTCATTTTCCAGTACATCATTTGTTAACATAAATGGTTCTGTTAAAAAGTACAACCGGACACAAAAAAAAGGCTCTCAGAATGAAGAGGGAGAGGAAAAGATGAAAGCACAAAAATGAAAAATCATCCATTTCCTAAGGGGTAACACATTATATGTTCTCCCACCGATCAGCTGATTTGGGGTCCACTGTGCAAAGGAACTGGCGCAGCTCCGTACATCGTGTTGCCGTCCTGTCTGGTTGTGCACGCTCTTTCGCACTCCATTGAAAGGGAGGGAGCTGCAGTACCATTCACATCTACTATGTAGTCAATGGAGCTGTGATCGGTGGGGTTGGCAGAAGCTGGACCACAAGTGATTGGGTATTTATGACCACTGCTAAATAGTCCTGGAAATCTCCATTAAGGCACTGTTGACTTTTCAGTTTAGTTTTATCACTTATACTGTATATCAATAAAAATAATTTACTATAGTTCTTCTTTCCTGGCAATGATTAGAGGTGACTACTAAGGTTAGCACTCACCGCTCTCAGAATAAGCTTCAGCCATGATGGGCTTCAAATTAAATGGATGTAATGAAGCTTTGTAAACGTCTTTACTATCCAGAGAAATAGCATCAGCTTCGCCATTCTGAAAAAATAATAGGGTCATTACTGATTTCTGAATGATTTGATTTCTTGTATTCACTTTTGCTAAGAGGGTCTCCGACTATAAGGTGACCACAACAATCCGCAGCAATCCGGTGAATCTATGGGTGAATGAAGCAAAAAAGGCTTGATTTTCTGCAGCGCCCCAAGAGGATGGATAAAATATTAGGCTAAATTCACATTTGTGCATATGTGCGCAGCGTATCATCTGCATAAGCAAACGCATGTCAAAACGCATGCAAACGCATGTTTGCGCAGCGCTTTTTATCCGCATCAGCTTACGCATGACGGCAAAAAAAGCACTGCGTGTGCATGCGTTTTTTGCCTGTGTTTGCTTTTTTTATGCGCATGCGTTTGATATTTCCAGGAGGGCGTGTCTCAATGGGCGTATCTCAATCAGTTTCTGGACATGCGCAGTCCGAAGTACGTAAGCGCATCAAACTCATGCGTACGCAAGGACATGCATACTGTATGCATGTGTTCCCATAGACAGTAATGCGTTTTTAACGCACTCCTCCACATGCACATGCCTGCACATATTTGACAGATTTTTGACACTTCAAAAAATGCAACATGTTGCGTTCTCCGCACCCAGCCGCACACCGCGAAAAGATGCATGCGTACGCAAATGCATGCAAACGCATACAAATGCATGTCCATGCGTACACCATGTTAAATATATGTACGCATGAAGCATGCGGATATATGCGGATCAAACGATTCGTGCACAGACGCAAATGTGAAACCAACCTTACAAAGTCATTAAAGAAATGCCATTCTTTATAGCTATTCTGTGCCTTGGCTGACATATTGCAGAACAGAGGATCCGCTCTATTGAACTACCTAGATAGGTTATTTGGAAATAGCGTTCTTACACCAGAAAATCTCTTTTATTTGTTGGCCATCATTAACTAGACAGTGAACACACCAGATACATCAGAGCTTCACTTTTTGAGCATTTAAGGATTTATCTATATATATAAAAACAAGTGTATGTGTGTATGTATGTATGTGTATTGACGATGATATAATGGTTGCCATGGCGACAATGATGTCATAAAGGTTGCCATGGCGAACATCATGTCTCAATGGTTGCCATGGCGATGATGATGTCATAATAGGTTGCAATGGTGACGGTTATGTCATAATGGTTGCCATGGTGATGATGATGTCATAATAGGTTGCAATGGTGATGATGATGTCAGAATGGTTGCCATGGCGAAGATGATGTCATAATGGGTATATGGGCACGGAACTATGGGATGGAGGATGTGTGATGGGTATATGAGCATGGGACTATGGGTTGGAGGATATGTATGATGGGTATATGGGCACGGGACTATCGGATGGAGGATGTGTAAGATGGGTACATGGGCACGGGACTATGGGATGGAGGATGTGTATGATGGGTATATGATTTTAAAAAAACTGACCGTCACATCCAAACATAGACTAAGTGTGAACAGGTGCTGAACCTAGAGTCACCAACTCGTATACAGTCAAATAAATAAGGCAGCACACTGTAGCACCAAAACCTGCAAACATGAAACATAAAAATTGAATTGCATTACTGCACTAGAAATATGAAAAATTTAGAAAGTTTAGCGCATAAATTGGCCAATTTATGTGTACCTTGTAGCCACAATAAGGCATTTCTCATCTACAAGGGCCTAGCAATGCCTTTCCTCACTGAGAATAAAGTCTTCATCTGAATGGGAACCCAATGTGAGTCCTCTCTGACTAAAATCTCTCTCTCTCTCTTTGGAGGGGTAGTGGTCCCGCTGTGATTAAAAACACCTGTGGCTAAAAGGAGGAGTGCTGGTGACTCTAGGTTCAGCACCTGTTCGCACTTAGTCTATGTTTGGATGTGATGGTCAGTTTTTTGAAATTTGTATTCATTAGCCTTCTGACTGAGCACTCCTCCTTTTAGCCACAGGTGTTTTTAATCACAGCAGGACCACTAGCCCTCCACAGAGAGAGAGAGATTTTAGTCAAAGAGAGGACTCACATTGGGTTCCCATTCAGATGAAGACTTTATTCTCAGAGAGGAAAGGCATTGCTAGGCCCTTGTAAACGAGAGATGCCTTATCGTGGCTACAAGGTACACATAAATTGGCCAATTTATGCGCTACACTTTCTCAATTTTTCATATTTCTAATGCAGTAATGCAATTCAATTTTCATATTTCATGTTTGCAGGTTTTGGCGTTACAGTGTGCTGCCTTATTTATTTGACTATGATGGGTATATGAGCACCAGACTATAAGATGGAGGATATGTATGATGCGTATATGGGCACGGGACTATGGGATGGAGGATAATCATTATAATTTGTTATAACTAACCACAGTTAGTTATTATGCCTGGGCAACGCTGGGCTCTTCAGCTAGTTTCTAATAACTAAGAAATCACAATTTCCGCAAGGAAACAAAATAACTGACTAGTTAAGGTATTCATCTACTAAAGAAAAGGCAAAGGGTAGTATCATGTAGTTACCTTCTCTCTAAATGATGACCTACCAATTGTCACCTGTCTGACATCTCAAATTGTTATTGCCAGGGAGGTCTCCACTCAATTTCACATTACAGAAGAAAGGTTTAAAAGGATTAGGCCTGGGGCTGAGAGATTTGCCAATTCTCCTGGGAAATTCCTGAGTATTTTTTTCCATGAACTTACCAGATGTTCTAGGAGAGTTGAAAAGAATCATTTAGACAACTCATTTTTATATACCCAATCTATCTTTGGCCAGAATGGAGAGAAGCTATAAAAATGGCCTTTTGCACTGGAGGAATTGTCCTTTCCTGCATCACACAGATAGAGCATTCATTTTAATGGACTCATTTCCCCACAGATTACACCCAAAAGCCAAGAGCCCGAACAGTCAAGACACTTTGTGGTCAACTTATTGTTAATGGAACCTTCTAGCAAGTAGACATTGTCTAAAGTAGATTTCCATGATGATGTACTCACACTGATGGCTCTCACACAGTCCTCAGTGCTGGATTTTTTCACACATGTGAGTAGAATCTCATCCACATGACAAGATGTCACCAGATCATTGCACTTTTGTTCTTCAGTATCTGACGTGACACACCAACGTACATTTCTTCCACTGGGGGCTGCAGAGCTCAGAGCTGGAAAATTGCAGAATAAGGGTTAATCAGCTAAATAAAATATTGTTCATAAAAATGAAGTGCTTTAATGAATCCAAGCCTGATTTATAGTATCAGAAGTCCTGATTTTCCTGAAACTGCATTGACCTGATGTCACGGGTATATCAGAAGTGCAGACAGTTACACTGTATCTAGGTACAGAAGGTCTCTGCGTTTGGCATTGCAAACCCCTTCTTAACCCTTCTGAGTCTTTGACCCAGTGGCAACCTTTCTCCAGCTCTAATTGACACACCTGGACTTGGGTGTTTATCGACTCCCAGCCTGCTGCTGGGAATTTGCAGTGATATTTCTATTTTCCCCTGTTGAGGCTTGGAGCTATAGCAGTCAGCTATCTTCCTCTTTGGTGTTGCTGGAGGATGTCTGTGTTACATCTCTGATTATACTCAAGATAAGTGGTCCCCTTATTCATCTATTGCAGCTGTCTTAATTGGTAGTGGGGATAGACTAGTGCTTACCGCGTCCTTCCCTAAGCAGGGCTTAGTGCCAGGGTCAGGCAGGGATTAGGTTCCTGCTCAGTGATAGGTGCCTAGGGGTCGCCACTCCCCACTTCCCAAGTGTTGGGCTCCCTTCCCCTCATCCCTTTGTGTTGCACTTGTGAGTCTTTCCTACACTGTGCATGACACCTGAAGGGTTATTCCCAAAATTATATTGTAGTAAGGTCATGTGCGCCAATAAGACCTATTTTTAAATCTGCACTAATTTGAATCTATAATCCCTGTATGATCATTCTCCACAGCTACATGAACCCTATCAGTTCATCCTCCAATAGTGCTGTCAGTCAATCATACTCAGATGGCCCTAATGACCCTGTCTAATAAAATATCTAACATCCGTGTGTAAGATTGCCAGAGCGGTAGTCATGGCAACTGGCTGTTCTGTTCCCACACCCTGGCGCCCCACAGATAAAATACACTGTCCCTTCAGCTGCATGTGCAGTGTGCGCAGCAACACACTTACATTCACAGTCAGAGTCCTTTCAAGTTCTATCATCCCAGCTCCGCATTCCTCAGCTCCACAAAACATCCCAGAGACACAGTTCTTTTCCAACAGTTGAACTTTATTATTCAGTAGGGCATTCATCACATTTTCAGCACAAACTTTACAAAGGGACATTTCCTTATCTCTCCCTGCCTTCCGGGCAGTCTCTATCTTTCCTGTTAGCTCTTTCTCACTTCTTTTGGAAATCCTGGCCTCATTTCTAGACAATCTTTGTCTTGTCCAGATTTCCAGTGTCACCAGCTTTCTGCCATCCCCTCGTGCCGTTTCAACAGGGAGAGGTGTCAGAAACGCCATCTCAGCTACTCTTGCCCCTGTCATAGACCCCAAGTCCTTCCTGGGATGATCCTTGTTAACCTGGTGCCCATCGGCAGGATCCTCAGCCTGTGGCCCCTTCCTGCCATAGCAGCTCTATCTCCACTGCCAACTGACTGTCTGCTGTCACTGCTGCATGCACCCTGCCCTGGGCAAGGCTGCCCAGGCTCTGCTGCTTTTACAGGAATTGCCTCTTCTATATCCCTATGGCTCTGCCCTGCTCTAACTCCCCCCTACTGACAACCCCTATGCTATCTGTACCTAGCCAACACTCCTAATCTATTCAGTTCCCTATCTCTATGATGCGCCCACTATTCTAATCCCCCTATAGTCCTTTCTACCTAAGATTCTATCCTTACCCTAGTTGTATACAGGACACATATTAAAGACATCCACATTACAGTACATAACACATAACAAATACATTTACATTAATAAACTATGAGGTGCCGCACGTCATTCTATGAGCAGCATCCAGGGGAGAGGAGGCATGTGAGGGTCTCCGCCACCTCCTTACACGTGTTGCAAGCAAAGCTCAGCTAATGCTGTGCTGAAGATCCCACTGATACCAGCAACATTTGTACCTAATGACCCTGTCTAATTCATGAAAACCAGATGCACCTATGACCCTTTTCTAAAAAAAAAAAAACATCCCTTTCCTCCTACAGTTGCTCTGACAACCAAGTTGTAGCACAGCTCTGCTATTTTATGCTCGGATCTACTATGTGTGCAACGGAGAGAATAATCATGAGCTACCAATGAAATGTGGAGTCTATAAATAGTATTGAATATTTGTCAAATAATGGATGACAGTCACTACATTGAAAACTATCAATCTTCACCTCATCTGGAGCACCCGCCAGGGCCGTGGGGATACTCAGTACCTGGCCGGTTCATAAGAGGGAAGTGGTCATGGCAACAGTGACCCGGTCCGTGGCCCTGGGTGTCCAATAAAAGATGTGAAAAAGGGAATTAAAGTTTATGGGATAAATGTTCATGACGCCACCTGTGGTATTCGGCAAATAGGAGATGTTAGCTGACGCTGCTTAAAGAGACCGCTGGGGCAGATGGTGATGCAGCAGAGTTGGTACAGCTCTCCACAGGTAGAGCTTTAGTCCCAGGGCACTTAGGTTGTAAAAGATGGTGTTGCTGATGGTAGATGTAGTGCAGGGTGGATGGCGCAGTAAATAAGTCTGAGGACTCAGCGGGGTGCAGTTTCCAATGCTTTACTCACAGTTCTTAGCTGCCCCAGCCGGGATGCTGTGTCCTCCAGGTTTGTAGTCCAGCCAGCTCTCAAGCAATTTAGGTACACTTTCCAGAACCCTCTTTCATATGTCCTTTCCTCGTGGTCTTTCTGTGCTGGCTTCGCCTCTCCTGCCCTGCTCCTGCCACACAGTGTCCCAAACCAGCAGCCACAGATCTTGTCAGGCGGTGTGCACTAAATCCCCCTGGATCCTATGTGGCTACCTTTTCAGTGAATGTGTGCAGATGTGGCTGTGGCACATACAGATATCACAGCCTCCGGTTGTCTAGCTGAGTACTTAGTTTCTCCACTAGAATGGGGCCGGTCCCCTGACTGCAACCTGGTCCCTCCACCTGACTATGGTCAGCGTGAATGGGAGCCCCACAGGTGGACTTCTCACTACCCGTGCCTCTAGGACCCCTTCCTTCTCTTCTTTCTTTAGCTTCACTTTCCTTCAGCTCCCTCTCTTTGGGAACTCCTTTCTGTCTGTTTCAGTCTTTCTGTCTGACAGGAGCTGCAGACTCTCACATCTCCTCAGCTCCACTCCTCTCCTCAACTCCCTAACTTTCTAGATCTTTCCTGACTCTTGCTTACTAAGCTCCTCCCCTACTCTACCTACCCCACCCACTTCTCCAACACCCTTTCCTATCCAGACTGGGATGAAGCCTTCCTCCCTTAGGGTACACCCAGGTGCCCTGACTGAATTGGCTAGTGTTGGATGCAGGTGTAGGGTTCTGTGCAGTGCCCTCTCCTTTCCTGAGAGCGGAATACCACACCTCTGGGTGAGGTGCAGTACTCTGTGGCGACTGGAACCAGGGGCCCCACACATCCATATAAATAAATAGATACATTAAAACTGTCCATGTTGAGATCAGTCTATTGCTATCAAGTGTTTCCCAACTCACTGTCAGGAGAAGGAGTTATTCAGAAGGGGCACTGGGCTCAACAGAAGTAAAGAGGATCATGATCATTTAGGATTGTTGGGCCCTGAAGTGTATTGTTTGAATTTGAACATTATTTCTAAAAGATGTCACATACAAAGACAACACAAATATATATTTCTTAAATTTTAAGACAAATCTTAAGATTCATCAAAATCTGAATTTTTTAGCCATTCGATTCTCGCTAATCCAAGAGAATTGCCACTAGCCATCTGACATTTTTCTGGATTCAAAGAGAAAGTGAAAAAACAAAAAATAAATAAAATTAATACTCATCTGGCTCTCACCTATCTTTGGTCCGATCAAGTGTACGGACGGAAGATGCCAAAGATGCCTGGTGCCAGAAAGTGCAGAAGATCACACCAGATACCAAACCGAAGAGAAAGATATGGCCAGTTCAGGGCTGGACAGCAGGACAGGTGAGGTCTTGGTGAGTGTACTGTTTGTTTGTTTTTTTTACATTTTTCATGGATCGCCCCATCTAGGACAGTGGGGTACTCGGTACCGAACCCTTCGGTTCTCAGGGGGATGTCACAGTGGCTGACCCGGTCCGTGGCCCTAGGGACGTCCATGGAAAAGGGAAAGGTCTTTAAAGGGGAAGTGTTTGTGACGCCACCTGTGGTATTTGGTCAGGGTGACCAACGCTGCTTTGAGGGGTCCGCTGGGGTGATGTTATTGCAGCTAGATGGTATACCTTCCCACAGGTGAAGTGTATCCCCAGGGCTTCCCAGTGTGTAGATGGTGGTATGGTGAAAGGCGCAGTGAAGAATGAGGACACAAGGTTGCAGTCTCTTTACATTTTACTGAAGGCTTCAGCATCCACAGTCCAGAGCACCAGACCACAGGGTAGGCAGAGTCCGTCCGGTTGGGAGGCAAATCCAGAGTCCCCTTATCCAGGTGGAAATCAGTAGCCTTCCTCTAGCGCCGTGGTGTTGTAGTACCTTATAGCTAAGCTTCTCATAAGGTCCTCACAGATGTTGTAGATGTTGTGTCTCTCTCTCTCTGTCCCCCAGATGGATAGGACAAACCCGTATAACCGGTGGCTTGAGGCGTTTTACAGGGACTCTATCATGCCCCAGCCTCTAGTGGGTGCCACCTTGCCTTCTGGGTGTAGGGCGGGCAGGTAACGTGAAATTAGCTGTCCTGCCGGTCTCTGGAGCAAGTCATAAAGGACTGTTGCTCCCTCGGTGGTCCGGCTACTGGGATCCTTCGCCTCAGAAGGAGGCAGCCTGTGTAGGGCAGAACTCCTCCTGGTATCCACTCCTTTGCTATGACTTTTTCACCCTCTCTACAATACAATTCTCTTTCGTTTCCATTCTTAGGAACTGCCGCACTTAGGGCAGGCACAGCTCCGTGTCCTTCTGTCTCGACCTCTGACAGGATCCCACCCCTGTCAGGGACCAACTACCTGAGCGAAGCTCAGCCAGCAACTGCCTAACTTCCTCTCCAGACCACCAGTTTTACCTAAATGTGAAGAGTGACCTAATAAATAGGAGCATAGCTCCCCCTGGTGGACTGGAGTATGAAATGTGTTGCATGTTTGTGAAACCTGGATTCAGTTGTCCTTCTTTGCCTCCAAACGTAACATCACTCCCCCCTAGAGGAGAATGATATTACTGCAACGACCAGGACCCTGGGGCGCTGCACTTACATATATTCACTATGTTCTGTAGACATCAGAGCACGATCATATACTGTATATTTGACTACTGAGTATAATGAATGTAAACCTAATTTTCTAGCCAAATTCAAGCGAAGCCAAATTCAAATACCGTCAGAGTTACTCATCACTAATGCTTATGAATATTTTTGCAGGTTTTAGCTCGCATCATGAGTAATTGCACAGTTACAGCCCCAGCAGTAACAGCGGATAGTGGAGTTATTAGGCTATGTGCACACGCTGCGGATTTACTGTGGATCCGCAGCATTTTTTCCGTGCAAGAAACGCTGCAGAACTGCAAGTGATTTACAGTACAATGTAAATCAATGGGAAAATAAAAATGCTGTGCTAATGTTGCGGTAAATTACACTCTGAATCCGAAACGGATTAAAAAAAGGACCATGTCAATTCTTTGTCCGTTTCTGCAGCGTTTCTGTACCCAATCCATTACAGGAAAACGCAAGGGTAAAATGCATGAAATCTGCACAGTATCCACAGTAAACCCACAGTAAAAATGCATAAAATCCGCATAGAAAGCGCGCAGATTTTGACCTGCGTTTTCTGCCAAGAGATGAAGAATCCACAGGCAAATCCGTAATGTGTGAACATAGCCTTACTGGCGGGATCCAGTGGGTGATGAACCCAACATGAAAATAAGATAACCTGGGTACAAAATCATCTTTCCAGAAATAATATTTTAAATATGCAATTTACAAATTGATTTATTCCATCAAGAGCTTGTATTAACATCTACTTACCCAACAGGCAGAGACATAGCAGCACTCGGAGAGTCATCCTCATTTCTTACTAGGCACCTTACGAAGAGCGTCCCATCCAGCTGCTGTTTGCCTGTTATAACCTCACTTTCTATTGAGGGGGCGGCTGAGTGAGCAGATGAGCTGTCCTTGTGTTATTTACACAAAAGTTTCTCAACAAGACCCGTTCACCTCTGTCTCATTTTGTTAATAAATTCTGTTTTTTATGGCACAAAGATAGTTTTTTTTTCTTTCATGTGACATCAAAATTGTTCTGCCAATTTGAAACTTTATCTTCCAAAATATTGTCTGCGGAGAGAAGGTTGAGTGTTCAGCGCAGGGGTCCAAAATGTTATGGACTGGTAATTTAGGAGCGACATGCGACTAGCTCTGAGCAGGTGGTAACTATACAGACCGCAGTTCCTGATCTTAACACAACACTAGAAGTAGCCGTGGGATGTTCCTGTCACTCCCTGGACACCTCATCACAGCCGGAGAACTAGCTACCCCTAAAGGTAGAAATAGGAAAGCTATCTTGCCTCAGAGAAAATCCCCAAAGGATAGGACAGCCCCCCACAAATAATGACTGTGAGAGGAGAAGGAAATTACATACGTAGTATGAAACAAGATTTAGCAAAGGAGGCCACTTCTAGCTAGATAGATAGTACAGGAAAGAACACTGTGCGGTCAGTAATAAAAACTAGAAAAAGTCCACCGCAGAGATATGCAAAAATCTCCACACCTGTCTAAAGGTGTGGAGGGCAAAATCTGCAGCCCAGAGCTTCCAACTTAGCTGAATAGATCCATACTGATAAGCTGGACAAATGAACAAAACATAGAATGTGCTGAACAATAAGTCCACAACAAGTGGACTGCAAAAGGACAAGCAAGGACTTATCTTTGCTGAACGGGTCAGAGTGTCAGGGAAATCCAAAGAGCCGTGACTCCAGGCAGGAACAATTGACAACTGGCATTGATTGAGGGATAAAGCCAGACTAAAATAGCCGAGCAGAAAGACGATCAGTGGAAGCAGCTGCTGATGCTAAATCCAAGACGCAGCTATACCACTCAAAACCACAGGAGGGAGCCCAAGAGCAGAATTCACAAAAGTGCTACTTACAACCACCGGAGGGAGCCCAAGAGCGGAATTCACAACACCAAACACTCCAGCGTTAGCTCTTAAAGAGAATCATTTTGTCAACAGAATTTCACCCCCTTCCCCTCACAAACTATTTATATGCACATGTAGTTCTTTCAAAGCTTAGTCCAGATATACTTTTACATGGCTAGACCATTCCTCTATGGCCGGGATCACACATACGCCAGATACGGCCGAGTCTCGCAGGTGAAAACCCAGCTCTGGCACCGGCACTCCGAAGCGGAGCGTGCAGCCGCACAGCAATACATAGAGCTGCACGCTCCGCTCCGGAGTGCCGGCGCCAGAGCTGGGTTTTCACCTGCAAGACTCGGCCGTATCTCGCGTATGTGTGATCCCGGCCTATTACTGAAAAATTAGCATTTGAATTGATTTGCAAATGAAGCTAAAGAGCTAGGGTAGATCTGAAGATTCTGTTATGCCAGCTATTTTTCCTGCATATTGCCACTCACTTCCTTCTGCTTGACTGATTGCTCCTTTGCCTGAAGTCTCCCAGCACAGAGGCTGTCAGTCAAGCAGTACTATTTACTGCATTACTAAAAAATTGCTCCTGGTCTCATCTGAAGCTCATTTTCTACGACGACTGCCATGGTACCCTCAAGTGAATAGCGGATGCAAGACACAAAGTTCTTCCATTTGCAGCCAATTTTCGTATTTGCACTTTAGTTTTTTCTTCCCCTTTCTCAATGCACATTGACTTTTACTTTTTCCATCAACATAGCCATATGAGCTTGTTTTTTTGCAGCACAAGTTGTAGTTTTGAATTATGTCATTTTTAAAATATTCACTGTATTAGAAAGCAAGAAAAAATTCTAAATGTGGAGAAATTGTGAAGAAATGCAATTTAGCCATGTTTTGAGGGTTTTGCTTTTATAGAGTAAATTATGTGGTAAAATGACTTTGTGTTATGATACCCCAGATCAGTACGATTACAGTGATACCAAGCTTGTATAGGTTTTTTTTTTTTTTATTTAAAGAGAACCCGAGAAGTTGATACATGCAGCCTATGATTCTGGAAGCATCTATCAGCTGTCAAGGTCACCTTTACGTGATGAAAAAAAAATCTGAATTTTGTAAAAAAAATGTTGATACCTCTTACATATTTAGTTTTCCGCTGATAGAGCTGCTTGAGGACTTTCTTTTTGTGTGATGAGTTGATGATTTAATTGGTTTCAGTTTTGGTATAAATACAGAGTTTTGATCTGTTTTAATAGTATTTTTCTTAGTGAGAAATTGTAGTGACCGAAAAAAGCAAAAAGCTCACATTTTAAATTTTTTCTCTTTTTTACCAATTCATTAGTTTTATATTTGACTTTTATTGGACTTTTATGAGTGTGAGAATACTCTATTAAATAGAAAGAGGGGTGATCTTTATGCATGTGTATATATATGTATATATATATACAGTGGGGCAAAAAAGTATTTAGTCAGTCAGCAATAGTGCAAGTTCCACCACTTAAAAAGATGAGAGGCGTCTGTAATTTACATCATAGGTAGACCTCAACTATGGGAGACAAACTGAGAAAAAAAAATCCAGAAAATCACATTGTCTGTTTTTTTATCATTTTATTTGCATATTATGGTGGAAAATAAGTATTTGGTCAGAAACAAACAATCAAGATTTCTGGCTCTCACAGACCTGTAACTTCTTCTTTAAGAGTCTCCTCTTTCCTCCACTCATTACCTGTAGTAATGGCACCTGTTTAAACTTGTTATCAGTATAAAAAGACACCTGTGCACACCCTCAAACAGTCTGACTCCAAACTCCACTATGGTGAAGACCAAAGAGCTGTCAAAGGACACCAGAAACAAAATTGTAGCCCTGCACCAGGCTGGGAAGACTGAATCTGCAATAGCCAACCAGCTTGGAGTGAAGAAATCAACAGTGGGAGCAATAATTAGAAAATGGAAGACATTCAAGACCACTGATAATCTCCCTCGATCTGGGGCTCCACACAAAATCCCACCCCGTGGGGTCAGAATGATCACAAGAATGGTGAGCAAAAATCCCAGAACCACGCGGGGGGACCTAGTGAATGAACTGCAGAGAGCTGGGACCAATGTAACAAGGCCTACCATAAGTAACACACTACGCCACCATGGACTCAGATCCTGCAGTGCCAGACGTGTCCCACTGCTTAAGCCAGTACATGTCCGGGCCCCTCTGAAGTTTGCTAGAGAGCATTTGGATGATCCAGAGGAGTTTGGGGAGAATGTCCTATGGTCTGATGAAACCAAACTGGAACTGTTTGGTAGAAACACAACTTGTCGTGTTTGGAGGAAAAAGAATACTGAGTTGCATCCATCAAACACCATACCTACTGTAAAGCATGGTGGTGGAAACATCATGCTTTGGGGCTGTTTCTCTGCAAAGGGGCCAGGACGACTGATCCGGGTACATGAAAGAATGAATGGGGCCATGTATCGTGAGATTTTGAGTGCCAACCTCCTTCCATCAGCAAGGGCATTGAAGATGAAACGTGGCTGGGTCTTTCAACATGACAATGATCCAAAGCACACCGCCAGGGCAACGAAGGTGTGGCTTCGTAAGAATCATTTCAAGGTCCTGGAGTGGCCTAGCCAGTCTCCAGATCTCAACCCTATAGAAAACCTTTGGAGGGAGTTGAAAGTCCGTGTTGCCAAGCGAAAAGCCAAAAACATCACTGCTCTAGAGGAGATCTGCATGGAGGAATGAGCCAACATACCAACAACAGTGTGTGGCAACCTTGTGAAGACTTACAGAAAACGTTTGACCTCTGTCATTGCCAACAAAGGATGTATTACAAAGTATTGAGATGAAATTTTGTTTCTGACCAAATACTTATTTTCCACCATAATATGCAAATAAAATGATAATAAAACAGGCAATGTGATTTTCTGGATTTTTTTTTCTCAGTTTGTCTCCCATAGTTGAGGTCTACCTATGATGTAAATTACAGACGCCTCTCATCTTTTTAAGTGGTGGAACTTGCGCTATTGCTGACTGACTAAATACTTTTTTTGCCCCACTGTATATATACAGCTCTGGCAAAAACTAAAAGACCACTGCACAGTTTTATAAAAATCAGCTTCTCTACATGTCTGACAGCCATTCCATTCCAGTGTAAGGGCTGTCCCACACGTCCAGATAATTCCGGTACCGGAAAATTCGGTACCGGAGTTATCCGTGTCCGTGTGCCCGTGAGCTCACGTAGGCCATACGTGCGGCACACGTGTGCCGCCTGTGTGGCGAGTGGGTACCACACAGAGCGTGCAGGAGACAGCGCTAAAGTTTAGCGCTGTCCCCTGCATCGTGCTGAAGCCGCGATTCATATCTTCTGTGCAGCAGCGTTTGCTGCATAGAAGATATGAATAATAGTGTTTAAATGAAAGATCTATGTGTCCGCCGCCCCCCCCCACCCCCTGTGCGCCCCCCCGCTGTTCAGAAAATACTCACCCGCATCCCTCGTTGGCTGTCGCTCCTTCCTGGTCTGGCCGCGGCTTCCACTGTATGCGGTCACGTTGGGCCGCTCATTTACAATCATGAATAGGCGGCTCCACCTCCCATAGGGGCGGAGCCAACTATTCATGATTGTAAATGAGCGGCCCCACGTGACCGCATACAGTAGAAGCCGCGGCCAGACCAGGAAGCAGTGACAGCCAACGTGGGAGCAGGTGAGTATTTTCTGAACAGCGGGGGGGCGCACAGGGGGTGGGAGGGCGGCGGACAGATAGATCTTTCTTTTAAACACTATTATTCATATCTTCTATGCAGCAAACGCTGCTGCAGAGAAGATATGAATGGCGGCTTCAGCACCATGTGGGGGGACAGCACTTACTGTAGCGCTGTCTCCTGCACGCCACAGGGACTGCACACGGAGACCGTCCGTGTGTGGTCTGTGTTTTACACGGACCCATTGACTTTTATGGGTACGTGTAATACGTGCGCTCCCACGAACACTGACATGTCTCCGTGTTTGGCACACGGAGACACGGTCCGCAAAAAATCAATGACATCTGCACAGATGCATTGATTTTTATGGGTCTACATGTGTCAGTGTCTCCGGTACATGAGGAAACTGTCACCTCACGTACTGGAGCCACTGATGTGTGAAACCGGCCTAAGTTGAATTTCAGGCAAAGTACACCTCAATCTACTTAATGTGCTGATTAGGTGATCACCTGAACCAAATCTTATTTAATGAAGGAAAGTATAAAAACACTGCTGCAGTTCACAATCCTCTTGTAATAGGACAAGCTGGATGGCAAAACAAGTGCTAGTAATATCCCAAAAGTAATAGGAATGAAAAAAATAACTTTTAACCATGCCAAAGAAATTGAAAAGAAAAGTCTTGAGTGAGGAAAAGAAGGGCTCAATTCTGGCTTTACTAGCAGAGGGACACAGTGAGCATCATGTTGCCTCCATCCTTAAAATTTCTAAGATGGCAGTCCATTACAACGAAGTCAAGCAGCAGAAATTGGGGACAACGAAGCTACAGACCAGCAGATGGCGAAAACAACTCTCCACTGACCGGACTGACCGTCATCTTATTCGAATGTCACTCAGCAACCGCAGGATGACATCAAGTGACCTACAAAAGGAATGACAAATGGCAGCTGGGGTGAAGTGCATGGCAAGAACAGTTTGTAACAGGCTCCTAGAGGCAGGACGCAAGCCATATAAAGATAGAAAAAAGCCTTTCATCAATGAAAAGCAAAGGAGAGCCAGGCAAAAGTTTGCCAAAGACCATAAGGATTGGACCATAAAGGACTGGAGTGAGGTAATCTTCTCTGATGAGTCTAATTTTCAGCTTTGCACAACAGCTGGTCATCTAATGGTTAGACAGAGACCTGGAGAGGCGTACAAGCCACAGTGTCACGCACCCACTGTGAAATTTGGTGGAGGATCAGTGATGATCTGGGGATGCTTCAGCAAGGCTGGAATTGGGCAGGTTGTTCGTTGCGAAGGACGTATGAATCAAGCTGCATACAAGGTTATCCTGGAAAAACAGTTGATTCCTTCTGCTCAGACCATGTTTGCCAACTCTGAGGACTGTTTTTTCCAGCAGGACAATGTGCCATGCCACACAGCTAGGTCAATCAAGGTGTGGATGAAGGACCATCACTTCAAATCCCTCTCATGGCCAGCCAAGTATCCAGACGTGAACTGCATTGAAAACCTGTGGAATATAATCAAGAGGCAGATGGATAGTCACAAGCCATCAAACAAAGAAGAACTGCTTACATTTTTGCACCAGGAGTGGCATAAGGCCACCCAAAAGCAGTGGGAAAGACTGGTGGAAAGCATGTCAAGACGCTTGAAAGCTGTGATTAAAAATCATGGTTATTCCACAAAATATTGATTTCTGAACTCTTCCTGAGTTTTTAGTATTGTTGTTTCTAAATGATTATGAACTTGTTTTTTTTTTTTTCTTGCATTATTTGAGGTCTGCAAGGAATGCATTTTTTTGTTATTTTGACCATTTCTCATTTTCAGAAAATAAATACAAAGTTTATTGCTTGGAACTTCGGAGACATGTTGACAGTAGTTTATAGAATAAAAGAACAATTTACATTTTACTCAAAAATATACCTATAAAGAGAAAAATCAGACAAACTTAAAATTTTGCAGAGGTCTCTTAATTTTTGCCAGAGCTGGATATGATAAAGTTTTAAAACTTTTTTGTATCTTTTACTTTATTTTTTAGTCCCTGCAGGGCACTTGAATCTGCGATCGTTCAATCACTTACAGTATACTATATACTGCAATTAGTGTTGAGCATTCCGATACCGCAAGTATCGGGTATCGGCCGATACTTGCGGGTATCGGAATTCCGATACCGAGATCCGATACTTTTGTGGTATCGGGTATCGGTATCGAAACAACATTAATGTGTAAAATAAAGAATTAAAATAAAAAATAGGACCTGAAAATTACGTCACGGCTTGCTGTGATTGGTCGCGTCGCGGCCACATGGGCGGCACGCGACCAATCACAAGCCGTGACGTCACGGAAGGCAGTAAACGCGCGCATTTTAAGCAAAGAACGCTGCCGGTTCCCTCGGTGAGGTCCAGGCTGCGTCGGAGAGGTGAGTGTAGCAATATTTTTTATTTTAATTCTTTATTTTACACATTAATATGGATCCCAGGGCCTGAAGGAGAGTTTCCTCTCCTTCAGACCCTGGGAACCATCAGGGATACCGTCCGATACTTGAGTCCCATTGACTTGTATTGGTATCGGGTATCGGTATCGGATTAGATCCGATACTTTGCCGGTATCGGCCGATACTTTCCGATACCGATACTTTCAAGTATCGGACGGTATCGCTCAACACTAATAAAGACAGAAATAACAAAAAAAAATCATACACAAAATTGGTATCGCCTCGTTTGTAACAACAAGAGATCTGAATCTTTTACATTATTTTGTGCTGTAAATACCATAAAAAACTGACAAAAATATAGGTTTTTCATGATATCAACACAGAAAAAAGAGCAAAAAAGAATCAAATATATGTATGTGGAAAGAGTATGGTATCACTGGAAACATCATTGTGTCCCATAAAAAGAAAGCCTCGTACAGCTCTGTTGGAGGAAACATAAAAAGTTATAGACTTTAGAATACAAAGCTGAAAAACAAATTATTTTTTGCAAATTTTTTTTACTTTTAACCCCTTCACGACATGCGCCATACATATACAGCACATGTCATGCCTTAGGCTACTTTCACACTAGCGTCGGGAAAGACCCATCGCTGTGCGTCGGGCCGACGTTCCCGACGCTAGCGTGGTCTCCGCCGCACAACGGGGGCAGCGGATGTATTTTTCCAACGCATCCGCTGCCCCATTGTGAGGTGCGGGGAAGTGCGGGGAAGTGGGGGCGGAGTTCCGGCCGCGCATGCGCGGTCGGAAAAAGCGGACCGTCGTGAGCAAAAAACGTTACATGTAACGTTTTTTTCTCCCGACGTTCCGCTACCACACGCCCAAGCGTCGCAAAACGGACGCGACGTTTGGCAATGCGTCGCAAATGCGTCGCTAATGTTAGTCTATGACGAAAAAACGTATCCAGCAAGAACTTTTGCTGGATGCGTATTTTCGGCAAAACGACGCATTTGCGACGTATTGCAGTTAACGCTAGTGTGAAAGTAGCCTAACCGTTTGATGAGGGCTGCAGTGCTGTGCCCACATTTTTCCTGACACATGTCAGTTGTTTTGAACAGCTGACATGTGCCTCTAACAGCCGCGGGTGGAATCGTGATCCACCCGCTGCTGTTAACATGTTAAATGCTGACAGCGGCATTTAGTGTGATCACGCCAGAAGCGAGTCACTAATCCAGCTCATCAGCGCCCATGTCACATGACCGCGGGCCAGAGTTTTACTTTTGAGAACTTTTCCTTAATCGCCTGGTTCCTCCAGCCTTGATGCTAACCAATGTGATCTGCCATATTATTACTACTTGTTATCAATATTAATTAACACCTGTGGAGATATCACTCATGGTCATATGTGACATCATCAAATACAGGAGGCCATTGTTACCTCACCGCATGATGTCACAATGACTGTCGGTCTATACAAACAGGTGTTCTAGGGGCAAAGGCTCATTTCAGAAGATAAAGATGACGAGAGCGGAGGATCCAGGATCAAGGACACAGATTCTCATTTCAGGAGATGAAGACGAGGAGAGCGGAGGATCCAGGATCAAAAGCAAAGATTCTTATTTCAGGAGATGGACACGAGAAGAGTGGAAGTTCCTGGATTGAGGATACAGGTAAATAAGAAACCATACAGGGATATAATTTAGTGAACTTAGTGCCAACATGGACTCTCCAAGTCTACAGATTGTGGCTGTAAGGTTCTACATTTCTTCAGCCCTTGCTGGTAGAATCTCTATACTTGGGTGATGAAGGTTCTTTGTGAGGTCACACAGCGGAATGTTGGACAGTGAGAGTTCTATGCAGCAAACATGGGGACATCAGAGAGGTCAGCACAAAGATCGCACCTCGGATGGAGACACCACTGTAGATACTATGGTCAGTGACACTTCAAGTGGTATCTGTAGCTAGTACAGATTGTTGGTGGTGGTTCTGTTACCTTAATTTAAGATTATTGGGGCAAAAAATGTACCATTATTCCCCCACATGGGACAGAGGTTGGTGTACATATATTGGGGAAAAATACATTTATTTATTTACTTTTTATTTATTTTATTTTTTTTACCATTTTATTGTACTATTTATTTAACTTACATATAACTGCATTTACAGCATTTTTTTTTAAATCAAATTTATTACACCATTTTTAAGTGTCTATGTCTAAGCTTAAAACTGCAGAGAAAAGGGGGCTTGTTTATCTGGCATAAAGTACAATATATTTATGACGCTTTTATACCGGTTTTATACTGATACTTCCCCTCATATAATTTCTTTCTTACCAGGGAGAGAATCTGGATCCTGGAAGGAAGATTGAAGAATCTAAAGAGAGCCACGCCATTGTTTTTTGTTAATCATTTATTATGTCTGTACATGATATTTGTTGTCTTATGATGTCATTATATGCTGATTATATGGATCTAATCCTAAAATCAGTGCATCATGACATCATATTGTTTAGGTGTCTGCTGTCTTACCCAACTGTATAAGGAGTAGTACATACATATTTACATGCTTTAGCACTACAGAGTGCAACTTTATTTGTTTGCCAACTGTATAATGGTCCTGATATGATGCAACAATCCTATGTCTGTATATTAAGGGGTAGTGTTTGTAGGGAGGTAGTGTTCTGTGTGGGGGGGATAGTGTTCTGTGGGGGGTAGTGTTCTGTTTTTTTACAGGGGAGATGAACATAGTCAAGCTATGAGCTCCAGAGTCCGATCTGAATAGGACAGGTGAGGCTAGTTACCAGGACAAAGAAGATCTGCTATCCAGAAACGAGTCACCATATTGAATATTATTGCTGTATATATGTCAGTTAGTTAGCTGTAGTATGGCCTTGGTCCAGGGTTCTCAAACTGATCGCCTTTTCTCGGGGTCAAGAAGGAATTTTTTCCCTGTAACACAAATTGGCTGAACGTGTCCAGATTTTTTGCCTTCTTCTGGATCATTGGTCTTAGGTAGAGGTAAAGATTGTATTTAATAAAATATGTTTAAAATCAATGAACGGTCTCCTTATGTCTTTATTTTATACAGGACTCATGTAGCTGTATATGTGAGTTCTTATTTTTAGGATCAATGGCTGCCACAATATGAAGGCAAGCAAAAATAAGAGGGCGGTAATTATATGTCTGCTATTGTAATGTCTCTATTTAAAATGTATAAAATAGAGCAATAGGCAAGATATCTGCAAAGGTGAGAATTATTATCCTCATAGAAAATAATTGCAGAGTTAATTTACCATTTTTATATTAAACTTCCATCTAAAGTTAGTTGGACTAAATTGAACAAAATTAATAAAATTAAATAAAACGCAAATCCTTCCTATTACCACTATTAATGGCACATCCCTCCTAATAACACTCCTACTGAAACGTCCCTCCTAATAACACTCCTATTGACACGTCTCCCCTAATAACACTTCTAGTGGCATGCCCCTATGCCCCTCCTAATAGGGTATAAATTGCTGATTGGTGGTGGTCTGACTGCTGAGACCACCAGTGATATCAAGACTGGAGATTTGGAACCCCAATATTGGGGCTCTGCAATCCTGTTCTCAATTGAGAGGAGATTCATTGTCTATGGGACAACCAAATACAGTGCTCGGCTATTTTCAGCAGTCTTATAAACAATGAATGGAGTGAAGACCGAGCATGATCATTGTCACGTACACACTTCTCAACACATGACAATGCGTGCACCTGCAAGGGTTAATTTATCTCCCTTCATTCAATCCAATGCTCAATCTCTGATTTAGGCTAGAAAGTGAGCATAAATCACTATTTTTGTATAGTCGTCCTGAGGTAGGACAGTGGACTCTGAAACACGTAGATAATAAAACTGCAATTTTATCTACAGTATTTATCTACTATAACTCGTGTCATAACTCCAAAGAGCGCAGAAAAACTTCCAATTCGGTTTCTTTTATAAATCACGCCCTACACAGTCCACACACCCCGATTACTTAGCGTGCTGCCACCACTTATCATACACACAGGGTGATAAGTCCCCCAAATATTTTACTGTCTGACAATCACCAGATTGTGGGCCACCGGACCCCCAGGTTTCCCTGGATACTGAGCTTGAAAGGCCCAAACCAACCGATCAGCATGGACAAACACACTGGCACCCACGACTGGTCCTCAGGACTTTACCCCTTCCAATGAACCAAATACTGAAGTGAATAGCAGAGCATACGAGAATTAACAACCCGTTCCATCTCATACTCGGTCTGGCAATCCACCACAACAGGTGGCGGAAGCAAGGAAGAGGCACCTGTGGAAGACACCAAAGGCTTCAACAGAGCCTTATGTGACACATTGAGGATTCGCAGCGAAGGCAAATGCAACCGAAAGGCAACAGGATTAACCACCTCCAAAATTTCATAAGGACCAATAAACTTGGGGCCCAACTTAGCAGAAGGAATCCTCAACCTAATGCTTTTGGTGGATAACCATACCTTATCCCCCACCTGGAATGCCAGCCCCACCGCCCGTCGTCTATCCGCAAAAAATGTATACCTACTCTGAGCCTCCCCAATGTTCTCTGGACCTTCCTCCAGACCTACTCCAACTGCTGAATGGCCAAATCAGCCCCTGGACACCCCAGCCGGGAAAACTCACCAAAGCAAGGGTGAACACCATAATTGAAAAAGAACGGGGAAGTTCCAATGGACTGATTGACACGATTATTGAAAGCGAACTCTGCCATGGGTAGCAGAGAGAACCAATCATCCTGTCTGGCAAGACACTGTAATATCTGCTCCAAAGACTGATTAGTCCTTTCAGTCTGACCGTTGGTGTCCGGGTGAAAGGCTGACGAAAAGGTCAGACTGATACCCAGACTTTTATAAAAAGCTGAAAAAAGGTCTTTTATTTGCGCTGAAGTGCGTCTTCAATTAACAATCTTGAGACAATAATTTGCCCCAATAATCTCCTCGGTCAGTAATAAGAAAAATTCAGGGATAATCCCATAAGCAGTGCTGGTTCCTATATGACAGTGTTCTTACAACCCAGGATAGCGTGTCACCGTGGAATAACAGTTGATTCCTTCTGCTCAGGCCATGTTTGCCAACTCTGAGGACTGTTTTTTCCAGCAGGACAATGTGCCATGCCACACAGCTAGGTCAATCAAGGTGTGGATGAAGGACCATCACTTCAAATCCCTCTCATGGCCAGCCAAGTATCCAGACGTGAACTGCATTGAAAACCTGTGGAATATAATCAAGAGGCAGATGGATAGTCACAAGCCATCAAACAAAGAAGAACTGCTTACATTTTTGTACCAGGAGTGGCATAAGGCCACCCAAAAGCAGTGGGAAAGACTGGTGGAAAGCATGCCAAGACGCATGAAAGCTGTGATTAAAAATCATGGTTATTCCACAAAATATTGATTTCTGAACTCTTCCTGAGTTTTTAGTATTGTTGTTTCTAAATGATTATGAACTTGTTTTTTTTGTTTTTTTTTTGCATTATTTGAGGTCTGCTAGGAATGCATTTTTTTGTTATTTTGACCATTTCTCATTTTCAGAAAATAAATACAAAGTTTATTGCTTGGAACTTCGGAGACATGTTGACAGTAGTTTATAGAATAAAAGAACAATTTACATTTTACTCAAAAATATACCTATAAAGAGAAAAATCAGACAAACTTAAAATTTTGCAGAGGTCTCTTAATTTTTGCCAGAGCTGGATATGATAAAGTTTTAAAACTTTTTTGTATCTTTTACTTTATTTTTTAGTCCCTGCAGGGCACTTGAATCTGCGATCGTTCAATCACTTACAGTATACTATATACTGCAATTAGTGTTGAGCATTTCGATACCGCAAGTATCGGGTATCGGCCGATACTTGCTGGTATCGGAATTCCGATACCGAGATCCGATACTTTTGTGGTATCGGGTATCGGTATCGAAACAACATTAATGTGTAAAATAAAGAATTAAAATAAAAAATAGGACCTGAAAATTACGTCACGGCTTGCTGTGATTGGTCGCGTCGCGGCCACATGGGCGGCACGCGACCAATCACAAGCCGTGACGTCACGGAAGGCAGTAAACGCGCGCATTTTAAGCAAAGAACGCTGCCGGTTCCCTCGGTGAGGTCCAGGCTGCGTCGGAGAGGTGAGTATAGCAATATTTTTTATTTTAATTCTTTATTTTACACATTAATATGGATCCCAGGGCCTGAAGGAGAGTTTCCTCTCCTTCAGACCCTGGGAACCATCAGGGATACCGTCCGATACTTGAGTCCCATTGACTTGTATTGGTATCGGGTATCGGTATCGGATTAGATCCAATACTTTGCCGGTATCGGCCGATACTTTCCGATACCGATACTTTCAAGTATCGGACGGTATCGCTCAACACTAATAAAGACAGAAATAACAAAAAAAAAATCATACACAAAATTGGTATCGCCTCGTTTGTAACAACAAGAGATCTGAATCTTTTACATTATTTTGTGCTGTAAATACCATAAAAAACTGACAAAAATATAGGTTTTTCATGATATCAACACAGAAAAAAGAGCAAAAAAGAATCAAATATATGTATGTGGAAAGAGTATGGTATCACTGGAAACATCATTGTGTCCCATAAAAAGAAAGCCTCGTACAGCTCTGTTGGAGGAAACATAAAAAGTTATAGACTTTAGAATACAAAGCTGAAAAACAAATTATTTTTTGCAAATTTTTTTTACTTTTAACCCCTTCACGACATGCGCCATACATATACAGCACATGTCATGCCTTAGGCTACTTTCACACTAGCGTCGGGAAAGACCCGTCGCTGTGCGTCGGGCCGACGTTCCCGACGCTAGCGTGGTCTCCGCCGCACAACGGGGGCAGCGGATGTATTTTTCCAACGCATCCGCTGCCCCATTGTGAGGTGCGGGGAAGTGCGGGGAGGTGGGGGCGGAGTTCCGGCCGCGCATGCGCGGTCGGAAAAAGCGGACCATCGTGAGCAAAAAACGTTACATGGAACGTTTTTTTCTCCCAACGGTCCGCTACCACACGCCCAAGCGTCGCAAAATGGACGCGACGTTTGGCAATGCGTCGCAAATGCGTCGCTAATGTTAGTCTATGACAAAAAAACGTATCCAGCAAGAACTTTTGCTGGATGCGTATTTTCGGCAAAACGACGCATTTGCGACGTATTGCAGTTAACGCTAGTGTGAAAGTAGCCTAACCCTCTGATGAGGGCTGCAGTGCTGTGCCCACATTTTTCCTGACACATGTCAGTTGTTTTGAACAGCTGACATGTGCCTCTAACAGCCGCGGGTGGAATCGTGATCCACCCGCTGCTGTTAACATGTTAAATGCTGACAGCGGCATTTAGTGTGATCACGCCAGAAGCGAGTCACTAATCCAGCTCATCAGCGCCCATGTCACATGACCGCGGGCCAGAGTTTTACTTTTGAGAACGTTTCCTTAATCGCCTGGTTCCTCCAGCCTTGATGCTAACCAATGTGATCTGCCATATTATTACTACTTGTTATCAATATTAATTAACACCTGTGGAGATATCACTCATGGTCATATGTGACATCATCAAATACAGGAGGCCATTGTTACCTCACCGCATGATGTCACAATGACTGTCGGTCTATACAAACAGGTGTTCTAGGGGCAAAGGCTCATTTCAGAAGATAAAGACGACGAGAGCGGAGGATCCAGGATCAAGGACACAGATTCTCATTTCAGGAGATGAAGACGAGGAGAGCGGAGGATCCAGGATCAAAAGCAAAGATTCTTATTTCAGGAGATGGACACGAGAAGAGTGGAAGTTCCTGGATTGAGGATACAGGTAAATAAGAAACCATACAGGGATAGAATTTAGTGAACTTAGTGCCAACATGAACTCTCCAAGTCTACAGATTGTGGCTGTAAGGTTCTACATTTCTTCAGCCCTTGCTGGTAGAATCTCTAGACTTGGGTGATGAAGGTTCTTTGTGAGGTCACACAGCGGAATGTTGGACAGTGAGAGTTCTATGCAGCAAACATGTTGACATCAGCGAGGTCAGCACAAAGATCGCACCTCGGATGGAGACACCACTGTAGATACTATGGTCAGTGGCACTTCAAGTGGTATCTGTAGCTAGTACAGATTGTTGGTGGTGGTTCTGTTACCTTAATTTAAGATTATTGGGGCAAAAAATGTACCATTATTCCCCCACATGGGACAGAGGTTGGTGTACATATATTGGGGAAAAATACATTTATTTATTTACTTTTTATTTATTTTATTTTTTTTACCATTTTATTGTACTATTTATTTAACTTACATATAACTGCATTTACAGCATTTTTTTTTAAATCAAATTTATTACACCATTTTTAAGTGTCTATGTCTAAGCTTAAAACTGCAGAGAAAAGGGGGCTTGTTTATCTGGCATAAAGTACAATATATTTATGACGCTTTTATACCGGTTTTATACTGATACTTCCCCTCATATAATTTCTTTCTTACCAGGGAGAGAATCTGGATCCTGGAAGGAAGATTGAAGAATCTAAAGAGAGCCACGCCATTGTTTTTTGTTAATCATTTATTATGTCTGTACATGATATTTGTTGTCTTATGATGTCATTATATGCTGATTATATGGATCTAATCCTAAAATCAGTGCATCATGACATCATATTGTTTAGGTGTCTGCTGTCTTACCCAACTGTATAAGGAGTAGTACATACATATTTACATGCTTTAGCACTACAGAGTGCTACTTTATTTGTTTGCCAACTGTATAATGGTCCTGATATGATGCAACAATCCTATGTCTGTATATTAAGGGGTAGTGTTTGTAGGGAGGTAGTGTTCTGTGTGGGGGGGATAGTGTTCTGTGGGGGGTAGTGTTCTGTTTTTTTACAGGGGAGATGAACATAGTCAAGCTATGAGCTCCAGAGTCCGATCTGAATAGGACAGGCGAGGCGAGTTACCAGGACAAAGAAGATCTGCTATCCAGAAACGAGTCACCATATTGAATATTATTGCTGTATATATGTCAGTTAGTTAACTGTAATATGGCCTTGGTCCAGGGTTCTAAAACTGATCGCCTTTTCTCGGGGTCAAGAAGGAATTTTTTCCCTGTAACACACATTGGCTGAACGTGTCCAGGTTTTTTGCCTTCTTCTGGATCATTGGTCTTAGGTAGAGGTAAAGATTGTATTTAATAAAATATGTTTAAAATCAATGATCGGTCTCCTTATGTCTTTATTTTATTCAGGACTCAGGTAGTTGTATATGTGAGTTCTTATTTTTAGGATCCATGGCTGCCACAATATGAAGGCAAACAAAAATAAGAGGGCGGTAATTATATGTCTGCTATTGTAATGTCTCTATTTAAAATGTATAAAATAGAGCAATACGCAAGATATCTGCAAAGGTGAGAATTATTATCCTCATAGAAAATAATTGCAGAGTTAATTTACCATTTTTATATTAAACTTCCATCTAAAGTTAGTTGGACTAAATTGAACAAAATTAATAAAATTAATTAAAACGCAAATCCTTCCTATTACCACTATTAATGGCACATCCCTCCTAATAACACTCCTAGTGAAACGTCCCTCCTAATAACACTCCTATTGACACTTCTCCACTAATAACACTTCTAGTGGCATGCCCCTATGCCCCTCCTAATAGGGTCTAAGTTGCTGATTGGCGGTGGTCTGACTGCTGAGTCCACCAGTGATATCAAGACTGGAGATTTGGAACCCCAATATTGGGGCTCTGCAATCTTCATTGTCTATGGGACAACCAAATACAGTGCTCGGCTATTTTCAGCAGTCTTATAAACAATGAATGGAGTGAAGACCGAGCATGACCTGTTATGATCCTTAGTGGCTTAGGATCACAAATCTGACCAACTAAGTAGGAGAACAGGACGAGCTCTGGGGATGTGGGAACTAGACTGACCGCAAACCTGATCCTAACCGCACACACTATAGGTAGCCGTGGAACGTTCCTGAAATCCTAGACGTCTCTTCACAGCCTGAGAAACTGGCTACCCCTAGAGAGAAATAAAAGCCTCACTTGCCTCAGAGAAATAACCCCAAAGTTTAGAACAGCCCCCCACAAATAATAACGGTGAATTAAGGAGAAAGCACAAACGTAGAAATGAAAACAGGTTCAGCAAAGGAGGCCCGCTAATCACTAAATAGAAAGAGGATTGCAAAGAATCTGTGCGGTCAGTATAAAACCCTATCCAAAAATATCCACGCAGAGAATGCAAGAACCCCCACACCAACTAACGATGTGAGGGGAGCAACTCTGCACCCCAGAGCTACCAGCAAGCAAGAAGATCACATATTAGCAAGCTGGACAGAACTCATCAAATACTGAGAAACATGTTGTACAAAGATGAGCAAAAATGAACTAGCAAAAACTTAGCTTCTCTTGAAGAGACAGATACGAATGAAGTCAGGAGAGCCCAGAACCAGTTCTGAATACAACGACAGCAGGCAACAACTGAAGGTCCAGGTGAGTTAAATAGGAAACCTGACTAGCAGGTGACGAAGCAGCTGATCCCAGCCACAGTCCCGCAGAATAACAAAAGAGCCACCAGAGGGAGCCCAAAGACAGAACTCACACAGTACCACTCATGACCACAGGAGGGAGTCCGAGAACAGAGTTCACAACAGTACCCCCCCTTGAGGAGGGGTCACCGAATCCTCATCAGAGCCCCCAGGGCGATCAGGATGAGCCACATGGAAGGCACGAACCAAATCGGCCGCATGAACATCAGAGGCGACAACCCAGGAATTATCCTCCTGACCATAGCCCTTCCACTTAACCAAATACTGAAGCCTCCGTCTAGAAATACGAGAATCCAAGATCTTCTCCACCACGTACTCCAATTCTCTCTCAACCAGCACCGGAGCAGGAGGATCAACAGAAGGAACCACAGGCACCACATACCTCCGCAACAAAGACCTATGGAACACATTATGAATGGCAAACGATGCTGGGAGGTCCAAACGAAATGACACAGGGTTAAGGATTTCCAAAATTTTATAAGGACCGATGAAACGAGGCTTAAACTTAGGAGAAGAAACCTTCATAGGAACATAACGAGAAGACAACCACACCAAATCCCCCACACGAAGTCGGGGACCCACACAGCGCTGAGCCTTCTCTTGTGATAACGTCAAATTGTCCACAACATGGTTCCAAATCTGCTGCAACCTATCCACTACAGAATCCACCCCCGGACAGTCAGAAGGCTCAACCTGACCCGAGGAAAAACGAGGATGAAAACCAGAGTTACAAAAAAAAGGCGAAACCAAAGTAGCGGAACTAGCCCGATTATTAAGGGCAAACTCGGCCAATGGCAAAAAAGTCACCCAGTCATCCTGATCAGCCGAAATAAAACATCTTAAATAAGTTTCCAAGGTCTGATTAGTTCGCTCGGTTTGGCCATTCGTCTGATGGAAGGCCGACGAAAAAGATAAATCAATGCCCATCTTAGCACAAAAGGACCGCCAAAATCTGGACACAAACTGGGATCCTCTGGCAGACACAATATTTTCAGGGATGCCGTGCAAACGAACCACATTCTGAAAAAACAGCGGAACCAAATCGGAGGAAGAAGGCAACTTAGGCAAGGGCACCAAATGGACCATTTTAGAAAAACAATCACAAACTACCCAGATGACAGACATTCTCTGAGAGACTGGAAGATCTGAAATAAAATCCATGGAAATATGCGTCCAAGGCCTCTTCGGAACAGGCAACGGCAAAAGCAATCCACTGGCACGAGAACAGCAAGGCTTAGCCCGAGCACAAATCCCACAGGACTGCACAAAAGAACGCACATCCCGCGACAAAGAAGGCCACCAGAAGGACCTAGCCACCAAATCTCTGGTACCAAAAATCCCAGGATGACCCGCCAACACCGAAGAATGAACCTGAACCTCGGAAATAACTCTGCTGGTCCATCTATCCGGGACAAACAGTCTCTCTGGTGGACAATGGTCAGGTCTATCCGCCTGAAACTCCTGTAGCACCCGTCGCAAATCTGGGGAAATGGCAGACAAAATCACCCCCTCTCTGAGGATACCAGTCGGTTCTGAAACTCCAGGAGAGTCAGGCACAAAACTCCTAGAAAGAGCATCAGCCGTCACGTTCTTCGAACCAGGAAGGTACGAGACCACAAAATCGAAGCGGGAGAAAAACAGCGACCAACGAGCCTGTCTAGGATTCAACCGTTTGGCAGACTCGAGATAAATCAAATTTTTGTGATCAGTCAAGACCACCACACGATGCTTGGCTCCCTCAAGCCAATGTCGCCACTCTTCAAATGCCCACTTCATTGCCAACAACTCCCGATTACCAACATCATAATTCCGCTCGGCAGGCGAAAATTTCCTTGAAAAGAAGGCACATGGCTTCATCACAGAACCATCAGAGCTTCTCTGCGACAAGACAGCCCCTGCTCCAATCTCAGAAGCATCAACCTCAACCTGGAAGGGAAGAGAGACATCTGGCTGACACAAGACCGGAGCCGAAGAAAACCGGCGCTTAAGCTCCCGAAAGGCCTCCATGGCTACAGGAGACCAATTAGTCACATCAGAACCCTTCTTGGTCAAATCCGTCAAAGGCTTTACCACACCAGAGAAATTAGCGATGAAACGATGGTAAAAATTAGCAAAACCCAAGAACTTCTGAAGACTCTTAACCGATGTAGGTTGAGTCCAGTCATGAATAGCCTGGACCTTGACTGGATCCATCTCAATAGTAGAAGGAGAAAATAAAGCCCAAAAAGGAAACCTTCTGGACTCCAAAGAGACACTTTGAGCCCTTCACAAATAAAGCATTGGCACGCAGGACCTGAAATACCATCCTGACCTGCTTCACATAGGACTCCCAATCATCAGAGAAGACCAAAATATCATCCAGATACACAATCATAAATTTATCCAGATATTCTCGGAAGATGTCGTGCATGAAGGACTGAAACACAGAAGGGGCATTAGAAAGTCCAAAAGGCATCACCAAGTACTCAAAATGGCCTTCGGGCGTATTAAATGCTGTTTTCCATTCATCGCCCTGCTTTATACGCACAAGATTATACGCACCACAAAGATCTATCTTGGTGAACCAACTGGACCCCCTAATCCGAGCAAACAGATCGGATAACAATGGCAAAGGATACTGAAATTTGACCGTGATTTTATTTAGAAGGCGATAATCAATACAGGGTCTCAAAGAACCATCCTTCTTGGCCACAAAAAAGAATCCTGCACCCAGAGGTGACGAGGACGGGCGAATATGCCCCTTCTCCAAAGACTCCTTGATATAACTCCGCATAGCGGCATGTTCTGGTACAGACAAATTAAACAGTTGTCCCTTAGGGAACATACTACCAGGAATCAAATTTATAGCACAGTCACAATCCCTATGAGGAGGTAGGGTGCTGGATTTGGGCTCATCAAATACATCCTGGTAGTCCGACAAAAACTCAGGGACTTCAGAAGGAGTAGAGGAAGCAATTGATACCAAAGGAGCATCGCCATGAATTCCCTGGCAACCCCAACTTAACACAGACATTGCTTTCCAATCCAAGACTGGATTATGAGACTGCAACCATGGCAGACCTAACACGACAACGTCATGCAAATTATATAGTACCAGAAAGCAAATCACCTCCTGATGTGCAGGAGTCATACACGTGGTCACTTGAGTCCAGTACTGAGGTTTATTCTTGGCCAATGGCGTAGCATCAATTCCCTTCAGTGGGATAGGGAACTGCAAACGCTCCAAGACAAAACCACAGCGCCTGGCAAATGACAAATCCATAAGATTCAGGGCAGCACCTGAATCTACAAAAGCCATAACCGAGTAGGATGACAGAGAGCAAATCAAAGTGACAGACAAAATGAATTTAGGCTGTACAGTACCAATGGTGACAGATTTAGCGAAC
The DNA here is from genome assembly GCF_051348905.1 of Ranitomeya variabilis. Lineage (NCBI taxonomy): Eukaryota > Metazoa > Chordata > Amphibia > Anura > Dendrobatidae > Ranitomeya > Ranitomeya variabilis. The sequence continues at coordinate 1,005,610,004 of NC_135233.1, read as the reverse complement.
TTTTTTGTGCGCTTAGAACAATCTGAGATGACATGAGCAGAATCACCACAGTAAAAGCACAACCCATTTTGACGTCTATGATTTTGCCGTTCAATTCCGGTCAGAATCCTGTCACATTGCATAGATTCAGGTTTCTGTTCAGCAAATACCGCCAGATGGTGCACAGGTTTGCACTCCCGCAAACGCCGATCAATCTGAATGGCCAAAGCCATTGACTCATTCAGACTCGCAGGCGTGGGGAATCCCACCATAACATTCTTAAGGGCTTCAGAAAGACCTTTTCTGAAAATAGCTGCCAGGGCACACTCATTCCATTGAGTAAGCACCGACCACTTCCTAAATCTCTGACAATAAATCTCTGCTTCATCCTGGCCCTGAGAGAGGGCCAGCAAAGCCTTTTCTGCCTGGTCCACAAGATTAGGTTCCTCATAAAGCAATCCAAGCGCCAGAAAAAATGCATCCACATTCAGCAATGCAGGATCTCCTGGCGCCAGGGAGAATGCCCAATCTTGAGGGTCACCACGTAACAAGGAAATAATAATTTTAACTTGTTGAGCAGGGTCACCTGAGGAACGAGGTCTCAAAGAAAGGAATAACTTGCAATTATTCTTAAAATTCAAAAACCTAGATCTGTCTCCAGAAAACAACTCAGGAATAGGTATTTTAGGTTCTGACATAGGACTGTGAATGACATAATCCTGAATGCTTTGTACCCTTGCAGTAAGATGATCCATACTAGAAGTCAAACTCTGAATATCCATGTCTGCAGCTGAACTCAGAGCCACCCAGAGATTAAGGGGAGGAGAGAAGCTAGACAAACTGCAGCAAAGAAAAAAAAAGCACTTAGGACTTCTCTTATCCCGCTTCTGCGATGCATTTAACACTTTAGGGCCTGCTGTACTGTTATGATCCTTAGTGGCTTAGGATCACAAATCTGACCAACTAAGTAGGAGAACAGGATGAGCTCTGGGGATGTGGGAACTAGACTGACCGCAAACCTGATCCTAACCGCACACACTATAGGTAGCCGTGGAACGTTCCTGAAATCCTAGACGTCTCTTCACAGCCTGAGAAACTGGCTACCCCTAGAGAGAAATAAAAGCCTCACTTGCCTCAGAGAAATAACCCCAAAGTTTAGAACAGCCCCCCACAAATAATAACGGTGAATTAAGGAGAAAGCACAAACGTAGAAATGAAAACAGGTTCAGCAAAGGAGGCCCGCTAATCACTAAATAGAAAGAGGATAGCAAAGAATCTGTGCGGTCAGTATAAAACTCTATCCAAAAATATCCACGCAGAGAATGCAAGAAACCCCACACCAACTAACGATGTGAGGGGAGCAACTCTGCACCCCAGAGCTACCAGCAAGCAAGAAGATCACATATTAGCAAGCTGGACAGAACTCACCAAATACTGAGAAATATGTTGTACAAAGATGAGCAAAAATGAACTAGCAAAAACTTAGCTTCTCTTGAAGAGACAGATACGAATGAAGTCAGGAGAGCCCAGAACCAGTTCTGAATACAACGACAGCAGGCAACAACTGAAGGTCCAGGTGAGTTAAATAGGAAACCTGACTAGCAGGTGATGAAGCAGCTGATCCCAGCCACAGTCCCGCAGAATAACAAAAGAGCCACCAGAAGGATCCCAAAGACAGAACTCACACAGTACCACTCATGACCACAGGAGGGAGTCCGAGAACAGAGTTCACAACAATGACCATTGTCACGTACACACTTCTCAACACATGACAATGCGTGCACCTGCAAGGGTTAATTTATCTCCCTTCATTCAATCCAATGCTCAACCTCTGATTTAGGCTAGAAAGTGAGCATAAATCACTATTTTTGTATAGTTGTCCCGAGGAAGGACAGTGGACTCTGAAACACGTAGACAATAAAACTGCAATTTTATCTACAGTATTTATCTACTATAACTCGTGTCATAACTCCAAAGAGCGCAGAAACACTTCCAATTCGGTTACTTTTATAAATCACTCCCTAAACCAGAGGTGTCAATCTGCATTCCTCGAGGGCCACCAACAGGTCATGTTTTCAGGATTTCCTTAGCATTCCACAAGGTGCTGGAATCATTCTGTGCAGGTGATTAAATTATTGCCTGTGCAATAGAAGGAAATCCTGAAAACATGACCTGCTGGCGGCCCTCGAGGAATGCAGTTTGACACCTCTGCCCTACGCAGTCCACACACCCCGATTACTTAGCGTGCTGCCACCACTTATCAAACACACAGGGTGATAAGTCCCCCAAATATTTTACTGTCTGACAATCACCAGATTGTGGGCCACTGGACCCCCAGGTTTCCCTGGATACTGAGCTTGAAAGGCCCAAACCAACAGATCTGCATGGACGAACACGCTGGCACCCACGACTGGTCCTCAGGACTGTACCCCTTCCATTGAACCAAATACTGAAGTGAATAGCGGAGCATACGAGAATTAACAACCCGTTCTATCTCATACTCGGTCTGGCAATCCACCACAACAGGTGGCAGAAGCAAGGAAGAGGCACCTGTGGAAGACACCAAAGGCTTCAACAGAGCCTTATGTGACACATTGGGGATTCGCAGCGAAGGCAAATGCAACCGAAAGGCAACAGGATTAACCACCTCCAAAATTTCATAAGGACCAATAAACTTTGGGCCCAACTTAGCAGAAGGAATCCTCAACCTAATACTCTTGGTGGATAACCATACCTTATCCCCCACCTGGAATGCCAGCCCCACCGACCGTCATCTATCCGCAAAAAATGTATACCTACTCTGAGCCTCCCCAATGTTCCTCTGGACCTTCCTCCAGACCTACTCCAACTGCTGAATGGCCAAATCAGCCACTGGACACCCAAAAACAGCCGGGAAAACTCACCAAAGCAAGGGTGAACACCATAATTGAAAAATAACGGGGAAGTTCTAATGGACTGATTGACACGATTATTGAAAGTGAACTCTGCCATGGGTAACAGAGAGAACCAATCATCCTGTCTGGCAAGACACTGTAATATCTGCTCCAAAGACTGATTAGTCTTTTCAGTCTGACCGTTGGTGTCCGGGTGAAAGGCTGTCGAAAAGGTCAGACTGATACCCAGACTTTTATAAAAAGCTGAAAAAAAGGTCTTTTATTTGCGCTGAAGTGCGTCTTCAATTAACAATCTTGAGACAATAATTTGCCCCAATAATCTCCTCGGTCAGTAATAAGAAAAATTCAGGGATAATCCCATAAGCAGTGCTGGTTCCTATATGACAGTGTTCTTACAACCCAGGATAGCGTGTCACCGTGGACCTATATTGTGCACCCCTGGCTAAGCATAGGTTAATCTATGTGCTTCAGACAATGAATCAAGGTTTAGATGAATAAATAAATGGAGCCACACAAGCTCTAGGCCAGAGGTCCCCAACCTTTCTGACCTTGAGAGCCACATCCAGCTATGAAAGAGGGTCGTGAGACACATTCAGCTCTGAGAGAGGGTCGCGAGCCACAGCCAGCTCCTACCCTACTCTCAGTAGTGACACTGGGAGCCTCCATTATCGGTATATTGACAACCAAAGCTTCTCCACTGAAATCACACCAAGGCAGTATGCCAAGCTCCACTGTTTCCTATCTCACTCCCATTCAAATCTGCTCTTCTGTGCAGAGCTACACACAAGTCACCATTTTGGGATCTGCTCTTAATAGTTATTTACATCTGTTGATAGTGCACCAAGCTGGCAGGCAGCCGCGAGCCACACATCATGGGCTCGCGAGCCACATGTGGCTCCCGAGCTACAGGTTGGGGACCCCTGCTATAGGCAGTGTTACCTTATACAGGGCAGATGCATCTAGGAGACTGATGTCTGTGGTGTCCACATGAAATCAGAACCTTCCGTGGTGCAGGACCAGTGTTTTCGGTGAGAAGACTGATTGTTCTGGGGCGCTGTCCCGGCCGGTGACAGGTGTCCCTCGGTGTCCTGAGCCCGAGTGTATCGTGACCCGAGTACCGCTTAGATACACTGGAGTACCAGGACCTTTCGTGACGTCACGGTCGCGTAATGAATCATGTGACTGACTATGGAGCGCAAGTTGGACCAATAATCCTACATGTTTCGGAATGCACGGATTCCTTTGTCAGGGATGGTCCAGTAGTGGTCCTGAGTACCTTTATAGTTCCTGATTATCATATGGCAGTCTTTCATATGTTAAAAGCAAACAATTCAATCTCGCTATTGAGGCCCTTGGGTATCAGAGTGTCTGGTTAAAAAATAAATCTGCTTTCTTCACGGAACATTTGCTGGATGTAATTGGCTTTTCTACAGCTTTTTTTCACTATTTTGAGGCCTGTGATGATAGTACCTTTTATTGAACCTCCATGGTGAATCAAAAAGTGATTAGATAGTGGATGGCCAGAAAAATTTCTTATTAACCCCTTCGCGCCATCCGCCGTACTAGTACGGCGCTGCCGACACTGCATTTGTGCCAGCCGCAGTACTAGTACAGCGGACCGATCACCGCGGTCTCACGCTGAGCGCCGCGGTGATCGGGTGCGGGTGTCAGCTGTATATGACAGCTGACACCCCGCAGCAATGCCCACAATCGGCGCTATCGCCAATCGCGGGCATTTAACCCCTCTGATGCCGCTGTCAATAGTGACAGCGGCATAGAGGTGGATCGCGCAGGGACGGGGCTCACTGCGCTCTCCCACCGGAGCAACGCGATGAGATTGCGTTGCTCCGGTGACCTGGAAGGAGTCCCCGGATCCAAGATGGCCGCGGGACTCCTTCCGGGTCATTTTCTGACCTGGCTTGCCGGCGCCTGCTGAGAGCTGCTGAGAGCAGACGCCGGCAAGCCTCTGCAACGTGCTTGTCAGATCGTTGATCTGACAGAGTGCTATGCACACTGTCAGATCAACGATCTGATCTAAAACAGTGATGTCCCACCCTGGGACAATGGTAAAAAGTAAAAAAAAAAAAAAACACAATGTAATAAAAAATAAAATAAAAAAATCCCCAAATAAAGAAAAAAAAAACATTTCCCAGTAATTCCATTTATTTTTGTAAATAAAAAAAAAAACAATAAAAGTACACATATTTGGTATTGCCGCATCCGTAACGACCCGCTCTATAAAACTATCCCACTAGTTAACCCCTTCAGTGAACACCGCAAAAAGAAAAAGGCAAAAGACAACGCTTTATTATCATACAGGCGAACAAAAACTAAAATAACACGTGATCAAAAAGATGGATATAAATAACCAAGGTACGGTTGAAAACGCCATCTTGTCCCACAAAAAAAAAGCCACCATACAGCATCATCAAGAGAAAAATAAAAAAGTTATAGCTCTCAGAATAAAGCGATGCAAAAACAATTATTTTTTTATATAAAATAGTTTTTATTGTGTAAAAGCGCCAAACATAAAAAAATTACATAAATGAGGTATCGCTGTAATCGTACTGACCTGGAGAATAAAGCTGCTTTGTCAATTTTATCACACGTGGAACGGTATAAACGCCCCCCCCCCCCCCTAAAAGAATTTCAGGAATTGCTGGTTTTTGTTCATTCCGCCTCCCAAAAATCGGAATAAAAAGCGATCAAAAAATGTCATGTGCCCGAATATGGTACCAATAAAAACGTCAACTCGTCCCGCAAAAAACAAGATCTCATATGACTCTGTGGGCCAAAATATGGATAAATTATAGCTCTCAAAATGTGGTGATGCAAAAACTATTTTTTTGTAATAAAAAGCGTCTTTTAGTGTGTGATGGCTGCCAACCATAAAAATCAGCCAAAAAAATGCTATAAAAGTAAATCAAACCCCCCCCCTTCATCACCCTCTTAGTTAGGGAAAAATAACAAAATTTTTAAAAATGTATGTATTTCCATTTTCCCATTAGGGTTAGGGCTACGGTTAGGGCTAGAGTTAGGGCTAGGGTTAGGGTTAGGGTTAGCGTTGGGGTTAGGGCTAGGGTTAGGGCTGGGGTTAAGGTTGGGGTTAGGATTTCAGTTAGAATTGGGGGTTTCCACTGTTTAGGCACATCAGGGGCTCTCCAAACGCGACATGGCGTCCGATCTCAATTCCAGCCAATTCTGCTTTGAAAAACTAAAACAGTGCTCCTTCCCTTCCGAGTTCTCCTGTGCGCCCAAACAGTGGTCCCCCCCAACATGTGGGGTATCAGCATTCTCAGGACAAGTTGGACAACAACTTTTGGGGTCCAATTTGTCCTGTTACCCTTTGGAAAATAAAAATGTGGGGGCTAAAATATCATTTTCGTGGAAAAAATTTTTTTATTTTCACAGCTCTGCGTTATAAACTGTAGTGAAACACTTGGGGGTTCAAAGTTCTCACAACACATCTAGATAAATTCCTTGGGGGGTCTAGTTTCCAATTTGGGGTCACTTTTGGGGGGTTTCTACTGTTTAGGTACATCAGGGGCTCTGCAAATGCAACATGATGCCTGCAGATCAATCCATCTAAGTCTGCATTTCAAATGGTGCTCCTTCCCTTCCGAGCTCTGCCGTGCGCCCAAACAGTGGTTCCCCCCATATATGGGGTATCAGCGTACTCAGGACAAATTGCATAACAACTTTTGTGGTCCAATTTCTCCTGTTACCTTTAGGAAAATAAAAACGTGGGGGCTAAAATATCATTTTCGTGGAAAAAAAATTTTTTTTTTATTTTCACGGCTCTGCGTTATAAACTGTAGTGAAACACTTGTTGGTTCAAAGTTCTCACAACACATCTAGATAAGTTCCTTCGGGGGTCTAGTTTCCAATATGGGGTCACTTGTGGGGGGTTTCTACTGTTTAGGTACATCAGGGGCTCTGCAAATGCAACATGACACCTGCAGACCAATCCATCTAAGTCTGCATTTCAAACGGCGCTCCTTCCCTTCCGAGCTCTGCCGTGCGCCCAAACAGTGGTTCCCCCCATGTATGGGATATCAGCATACTCAGGACAAATTGGACAATAACTTTTGTGGTCCAATTTCTCCTGTTACCCTTGGGAAAAAAAATTGCAAGCTGAAACATCATTTTGTGGAAAGAAAAAAATGATTTTTTTAATTTTCACAGCGCTACATTCTAAATTTAGTGAAACAATTGGGGGTTAAAAGTGCTCACCACACATCTAGATAAGTTCCTTAGGGGGTCTTCTTTCCAAAATGGGGTCCATTGTGGGGGGTTTCCACTGTTTAGGCGTGTCAGGGGCTCTCCAAAGGCGACATGGGTTCCGATCTCAATTCCAGCCAATTTTGCACTGAAAAGTCAAACGGCGCTCCTTCCCTTCCGAGTTCTGCCATGCGCTCAAACAGTGGTTTATCCTCATATATGAAGTATCAGCGTACTCAGGACAAATTGCACAACAACTTTTGAGGTCCAATTTATCCTGTTACCCTTGGGAAAATAAAAAATTTGGGGCAAAAAGATCATTTTTTGTGAAAATTAATATGAATTTTTTTTTACGGCTCTACATTATAAACTTCTGTGAAGCACTTGGAGGTTCAAAGTGCTCACCACACATCTAGATTAGTTCCTTAGAGGGTCTACTTTCCAAAATGGTGTCACTTGTGGGGGTTTCCACTGTTTAGGCACGTCAGGGGCTCTCCAATCGAGCCATGGGTTCCGATCTCAATTCCAGCAAATCTTGCATTGAAAAGTCAAATGGTGCTCCTTCCCTTCCGAGCTCTGCCATGTGCCCAATCAATGGTTTACCCCAACATGTGGGGTATCAGCGTACTCAGGACAAATTGTACAACTTTTGTGGTCCAATTTCTGCTGTTACCCTTGGTAAAATAAAACAAATTGGATCTGAAGTAAAAATTTTGTGAAAAAAAAGTTAAATGTTCAATTTTTTTTAAACATTCCAAAAATTTCTGTGAAGCACCTGAGGGGTTAATAAACTTTTTGAATGTGGTTTTGAGTACCTTGAGGGGTGCAGTTTTTATAATGGTGTCACTTTTGGGCATTTTCTGTCATATAGACCCCTCAAAGTCACTTCAAGTGTGAGGTGGTGATGTAAAGACATGTGGGAAATGTTGTTTATTAACTACACTCACTGGCCAGTTTATTAGGTACACCATGCTAGTAACGGGTTGGACCCCCTTTTGCCTTCAGAACTGCCTCAATTCTTCGTGGCATAGATTCAACAAGGTGCTGGAAGCATTCCTCAGAGATTTTGGTCCATATTGACATGATGGCATCACACAGTTGCCGCAGATTTGTCGGCTGCACATCCCTGATGCGAATCTCCCGTTCCACCACATCCCAAAGATTTCATGTTGTTTACGCCAAATTCTGACCCTACCATCCGAATGTCGCAGCAGAAATCGAGACTCATCAGACCAAGCAACGTTTTTCCAATCTTCTACTGTCCAATTTCGATGAGCTTGTGCAAATTGTAGCCTCAGTTTCCTGTTCTTAGCTGAAAGGAGTGGTACCCGGTGTGGTCTTCTGCTGCTGTAGCCCATCTGCCTCAAAGTTCGACGCACTGTGCGTTCAGAGATGCTCTTAGGCCTACCTTGGTTGTAATGGGTGGCGATTTGAGTCACTGTTGCCTTTCTATCAGCTCGAACCAGTCTGCTCATTCTCCTCTGACCTCTGGCATCAACAAGGCATTTCCGCCCACAGAACTGCCGCTCACTGGATTTTTTTTCTTTTTCGGACCATTCTCTGTAAACCCTAGAGATGGTTGTGCGTGAAAATCCCAGTAGATCAGCAGTTTCTGAAATACTCAGACCAGCCCTTCTGGCACCAACAACCATGCCACGTTCAAAGGCACTCAAATCACCTTTCTTCCCCATACTGATGCTCGGTTTGAACTGCAGGAGATTGTCTTGACCATGTCTGCATGCCTAAATGCACTGAGTTGCCGCCATGTGATTGGCTGATTAGAAATTAAGTGTTAACAAGAAGTTGGACAGGTGTACCTAATAAAGTGGCCAGTGAGTGTATATTATGTGATATAACGCTCTAATTTAAGGGCATAAAAACTAAAATTTTGAAAATTGCTAAATTTTCATAATTTTTGACAAATTTTTGTTTTTTTCACAAATAAATGCAAGTCATATCGAAGAAATTTTACCACTATCATGAAGTACAATATGTCACGAGAAAACAATGTCAGAATCACCAGGATCCGTTGAAGCGTTTCAGAGTTATGACCTCATAAAGTGACAGTTGTCAGAATTGTAAAAATTGGCCCTGTCACTTAGGTGAAAACAGGCTTCGGGGTGAAGGGGTTAATATTCCACTGGTGTTCGCTCATTCTCCCATGTGGTGGGTGTTTCGTTCTACCTATGTACAATTTCCCACAAGAGCATCTCAGAGAGTAAATTAATCCCTTTGTAGTGCATGTGATAAAGTCATTAATCTCCCGTTCAGTGGTTCCATTAGGGTACCGTCTCACATAACGATTTACCAACGATCACGACCTGCGATACGACCTGGCCGTGATCGTTGGTGAGTCGTTGTGTGGTCGCTGGGGAGCTGTCACACAGACCGCTCTCCAGTGACCAATGATGCCGAGGTTCGCTGGTAACCAGGGTAAACATCGGGTTACTAAGCACAGGGCCGCGCTTAGTAACCCAATGTTTACCGTGGTTACCAGCGTAAAAGTAAAAAAAACAAATCGTACATACTCACCATCTGATGTCCGTCAGGTCCCTTGCCGACCGCTTTCCGCTCTGACTGAGTGCAGCCGTACAGTGAGAGCAGAGCGCAGCAGTGAAGTCACCGCTGTGATCTGCTCTCACTTTCCGGCCGGCAGACAGTCAGAGCGGGAAGCGGACGGCAAGGGACCTGACGGACATCAGATGGTGAGTATGTACGGTTTGTTTTTTTTACTTTTACGCTGGTAACCACGGTAAACATCGGGTTACTAAGCGCGGCCCTGCGCTTAGTAACCCGATGTTTACCCTGGTTACCAGCGAACGCATCGCTGGATCGCTGTCACACACAACAATCCAGCGATGACAGCGGGAGATCCAGCGACGAAAGAAAGTTTCAAACTATCTGCTACGACGTACGATTCTCAGCAGGGTCCCTGATCGCTGCTGCGTGTCAGACACAGCGATATCGTAACGATATCGCTAGAACATCACGAATTGTGCCGTCGTAGCGATGAAAATGCCACTGTGTGACGGTACCCTTAGAGATACTAGATTTTTTTGTATTTAATTTCCTACATGATTTGCACTTCCAGCACGGAAAGAAGCCTAATAGTTTTTGTTGGGATTGATATGTAAATGGAACCAGATATTTTGGGATAGTGGAAGCTATTTTATTCCCTAGATTATTGGCCTTTTTAGAAATGAATTTAGGAAGCTCAGGTAGTTTTTCCCCAATAATGTTATCTTCCTTAACCCCTTCACCCCCAACGGTGGTTTGCACGTTATGGACCGGGCCAATTTTTACAATTCTGACCACTGTTCATTTATGAGGTTATAACTCTGGAACGCTTCAACGGATCCCGGTGATTCTGACATTGTTTTCTCGTGACATATTGTACTTCATGGTAGTGGTAAAATTTCTTTGATATTACCTGCGTTTATTTGTGAAAAAAAGGGAAATTTGGCAAAAATTTTGAAAATTTTGCAATTTTCCAACTTTGAATTTTTATGCAATTAAATCACAGTGATATGTCACACAATATACTTAATAAGTAACATTTCCCACATGTCTACCTTACATCAGCACAATTTTGGAACCAAAATTTTTTTTTGTTAGGCAGTTATAAGGGTTAAAATTTGACCAGCAATTTCTCATTTTCACAACACCATTTTTTTTTAGGGACCACATCTCATTTGAAGTCATTTTGAGGGGTCTATATGATAGAAAATACCCAAGTGTGACACCATTCTAAAAACTGCACCCCTCAAGGTGCTCAAAACGACATTCAAGTTTATTAATCCTTCAGGTGTTTCACAGGAATTTTTGGAATGTTTAAATAAAAATGAGCGTTTAACTTTTTTTTCACACAAAATTTACTTCAGCTCCAATTTGTTTTATTTTACCAAGGGTAACAGGAGAAAATGGACCCCAAAAGATGTTGTACAATTTGTCCTGAGTACGCCGATACCCCATATGTTGGGGTAAATCACTGTTTGGGCGCTTGACAGAGCTCGGAAGCGAAGGAGCGCTGTTTGACTTTTCAATGCAAAATTGACTGGAATTGAGATGGGACGCCATGTTGCGTTTGGAGAGCCACTGATGTGCCTAAACATTGAAACCCCCCCACAAGTGACACCATTTTGGAAAGTAGACCCCCTAAGGAACTTATCTAGAGGTGTAGTGAGCACTTTCACCCACCAACTGCTTCACAGAAGTTTATAATGCAGAGCCGTAAAAATAAAACAAACATTTTTGTCCCACAAAAATTATTTTTTAGCCCCCAGTTTTGTATTTTCCCGAGGTTAACAAGAGAAATTGGACCCCAAAAGTTGTTGTCCAATTTGTCCTGAGTACGCTGATACCCCATATTGGGGGGGAACCACTGTTTGGGCGCATGGGAGGGCTCGGAAGGGATGGAGCGCCATTTTGAATGCAGACTTAGATGGAATGGTCTGCAGGCATCACATTGCGTTTGCAGAGCCCTAACGTACCTAAACAGTAAAAAAAAAACACAAGTGACACCATTTTGGAAAGTAGACCCCCTAAGCAACTCATCTAGATGTGTTGTGAGAGTTTTGAACCCTCAAGTGTTTCACTACAGTTTATAACACATAGCCGTGAAAATTAAAAAAAAAAAAATTTCCCCCCATAATTATTTTTTAGCCCCCAGTTTTGTATTTTCCCAAGGGTAACAGGAGAAATTGGACCCCAAAAAGTTGTTCTCCAATGTGTTCCAAGTACGCTGATACCCCATATGTTGGGGTAAACCCCTGTTTGGGTGCACGGGAGAGCTCAGAAGGGAAGGAGCACTGTTTTACTTTTTCAACGCAGAATTGGCTGAAATTGAGATCGGACGCCATGTCGCATTTGGAGAGCCACTGATGTGCCTAAACAGTGGAAACCCCCCAATTATAACTGAAACCCTAATCCAAACACACCCCTAACTCTAATCCCAACGGTAACCCTAACCACACCTCTTACCCAGACACACCCCTAACCCTAATCCCAACCCTATTCCCAACCGTAGATGTAATCCAAACCCTAACCCTAACTTTAGCTCCAACCCTAACTGTAGCCTTAACCCTAACCCTAGCCCCAACCCTAACCCTAGCCCCAACCCTAACCCTAGCCCCAACCCTAGCCCCAACCCTAACCCTAGCCCTAACCCTAACCCTAGCCCTAACCCTAACCCTAGCCCTAACCCTAGCCCTAACCCTAATGGTAAAATGGAAATAAATACATTTTTTAAATTTTTTTATTTTTCCCTAACTAAGGGGATGATGAAGGGGGGTTTGATTTACTTTTATAGCGTGTTTTTTAGCGGATTTTTATGATTGGCAGCCGTCACACACTGAAAGAAGCTTTTTATTGCAAAAAAAAATTTTTTGCGTTACCACATTTTGAGAGCTATAATTTTTCCATATTTGAGTCCACAGAGTCATGCAAGGTCTTGTTTTTTGTGGAACGAGTTGACGTTTTTATTGGTACCATGCTCAGGCACGGGAGATTTTTTGATCGCTTTTTATTCCGATTTTTGTGAGGCAGAATGACCAAAAAACAGCTATTCATGAATTTCTTTTGGGGGAGCCGTTTATACCGTTCCGCGTTTGGTAAAATTGATAAAGCAGTTTTACTCGTCGGGTCAGTACGATTACAGCGATACCTCATTTCTATCAGTTTTTTTATGTTTTGGCATTTTTATACGATAAAAACTATTTTATAGAAAAAATAATTATTTTGGCATCGCTTTATTCTGAGGACTATAACTTTTTTATTTTTTTGCTGATGATGCTATATGGCAGCTTGTTTTTTGCAGGACAAGATGACGTTTGCAGCGGTACCATTGTTTTTTATATTTGTCTTTTTGATCGCGTGTTATTCTACTTTTTGTTTGGCGGTATGAGAATAAAGCGTTGTTTTTTGCCTCGTTTTTTTTTTTTTTAACGGTGTTCACTGAAGGGGTTAACTAGTGATATAGTTTTATAGGTGGGGTCGTTACGGACGCGGCGATACTAAATATGTGTACTTTTATTGTTTGATTTTTTTTTTATTTAGATAAAGGAATGTATTTATGGGAATAATATTTTTTTTTTTCCTTTATTTAGGAACTTTTTTTTTCTCCTTTTTTTACACATTTGGGATTTTTTTTTTTACTTTTTTACTTTGTCCCAGGGGGGGGGGGCATTACAGATCAATGATCTGATAGTGTGCACAGCACTCTATCAGATCACCGATGTCACTTACAGCCGTGCAGGCTTACCAGCACCTGCACGGCACCCGGAAGTGATCCCTGCAGGACCCGGATGCAGCCCCGCGGCCATTTTGGATCCGAGGCCTGCAGGGATAGGAGGTAGGAGACCCTCGCAGCAACGCGATCACATCGCGTTGCTCCGGGGGTCTCAGGGAAGCCCGCAGGGAGCCCCCTCCCTGCGCGATGCTTCCCTGTACCGCCGGCACATCGCGATCATGTTTGATCGCGGTGTGCTGGGGGTTAATGTGCCGGGGGCGGTCCGTGACCGCTAGTGGCACATAGTGCCGGATGTCAGCTGCGATAGGCAGCTGACACCCGGCCGCGATCAACCGCGCTCCCCCCGTGAGCGCGGCCGATCGTGCTGGACGTACTATTCCGTCCTTGGGAAGTAGGGCCCACCCCACATGGACGGAATAGTACGTCCAATGACAGAAAGGGGTTAAGGATGCCCCAATGTCTATTGACCATCCTTTTGAAAATGTGGGTATTGGCATTAAATTGGGTGATAATATGAATTTCATCAGCTAGTGTGTAGTTCTCATCTTTCACTTTATTTTGAAGTAGCTGCATTCTTGGTAGTTTTTCAACTTGCTGTTTTGTTTGCGTCAGAGAGCTTTCAGCATAGCCTTTATCGCGGAATTTTTTTGTCAGGAGATCAGCCTCTCGGTTAAAGTCCTGTGCTTTAGAGCAGTTCCTGTGGGCCCTTATGAGTTGGCTCTTAAGGACATGGCAGTACCCCATTGTTGAGAGTAGTACTGCCTCTCATAATGGAAATAGTCAATGTAAAGAGCATGCATTCTAAAATAAAGTCCTCTTGATTATTTGGTAAAATCTCCTGTTTTTCCAGAAAATATCTGGCTGCTTCACATCCCTTATCATGTTGTATAATGGTATACAATGATGTGATATCTAAAGTGCCCAAGATATAATGTTCCTGCCATTTGATTGTTTCCAGAATTCGTAAAAAGCCTTCCAAAATTTCAAAACAAATTGCACCCCTCTATCAGACACCACACTCATAGGCACACCATGTAATCGCACAACATGCTCAATGAATAGTTTGGAAAGAGTCTCGGCATTCGGCAGTCCCACCAGTGGTGCAAAATGTGCCTGCTTACTGAATCTATCCACGACTACCCAAACCACAGTTTTGCCTTTAGAAGAGGGAAGATCAGTGATAAAATCCATGGACAGATGAGTCCAAGGTCTATCTGGAATTGGCAATGGCACCAATTCCCTGGCCAGCCAGTTACGGGAGGTTTTAGTGCGGGCATATGTTTCACAGGAACACACAAATACAGCGACATCAGAGGTCAATGAGGATCACCAAAACAGCCTAGCAATGGCTTTACACTTGGTCGAGATTCCAGCATGCCCACACAGAGCTGAGTCGTGGAACTCCCTCAGCAACCTTAAACGATACTGGACCGGCACAGAGAACTTATTATCTGGAACAGATGGAAAAGCAAGAGACTGGGCCTCACAGATCTCCTCATCCAATGCCGAAGAAACCACAGCCACCACCACTCCATGCTGAAGAATGGAAGGAGTTTAGGAGGTGATATTGGATCCAAGCTGCGAGATAAAGCACCAGCCCTCATATTCTTGGACCCAGACCTGAAAGTGATAGAAAACTGAAATCAAGAAAAAAAAGTGACCACCTCGCCTGTCTCGGGGTTTAACATTTGGCGGACTCAATGTTCTTCTGGTCAATAATGACTGTGATGAACAGCCCCCTCCAAAAAATGCCTCCATTCTTCAAAAGCTAGTTTAATGGCCAAAAGCTCCCGATTATCCACATCATAATTCTTTTCAGCAGAGGAAAACTTTTTCGAAAAGAAGGCACAGGGTCTTAAATTGGTCAACGAGTTGATGGAGACTGTAAAGATGGTGCAGGGTACCACCCCTCATGTTGTTAGTAGGTTTGGTGACTTGGTTGATGTCGCCTTGCACTCTCCCGAACCCACGGTTAAACTTCCTGACACCTATTCAGGCAAGAAGCATAAGTTTTGAACGTTCAGGGAGAATTGTAAATTATTATTTTTACTTAGACGATGATCATCTCGGGATGAGAGCCAGCGTGTGAGGATAATTATTTCCTTACTGAGGGAGGGTCCCCATTCTTGGGCTTTCTCGCTGCCCCCTATTGGCCCTGAACTGATGTCAGTGGATAGGTTTTTTTGAGGCCTTAGGACTTATCTGTGACGAACCGTACAGTGTCAGGTTGGCAGAGGACACTATTATGGGTCTTCAGACTTCATAATGCCATGCCCATGGTCAAGCAGTCCAGTGCCAGAGGCAGCAAAGCAACCCCAAAACATCAGGGAACTTCCGCCATGTTTTACTGTAGGGACCGTGTTCTTTTCTTTGAATGCCTCTTTTTTCTCCTGTAAACTCTATGTTGATGCCTTTGCCCAACAAGCTCTACTTTTGTCTCATCTGACCAGAGAACATTCTTCCAAAACTTTTTAGGCTTTTTCAGGTAAGTTTTGGCAAACTCCAGCCTGGCTTTTTTATGTCTCGGGGTAAGAAGTGGGGTCTTCCTGGGTCTCCTACCATACAGTCCCTTTTTATTCAGACGCCGACGGATAGTACGGGTTGACACTGCTGCACCCTCGGACTGCAGGGCAGCTTGAACTTGTTTGGATGTTAGTCGAGGTTCTTTATCCAACATCCGCACAACTTGCGTTGAAATCTCTTGTCAATTTTTCTTTTCCATCCACATCTAGGGAGGTTAGCCACAGTGCCACGGGCTTTAAACTTCTTGATGACACTGCGCACGGTAGACACAGGAACATTCAGGTCTTTGGAGATGGACTTGTAGCCTTGAGATTGCTCGTGCTTCCTCACAATTTGGTTTCTCAAGTCCTCAGACAGTTCTTTGGTCTTCTTTCTTTTCTCCATGCTCAATGTGATACACACAAGGACACAGGACAGACGTTGAGTCAACTTAATCCATGTAAACTGTCTGCAAGTGTGATTTAGTTATTGCCAACACCTGTTAGGTGCCACAGGTAAGTTACAGGTGCTGTTAATTACACAAATTAGAGAAGCATCACATGATTTTTTGAACAGTGTCAATACTTTGTCCACCCCCTTTTTTATGTTTGGTGTGGAATTATCTCCAATTTGGCTTTAGGACAATTCTTTGTGTGTTTCTTCATTTAAGATAAATTAAATGAAGATAATAATAACAAAGAATTTGTGTTTGCAATCATTTTCAGGAAGAAACTGAGTATTATCTGACAGAATTGCAGGGGTGTCAATACTTTTGGCCACAACTGTACGCCCAGACACACCACAATGAGAGTGGAATAAGGGTCTCCAGGCCCAGACACACCACAATGAGAGTAGAATTATTGTTAGCACAGTGGAATGACAACTCCTAAGAACAGAATCTGTACTCTGGGACTAGGGATGAGTGAACCGAACCTGTAGTACCTGGAGAAGTAAACTGGGCCCAGAAGCCTTTGTTGAAATCCATTCTGCAATTTCTTTGCTGCCTGTGCTGTGCTGTATTATATTTCAATGGAGCCCATGGAAGTCAAGGACAATCACCCGGCAGCTAATTATTTGCAGGTGTGCAATGATTGCTTAATAAACTTAAGTTATTGTTGTTATTAGAACTCCTTAATAAACTGTTCTTAATAAACTTGTTGGTAGTTTTTTATGTGGGCAATTTTCGCCGACATTCTTCTGTGCTGCAGAGCATCTCACCTATAATTCTATACTATTCTCTGTTCTGCAGAGCATCTCACGTATACCTGCATACTATCCCCCTGTCCTGCAGAGCGTTTAACCTTTAGATCTTTGCTATTCTCTATCCTGCAGAGCAACTCACCTATAATTCTATATTATTCTTCTGCCCTGCAGAGCATCTCACGTATACCTGCATAATATCCTCCTGTCCTGCAGAGCATTTAACCTATATCGCTTTACTATTCTCTGTCCTGCAGAGTATCTCTCCTATAATTCTATATTATTCTTCTGCCCTGCAGAGCATCTCACATCTACCTGCATACTATCCCCCTGTCCTGCAGAGCATTTAACCTATATCTGATATTCTCTGTCCTGCAGAGCATCTCACCTATAATTCTATATTATTCTTCTGCCTTGCAGAGCATCTCACGTATACCTGCGTACTATCCCCCTGTCCTGCAGAGCATTTAACCTATAAGTCTTTGCTATTCTCTGTCCTGCAGAGCATCTCACCTATAATTATATATTATTCTTCTGCCCTGCAGAGCATCTCATGTATACCTGGATATACTATCCCCCTGTCCTACAGAGCATTTAACCTATAAGTCTTTGCTATTCTCTGTCCTGCAGAGCATCTCACCTATAATTCTATATTATTCTTCTGCCTTGCAGAGCATCTCACGTATACCTGCATACTATCCCCCTGTCCTGCAGAGCATTTAACCTATAAGTCTTTGCTATTCTCTGTCCTGCAGAGCATCTCACCTATAATTATATATTATTCTTCTGCCCTGCAGAGCATCTCATGTATACCTGGATATACTATCCCCCTGTCCTACAGAGCATTTAACCTATAATTCAGCCTGTGGGCAATTTTCTGTGGGCATTCTTCACCTTGCGCCTCAAATATCATGGATCTGAAGCTTTGTGATGCTGCAATCGGCAATTTACTGTGTGGGCAATTTTCCGTGTGGGCAATTTTCCATGTGGGCAATTTTCCTGTGGGCATTTTTCCTGTGGGCATTTTTCCTGTGGGCATTTTTCTGGTCACCCTTTCATACATAGGTCAGGTTTGTTGAGGACGGTGTCGCATTGATAAATAGAGTCCTTGCATATTCCCCTTCTGTAACACACTTGGCACCTCTTTTGCGAACTTCCTTTTTTCCAGTTTGAGGGACCTCCCCCGAAAAATGTTGATCTAGTATGGGTCCCGCTCCTTCCTGATTTCCAAAGATTAATGCCTTGATCGCTACCTCCTGGAACTGAAGGTACGACATAGTGTTCTGGCCTGCACATTGGGAAAGCAGGAAAGCATTGAGCATTGCCATCTGTACGATGTGCATGGCAAGCTTCTTGTACCGCACCTTGGCCTTTCTCAAAGCACTGTACTGCTGGAGTTCTTGATCAGAGAGATGAATGCCTCCCATGTTTTTGTTGTACCCCAGTACACAGTCCTGTTTGCATTTCTGTGCAGAGGTACCTGTACAGTGCTGGGGGTTCTGTCATCATGTATGGTGGTCAAGAAAAATACATCCCTCTTGTCCTTGTACTTGACCACCGGCAGGTGGTCACTACATTGGGCTCTGCTGTCACCCCTTCTGAGCATTTGCCCAATTAACATTTTTGGGCAGCATCCCAGACTTTTGCGGATAGTGTCAAAGGCTGCGGTACTTTGCGCAGAGAGGGACTTAAAGATTGGGATGCTGGTATAAAAGTTATCCACATTATTGGTGATAACCTTTATCCAGCAGTGGGTGCACCAAATCCCACACAATTTTCCCACTCACTCCCAGGACAGGGGGGCATTCAGGGGGTAAAATCTGGGTGTCCTTTTCTTCATAAACTCTAAACCTGTGGATGTACCCTGGGGTGCTCTCACAGAGCTAAGGCCGGTTTCACATTTGCGGTTGAGTCCGCAGCGCTTGTGCCGCAATTTTCCGCATGTGTTGTGTTTTCCTATCTTTAACATTAGGGACGCCTGTGTCTGCGATTGGTTGTGTTTTGCCGCGTTTGACGATGCATGCGTCATTTTGTCGTCTGCGGCTTGGCGCGGTAAACGCTACATGTAGTAATTTTAGAGGCGTCAATTTGCTATCTAGAAACGTATGCGATTGTCAGCGCTAGGAATGCGGCAAAAAAACGCATTACAGTCTATGGGAACGCATGCATACTGTTATGATCTGGTGACCCTGGAGCCGCATGAGACTATCTCTGGAGTAGGTGGTACCTGTACTGACCGCAATCTTAATACTGACACCGCAACTAGAAGTAGCTGTGGGATGTTCCTAACTTGGCCTAGACACCTCGACACAGCCGGAGGACTAAATACCCCTAAAGATGGAAATGGGAAATACTATCTTGCCTCAGAGCAGATCCCCAAAGGATAGGCAGCCCCCCACAAATATTGACTGTGAGTTAAGAGGAAATACGTACACAGGCAGAAAAGACAGAATTTAGCAAAAGAGGCACTTCTAGCTAAGTAGAAAAGGATAGGACAGAGTTCTAAGCGGTCAGTATAAAACTCTAGAAAAATCCACAGCAGAATATACTTTATACTACATCTAACTAAAGACATAGAATGTATATCTGCATCTCCAGAGAATCCAGCATGACAGAAAAATCCAAACAAAGTCTAAGCTGGACAAAAACACAATAGATTGCACTGCACATTAAAGCACACTGCATGCGTGCTACAGAGAACAAAAAAACAGACACTTATCTTAGCTGAAATGACAGCAGGGCAAGAGGAGCCAGACAGAGATGCATTCCCTCCAAGGTACAATGGACAACTGGCAGGGATTGAAGGATCCTACACACCTAAATACCTAATAGAACTGCAATAAGCAGAAACACCTGCCCTGGCTGCAATCCAGAGACCACTGCACTACCACTAACAACCACCGGAGGGAGCCCAAGAGCAGAATTCACAACAGCGTACACATGTATTTGCATACGCATGCGTTTGATGCGCTTGCGTACTTCGGACTGCGCATGTCCAGGAACTAATTTAGACATGCCCATTAAAGACACACCCTCCTGGAAATATCAAACGCATGCACATAAAAAGCACAAACATATGTAAAAAGGCATGCAAACGCTGTGTTTTTTTAACCATCATGTGTAAGCTGATGTGGATAAAAAACGTTGCGTTATCAGACGTTTGCATGCGTTTGCAGTTGCGGACAAGACGCTGCGGACTTAACCGCAAATGTGAAACTAGCCTTATAGAGTTTAATTCCATACCTGGCCTCTTACTGGGCAGGTACTAATGGAATTTGAGCCTCCCTTTGAAATGAATATTGACTCATCCATGCAGATGTCCCTTTGGGGCACGTACACTTCAGCAAACTTTTTGTTGACGTGTTTGATGACCGGCCGAACGTCGAACAGATGGTCAAAGTTGGGGTCATCTCAGGTAGAACACCATGCATTGTCGGTATAATGCAGGAATTTGTGGATGGCCTCAAAACCTGCCCTGGCCATGACCATTCGGAACACTGAAGTGTGGTACCAAACATCAACTCTCCAATATTGCCAAAATTCTGGCTTCTTAAGGATCCCCATGTGAAGACTCGGACGCCAAAGCTGCATCATTTTAACTGCGTCTACAGAAGACCAGTTAGAAAATAATGAATCGCGGTTTATTGCAAAAGATTGATGAGCACACAAATTAGTTTGGCCCATTATGAGGTTAACAAAATCTTCAGAGAAAAAGACTTTGAAAAAGTCTAGTTCTGAGAGGCCGGTGGTGTCAAATTTGATTCCTGATTCTGCCAAAAAAATCAGGAATCAGTGGCTCATAATTTTCGGGGGCGAGGTCCATATGGGGTCAGTAATGGGGGCACTGGTTCATATTCTAGAATGGGGGGGACACTGCTTCAGCTTCTGTCCTGGGACATCTGCGTGGCAGCTCTGCAGAACCTGAGGAGGAAGATGAGGAGGAGGAAGAAGACAAGGAGGACGAATCTGAAAAATAAAGAAATGTGGGATTCTCTCCCTCACTATCAGTGTCGGAGGCAATGAAAGTGGAGCGCCCCCACACCGCCGCAGGGCCTAGGGGTACCCGGCACCGGGCCTCTGAGTCTCAGTCCTGGGGTTGTCACGGTGGCTAGACCCGGTCCGTGGCCCTGTCTGTCAGTGGGGGACGTCCGGTAGAATAAGTGGTGGTGTAGCGGTGCAGTTGTGGGGTGCAGATCGCGGTAAATAATGAGGACACCAGGTTGCAGTCTCTTTACCTCTTTACTGGAGATCTCTGAGTCCTCAGTCCGGAATATGGTTCACCAGGCTGCGTAAGTCCGGCCGGTCCAATGGCACCTCCAGAGTTCACTTCACAGGTGGAAATCAGTGCCTTCCTTCTTAGCGCTATGTGTTGTAGTCCTTCCCTGCTGCGCTTACGGAAAGTACCCCACAACTGTTGTGTCTGTTTCTTAAGTTCCCTCACAACAACTCGATTAACTGATCTTCTGCTAATCCTCCGTCCCTCCCTGTTGTTACGGTTAGGACGGCACCCGTTTGACGGGTAGGCTCGGAGCTCTTCCGGGACCCTAGAGACGCCCCTCTCCACAAGTTGCCCCCCAAGACTTCATAGGTAATTAAGGTGAGACAGCCCGCCTGTAACTGACTGTCCTGCTGCTGTTTAGAGTATTGCTTGAAGCTGTCTATTGAAATACTCCCTCGGCGTTCCGGCCACCGGTAGTGCGCCTCAGTAGGATGTTGCCCTCTTCTCACAGCATCACCCCTACTGGTATTCTCCTATTGCTTCGATTTCGTTTCTCACTCAGCACAATATATCTCTCTTCTAGTCCTTCCTTAGGGCACCGCCGCTTCTCAGTGCAGGCACGGTCCCATTACTTTCTTTCCTGTAGCCAGGTCTCCATCAGGGTCCCAAACCTGACAGAGGCCCTACCGAATCCTCTCCTGCAACACCCTCTGCCACAAGGTGTTGCCTGGTTCATATCCAGTCAGCTTTCTCTCTAACTTCCTGCCTGACCCCCAGTTTTACCAGTATGTGAGGAGTGGCCTAGTGAATAGAACCCTTAGCTCCCCCTGGAGGCCCGACTGTGAAATGTATTGGTGTCTGTGATACCTGGTCAGATGAACTCCTTCAGTGCCATCAGACGTACTATAACTCCCCTTAGCGGCTGAGCCATAGTACTGCAACGACCAGGACTCTGGGGCACTGCACTCCCCCCTGGTTAAACACAGTACTCCGGGACTGGGAAGAAAACAACAATACAGGTTAGCAAAAAGACATACAATTTTTGTTGAGTGCAAATAACAATAAGTATACTTGAGCAGAGCTTCCCTTTATGGGAGGTGAGGACACTTGAACGTTACAAAACATGGTTAAATAACATAGCAACATGCTATAAATAACTTTTCTTACCCAACCGGGTATTCTACTGAGTACAAATTCTGGAACAATAATTTAACTCTGCCTTTAAGGATGCGCACTCTAAATCCATTAAAGACCTTCTTATACACATTATAAGGTTTAAGCAACTGTGCTACATTCTCCTTCTTTAAATCTGCAGGACCGCCTGTCCTAACGGCGCCAGACCTACTGCCTCTCCTTTCTTACAGGACCGCTCCTTTCAGCCCGAGCCTTCTGTCTTTTCCTCAACTATACACAGTATAGGACATAACATTCTTTCAGTTTTAGAAGCACTGAGCCATCTACATATGGCTCCTAAGAGGACTCACTACCTAACCCCTACGGGTTCACTTTCTGTCCCCTGCAACACATTATTAACTCTCTCCTTACAACGAACTGGCTTTCTACGGAGGACTCAGGGTTTACCTTCTATCCCCATTTCTATTAACATTATCAAACATTTCTTATAACATTAACTCTCGTCATTACTCTCTTACTAGCAACTATGCAGGACACGATGTCTACCCCTACGGGCCTACTGCACTTCTTCCAGCTTTCACACTCTCTTCTAGGGAACATCATCAGCATTTCGGTTACAATCAACTTAGTCAAATACATATAACTTTTACATGTAAGAATCATCATCACTTTTGCTAAACGTGGATGTCCCCTTTAAGAAGGGACCAAGTCTTTCTGAGGTAGCATTTCTTCTCTGGCTACCAGTCCATACCCAGCAAAGGCTCCGGTGCGGTATCTTCGCAAAGAGTCTCTTTCTAAGTAAAACCAGTAGGAAGCGCCTTTAAGAAGGTGCAAACTATATACAGGAAGTTTGTATCATGCACTGTTCATGATTACGGCAGTTCTTTTCAACAGGAAACAAAGTGCAAAACTTTTTAGAAAAAATGAACAAAACAATAGGGATCCCGGGTCAGCAAAGGGATCCATAAAGAATTAACCCTGGACGGGTTTAGCAGCAACAGTAAACAAACAATTAAACAAAGAACTATTTACATAGTCAGGTCTTCGAGGTTTATCCTTGTAGTAGGTTGCAAGGCATCAGTTGGTAGCGAACACTTCCTGGCCTGGGAAGATCTCTGTTCGACTTCTCATCCGATGCGGTATCAATGTCACTAATCTGTCTTTCAGGTATAATCTGGGTTCGAATGTCAATTTTGGTGGTAAGTTCAGTGGTAGAGATATTGCACTCTGTAGTAGTAGTGCTGGGACTCGTCGGTTCAGAGGTAGTCTTAGTCAGGGCAGCAGGCAGCGCTGCTGCAAGATCAGTCACTGGAACGAAGTCAGTAGCGGTGGCACTAGCAGTCACTGGAGTGGTGTCAATCATCAGGGCAGGGTCGTTCTTCCTACCTGCTTCAGATGCGGTTCCTCCGGTGCCGGTCCGCTCCGTCTCCGCTGGGGTCTGGAACGCTGGTTGCGGGGCCTTGTGCTGCGACGCTGTCATCTCTGCTTGCAGCACCTCGCTTTCCGGCAGGGCCTTGCTTTCTGGCTTCGGAGCACTGGAACTTCTTTCTTGCTCCGGACCAGACGAGGCTGCCGACAGACGTCTGGTGAGGCTCCCGATGATGGTCTTCTTCCACCCGGCCTCAGTGCTCAGCGGCATCCGCCGGGATTGGTGGATCAGCTCGTCCGCTCCGGTCTGCAGGAGGTCAGCGTCAACTGTGGAGGTCTGGCTGCGGTGCCTCTCCGGGTAGCTGGGGGAGTCCTCGGCTCCGACCCCACGCTCCGGCTCCGGGCGGCTGGCCATGGCGTCCTCCATGTTGCTCGCTTCTTCTTCCTGGTCCTTTTCCCGCTCTCTCCTCCGTGGGCGGTTCCGTTTTCTCTGTCTCTGCCCACCATTGAGGATCAGGAGGCGGATCTCGGCTGCTGACGGACACGTCCTCAAGGGGCCGAAATATTTAGACTGGGCGGCCATTGTCTTTCGCGCTCTTCAGCTTGTTCACGCCCACTTCCACGCCCTTCTTCTTCTCCTGCGCTCTCCTTAGCGCTGTAATGGCGGCGGTTTTGGCGGGAACTTCTGGCGGCAAGTGGTAACATACAGTCCTTGTAATAAAGCACAGTCCAAGCACGATAAATCACAGTTCCAAGGCACACATGACCTGATTCTTCTGGCTTAAGTAGATCCTGTTCGTGACGCCAAGTTGGAGCGCCCCCACACCGCCGCAGGGCCTAGGGGTACCCGGCACCGGGCCTCTGAGTCTCAGTCCTGGGGTTGTCACGGTGGCTAGACCCGGTCCGTGGCCCTGTCTGTCAGTGGGGGACGTCCGGTAGAATAAGTGGTGGTGTAGCGGTGCAGTTGTGGGGTGCAGATCGCGGTAAATAACGAGGACACCAGGTTGCAGTCTCTTTACCTCTTTACTGGAGATCTCCGAGTCCTCAGTCCGGAATATGGTTCACCAGGCTGCGTAAGTCCGGCCGGTCCAATGGCACCTCCAGAGTTCACTTCACAGGTGGAAATCAGTGCCTTCCTTCTTAGCGCTATGTGTTGTAGTCCTTCCCTGCTGCGCTTACGGAAAGTACCCCACAACTGTTGTGTCTGTTTCTTAAGTTCCCTCACAACAACTCGATTAACTGATCTTCTGCTAATCCTCCGTCCCTCCCTGTTGTTACGGTTAGGACGGCACCCGTTTGACGGGTAGGCTCGGAGCTCTTCCGGGACCCTAGAGACGCCCCTCTCCACCAGTTGCCCCCCAAGACTTCATAGGTGATTAAGGTGAGACAGCCCGCCTGTAACTGACTGTCCTGCCGCTGTTTAGAGTATTGCTTGAAGCTGTCTATTGAAATACTCCCTCGGCGTTCTGGCCACCGGTAGTGCGCCTCAGTAGGATGTTGCCCTCTTCTCACAGCATCACCCCTACTGGTATTCTCCTATTGCTTCGATTTCGTTTCTCACTCAGCACAATATATCTCTCTTCTAGTCCTTCCTTAGGGCACCGCCGCTTCTCAGTGCAGGCACGGTCCCATTACTTTCTTTCCTGTAGCCAGGTCTCCATCAGGGTCCCAAACCTGACAGAGGCCCTACCGAATCCTCTCCTGCAACACCCTCTGCCACAAGGTGTTGCCTGGTTCATATCCAGTCAGCTTTCTCTCTAACTTCCTGCCTGACCCCCAGTTTTACCAGTATGTGAGGAGTGGCCTAGTGAATAGAACCCTTAGCTCCCCCTGGAGGCCCGACTGTGAAATGTATTGGTGTCTGTGATACCTGGTCAGATGAACTCCTTCAGTGCCATCAGACGTACTATAACTCCCCTTAGCGGCTGAGCCATAGTACTGCAACGACCAGGACTCTGGGGCGCTGCAAAAGCGTATGTCTTCTCCACTTAATAGCGCTTTTGGGACAAACGGGACGAGTAGGACGACTTTTTTATGTATGTGGTGATTGTGTCAGTACTTATTTAGTTGTTTGTGTGTGTGTGAGATAGTGCTTAGTGTAAACTTTTTTGTTTGAAAAGAAAACGCTAAAAGGAAAAAAGGAGGCAACCAGGAAGAAAAAAAAGTCAGTGAAAAGAAAATGGACAGGGATCAGGGATGAACACATTTACAATTGTTGTCTCTCTTCTTTCTTCTGTCTTGTCTTTTTTCTTCTCGGTTTTTTGTTCTTCTTCCTTCAGCAAAGATTTTGGTGTTGCAGGCTTCTGTGGCACCACAAGGACCAGCACAGCGCAGATCCTGTAGCGTGACCGCACTGCAGAAATCCTCAGCTACTGTGAGGACCTGCAACACGGTCACAGACAGGTCATAGAGCGGTCTTAACATTGCTGTGCCCTGTCATTGGTGCTATCGATGATGACAGCGATCGCACCCAGAGGTAAGATGGTGCCGGAATTTTAATGCGATCACCACGATTTAAGTCGCAGTGTCACATTAAATAAATGACATAATGATCCATCCCTGGTCAAATAGGCCCTGGGCACTCGGACGGATCATTTTGTCCATTGTCAGAAATGGGTTAAACCAGTGTTTTCCAAACTCCAGTCCTCACGGACCCCACGGGTCATGTTTTCAGGATTTCCATAGTGTTGCACAGGTGAGACAATTCCTGAAGCCTTGATGATACTTCCACTACTTGCACAATACTAAGGAAATCCTGAAAACATGACCCATGGGGTCCGTGAGGACTGGATTTTGGGAAACACTGGGTTAAACCATAACCACTTTTGTAATTTGTTTTAATTAAAAAATAAGCAACACCTAAGATAAAACCAAAATTAACAAATACCCTGCAGTAAATAAATAAATAGCAATGTCCACTTGGAAGATTAGGCACCAAATATATCGGCTGATGACTATGCTTCTTTCACTTCAAGTGATACCTCACACTTATAGTATTAAAGGCCTATTCTGGGTGGTGCTCATGTAGGGAGGAGAGTCAAGCTAACGGTCTCTCCTGCTTGTCTGGGCTGGAACCGTCGGGGCTGTCACCAGTGTTTCAGGGGAAAAGATTGCTGACCAGAGCAGTTCAAGGCACCTGACTGGTGGGGGCGGGTCTGACATAAATAGCAGTTTGAGCAGGAACTTCGTGACACTTGGCAGGGAACGAGCTTGTGAGTAGTGAGACGGTTAACTCCCTCTCCACGGACCCATGCGCGCTAGCTGCGCCTATACACCAAGCAAGCCAGACTGCCGACACATCCTACCCTCAGCCCAGAGAGACTTCCGCACTGGGTAGTGACCAGGATAGAGTATGTACCTTGGCTCTGTTCACCACCATGGGGGGGAAGAGATTGCTGACCAAAGCAGTTCAGAGCCCCTGACTGGTGGGGGCGGGTCTGACATGAATAGCAGTTTGAGCAGGAAGACGTGACACTTGGTGGGGAACAAGCTTGTGAGTAGTGAGACGGTTAACTCCCTCTCCATGGACCCATGCCCGCTAGCTGCGCCTATACCCCAAGCAAGCCAAACTGCCGACACATCCTACCCTCAGCCCAGGGAGACTTAAGCACCGGGTAGTGACCAGGATAGAGTACGTACCTTTGCTCCGCTCAATACCACGAAGGCACCGCTTAGTGCCATCCTTGCGAGGAACACCTGCAACGCCTGGAACAAGTGTTGGCCTGCCTTCAGAAGCACAGACTAAAAGTAAAGCCCCAGAAGTGCCATCTGTTCCGCACACAAATTGAATACTTGGGTCATGTAATTTCTGCTGAAGGGGTAGAGCCCTCCAGAGAGAAGGTCACCGTGATTTAAGACTGGCCCACTCCGGAGACCGTGAAAGATGTGTGGGCGTTCCTGGGACTGACTGGTTATTACAGGCGGTTTGAGAAGAACTTCGCTCGATGGGCAAAGCCCTTACAGAAGCTGTTGAAGAAGAGTTGGAAACTCAAGAATTTTGTTGGTGCTGCAGTAGGATTTCTGAGAGTGATGTAGAATATTTAAATATAACCACTATATGTGAGCAAGGAAAGTTGCAGTACTATAAGTTTGCCAGCTGATGGCAGTGGCGTAGTTATAAAGTCTATATTTCCAACATTCCTCAATAAACTGCATAATAATTTTAATAATAGATTCTAAGTGTCATTTTTTGAACTTTTTACACTTATTAAAAGTAAGTGCTTTATTTAAAGCAAGGAATAGTGTGCTGCAGAGTCCATAGAACTTCAAGATTGCCGCTTTGGCGCCAATCAGGTATGTGTGCTCTGTTCAGTATTCTCAACCTCTGGGAGCAAGCCTCTGGCCACAATGCAGGGATTGTAATGTTATGGAGTCCCAGGCACTACTTCCCCAACTTCATCGTGTATTGGGCAATGCATAGTGCTGCCGAGAAATTCCCTTCTCCCCACCTCTGCTGCAGCTGGCATTCTGTGAGACATCAGGGTACAGTCCTGGTCTGGAGCCGTGTAGGAAGGAAGGAAGCACCCAGGGTCTCCTTTTCTGAGAGTGCTTCTCAGCGGGCGCGGCACGCGGGATGTCAGGTCCGGTCTTACAGGCAGCAGAGCTGGACAGTAAACATGGTAGGAGGGTGACGAGGGCCTGTGGGATAGTTTTGGCTCACTTCTAGTCTAAGAATGTCCACAAAATTAAGCTTAGGAGGCGGAGCTAAGCAGGCACACATCCTTTCCGGTAAGCATTCAGGTCATGCCACCCTCCACGGACCCGTCTTAATTTTTTGCCTAGAGCTGTACTTTGCTAAATTTGGCCCTGAGTATGTGTCAGGATTCTGTTGTCTTTCTGGGGAGTGATCACTAGTGGCTTTTGTTATTATGCTGCATTTTCACTCCACTTACCACTGGAAACTTCTATTGTGTATGTGTAATTCCCCTTTACTAAGATGACCAATGTTGAACCATTGGAAGTCATGTTATTTCCTGTTTGGGCCTACTTAAAGGGATCTTGACAGGTTACACATTATACCCAAACCATGGTCAACATGTATCACCCACTGGCTGTATGATCATAGCCATGTACAATATACAGTGGGGGAAATAATTATTTCATCCCTTGCTGATTTTGTAAGTTTGCCCACTGACAAAGACATGAACAGTCTGTAATTTTAAGTGTAGGTTAATTTTAACATTGAGAGATAAAATATCAATAACAAAATCCAGAAAATCACATTGTATAAATTATATAAATTTATTTGCATTTTGCAGTGAGAAATAAGTATTTGATCCTTCTGGCAAACAAGACTTAATACTTGGTGGCAAAACCCTTGTTGGCAGGCACAGCAGTCAGACGTTTTTTGTAGTTGATGATGAGGTTTGCGCACATGTCAGGAGGAATTTTGGTCCACTCCTCTTTGCAGATCATCTCTAAATCAGTGACACCAAAAAAAAAAAAAAAAAATCCTTCAATCCTGCTGTCAAAAAAACCCTCCAGGAAGAAAAGAAAAACTACAATCTACACCAAAGAATGGGAATGAGTTTTCCTTCTTTGGTGTAGATTGTAGTTCATCTCTAAATCATTAAAATTTTGAGGCTGTCGCTTGGAAACTCAGAGCTTCAACTCCCTCCATACATTTTCTATGGGATTAAGGTCTGGAGACTGGCTAGGCCTCTCCATGACCTTAATGTGCTTCTTTTTGAGCCACTCCTTTGTTGCCTTGGCTGTATGTTTTGGTCTTTGTTCATTTTTAATGTCGTGGTGGAGGTTGTCACTCAGGATTTTACGGTACGTGGTTCCATCCATTCTCCCTTTGATGTGGTGAAGTAGTCCTGTGACCGTAGGAGAGAAACACCCCAAAACATAATGTTTCCACCTCCATGCTTGACAGTGGGGACGTGTTCTTTTGGTCATAGACAACATTTCTCTTCCTCCAACCACGGTGAGTTGAGTTAATGCCAAAGACCTCAATTTTTGTCTCATCTGACCACAGCACCTTCTCCCAATCACTCACTGATCATTCATTACATCCGATCATAGCTGAAGGCTCATGCTGTTATTTGCCAGTGTTGGAACCGCAGCGGTAATGATTTTAACACCGATCAGAGGCAGCGTGGCCAACATCGGATGTTCGGGCCCTCATTCAAGTGAATTGGGTCCATGTTTGGGTTCAGGTACTGTCTGGTACCCAAACTCAAATGTCATGATCCAGGTCGGGATTTGCTTCTTGCTTCTCTTTCCCCGGCCTGGTCATGGAGGGGTTAACTTTTCCTGCCTCTCTTTGGTTCCTGGGTGGCTGTTTATTGGTTCTATTTTAGACAGCCTTTGTCAGAGACAGTTCATGCTTCCAGGCTAGAGCAGCTGATCCGTATACCCTAGTGATCCTTCTGCCTCTGACTTCCCGTGTGTGTGTGTCTGACATGTTCCCTATCCCTGACTCAGTGTACTTTTGGTGATTTCCCTACAGTGTATGACTTGGCTTGAACTCTAAACTCCGCTTCCGATTTTTCTGTCTCTGGTACTGCGCTCCCCGATGGGCTTTTGACCCTCTGGCTTGTACCTTGATTCCTCTTTCCGTCTCACGTTTTTGGATACCGTGCTCCCATCTGGCTCTGACTTTTGGCTCGTCTCTGACCTCGTGATTTGGTGTGACCTCTGGTGTGACCTTCAGCCTGTCTCTACTCTGACGCCTCCTGGTAGCGGCCTGCACTTCTGCACTGAAGTGCTACACAGTAAGTACAACCCTTTTTCCCGTAACATCGCCCTCTAGTGGCAGCTGAGCGCAACTGCTCCGCAGTTGCATTACACCAAGCCATTTTTTAGGTGTCAGGCTGAACTCGTCGGACCCAAACATCCAGGGATCCGCCCATCTCTACTTATCACCTAACCTTCAACCTACGCCTTCATTTTACCCCCTTCTTCATGCCTACAAGTAAAACTACTAGTTAAGCCATTCCTTACTGCCTACTTTCAAACTTATGTCATATCTGGGCCTCTAGCTACGCCGATTCTAGGCCTATCTTTTTCTTTAATGTCCTAGAGGATCTAAAATAAAAAATTACTTTAGACTAGGCCTTGATGATAAAGGACCATTATTGTATTTATTCCTATTTGGATCTAATTGTTTCTATGGTAACAGACTACATACAAATCCAACATTTACCCCACCCTGCAGTCATATTCCTTTCCACATTTCCTACCGTACTTGTTTTTGCTAACGTAGCTTTTTTTAGGTTAGAAAGATGTAGCGGGCAAATGAAACAGTAGATGGACCGCTGGATCAGTCTATGCAAAGTTGGCTTGCTGTTTGTTACCATGGAGATGCATAAACCTTCATAGGAACTGTAAACACAAAGCAATAAGACAATTTTTAAAGTAATCTGTCACCAGGTTTTTGCTATTTAATCTAAAAGCAGCATAATGTTGGGGCACAGAGCCTTATTCCAGTGATTTTTCACTCAGCAGCTTGATATAGTTTCAATAAAAACAGTGTTTTATCAGCAAGAAATGATCACTGCCGGACTGGATTTCTTGTGCAAAAAGATCAGCTAATCTGTGTATCCACAGTGTACACAGGAAGCTGGCAATTGGTTCTGTGGGCGGGGTTATGCAGAGCTCAGCAGTCATAGCTCTGCTACATTTACAGAAGAGAAAACGAGGATTCTATCAAAACTGCACCAAACAGCCCAGTAAGTGATGCACACCTGGAATCAGGCTTTCAGCCCCTATGTCATACTGCTCTCAGATTCCATAGCAAAATCCTGCTGACATATTCCCTTTAATAAAGACAATTATTTTGCAAAGCTGCTTCTCTTGTTAAATGCATTAAACCAATGGTTGTAAAGGTGAACATAGCTTTATTTTTTCTCATTTCAAGTACTATAGATAAACATTTTAATCAAATGATGCTCTAACCCAGAATTTCACCTCAAAGAACTCATAATCTATGTTGAACGACAGTAGTGAAGTTTCAAATTTGAATACAGCAGGTTCTTTAAGTCTTTAATAGCTGCTCCATTTAAGTAATATAGATTTATTTTTTTACCATCAGGCCCTAATTCATCAAGAATGGTGTTTTTCTCACTGGTACATTTCCTTACTCATTAAGAAATGTACGCCTTTAATGAATTGGGAGCACCTGACAAGTAATGTGAACTTCCTTGTGTGCCTCTCCACAAATCTTACTCCAGCCAATGACTGGAGTAAGATTTGGGACATAAGGATCGCCGTTAGTTTTACGATCGGGTTGCCACGCCCCTGTACACCTTGATCGAAGCTGGGCAAAAATAGCACAAGAACGCCATTGGTCGCAAAATTTTGCACAGCCTGTTGTTGCACCTAAACTTTATGACTTTAAGGATTTTTATGCCAGAATTTTGGTGTAAATGCTGTTATGAATCGGGCTCTAAAATTCGTATATATCCTAGAAATTGTAGATTCAAATAATTTCACAGTGTGGTAATGATGGTGATCAAAGGATGAAGAAAGAATTTATACAAGAAAATCTCAATCTATTTATTGAAAGATGAAAGACGTGTCAAGGTCGTGAATGTGGAATATTCCTTTGTATGTGGAAAAGAACAAAGAGATAAGTGAAGATACATAGATGACAATCCTTCACCAGGACTAGACATTAGAACTTGCAGGTATGGAAGGTGCAGGCTTTCAGCAGTTCTGTGAATGAAAAAGACACAAAGGACAAGTTAGAAGTGGAGGAAAGTCATTGTAGCAGCATAAATAAGTCCGCCTCTAAATTGTCTAAAGTATCATAAGACAATCATGCCCAACTGTGTCTGGGTCTATATGTGACCATCACTTGCCTGAACATTCACAGAGGAAGGCAAAGTCACATAGTCACTTCTCATGAGCCTTTATCAATGTCTGGGACCATGTGAGGATCCTCTTGTGGGTCTGTTTGCCCTGTTAACCTACTGTAGCCTTCTTTGTCATGAAGTTCTGCAGCATCGTTTCCATCCCAAAAGTTGTGTATATTTCCGTATATACTGTATCTATTTATTTTATGACTGTGATCTGGTGGTTGCCTAAATTTCTCTTTTGTCTAAATATATGGAGGAAATGCTGAATGAAAAGCTGTAAATGAAGTCAATGGCTGCTCTGGGTATATTTTGGGCTGACCATTACTACCCGAGAAGAAAAATCTTATTGCGTTTCCCAAGACTACATCAGCGTTGGTTCATCTAGAATTATAGAATCTAAGAATCCGAGACTCTAAAGGAAAAAAAATCATAAACGTGAAAAGGAAGATAGGTTAGGTACCTGATTGTGAACATTGGTTCAGAGAAGACACCGAGTCGGTGTACTGCTGTCCAAGGAAAGCGTTCATGTTCACTGTGATTTCACGTAAGCATTCTGTAGAGTCCTTGAAAAGTTGGTCTTTGCGTCCCTCAGAATCAAACATGTAGAACAATTGGGCAGATTTATCCTTATTCTTTCCAAATTGGCGCTGAAAGGAAGATATCAAAGCAGGATAAAAGTTTAATGGATATTTACAGTAGGAGGAGAAGGAGGCTAATTCTAGTAACTTAGACTTGTGTAATTATTGTCCATCATCCAATATAAAATACTGGAAATATATAATAGTAAACAAAGCTTTATAAAATATGTTTTGGTGCTTTCATGTAATGGGAAAAGGGGTGCCATGATTTAATATTGTTTACTGTATAAGTATATATACAGTGTGTATATATATATATATATATATATATATATATATATATATATATATATATATATATATATATACAGGGGGAAAATAATTATTTGATCCCTTGCTGATTTTGTAAGTTTGCCCACTGACAAAGACATAAACAGTCTATAATTTTAAGGGTAGGTTAATTTTAACATTGAGAGATAAAATATCAATAATAAAATCCAGAAAATCATATTGTATAAACTATATACATTTATTTGCATTTTGCAGTGAGAATAAGTGTTTGATCCCCTACCAACCATTAAGGCTATGTTTCCATGGTCCGTACGGGCAGCGCTTTGAACGCAGCAGATCCCTACTCCGTCCAAAGCGCTGCCGGCTATTTTACACGCGGTGATTCCGCATGTGTTCACATGCGGAATCACTGCATTCTATACATAGAATGGTGCTATTTATCTTGAGGAGACTGAGTGTTTTCGCAAGATAAACAGACATGCTGCGTTCTATAAAGACGAGCGCAAGTGCGTATACGCAGGTTTGCCACCTGAGTCTTTGTACGCATAGTGTATATGGGATTTCATAAAATCCCATCCACTGTGCTGTGACATCTGGACACTGGGGATTGGACGCTGTGGCTGTACGTAAGGTCCAATCTGCATCAAATACGCCATGTGGAAACATACCCTAAGAGTTCTGGCTCCTACAGACCAGTTAGAAGCTCCTAATCAACTCGTTACCTGCATTAACAACAGCAGTTTTACATAGTCACCTTTATAAAAGATTCCTGTCCACAGACTCAATGAATTAGTCAGACTCTTAACATCTACAACATGGGCAAGACCAAAGAGCTTTCTAAGGATGTCAGGGACAAGATCATAGATCTGCACAAAGCTGGAGTGGGCTACAAACCATAAGTAAGAGCTGGGTGAGAAGGAGACAACTGTTGGTGCAATAGTAAAAAAAATGGAGGAAATACAAAATGACTGTCAGTTGGCATTCATTTGGGGCAGCAAGCGTAAGCTTTCAATACATGGTTGATAAAATAGGAAATGTGGAATAAAATAAAAAAGGTAAATAAAAAAGATGATTACAATGACTTTTGAGAAATGCACTATGTACATATTTGGCATCGCAAGGAGATCACATTGTTTGTGTGGTGGGGAGTGGAGCACAATTCTAACTAAAGATAAAGGTGACTTTTTTCTATTGGAAAACCTCCTTAGGGTATGTGACTTTTTCAGACAATGTAAAACCAACTTGCTGTTCAGTCTTTTTGAACATCTTTCAACCCTTTTGGGTTTCCAAAGCTGCCAAGTGAATATAATAAGAGACCCAACTATTTTTCTGGCGGTTTCTAAATGGAAGAGGCTCTCTATTAATATATATGACTTGTAAAAACAAATGCTGGTGCCTAAGTAATCACAAAAGATGTTGGAAAGACAAAAAAAGACGCTTTAAGAAATAACTCTGCCAGCATTTTCCTGAAGTGTGTTATGTATGAAAAACTCAGTGGGTAAGTTGGCATCTAAATGACGCCGCGTGTAAATGGCGCCGTGTGCACATGCCTTTAGACTTTTATCTTACCATCTGCTCTTTAAGAATCCTTACAACCACTTCTTTTCTGCTTGGCATGGTCGCAACGGCGTGAGATGGGACCTCGGCAAGGTTACAGACTTTATATTCAGACACGGGTTTGACTGTGCCATCTGGGCACAGGAGGCGGAAATCTTCTTCCTTCATGTTGTTTAGCCATGCTGTGTTACCTAGAAAGAAAGCTCACTCTTTAGAGTTCTGGCTCTGATTCTGCCATGAAAGTGATTTTATAATACTTTTAGGTGCTCCCATGTATTTTCGATATACTACAACTATTTAATGTCCAAATGGAGCCATTGTTCAAGTAATACCACTATGCAATGTCTAAATAGCGGACTCTATGATGAGGATTGACAGCTTGATTTCTAAAAAAAAATTTCTGGAAAACCTCTCAAAAAATCACGGACAGACAACTTTTCATTTATGGCCACATAATCATGGTAAATCATTAAGATTAACGATAAATGTCTACAGCCCATAACTCTGACATGAAGACATCAGCTACATTCACTGTCAGCTATAAACTGGTGAGAACAACAAGTAATAATAATTTGTGCAGGTTTCTCCACCATCAAAAAAATCATGGATAGAACAATTTTTTTTTCTGGCTTTCTGGAAAAAAAAGTGACTTATTTTTATGGAGTGAGGACAGTGCAGGTTGGTCCTGGAGTTTAGTCACTCTGTGGATGCTTGGGAAGGGTACCAGCCATTGTGAATCAAGCAGGAGAGGGCTGACACTCCTTGTAACTGTAAAGGGGTGGTCTGAAACTAAAATTTCTGTTAATTTAAATGGCTATTTAATGTCATAATCTATTTTATTTTCTAATCTATGTTACGTTTATTAAAAATTCTCCACCATTCCCACACTATTCTATCTAATTGCTTTATTTATTTATTTTACTACTTCCTTTTTGATGTTTTGAAAATCCCAGTGCATGCTGGGATAGTAAAATGAGTTGTCACCAGAGGGCAGAGGCAAAGCATCATCGCTGACCTCCATTTCAGGGAATGGGCTAGTCTGTGATCTGCTAAGCATGTGTCAGTTGTCAATTCCAACATTTACTCAGTGGATTCTTGACACTGCGTGATATGCACAGTGACAGTGCGCTCTTTCTCTGGCTCTGGCTAGAATTAAAGGGCACCTGTCACCCCGTTTTTTCCATATGAGTTAAAAATACTGTTAAATAGGGCCTGATCTGTGCATTACAACAGTGTTTTTTGTGGACCCCGATTCCCCACCAATGCTGCCAAAATACGTTACCAAAGTAGCCGTTTTCACCTGTCAATCAGGCTGGTCTGGTCAAAAGGGCGTGGTGGCTTCCCCCAGATCATGTTTAGTTTTCTGTTGGTGGCGTAGTGGTTTGCGCATGCCCAAGGTCCCGAATCCACTGCACAGGGGAGTGAAAAGAGTGCGATGTGCGTTATTTCCCTGTTGATCGGTGGGGGTGGCCATCTTCCTTTGGCCACGTGTGCGCAGATGGAGCGCTCTGCTGCCCGCGGCTTCAGGAAAATGGCCGCGGGATGCCGCGCGTGCGCAGATGGAGATCGCGGCGGCCATTTTCCTGAAGCAGAATTCGCATCTATCTCGGCTTCAGGAAAATGGCCGCCGCAATCTCCATCTGTGCACGCGCGGCATCCCGCGGCCATTTTCCTGAAGCCGCGGCCAGCAGAGCGCCGCTTCTGCGCACGCGCGGCCAAAGGAAGATGGCCGCCCCCACCGATCACCAATGAAATAGCGCACATCGCGCTCTTTTCACTCCCCTGTGCAGTGGATTCGGGACCTTGGACATGCGCACACCACTACGCCACCAACGGAAAACTAAGCAAGATCTGGGGGAAGACACCACGCCCTTTTGACCAGACCAGCCTGATTGACAGGCGAAAACGGCTACTTTGGTAACGTATTTTGGCAGCATAGGTGGGGAATCGGGGTCCACAAAATACACTATTGTAATGTACAGCTCAGGCCCTATTTAACAGTATTTGGTGCCCTTTAACGAGTCGGCATAGGAGCGCACTGTCAGAAGAATAACTGGTGTGCAGGAAGGAAAGGCAGAGACCAGCGACCCTGTAAGTGATGTTTCATATTGCTCCTGCCATACAGCTCTTCAATATACTTCTCTTCAGATATTTACTGTGTGAATTATCTGACGAAGGCCTAATGTGGACCAAAATGTCATCATATTTGTTTGGATTTCACTAATAAAGTTATTTCTTCTTTAAAGGGAACTTGCCACCATGAAAATGATAGAGATGAGTAGATTGACATAGTTTTGTGAGAAGAGCTTCAGTATAACCGGTGCTTTCATCACATAAACCTCTGCTCTTTCTGAGATTTTCGGTCCTATCACTGATTGACAGCTCTCTTTGTACGAGTGATGCAGAAATAACTATCAATCACAATTAATGAGACACATCCTTTAAGTGTTGATTACACATCAGTAATAATAATGGTAGCCCCCCCCCCCCCCCTACGTAAGTAAGGGAATATAGGGAGGTCACATGGTCACACAGACTATTCAGAGCAATGTTTTATATTATATGGTTCATGAAGGGTTAAGTTTTAACTGGTGTTTACAGTTGCTGGGCAGAATTTAAATCTGGCTTTAGCCAGTTGTGTTGGCGCCCTTTTAACGGCTGTCAATTGGTTGTCAGCGCGTTGCTGGGCTGTCGCCGGGGTTATATATTGTCAGGTGCTGGCAGATTTCAGTCAGTCTGTGGTAACCACTGAAGAAAAGAAGATCCCACCCTCCCTCCCCTAATTTATTCCTTGTCGTGATGTTTATATTGTGGGAAAATCGCCCAGTCTCTGGGTGGATGGATTTTTGGATATTGGAGTGTTTGGTCATATTCTGATTAAGTTATTTGGTAATGGACTGTTATTTATTAATGAGTTACCCAAAAATACACATCACGGCCTTATTTTTCCACCAAAAGCTTTGTCGTGTCCTCTTATTTATGTATGAATGAGGCTTGTGTGGCCATGTAATCTGATGCATTAATGAAGAGCATTTTTTATTTGCGTTTTCCAAGCCTCATGAAATAAATAACTTTCACCTGCATCTGACATATGCATAATGTAATGTCTGTGATATAAAGTCTCCGCCAGTCCGACTACTGGCAGAAGATGTGATCTACCACACCAAAAACATGACAGATCCAGAAAACAGGGACTGCGGAGACTGAATTCTCAAAAATGTGTATGTACTGTAATTGTAGGGTAACTCACTTACCATCAAGGACCTCAGATAGAGTTGTGTGCTTCACAAAGGCAACATTTCCTTTCTCAACAAGGCACCTACGGAGGAACAGAAGAAATATATCATGTTTTTTTCTCCAGTATAAATTTTACACTGGGATTTAAGCATTTGTTTTATATATGAAATATAAGAAAACCATCATCAGCTGTGATTTGGTGTAACAGTACCTGGACTTGGCTTGTTGGAATGAAGAATCTTCAGTGGTATAAAATTATGTTTTTTATTACATCAACGCATTTTGGCACTGAAACACGTTGGTGTAATAAAAACCTTAATCTTCGAGGATTGTTTATTTCCGCAAAGGCAGCACAGGTATGTTACGTTAACTAAAGTGAATTGCTGTCTGGAAGAATTTCTCTTCCAGTCCGGTGGCTGTATCCGTGGATTTTAAAGGGTTGTCTAGTCAAAACCGGTAAAGTCTGCAGTCACTCTGTGTGACTGCAGACTTATAAATCCCCAGTGGAAACGCACTGTACGCTGTGGGGCTCCTCCGGTTTCAGACCCGGGACCTGAGGGTTTGTATTAGTTATACATATTCCTGGCCAGTGGACCCATCCCTGCTCCGTACACTTGTATTGAGCCGAGGCTGCGCCCCATCTAGTGACTCGGCGTCTAGTAAGCATGGCCAACTAGAGTATGCGGCATCACTCCATACAAGTCTATGGAGAGCGAGGCAGTGCCCACTGGCTGGGGTATGTATAACTCACACATACCCACCAGTCCCAGGTCTGAAACTGGCAGAATTCATAATTCTGCAGTCACACAGAGTGATGGCTGACTTATCTGTTTTGACCTGACAATCCCTTTAAGGTTCTTATAGGTTCTGTGCCTCTACACAACCCTCAGGTGAGCACTACCATTACTCTCCCTCTATCTTATTTCTCCTGAGGTACGTTCTTTTCAAGGAGAGCTAGTAGGAGATGAGATAAATCTGACCAACCTGACTTCTTGAGACATGTCATATGGACATATGAAAAGATCTTGTTAAGATGGATTTCTCCTTAAAACTAGGCAAACACAATGGAACTCTTCTGTTACTGGATGTTTAATTATACAATCATAACAACCATTGTCCTACAAATCAAAGCATATGGATTTTATAGGGGGAGGCAGAAACGAACCACCTTCTATGCGTTATCATGGAAAGCCACTGTGTAAGAAAGGCTCCTGACCTAGTGTACATCTTTGCATTACATGGGGGCATTTCAAGCCATTTGTTTATTACGTAGGCTTGTCCTAACCACATATAGTATGGCC
This sequence comes from Ranitomeya variabilis, assembly GCF_051348905.1. NCBI lineage: Eukaryota > Metazoa > Chordata > Amphibia > Anura > Dendrobatidae > Ranitomeya > Ranitomeya variabilis. The sequence continues at coordinate 1,005,570,472 of NC_135233.1, read as the reverse complement.
AGATAGAGCTGGCATGCTTTTATGGGCCTAATACTGCCATAATGGCTTGGAATGGATATTATCCCAGCTGTTTAAAACACTGGGTACCACAGTCCAGGGTAGCCATGGAGAGATACCCCCTTTGACTGGTTCATCAAGTTTCCAAGTGGTGTGTTTGCAGGCTGAGAATCCACTCTGCATTTAGGTCTTTGATCCTAAAAAGGACACTAAATGTTGTCCTGACATCACAAATCTTATGAGCAGCTCTCACTGAAATTTTGCTTGGTCTTCTGGACTTAATCTTGACCTCCATTGTTCTTGTTAACTGCCATTTCTTAATTACATTTCAAACTGGGGACTGGGCAACTTGAAAACGCTTTACTATCTTCTTATAGCCTTCTCCTGCTTTATGGGCCTCCACCATTTTCATTTTTACTTAGAAGAACCCATGGCTGCTGATTTTTGGCATAAGGTTAGAGGAGGCTGTGTTTTTATAAAGCTGAGAAATTTGCATCACTGGGCCTTTCCTAATGATGACAGTGAACGAGCCATATCCCTAACAGGCTAATCAAGGTCTGAAACCTTGGCTACATTTATCTGAGTACATAACTTGCCCAAACTTTTACATCGGCCCATTGTCCTTTTTGCGATTTTCAAAATGTAAAAAATGACTATATATATATATATATATATATATATATATATATATTCGCTTAAAATACAAAGGAAATGTGTCATTTTTAACTTTAGGCCTTTTAGAGATCATTTCATCTTCAATTTGCTTAACTCTTCACGATAACAGTAATTTTGACGAGGGGTGCCAAAACATTTACATGCCACTGTAGATATATTAGGGCTTGTTTTTCCTTGCACTATAAACTGCAATACCACAATATTACAGTATATAGTGAAGACCACTCCTATGAATAACAGAGGCTGATTGTCAAAGTAGCAGTGTCATGATAGTCATGGGGTCCTTCTGCAGCCTCCTGGCTGTCATGGCAACCAATCAGGGCCCTGCAATCATGTGGAGCAGTGGGCCCCCAATTATATATTTTTTAAATGCCATTGACAAAAATTCAAATGAAGTAAAAACTTGAACGACAATAAGCACCATAGGGTCTCATATAGTTTACAGGAGAAATAATAACAACAGGATTTGCTCACCTGATGTAGTTTTGACAGTCCCACCCCTGTATTAACTTTGTGACACACGCTACTGCAGATCCACCAGTGTGATGAGAAACAAACTTGAAGGGAAAGGACACACCACAATGACCATTGTGGTTTGTCCTGATGAAGAGGCATGAAAACCTCGAAACACGTTAACGAATAAAAACCACATCCATACTATTTTGATCGCCCATCGTTTATTGGAATCCTGGCAACACGGATATATATATCCACTTTCCCTCCAAGTTTGTATCTCATTGAAAAAAATTGACAGAAGCGTTATAGTGGCTACGAGCGGGCAGAGCTTGGCTCCACCAGCTGCTGTCAAAAGCAGACCCTGCCAGAAAAAGCCATTATCTGCCCGTATCCACTAAAGTTAGGAATCTGAGCTTACATCAAAAGTCCTGACATATGGCATTATAGTCCTTTATATGTTGGGAAGGAGATAATAAAAATGTAAGAAAAAAGTCTGCAAAAACGTTAAAAAAACAAACTTGTGTCATCCTTATTGGTATTTTTCCTCTGACACCAGCGTCTGAGAGCCACCACCTGTCTCCCACATCTTGACTCATACCTGAGTGCTCCATGATAGCCATAGTACAATTCCTTGTTATTTGGGGAACACTTTGTGCCATCCAGAGATTTCTGTGGGTCACCAATGCACAGTTTGCAGAGGTTAGAATTAACGTCAGCCCCGGGGGCACAGCTCTCCTTAAAGAAGGTTGCTGTAAATGAAGAACAAGATAAACAGAGGTCAGACATGTTCTATCAATCACTACAGATAGTGTAATGTCCACTGCTAGTGTCCACAACATAGCATGGTTTTTTTTTTATATGGATTCACTTCTTTAGTTACATGGATCGCCTCTACTCATCTCATCAGATGAAAAGGTCTGAAAGTCCACAAGAAATCACGACCTTTGTTCCTCATCCCATAGAGGGCTGTTAATTTTAACTGATAGCATGCACAGTATTTTGTTGCGCAGTCATACGATCATGCCAAGGTCGCAGCCACCTTTGTAGACTGATCCAGATTTCTCCAAAGAGGTTGGAAGGTCACTTTTAGGCCTTGATGTTGTTTGCTTTAATATTACCTCACTTGTGCTGATGGTGCCTACATGTTACTGCTCCATACTTGGTCCACTTACATGGTCCTCCTTAAAATAACGAGGTATGAATATGAGTAGGGTTGAGCGACTTTTCCTTTTTTGAGGTCGAGTCGGGTTTCACGAAACCCGACTTTCTCAAAAGTCGAGTCGAGTGAAATCAGCCGATCTTCTTGAAAAGTCGGGGTCGGGGATTGGCCGAAACTCGAAACCCAATGCAAGGTAATGGAAAATCTATATATTTTTATATTTACTTCAGCGCGATATATGTGAAAAGCCGGTAATTCAATTGCCAGCTTTTCATTTCTCCTGCTAAACCCGACAGGATATGAGACATGGTTTACATACAGTAAACCATGTCATATCCCCCTTTTTTTTGCATATTCCACACTACTAATGTTAGTAGTGTGTATAAATATATATATCTCAATGACATATATATATACATATATATATATATATATATATATATATATATATATATATATATATATATAAAACGAAACCCGACTTTGGAGCGAAGATCGCCGACGGTCGACCCGATCCCACAGTGAGATCGGGTCGGGTTTCACGAAACCCGACTTTCCCAAAAGTCGGCGACTTTTGAAATTGGCCGATCTGTTTCGCTCAACCCTAAATATGAGCAGAAAAACACCTTCTTACTCCTACTGTATATAAACACACTAGATGTGCTCTCTTTTTTATTGGCGACCTTCAGGCAAACTTAGGCAGATATGTGTGAGTGTAAGGAGGTTAAGCACAAGAAGAGTCCGGGGCGGTTACCTTCTCGGCTCTGTGCCTGGAACCATTGAGCTGGGCTACTGGTTCCCCAGGGGGCAGACTTAGAGACTGGGACAGGAAGGAAGCCAGGCAGAGAGCGGGCAAGGCATGCGCGCAAGGAACAGAGCAGCGTGAGCAGCGGTCAGAGCAGGGCGCAGCTGCGCACCGGGAGAGAGAGAGAGCTCCCGGTCAGAGGACAATTACAGGGAGATTGCCCAGAAAGACTGCATCTTGTGAGTACATGAAAGCGGACTCTGCTGTGACTGGAGAGGGGCGCTTTGAGACCTGTGCAGAGACATTGGCCCATGCAGAAACTGTGACCAGCTGGTACCCATGGTATCAGTACAGAGACTGTGACCCCTGGTACCCACGGTATCAGTGCAGAGCCCTTGATTCCTGGTGAGAGACTTAATAATAGACTGACCATCGTTTTCCCGGGATAGGCTGTGCTGTAAAAGCTAAAGACTCAGAGCCTGTGCATATCACATTAACTCCCGAAACCCCAGGCAGCGGGCTCCTAGAGACTACTCAGCCCATGGACAACAGAGGGACAAGTGCCACTGTTTCTCGGTGCCTACATTGGAGAAGACGACCCTTCAAGCAAGTCCTCATCAGACTGATGTGTTCTTTTTCTCAAGAAATCCTACTTAATTCTGTTACACTGTTTGACTCCCATATTTTTGCACTGTTTTATTGCTAGTTATATTCCTGTTATTAAACCCCTCAACTGTTGGTCTGTCTGTTCCGTGGTGATATACTCAGTACCTGCATACTATTACATGAGCGTCACAATGTGTATATGTTGGTATATATGTATGCGAGAGCGTCACAGTGTCTTGATGTGTGATCAATGCAGAAGTGAGTATGAATGTCTGTATATACACTGTATATCCCCCTAATGACCTACCAATATGACTTAAAACTGACCTGAGATATAAGTGAATAGCATCCCCACACCACATACTATAGAGAACACCCTGCTGCATCGGTCACGATCAGTGTTGGCACCGACCATGGCCGTTTAACCCCTTAGATGCTGCTGTCAGCAGTGAGTATTGCATCTAGGTGGTTAAGAGTGTGGGGGCTTCCTCTTTCACCGCATTGGCACCCTGAGATCTTCATCGTGTGGTCCTGATGGTTGCCATGGCAATTCACAGCCAAATAATGGCATTAGGCTATGTGCACACGATGCGGATTTACTGCGGATCCGCAGCAGATTTTTTCGCGCAGAAACGCAGATCCGCACTTTGATGTACAGTACAATGTTAGTCAATGGGAAAAAAAAAAGGCTGTGCAGATGGAGCGGAAAAATCAGTGCGGAATTGCTGCAGATTACAAAGAAGTGCATGTCACTTCTTTTGTGCGGATCTACAGCGTTTCTGCACTCCTCCATGTAAAAAATCCGGAGTGGCAAAATTCGCACAAAATCCGCATCAATTCCACATAAATACCGCACAAAATCCGCATAAAAACCGCGGCAAATCCGCGGCTGCGGATTCTGCCAGGAGATACGGATTTTGTGCAGAAAATTCTGCACCTCTTTTCCTACGTGTGCACATAGCCTTAGAGTCTGCTGGCAGTAGTGACCTGTTTAGAAGTCAGCAATATTTAGATGGTAAAAATAACATTTTCCTTATCTGTCATGCTACTTTGCATTAATTCCTGAAGGGCTAATAAACTACCTGACCGTAGTTTTGAATAGGTTGTGGGGTCCTGTGTTTGAAAATGGTATCAATTTTTAGGACATCGGAAACATAATTTTTTGACACCAGCGGCATAGTTTCTGACACCGGTGGCATCTTTGTTCCCGCTGGCCCGATGTTGCTACATGAAGCAGCTTTGCCTCTGCAGCACTAGAGGAGCACATTGGCAGTAAAGCTGACCATGATCGGTAACTAACAGTGTGTTCCAGCCATCTGGCCAGCTTGAGAACAGCCTTTACAAGCTCTATCGGAAAGAGCTTGTGAGTGCTGCTCTCCTTGCTTAGGAGAGCAATCTAATATATAAAGCTGACTGTATGTATGTGTGTATGTATGTATGCGTGTATGTCCGGGATTGGCATCTGCACCGTCGCAGCTACAGCCACAAAATTTTGCACAGTCACACGTCTGGACCCCGAGAGCGTCATAGGCTATGTTGTGAGGCGAAATTTTAACCCTGAGCGTTCCAATTCACCAAACAATTTTGCCCCTATCTACATAATAGGGAAAAAGGGAAAGGAAAAGTGTTGGAGGCAAATTCACAGCTGCCAGATGTGAACAAGGGGGACTTAAAAAGAATGAGAGCGATGGCGCCAAAGAGTATATACTGTACAGTTGCTAAGGAGGGGCCCCAACATGGGATACTCACCACACACGGGGATATGAACACACACACACAAAATGCGCCACACACTACCACGTGCTTGAACCCATATACCACCCTCAGCACACATTTCACCACACATACTCTAACCTCGCCACATAAAAGTCAAAACACAAAAGTCACCACTCAAAACTCGCCACGCACAAAATTCGCCACATGCAAAACTCGCCACATGCAAAACACGGCTCACGCAAAACTCGTCACTCGTGCAAAACTCACCTCATGGAAAACTCGCCACACGCAAAACTTGCACACGCGGAAGAATTGCCACATGCACAAAAGTTGCAACACATGCAAACGTTGCCTCACACAAAACTTGCACATACTCAAAACGCACCACACATAAAACTCGCCACGCGCAAAACTCGCCATGCGCAAAACTTGCTGCACACAACTTGCTACACTAACCTGTCACATGCAACTCGACACACAAAAAATCGCTGCACGCATGTCGCCACACGCAACTCAACACACACAACTTGACACATGAAACTCGCCCTAAAACACACACAAGTCTGGTATTATCCTTCAAAAATAAAAATCTGATTAATAAGCAGACAAACTACAATAGCAACAAATGTACCATATAGGAAATATGGCAGCTGTCAGTCACATGACCTGTCTATTATGTGTATGTGTGAGCTAATATATACTGCCAGGGGGGAGGGCTTCCTGTTGGCTGGGGATTTATCAGGCTGCCAATTTAGCTTATAAATACTGAGGTAAAAATACTGACCAAATAACGTGTGAACGAGGGCTAATACAGGAGGAGATGAAATACAGATATATACTATATAGGGGAGGAGATGACACACAGGTATATACTATTTACAGGAGCAGATGACACACAGGTATATACTATATACAGGAGCAGATGACACACAGATATATACTATATATAGGAGGAGATGACATACAGGTATATACTATATACAGGAGATGACATTCAGGTGCATACTATTTATAAGAGAGATGACAAACGTATATACTGAGGGGAAAATGAGAGGTGTGAGGTGAAAATGAGGGGTGTGAGGTGAAAATGAAAAGGTGTGAGTGCAAAATGAGAGGAGTGAGGGAAAATAGTGGAGTGATCGGAAAATGACATATGTGAGGTCGAAATGAAAAGTGTTAGGGGGGAATGAGAGGAGTCAGGGGGGAATGAGAGGAGTGAGGGGGAAAATAAGAGGAGTGAGGGGGGATAATGAGAGATGTGAGGGGGAAAATGAGAGGCATGATGGGAAAATGAGAGAAGTGAGGTGCTAAACTAACCACAGATATTTAGTATGCCCAGGCAACGCCGGGCTCTTCAGCTAGTAAACTATAAAATTAAAAATTCCACATTTCTTAAGAATGTAGAGGATTTTTAAAGTTATTTGCAAAGTTGCCTGATTTTCCAAGCACTGAGTAATGTGAACCATTTACGATGGCGGGTATAACCTTTCAAAATGTTTACAATACACTTACACATGTCACAAATGCCAGTTTTCTTGTGTATAAGGCCAACAGGGATATTCCATCCAGCGCTGCGTCCAACAGCCGTGTGACATGATGTCTTGCCTTCCAGATTATTCCATGAGATGCCTGTGTCGCTTTTCTTTATGACAGCAACAGCGTAATAAGAGCCTTTGGAGAGAGGAAAGGTCAATTATTTTCATTACTTGAAATTTATTATATAGAAAACAGCAATACTAAAGAATGTCGTTCTGTCACGTAACATAAGAGCAGAACTTAGCAAAGAATCACCCAGATGCTAAAGTGAGGGAATGTCCTTCTTTTACCACTATTTTGGTATTTTATTAAATTTAACTCCAAATACTGTCTTAATTATTAGCTCAAACATCATCCTTTACAACTTCTCTACACTAATGAAGTAAGGCAAATCGCTTGATAAATTCCCCCCAAAGGGGTAAGATATAAAATTCTAATGATCTCCAGCCACCACAAGAGGGAGCTGTGGAGCTTATTACATACACTTCATATGGCGAGGTCGCTCTAGTGGTAGATACTGGCAGAAATAAGAAATCGTCCGTATAGCGAGTATAAAACTTGGTATAAATAATTTCTGAAAAACCAGCACAATGTCATGTTGGAAGGAAGTAAAAATGTTAGATAGATAAATAGATGATAGAGATATAGATGGATAGATATTTATTATTTTCTATACCTGGTGTTGTTGATACTGTTTTTCTGCATTCAGTAGCTGCAAGGAAATACAACAGAAAAAAACAATACTTAGCAATGAAGTACTAAATAATAATAATACACAGTTCTAGGATGTATTAATAGAAGCATAGAGTCTAGATCACGTGAAGTAATTATCCCCATCTACTCCTCCTTGGTCAGACCTCATCTGGAATACTGTGATGACCCATTTTAAAAAAGACATTGAAAAACTGGAGAAGTTCAGAGAAGAGCTACCAGGATGGTGAGTGGACTGCAAAGTATGTCCTACGTGGAGCGGTTAAAGGATCTGGGAATGTTTAGCTTGCAAAAAGGAAGCCTAAGAAGAGACTTAATAGCTGTCTACAAATATCTGACGGGATGTCAAAGCGTAGAGGGATCATCATTATTCTCATTTGCACAAGGAAAGACTGGAAGCAATGGAATGTAAATGAAAGGGAGAAGATACAGGTTAGATATTAGAAAAAAATGTAGGCAGTGATCAATGATTGTAACAGGCTGCCACGAGAAGTGGTGAGTTCTCCTTCAATGGAAGTCTTCAAACAGAGGCTGGACAGACATCTGTCTGAGATGGTTTAGTGAATCCTGCATTGAGCAGGGGGTTGGACACGATGACCCTGGAGGTCCCTCCCAACTCTATCATTCTATGATATACAGAATGGATGATGGGTGAATCCACCCATAATGGTCAAAAATAGCATTTTCCTCACAACTTGCACAAAATTACAGTGAAAACATCTTTTTGACTGCAACATGAACATACCCCATCACATAGAGTAGGTCCTTGGCACCTGTGTCTTCTCAGTGCGGGGAAACAGCTACATTCACTGCCAGAACCATTTATGGAAATCCTACTTTTATAGAAATAAGTGTGCTTCCTGAGGTCTACTGGCGGATTAAGCATTGACTGGTATTTAGATGTGGTATCAAAGCTTTTGAGTAAGAAAAATACTAGCAAACATGGCAGAATTCTTGCAGTTTTTACTTTTTCACAAGTTTTTGTATATTTCCCTTTATCTTAGCAAAATTACAAGAAGTCCCAATAAAAAAAAGGATCGGAAGGTGCCCCCTACTATGGTGCCTTTTAAATAACCCTTGGGTCAACCAGCCTCCCCTTTGCTTGCTGATAATGAAATTGATCTGGAGAGGAGAGTCCTTTACTAATTAACAAAGGGGTTAGTCACGGGCAGACGGAGACAAAAGAGGCCCCTGTGCCAGGACACTATATGGGCCATCTGCAGTCCTCATAATGCACAATCCCACCTGCTTTGGAGGTGGCACTGGCCCACACTGGCAGTCACAGACAGGAGAGGCCTCTGTGCAAGAACACTATATGGTCCCTTTACAGTCCAATAGCTCCTCATAAAGCACAATTCCACCAGATCTGAAGGTGGTGGTGGACCCCCTTAACTATTGGGCCCTTGAATGGTTGCACAGGTTACAGGTATGTAACCTGCAGGCTCGGTCTTGTTCCATTATATGTTGTGCGGATATTTAAAGAGGACCTGACCCCAGGTCATAAGTGTCCAGTTCTTGCTTCTATCTATTCCCGCTTCTCCCCTGTGTCTACACAGCTATTATCACTCAGCATAAGCTAAGTCTGTTTGCACTTTTGTATCAGTTTTGTGGATGAGATTTTCAGAACAGATCGATGTGTAGAATTCTATTTTTCATTAAAGACAATTTTGTTTTTCTCTAATGTTTACCGTCATATATCTCTCCCATGGCTGGAACAAGTCCGCATTCCCCTGCTGTATACAGGTATCCTCCATCAAAAGAAGCTGCATCAGCATCACCTTTCTGAAAAAAAAAAAAAAAAAACTTTCTGTGTCCAGTTTTAAAAATAACGATGTCAACTTTTACATGTAAGTGCTCTTCAAAATTAAAAACACATAGTAACATCAATTTAAGTCATATAAAGTGTATATTCTGTCTGCACTTAACCACATAAAGGGTATCCGTCAGCAGATATCACCCCCCCCAATCTCTATATAATGAATTGATATGCAAATGAGGCTGTAGATCAAAAACTTCCGTCACTCCAGCTCTATTTCCTGCCTCCTGCTTGACTAAGAACCTTTATGCTATGTGACTCCAGGCAAAGGAGTCTTCAATCAAGCAGGAGAAAGTGGACAAGGAATAGAGCTGGAGTGACAAAGGATTCAGATCTACAACAGCTATTTGCATATCTAGTCAAATACTGATTTCCCATTAATGGAGGAACAGACTGGCCATGTAAAGGTATTGCTGGACTTGTCATCTATATAAATAGTTTGGGATGTGAAATCCTGCTGACAGATTCCCTTTAACCCCTTACTGACCTCGGACGGGATAGTACGTCCGAGGTCAGATCCCCTGCTTTGATGCAGGGCTCCGTGGTGAGCCCGCATCAAAGCCCGCAATAGCGGCGGGTGAAATCGCGATTCACCTGCCGCTATTAACTAGTTAAATGCCGCTGTCAAACGCAGACAGCGGCATTTAACCAGCGCTTGAGCGCATCGCCGACCCCCATCACATGATCGGAGGTCGGCGATGCTTCAGAATAGTAACCATAGAGGTCCTTGAGACCTCTATGGTTACTGATCCCCGGCAGCTGTGAGCGCCACCCTGTGGTCGGCGCTCACAGCACACCTGCATTTCTGCTGCATAGCAGCGATCTTATGATCGCTGATATGTAGCAGAGCCGATCGTGTTGTGCCAGCTTCTAGCCTCCCATGGAGGCTATTGAAGCATGGCAAAAGTAAAAAAAAAAAGTAAAAAAAATGTGAAAAAAATAAAAAAAATATAAAAGTTTAAATCACCCCCCTTTCGCCCCGTTCAAAATAAATCAATAAAAAAAGAATCAAACCTACACATATTTGGTATCGCCGTGTTCAGAATTGCCCGATCTATCAATAAAAAAAGCAATAACCTGATTGCTAAACGGCGTAACGAGAAAAGAATTCGAAATGCCAGAATTGCGTTTTTTTGGTCGCCATGACATTGCATTAAAATGCAATAACGGGCGATCAAAAGAACGTATCTGCACCAAAATGATATAATTAAAAACGGCAGCTTGGCACGCAAACAATAAGCCCTCACCTGACCGCAGATCATGAAAAATGGAGACGCTACGAGTATCGGAAAATGGCGCAATATTTTTTTTTTAGCAAAGTATGGAATTTTTTTTCACCACTTAGATAAAAAATAACCTAGTCATGTTAGGTGTCTATGAACTCGTAATGACCTGCAGAATCATTATAGCAGGTCCGTTTTAGCATTTAGTGAACCTAGCAAAAAAGCCAAGCAAAAAACAAGTGCGGGACTGCACTTTTTTTTGCAATTTCACCGCACTTGGAATTTTTTTCCCATTTTCTAGTACACGACATGCTAAAACCAATGATGTCGTTCAAAAGTACAACTTGTCCCGCAAAAAATAAGCCCTCACATGGCCAAATTGACGGAAAAATAAAAAAGTTATGGCTCTGGGAAGGAGGGGAGCGAAAAACGAACACGGAAAAATGGAAAATCCCAAGGTCATGAAGGGGTTAAGGATGGGGCAATTTTTCTTTTTTACGCTTACATTTTTCCTCTCTTTTTCCAAGAACCATAACTTTTTTCTTCTTTTGTTGTCTTGTTTTTGACAGTACAAGTTGTAGATTTGATAGACACCAATCACTTTATCATTCAATGTATGTGAAAATGGGAAATAAATTCCAAGTGAGGTGAAATGGTGGGAAAGTACAATCCTGCCATTGTTTTGGGGGTCTTATTTTTGCAAAATTCATTGTGCTATAACAATAACCTCTCAATCGGATTCTCCAGGTCAGAATTACAGTGAAAGTTCCAAAAATTGTGAGCTTTGAAAGAAAATGTTTTGTGTCTGCATTTTCTGAGACACAAGTTTTTTGTTTTTTTTTCTGCTGATAAGTTATAAGAGGACTTGCTTTTTTACTCTTCGAGCTGCATTTATTAATGGTAACATTTTAGGGTATAGATAACATTTGATTATTTTTTAATGCATATTATGGACGGTGCATTGACCAAAAAGTATCAACTTTAGATTTTCAAAAAAAAAAATTTTTATTCTAATGTTTACTGCTCAGGTTTTTTTTTTTCAAATGCAGCAGCATCAAATATGATTACCGTATTTGTTTGTTAATTTACAAAGGTTTGGGTAGGTGGCAATTGATGCCTGGGTAGAATCACTAGGCTTAAATGGCGCTGTCAAAAATTGATAACAGTAAGGAAATAATGTCAGCATACTGTTACTATTAGAGGCAAGTACTGTCTGTGTAACACAGCTGACATCTGCCCTAAGTCAAGCAGACTCAGCTACTGAGCCTGCTCCACACATTCTGACCCGCTACATAATGAATATATCTGTTACTGGGAGTTAGGAGGTTAGATTATGGTCATTCCTATATACTGTAGAAACAGATGACAAACTGTTTAACTATAGTCTGCGACTAAGCGAAACGTCAGCTTTTAATAAGCCTTTGACCTTGCTCCCATCTCTCTGCTACCAGCCTGGCTTATTAGGTTAAATTGGTCAATAGCAACTTTGGAGACACAACCCAAAGGACCCTGCAGCAAAGTCCAAATCACAATGCCTTGGTTTAGCGCCGGTTCCAGGTTTTCGTGGGTTCCGAGCGAAAGAGTCTCAGTGGGCCCCTTTAAGACATACCATGATTCATGATGCACAGATACGGCAGAGAAATATAAGTATAATACAATGCCAAAGATTTCACTTACTTCTTACATTACATGTGTGATATCTATTGTAAATTCTACAATATCATACATATACTGTAGTATAATGCATCCCATAGTCCTCCATTTATAATGCACAGCACATATTCCTCCATATAGTATAATACACAGCCCATAGTCCTCCATATAGTATAATGCACAGCACATATTCCTCCATATAGTATAATACACAGCCCATAGTCCTCCATATAGTATAATGCACAGCACATATTCCTCCATATAGTATAATACACAGCCCATAGTCCTCCATATAGAATAATGCACAGCCCATAGTCCTCCATTTATAATGCACAGCCCACAGTCCTCCATATACTATAATGCACCTCCCATATTTCTCCATATAGTATAATGCACCTCCATACATAATGCAAAGCCCGTAGACATCCATATTAGTATAATACACTGCCCATATCCTTCAAATAATAAAATGCACAGCCCATAGATCTTCATAAACTATAATTCACTTCCATATAAAAAGCATAGGCTAAAGTCCATGTAGTATATTCCACAGCCTATAATCCTCCATATACAGTAGTATAATGCACCTCCATATATAATGCACAGCCCACAGTCCTTCATATAGTATATTGCACAGCCCATATTCCTCCATATAGTATAATGCACCTCCATATATAATGCATAGCTCATAGTCATACATGTAGTATAATGCACAGTCCATAGTCATCCATGTAGTATAATGCACAGTCCATAGTCATCCATGTAGTATAAAAACAGCCCAAAGTCAACCATGTAGTATAAAAACAGCCCATAGTCATCCATGTAGTATAATGCACAGCCCATAGTCATACATGTAGTATAATGCACAGCCCATAGTCATCCATGTAGTATAATGCACAGCCCATAGTCATACATGTAGTATAATGCACAGCCCATAGTCATGCAGGAAGTACAATGCACAGCCCATAGTCATACATGTAGTATAATGCACAGCCCATAGTCATACATGTAGTATAATGCACAGCCAATTGTCATATATGTGGTATAATGCACAGCCCATAGTCATGCAGTAAGTATAATGTACAGCCCATAGTCATACATGTAGTATAATGCACAGCCCATAGTCATCCACGTAATATAATGCACAGCCTATAGTCATAAATGTACAGTAGTATAATGCACAGCCCACAGTCATTCATCTAGTATAATGCACAGCCCTTAGTCATCCATGTAGTATAATGCACAGCCCATAGTCATCCATGTAGTATAATGCACAGCCCATAGTCATCCATGTAGTAAAATGCACAGCCCATAGTCATCCATGTAGTATAATGCACAGCCCATGGTCATACATGTAATATAATGCACAGCCTATAGTCATATTTGAAGTATAATGCACAGCCCATAGTCATGCAGCAAGTATAATGTACAGCCCATAGTCATACATGTAGTATAATGCACAGCCTATAGTCATCCATGTAATATAATGCACAGCTTATAGTCATAAATGTAGTATAATGCACAGCCCATAGTCATCCATGTAATATAATGCACAGCTTATAATCATAAATGTAGTATAATGCACAGCCCATAGTCATCCATGTAATATAATGCACAGCTTATAGTCATAAATGTAGTATAATGCACAGCCCATAGTCATCCATGTAATATAATGCACAGCCTATAGTCATAAATGTACAGTATTATAATGCACAGCCCACAGTCATTCATCTAGTATAATGCACAGCCCATAGTCATCCATCTAGTATAATGCACAGCCTATAGTCATACATGTAGTATAATGCACAGCCCATAGACATCCATGTAGTGTAATGCACAGCCCATAGTCATCCATCTAGTATAATGCACAGCCTATAGTCATACATGTAGTATAATGCACAGCCCATAGTCATCCATCTAGTATAATGCACAGCCCATAGTCATCCATCTAGTATAATGCACAGCCCATAGTCATCATGTAGTATAATGCACAGCCCATAGTAATCCATCTAGTATAATGCACAGCCCATAGTCATCATGTAGTATAATGCACAGCCCATAGTCATCCATCTAGTATAATGCACAGCCCATAGTCATCCATCTAGTATAATGCACAGCCCATAGTCATCATGTAGTATAATGCACAGCCCATAGTAATCCATCTAGTATAATGCACAGCATATTGTCACCCGTGTAGTAATATGGCCACTATGTACTCACTGATTTTAAACAAAAATACCTCCTGTCCGCTTCCCTGCCACGCGACGTCCTCTAATGAAGTCGTCAGCTGACTTAAGCATGCAAACGACAGGAGGGCATGACGTCACTGCCATGTGCCCCGGTCACGTGTACGTCGACATCAGTTGCAGGCCTCTGAATGGCTGGCAGCGTGTATTGCTGCTCACGGACTCGATTAATCTATGTGCAGCAATACACTTCAGCTGAATGTGCGTCCGAGGAAAATGTAATGCATGTAGTTGATTTCGCACAAGTCGATGTCGCCATCTGTTTTCCACCCCTCTCCAGATGCTCCAGCACCATGTAATGGCTTTCCAAATCCCCCCGATCACTGTGTGTTCCAGAGGTCACTTCTCTCAATACAAGTCTATGGAACTCAGAACATATTACAGACTACAGAGCTTCATTCTGAATTTCCATAGATTTGCATTAAAAAGATTTAAAAAACAGACCTTCAGTTCCTATAGAAACTGCTGTGTGATTTGGCAGGTCACAACTACAGTCACATGATAGCGGAGCGGGGCTAAAAATGGATGAAGACGGCTACTGGTGAGTGTGTAACTACATGCATTACGTTCATATAAGTGATCCCTAGCAAAGGGAAGGAAGAAAGCAAAAAAAGTTGAGATAATGCTTTGAGCTCCTATGCAGCATATAAATTTTGACCGAAAAATGACAGACAGTGTCAATTGTAAACTAGTTATAAAAGTACAGTTTTCTGTAGTTTATTTTATACTAGCTGAAGAGCCCGGCACTGCCAGGGCATAGTAAATATCTGTGGTTAGTTATAGCACCTCACTTCTCTTATTTTCCCATCATGTCTCTCATTTAGCACCTCACTTCTCTCATTTTCCCATCATGCCTCTCATTTTCCCCCTCACATCTTTCATTTTCCTCCTCACAGCTAATTAACTATATCACGATACTTGTGCCGTATTAAGTATGCACTTGATATGCCATAGTAGTCCAGATGTGTTAAACCGTTTAGGTATACATTTCTTACCAAAAAACACATCTATATGGTCAATCAACTCGGTATCATGTGGGACTGATCGCATATCAAACCTGGATCACTGTTGTGCGGTCCCACATATAGCAATTTCAAAAATAATTTAGTGGTATACGATAGACCTGCTCATCTTATACAACTCTTTATGAGATGTCCCATAGATAACATCTCAATACCGCAACCTTGCACCACTATATATTCCGAATACATCGATGCCAATATAACTATAGCATAGGTTCAAATAGTGGGCTAAGTATGCTTTGTATAAACCATGTATACTCATCTGGGTCCACAGGATGGCTTTCTGGGAAATCCTCTAGTTAGAGCATGGTCATCACCAGCAATTTCCGTTATCTTGTTTGTTGCCCGGTTCTTTAATATCATGATGTCTCCCGACGCGTTTCCTCATATCGATTCATCAGGGGATGATGACATTCACAAAATGAACAGAGTTTTATGTGTCAAGTTGTGTGTGTTGAGTTGCGTGTGGCGACATGCATGTAGCGACTTTTGTTAGATGAGTTTTTTGTGGCGACATGCTTGTAGCAACTTTTTGTGTGCCGAGTTGCATGTGACAGGTTAGTGTAGCAAGTTGTGTGCAGCAAGTTTTGTGTGTGGCGAGTTTTGCGCGTGGCGAGTTTTATGTGTTGGGCGTTTTGAGTATGTGCAAGTTTTGTGTGAGGCAACTTTTGCAACTTTTGTGCATGTGGCAATTTTTCCACGTGTGCAAGTTGTTTTGCATGTGGCGAGTTTTCCATGAGGTGAATTTTGCACGTGTGGCGAGTTTTGCGTGAGCCTAGTTTTGCATGTGGCGAATTTTGCGCGGCGACTTTTGTGTTTTGACTTTTATGTGGCGAGGTTGGTGTATGTGTGGTGAAATGTGCGCTGAGGGTGGTATATGTGTTCGAGCACATGGTAGTGTGTGGCGCATTTTGTGTGTGTGTTCATATCCCCGTGTGTGGTGAGTATTCCATGTCGGGGCCCCACCTTAGCAACTGTACAGTATATACTCTTTGGCGCCATCGCTCTCACTCTTTAAGTCCCCCTTGTTCACGTCTGGCAGCTGTCAATTTGCCCCCAACACTTTTCCTTTGACTTTTCCCCCATTATGTAGATAGGGGCAAAATTGTTTGGTGAATTGGAACGCGAGGGGTTCAAATTTTGCCTCACAACATAGCCTATGACGCTCTCGGGGTCCAGACGTGTGACACATACACACACACACATACACTCAGCTTTATATGTTAGATATTATTTACAATATTATCCTTGTTGATTATGACAGTGAAGTGATAAATTATAATCAGCCATTGTGGCTTACTTACCACAATCTTTGTAATACATTCCTCTGCTGAGGAAGCCTCCACACATTCAATGGCTCCTTCACTTGCAATGGTCCATGTGTCACATTTTGACTTCTCCTCTTTGCTTTGTGTGCACCAGCGGATCTTGTCTTGTGGTGGTTCTTCTAACTCTGTAATGTATAGAAAGAGACACAACTAGCTATAAAACTAGTTATGAAACTCAAAAGACAATGTGTACATTGAAGTTTAAAGGTGAACTACTTGAAATAGCCAAAAAGCAAAGCCCAACAAGAAATAGGAAATAAATCTCCTAATTAAACCTCTTCAGATACAGTTTAAGAAGTTAAGACCTCTAGGCTCTGAGTACATACAATGATTAGAGAGATATTCCCATCTCCAAGATCCTATCCCAATATGTAGTAGATGTAATAATAATAATATTAGCAAATGCCTCTAATTAGAAATGTAGTATAGTTTTTCTGATTTGCTATGTCTTTTTCCTTATGAGCAGGCATTGCAGGACCTTAGGTATCCAGGGTTACAACCACTGATATAGCAACAGCTAGTTGCTAGTGGTCGTACACTGGGATACCTAAGGTCCTGCAATGTCTGCACTTGAGGAAAAAGACATAGCAAATCAGGAAAACTATACCACATTTCTAATTAGAGGTATTTGCTAATATTATTATTATTATTACACCTACTACATATTGGGATATCATCTTGGAGATGGGAATACCCCTTTAATGTTGCCTATCTTTGTAAAGGAGATCTGTCAGTTCTGGGAGCTTACCTATCGTCATTTACAGTATATATTCCGGTTTCTGGACTAGCTGTGAACATTGATCACCTAGAATTCATACCTTTTTCCAGTGCTTTAAAGGCATTGGTGAGCCGCGCTCCCAAATATAAGGGGGCATCGACTTGGCTTGGCAGGACCCGGAGGCTCTTGGCGGAGTCTTTGAACAATAGATCTTTCCCGTAAGAGGAACTAAACAGTTTGCAGTTTTGTTTGCTCTAAAAGTAGAGAAAGATAAAGTATATGTTACACTCAGAATAAAAACATATAATTATAAAATATAGACAAAAAAGGAAGTAGCAGTCCAAAAATAGTGCAAATCATAGGTGTTTAATGGCCCATGTGACGACGTTTCCGTTCATAGTGTGAACTTTTCTCAAGCACTAAAACAAGTGTACAAGTCATATAATAAAAGGTATAACAATTTGAGACATAATTAAACACCATCAATGCAAAAATTATCATTCTGCGTCATCAGTGCAACATATACAATATATAAACATGAATAATCAAACCTAGTCCATCATATAGCCCATGTGCATAGTAGCTAACAAACACTAAAAAAATTGTGACCAGATTTTTGCTGCCTTTCATGGGGCACAGACCTTGATTCCAGCTATATGTCACTTACTTGGCTTCTTGCTGTAGTTTTCAAAATATTACTGTTTCTCAATGATGAGCTCACTCTAAGGGATCATTCACATGACCTTGTTTTTGGCCTGAGTGCTGTGCGCGGAATAAACAGCACTCGAACCAATGTTATTCAATGGGACAGTGTAGATGAGTAATGACACAATCGGAGTGTGAAAAGATAATCGCTCCATGTAATCTGAGAGCAGCCATGATGTAGGGGCAGATATCCTGATTCAAGCGATGTGTCCCTTAGTAAGCTGCATTTTGCAATAAAAATCTTTGTTTTATCAGCAGGAAATTATCACTAGAAGACTAGTTTTCCCGTGCCTCCTAGTCCAACTATGCCCCAATCACTGCTTTCTGTCAATATACAGTATACAGAGAAAGCACAGCACAGCACTCCAAGCTCTGCAACAGAGAAATCTGTGATTCTATCATAACTGTTGCACCCAAAAAACTAAGTGATAAATCAATGGAATAAAGGTCTCTGTCCCTGCTGTCAGATTACATAGCATCAACCTGCTGACAGATTCCCTTTAAGATAAAAAAAAACCATATATGTTAAACTTATATGTTTAACGTATATGTTTTCTGCTGGATTGTTGTGACAATGATGGATGTGTAATATATAGGCTCACACGTTAAAAAAAATGGATAAGTGACCATATAAAATCCTGAATGAACGGTGCAACAGTGCACTGAATTGTTATAATGTCAATTGATAAAATTTAGCAAAATTCCAGAAAAAGGGGAGGGGAACATTTTCATGGGGGTATGGTCCTAAGAAAGATTTTTATGTTACAAGATTTTAATGACATGTAAACTTTCAAGAGGGTTCTTCATGTTTTGACCCCACCAACAATCACTGAACGATGCGGTATTGATCTTATCCATAGCATAGATTCAGCCTAGAATCTGCTTTCTCCACAGTTGAGACTCCAGCAGTAAGAAGACATGAAGCACAAGATATGCTCGGTACAAGTATTCTGTTACCTGAGCCTGTTCGAGAAAGTTAGTAATGAGTTTAATCTTGTCTTCATCTTGAATGGCCACCACAGCATGAGCGGGAACTCTTCCCCAATAACATGAGGCATACTCGCTGATTGGTTTCCTTGTGTTGTCTATGCACAGCAGCTCATAATCCTTATGGTATTCCTCTGAAAGACAACGAGGAGGTTGTTAGATTACTTAAATACAAATATTTTTTGAATATTTTTTTATTTTTATACACATGAAACATCACACAAAACAGAATTGATGTATACACCTGATGAAGGCCTACAAGGGCGAAACGCGTTGTGTTTTTTTAAAACGTTTTATTGTCTATTAGTCTTTTATTACGTTTTTTTGTTTGCTGCACATAGCCAATAAAATATTACATGATCCAACATCAGAGATACAGGGTCTTTTGGCTATATAACCCTCTTTTTCAGAATCGGGTTAAGGATCCTCTGAAGAAGCGCCCTGAAACATCTTCAATCACAAAACAAAAATAACGTTGTCCTATACCAAAGCTTCTAGATGTTTCGCCTCGCCATAGGATCTGCTCCATCAGATTGACGTCTACTGAGCCTGGGACCTTTTAAAGGTACTTTTTGGTGCTAAATATATGCAAACATAATGATATGACATCATAAAAGGATTCAGTTACCTGGTATAATGTGCTTCACAAAAGCCACGTCTCCCTTGTCATCTTTCAAACATCTGCAGGAGGAATAATACATATATGAAGTATATATTCGTTGCTACACATCATATATTATTTTCATGAGAAACCAATTTGAACATCATGGCCCATGATTCTTCATTTGTGTCACTTTCCTATTTTGTCTTGTGGTATTAGTTGTCATTTTTGGTACCAAATTCATCATAATGGCACATGCCAAGGCAAAAAAAAATTTTTTTTCCTGTCTTCATTTGGCTTTTGACTACAAAAGTTGCAAATATTGTGGCAAAGTTGAACATACTCCAAAATTCACCGGGGTGAGTATGGGACTGAAGTGGAATTGCATCAAATTTTGTCACTTTTTAATATAAAGTAGATTTCAGCATGCGAAAACAATCGCAGCATGATGTGAATGTCTGCGAGAATCGGAACGCACGCACGCACCCATACAAATCTATGGGTGCATGTGAAACATACATACAATGAGATACGGCCTTCCCAAAACCCTGTTTGATGACAAATGCACACTTAGCAGGATGCGGCAGGCCTCCACTGATAAAGGCTAGGAGCGGCACATGTGCAAACTACTTGATAAAAACAACCACCCCCACCCTCCAAACATTGCAGGGGTTGGCTGCCTAGTAGAAAAAATGCACATTGATATAACTCACATAGGACGCCAGTCACACTGATAAGTGTGGTGCACAGTGTCTGGTATGCAACCTATTAATGACGCCCCTTGTATTAACAGGCGGGCTGCCCAGCACTATAATATGCAGCACACAGTGACAGACGCCCCAGAAAAATCTAACCAACATAGAGGCCTGGCCACATCCTGCAAAAAAGGATATGATATAGTGCATGTGAAACATCGCGCTGCACTCGGATGCCACCTGATTGCAGTGCGATTCCTCTCAATACTTTCTCCGTCTCCTCCATACCTGTCATGCGAGAGGATCGGAGCACGGAGCACTGGCACACAGATCATTGCTTGTAGAATCAATGAAATCTTTCTGTATACCCCTTAGACTCAGCCTATTGGCTTCCACCAGACTGCCATAACATGTACAATATGAAGCATTTCAACCTTACAAATGCTTGTCTGCCCCTTTTTCGGCCACCCTAGTAAACAATTACAGCAATTTTGTATTTAATTAGATAAATCCATGAAGTCATGTATAATATTCACACATTTTAGGGCACAGATATTGGAATGCAATGTATGTCTTTTAATGAACATATCGCATTAGAGGAGACAGAAAAGACCATGAAGCATTTATTATAGGTAAGGGGGTTGTGTTTGGACTCACCTGCAGGCACCAGCATATCCATAATAGGGCTCATTTTCCGACAACTTGCACCTCTTGTCCTTTCCTTGACCAATACACTGTCTACACAGTTTTTCTTCTTTGGCACCTGGGGCACAACTGGCTGAGAAGAAGCTTGAAAAACCTATATAAATGGTGAAAAAGAGTATGCACAATATTATTGCTTCAGAAATGTACAACAACTGACAGAACACACTGTGACTTCATGATGCTTTATCTGTTGTTTTACATAAAAGTATATGTAAACCTATGAAACTTAGTTGAAGTAGTTGTCCCATTAGAACAACTGTTGTGCATTAGCCCTATCAGGACATTTGGACTTAATAATCACCCCACTTTCTTTCCTATTTAAAGGGGTAGTCCAACACCTAAAATTTATTTTGCATATATCTATTCTTTTACCCTAACAACTTTTACAATTTGCTTTTTACACAATACTATACACTTTTTCCTATTTAGCTAATCCTTAAATCTGCTTTTTACTGTAATTCCGGCGACGTTTCATTTGAGAGATTCTCAAACGTGATGTCAGAGGAGGCTGGGGCTGCACTTACTCCCCGCATCATCCATCACCTTTGCCTCCTGTGGGCTGAAAACTGCAGTATTGCTATCTGCTCTTAGTCTATGCCAGTTAAGAGTTAAATTATCTGATGAGGCCTCATTGTATGTCAGTGCTTCTTAGCCATTATCGAAAAAAATAAACCTAAAATCTATGAGCCTGTAAGTTCAACTTCAAAGGGCCAAATATTTGAGAGTGTTCTATGACACTATCCTAAAGTTTCTTAATAATAATAACCTCATAATAATAATAGCATCAATGTAGGTTATTGTGACTGGACCAGGGAAAGGTAGGAGATGTTGTATATCAGGATTGAAAAGTCAATACCATGCCATATAAAAGGTTGGTACATAAATTGAGAACAAAGGGACTATGGGAAAATATGTGTAATAATTGGGTTAACAACTTGATCAGTGGGTGGATACTAATGGAACCACAGGAGTCAGTATTGGGCCCTCTTCTACTTAATATATTTATTAGTGATGACTGTTGTGGATTCTGTTTTTGGGCTCCCTCTGGTGGTTACAACTGGTACTGGGTGACTTTGGTGGGTTGCGGTTTCTGGTTTCCACCTGTCCATCAGAGGCTGGGTGTTTCCTATTTAACCTGGCTTTCCTGTCATTCCCTCGCCGGCTATCAATGTATCAGTGTGTCTCTGTTACCTTTGCTACCCGCTCCTAAAGTCTTCAAGACAAGCTAAGTCTGGATTTCCCTGTTTCATGTTTGCTTTCATGTTTTTAGTCCAGCTTGCAGATATGTAATCCTCTGCTGCTGGTTGCTCTAGTGGGCTGAAATTACCACTCATGTACCATGAGTTGGCCCATGAGTTAAGGTAATTTCAGGATGGTATTTTGAAGGGTTTTAAGCTGACCGCGCAGTTCACCTTTTGTATCCTCTGCTATCTAGCTTTTAGCGGGCCTCATTTTTGCTGAATCTGTTTTCATAACTATGTTTGTGCCTTCCTCTCATTTCACCGTCATTATATGTGGGGGGCTGCTATTTCTGTGGGAATATTTCTCTGGAGGCAAGCGAGGTCTGTGATTCTTCTGATAGGGGAAGCTAGATCTCCGGCTGGCGCGAGGCGTCTAGAGTCCCCCCAGGAACGCTCCCCGGCTACTGTTAGTTGAGTGTTGAGGTTCAGGATCGCGGTCAGCTCAGGTTCCATCACCCTAGAGCTCGTCCTGTTTTTGCCTGTGTTCGGTTGTTCAAATTCCCTGCCATTGGGAACATGACAGTATAGCCGGCCCACAAAGTGTTAATTGTTTGGGCTGAAGCAGGAGAAAAAGAAGTGTTGAGGAGAAATTTTTTTTTTTTCCCTCAGAGTTTTGCTGCCTAGCCCTTAATTGCTGTCTAGCTGCTTCTTACCTCCTCTTAACCCTTGAATGGCTCTGACCTTAGCTGTTTAACATGGATGTCCAGAGTTTGGCTTCCAGCCTGAATAATGTCACTTCTAAAGTTCAAAACATACAGGATTTTGTTGTTCACACTCCTATGTCTGAACCTAGAATTCCTATTCCAGAGTTTTTTTCTGGAGATAGATCTACCTTCCTGAATTTCAGGAACAATTGCAAATTGTTTCTTTCTTTGAAATCTCGCTCCTCTGGAGACCCTGCTCAGCAGGTCAAGATTGTGATATCTTTCCTGCGGGGCGACCCTCAGAATTGGGCATTTGCATTGGCACCAGGGGATCCTGCATTGCTCAGTGTGGATGCATTTTTTCTGGCACTGGGATTGCTCTATGAGGAACCTAACCTGGAGATTCAGGCTGAAAAGGCTTTATTAGCCCTTTCTCAGGGGCATGATGAAGCGGAGGTATATTGTCAAAAATTTCGGAAATGGTCGGTGCTTACTCAGTGGAATGAGTGCGCCCTGGCTGCAAAATTCAGAGATGGTCTTTCTGAGGCCATTAAGGATATTATGGTGGGGTTCCCTGCGCCTACAGGTCTGAATGAGGCTATGACTATGGCCATTCAGATTGATCGGCGTTTACGGGAGCGCAAACCTGTGCACCAGTTGGCGGTGTCTTCTGAACAGGCACCTGAGACTATGCAATGTGATAGAATTCAGTCCAGAAGTGAACAGCAAAATTATAGGCGGAAAAATGGATTGTGTTTTTATTGTGGTGATTCAGCTCATGTTATATCAGCATGCTCTAAACGCACAAAAAAGGTTGATAAATCTTTTGCCATTAGTACTCTGCAGTCTAAGTTCATTTTGTCTGTAACTCTGATTTGTTCACTGTCATCCATTTCCGTCGATGCCTATGTGGATTCGGGCGCTGCCCTGAGTCTTATGGATTGGTCATTTGCCAAACGCTGCGGTTTTAGTCTGGAGCCTCTGGAAGTTCCTATTCCTTTAAAGGGGATTGATTCTACGCCATTGGCTATGAATAAACCGCAGTACTGGACACAAGTGACCATGCGCATGACTCCCGTTCATCAGGAGGTGATTCGCTTCCTTGTACTGTACAATTTACATCATGTACTAGTGCTTGGTCTGCCATGGTTACAAATTCATAATCCAGTCCTGGATTGGAAAACAATGTCTGTGTTAAGCTGGGGATGTCAGGGGGTTCATGATGATGCATCTCTGATTTCAATCGCTTCATCTACTCCTTCTGAGGTCCCTGCGTTTTTGTCTGACTATCGGGATGTTTTTGAGGAGCCTAAGCTCAATTCACTCCCTCCTCATAGGGATTGTGACTGTGCTATAGAATTAATTCCTGGCAGTAAGTTCCCTAAGGGTCGTTTATTTAATCTGTCAGTGCCAGAGCATACTGCTATGCGGAATTATATTAAGGAGTCCTTGGAAAAGGGACATATTCGTCCATCTTCGTCCCCTCTGGGAGCAGGTTTTTTTTTCGTGGCTAAAAAAGATGGTTCCCTGAGGCCTTGTATAGATTATCGCCTTCTGAATAAGATTACAGTCAAATATCAATATCCATTGCCATTACTGACTGATTTGTTTGCTCGCATTAAGGGGGCTAGGTGGTTCACTAAGATAGATCTTCGTGGTGCGTATAATCTTGTGCGGATAAAGCAGGGTGATGAGTGGAAAACCGCATTTAATATGCCTGAGGGCCATTTTGAGTATTTGGTAATGCCTTTTGGACTTTCTAATGCTCCTTCAGTCTTTCAGTCCTTTATGCACAATATTTTCCGTGAATATCTGGATAAGTTTATGATTGTGTATTTGGATGATATTTTGGTGTTTTCTGATGACTGGGAGTCTCATGTTCTACAGGTCAGGAAGGTGTTTCAAGTTCTGAGGGCCAATTCTCTATTTGTGAAGGGCTCAAAATGTCTCTTCGGAGTCCAGAAGATTTCTTTTTTGGGGTACATTTTTTCTCCTTCTACTATTGAGATGGATCCCGTCAAGGTTCAGGCTATTTGTGACTGGACACAACCTACATCTGTTAAGAGTCTTCAGAAGTTCTTGGGTTTTGCTAATTTTTATCGTCGGTTCATTACTAATTTTTCCAGTGTTGTTAAACCTTTGACTGATTTGACTAAAAAGGGTGCTGATGTTGCTAATTGGTCTCCTACGGCTGTGGAGGCCTTTCGGGAACTTAAGCGCCGGTTTTCTTCTGCTTCTGTGTTATGTCAACCAGGTGTTTCACTTCCTTTTCAGGTTGAGGTTGATGCTTCCGAGATTGGAGCGGGGGCGGTTTTGTCACAGAGAAGTTCCGATGGCTCGGTGATGAAGCCATGTGCATTCTTTTCTAGAAAATTCTCGCCCGCCGAGCGCAATTATGATGTGGGTAATCGGGAGCTTTTGGCCATGAAGTGGGCATTTGAGGAGTGGCGTCATTGGCTTGAGGGTGCTAGACATCGTGTGGTGGTCTTGACTGATCACAAAAATCTGATTTACCTTGAGTCTGCCAGGCGTCTGAATCCTAGACAGGCTCGTTGGTCATTATTTTTTTCTCGTTTCAATTTTGTGGTTTCATACCTGCCAGGTTCAAAGAATGTGAAGGCAGATGCTCTTTCCAGGAGTTTTGTGCCTGACTCTCCTGGAGACTCTGGGCCTACTGGTATCCTTAGGGATGGGGTAATATTGTCCGCCGTCTCCCCAGACTTGCGACGTGCATTGCAGGAGTTTCAGGCGGATAGACCTGATCGTTGTCCACCAGAAAGACTGTTTGTTCCGGATGATTGGACCAGTAGAGTCATCTCAGAGGTCCATTCTTCTGTGTTGGCTGGTCATCCTGGAATATTTGGTACTAGAGAATTGGTGGCCAGGTCTTTTTGGTGGCCTTCTTTGTCAAGGGATGTGCGTACCTTTGTGCAGTCTTGTGAAGTGTGTGCTTGGGCTAAGCCTTGCTGTTCTCAGGCCAGTGGGTTGTTGTTGTCCTTGCCTATCCCGAAGAGGCCTTGGACGCACATTTCCATGGATTTTATTTCAGATCTTCCTGTCTCACAGAAAATGTCCGTTATCTGGGTTGTGTGTGATCGCTTTTCTAAGATGGTTCATTTGGTACCCTTACCTAAGTTGCCTTCCTCCTCTGAGTTGGTCCCTTTGTTTTTTCAGAACGTGGTTCGTTTGCATGGGATTCCGGAGAATATCGTTTCTGACAGGGGATCCCAGTTTGTGTCTAGATTTTGGCGGACGTTTTGTGCCAAGATGGGCATTAATTTGTCTTTCTCGTCTGCATTCCATCCTCAGACGAATGGCCAGACGGAGCGAACTAATCAGACCTTGGAGACTTATTTAAGGTGTTTTGTTTCTGCTGATCAAGATGACTGGGTTGCCTTTTTGCCACTGGCCGAATTTGCTCTTAATAATCGGGCTAGTTCTGCTACTTTGGTTTCTCCTTTCTTTTGTAATTCAGGGTTTCATCCTCGTTTTTCCTCTGGTCAGGTGGAGCCTTCGGATTGTCCTGGAGTAGACGTGGTGGTGGACAGGCTGCATCAGATTTGGAATCAGGTGGTGGACAATTTGAAGTTGTCTCAGGAGAAGGTTCAGCAGTTTGCTAATCGCCGTCGCCGCGTGGGTCCCCGACTTTGTGTTGGGGACTTGGTGTGGTTGTCTTCTCGTTTTGTCCCTATGAAGGTCTCTTCTCCTAAGTTCAAGCCTCGGTTCATCGATCCTTATAAGATCTTGGAGATTCTTAACCCTGTGTCTTTTCGTTTGGATCTCCCAGCATCGTTTGCTATTCATAATGTGTTCCATCGGTCGTTATTGCGGAGGTATGAGGTGCCCGTTGTTCCTTCGGTTGAGCCTCCTGCTCCGGTGCTGGTGGAGGGAGAATTGGAGTATGTTGTTGAGAAGATCTTGGATTCTCGTGTTTCCAGACGTAGACTCCAGTATTTGGTTAGGTGGAAGGGTTATGGTCAGGAGGATAATTCCTGGGTGGTCGCCTCTGACGTTCATGCGACTGATTTGGTCCGCGCCTTCCATAGAGCTCATCCTGATCGCCCTGGGGGTTCTCGTGAGGGTTCGGTGACCCCTCCTCAAGGGGGGGGTACTGTTGTGGATTCTGTTTTTGGGCTCCCTCTGGTGGTTACAACTGGTACTGGGTGACTTTGGTGGGTTGCGGTTTCTGGTTTCCACCTGTCCATCAGAGGCTGGGTGTTTCCTATTTAACCTGGCTTTCCTGTCATTCCCTCGCCGGCTATCAATGTATCAGTGTGTCTCTGTTACCTTTGCTACCCGCTCCTAAAGTCTTCAAGACAAGCTAAGTCTGGATTTCCCTGTTTCATGTTTGCTTTCATGTTTTTAGTCCAGCTTGCAGATATGTAATCCTCTGCTGCTGGTTGCTCTAGTGGGCTGAAATTACCACTCATGTACCATGAGTTGGCACATGAGTTAAGGTAATTTCAGGATGGTATTTTGAAGGGTTTTAAGCTGACCACGCAGTTCACCTTTTGTATCCTCTGCTATCTAGCTTTTAGCGGGCCTCATTTTTGCTGAATCTGTTTTCATAACTATGTTTGTGCCTTCCTCTCATTTCACCGTCATTATATGTGGGGGGCTGCTATTTCTGTGGGAATATTTCTCTGGAGGCAAGCGAGGTCTGTGATTCTTCTGATAGGGGAAGCTAGATCTCCGGCTGGCGCGAGGCGTCTAGAGTCCCCCCAGGAACGCTCCCCGGCTACTGTTAGTTGAGTGTTGAGGTTCAGGATCGCGGTCAGCTCAGGTTCCATCACCCTAGAGCTCGTCCTGTTTTTGCCCGTGTTCGGTTGTTCAAATTCCCTGCCATTGGGAACATGACAGATGACCTTGTTGAGGGCATGCACAGTTGAATTTCAATGTTTTTCAGATGATACTGATCTCTTTAAGTGAATAAAGATAATTTAATGCCACAGACGAATATAGGTAAGCTGCTGGCTTGAACATAAAAATGGCAATTTAAGATTAAAGTTAAAAAAAGTAAGGTACTATATAATAAAACACAGATTAAAACTGTCACTGAAAAAGTTATGGGTGTATAGGCGGATAACAAATTCACCGTAAGTCATCATTGGCAGCAGCTGTAAAAGCAAATAAAATAATGGGATACATTAAAAAAGGCATAGATGCATACAAGTTACTAGTCAGTCCACAATTAGAATACCGTACTGGATGCAATGTATGGCTCCAATATATAAGAAGGACACAGCTAAACTATAGCAAGCGAAAAGAAGAGTGACCAAATTTATTAAGGGAATGGGTGGACTGCAGTAGCAAGACAGGTTATCTAACGTGGGGTTATTCAGTTTTTAAAAAAAAAGGTTAGGAGAGATCTTTTTATAATGTACGAATGTACAGAAATCTTTATAATAATCTACACCTAGGCCTGCAAGAATGATGAGGGCGCATTCCATATCTCTAGAGGATGGAACGTTTAATCGTCATCACAAATGGCAAATCTTTACCATAAGAACAGAGACATGAAGCTCTCTGCCACGAGATGTTGTAATGATCAATGCACTAAAGTATAAAGAGGGCCTGGATGACTATTTTGTGCAATATTACAAGTTATGGGTCCTAGATATTGGAATTGGGGTGTTGATCCAGGGAAACAGTCTGATTGCCGTATGTGGCGTTCAGAAGGGCAATATCCCCTAATATGGGACAATTAGGGTCTGCTTTGTGTTTTTTTTTCCCTTCTTCTCGATCAGCATGTTAGGTTATGCTGTAGGCTTCACTCAATGGGCTTGTGTCTTTTTTTAACAGTACGGCTTTGAAAACTAGCATCCGGTAGGCTTCTCTCCTTTCCCTGAGGTTTCCAGGCTGTTGGAAGTCATGTTCAGCAGTTTCAGATTACACCTGGCTCTTTGGTCAGGGATTTATTATGGACTTTTCACCACTACGATGTCTCATGGGTTGAATTCCGATTCCCTTTTGACGTCAGAGCCACTTGTTATGTCATTGTCAGTTGCATGAACATGAATAAATGGATAATGGAAGAATTTTTACCTTTCTCCATAGATTGTTCTTCTGGTCCTTCCCATTCCAGTTGTTTTTCTGCACGTAGTATTCCAAAGGGGACAACCCAGCCTGCTGTCCTTCCAACGCCAGTGTGACAAGATTTCTTACCCTTCAGATCCTTAAACATAAATGTACTGGATTTTTTCACAAGCGCCACGGCGTAATAGCAAGTATCCACATCTGTAAAAGTAAATTTTGCGGGATTGCAATCACCATGTGTTCATATACTGTACATAAAGGCATTGCACACTTATAACATATGAAGATCTTTACATTTCCAAATTATCCATTTTCGGCACGACTGGCATCTATCTCCTATGTATGGTGGTCTCCCAACCTCTCGCTTTTTCCAAGACATCAAAAGTTGGGAGAAAAAGAATAAGCTGTAAGATTTCAACATGCTTAATTCTTTTGGTCTAAGGCAGTGTTCCCCAACTCTGGTCCTCAAGAGCCACCAACCGGTCATGTTTTAAGGATTTCCTTAGTATTGGCCAGGTGGTTATGGCAGTACCTGGACAGGCAATAATTCCATCACCTTTGCAATACTAACAAAATCCTGAAAACATGACCTGTTGGTGGCTCTTGAGGACAGGAGTTGGGGAACACTGGTCTAAGGGAAGATCCAACGGAATAGGTGTCTGGCAGCATGAAAGTGCCCTCTCATGATTTAGCACACATACAAAGTTGGCATAGCTTAGCGCACATATGTACGATGGAGTCGAATACTTGGAGGCCAAGAGAGCATTCAGCCAAGAGATATCTAAGAGGTTTTCCCACTTTCAGTGTGTGCCAGAACTTTATGACTACAGGTACGATTGTACTGCCTCATCATTGAACATCTGGCCAATTCAATTACTGTACCTTTCTCGGTGCCATAGTTTTCTGCTGCGATCGGCTTCAGGTTATATGGATGTAGAGAAGCCCTGTAAATATCTCCACTGTCCAAAGTGATTGCATCCGCCAATCCGTCCTAAAAAGGTAAAAAAAAAAAAATCATT
This sequence comes from Ranitomeya variabilis, assembly GCF_051348905.1. NCBI lineage: Eukaryota > Metazoa > Chordata > Amphibia > Anura > Dendrobatidae > Ranitomeya > Ranitomeya variabilis. The sequence goes on along the minus strand of NC_135233.1, from coordinate 1,005,540,232 downwards.
AGGATTTGTACACACATGAAAAAAAATTGCGATTGAAAATTCAACATGAAAATATACCCTAAATACCTGAATGTCCAAACGTGTTTTTACAGTAGTGGCCTGTCTATAACAGTTTTCGAAATATCTGTGTCTATGAACACTGTATGCAATAGGGGCATGCGGGCAGGGAGTTAGCTCCTTTAAAAGGAATGTGTCATCAGAAAATGACCTATTGTTTAAATCATATTTTAATCTTAAATGTATTTTTTTTTCATTTTTTATATGAACATCTTGCAATTTTCACACTGGCCACGAGGTCTAATACTGGACTCTTGCCCACTTTTCTTTTTCAGGAGCCACATGGATATAGTAATAGACGTTCTCTGACTTTTCTAGAAGTATTTCTCAGCATACTCTGATATGGACAAAGGTCACTGTTAAGGGAGAGGCAGAGGCATGCTTTAATATCACCTACTGTGACTGCTGCATCCTCTGCTATCTATAGTATACAGAGGTGTTCATTTTCAATGTGATCCTGACTATAATGATAATGAGGATGCTGAAAAGTCTTTTGGTGTAAGACTAGTATTAGACGTAGTAGGCAAGTTTTCATTTCTGTCTATTTTCCTTATAAACAGTGATATGGAAAACAAAAAAGATAATGTGAAAAATATGCATTTCATATAAACACCAGATTTAAACATTAACCCCTTCACTTCCAGGCGATTTTCCTTTTTCTTTCCCTTTCATTTTTCCCTTTACAAGGAATAACTTTTATTTTTTATATAAATATAGCCGTAGAACGGCTTGTTTTTTGTGGGACAAGTTGTACTGTAGATTGACACCATATATTCTATCAAATAGGGTACTGGAAAACAGAAAAAAAAAATCCAAGTGCGAGGAAATTGCAAAAAAATTTCGCAATTTTTTGCAATTTTTGGGGTATTTTTCTTATTTACCATTGTTTACTATATGGTGAAACTGACCTGGCAATTTGATTCCCTAGGTCAATATGAGTACATAGATACCAAACATGTATAGTTGTTTTTTTTATTTAAGTGGTGAAAAAAAATCATGACATTTGAAAACTATTTTTTTTTTCAGCTTTTGTCGCTACTTTCTGGGACCCTTAATGTTTTTATTTTTTGGGATATGGAGCTATGTGAGATCTTAATTTTTGTGCCATGAGCTGATGTTTTTCTTGATACTATTTTGGGGTATCATTTATGTTTTGATTGATTAATGTTGCAACGGCTAATTCTGGCATTTTTAATTTATTTTTTTCAGTACACTGTCTACCATTCAGATTAATTTACATAGAATGTAAGTCCGCAAGGACAGGGTCCTCTCCCCTCTGTACCAGTCTGTCACTGTAAACTTGTTTACTGTAAACGATAATTATAACCCTGTTTGTAACCCTTTCTCATGTACAGCACCATGGAATTAATGGTGATATATAAATAAATAATAATAATAATAATTTTAGATTTTGACAGATCTGAGTTTTCTGAATGCAGCGATATCAAATATGTGTATTTTTTTTAAATCGTTTTATTTTCAATGGGGCAAAACTGGGTTGATTTGAACTTGTGTTTTTTTTTTCATATTTAAAAAAAAAATACATTTACTTTTCACTGAAGTCCCCTTTGGGGACTTGAATCTGTGAACATCCAATCACTTCAGCACTGCCATGTATAGCAAAAAGAAAGATCAGCGTTCACAGGAGGAACGTAATCACATGCACAGGGGGTCATCATCTGCTCTGTTGATGTAACGTGACTTTTGATTGATAGCTGGCTCCCTCAGGCAGAGGTGATGCGGTTGACAATCAGAATGATGTCAGTCACCCACTATCGACAGAGCAGGCTGGAAAAAAGCTGCTACTCTCACGATGTGCTTGTCAGCAGAGGCAGCTGAATCGCTGGCAGGAGCAGCCTGTGATTAGCATCTACCTGACTATTAGTGTTTAGGCACATTTTTTGTCTGATTAAATCAGCTGTCATGTGCTGGGAAGGATGCCAGCCCACATCAAAGGCAGGGACATAACATTTGACGTAAATGTACGTTATATGTCATGAATCCCTATGTATTTAATGCCATAATCTAAAGTATTTTCTAATATACTTAAATTAAAAATTCCTTATACTTCCCTAATTACATTATGTAACTGCTTAATTTTGTATTCTCCTATTCCATTTTTGATGACACTTCATTTGATTCTAGTGCATGCTGGGTGTTATGATCCCAATGGCAGAGGATCTCTGATATTCCGGCAAGATAGCAAAAACAAAAATACTGCTCTAGGGAGGTGGAAACTGGGCTAACCGCATACCTGATCCTAACAAACACAACTAGAAGTAGCCGGTGAACGTGCCTACGTTGGTCTAGACGTCTCGAGCCAGCCGGAGAACTGACTACCCCTAGAGGGAAAATATGACCTCACTTGCCTCTAGAGAAATTGAACCCCAAAGATATAGAAAGCCCCCAACAAATAATAACGGTGAGGCAAGAAGAAAACACAAACGTAGAGATGAGCTAGATTGAGCAAAGTGAGGCCCACTAGTCTAGATAGGCAGAAAATAGATAGTGGACTATGCGGTCAGCAGAAAACCCTACAAAAACATCCACGCTGAACATTCAAGAACCCCCACACCGACTGATGGTGCGGAGGGAGAATATCAGCCCCCTAGAGCTTCCAGCGAGCCAGAAAATCAAATATAAAGCAAGCTGGACAAAAACACTGAAAAATGCAAATGATCCAAATTGTACAAAACAGACTTAGCTTTTCTTGCATGAGACAGACTGAAAGGAATCCGGAGGAGACCATATAGGTCTGGATACAACGATGCCAGGCAAGAGACTGAGTCCAGAGGAGACTTAAATAGGGAACACCCGCTGCTTAACGACACAGCTGGAGCTCAGGCCTGCAACAAGACATGCCTAACACAATACCGTTAGTGACCACCAGAGGGAGCCCAGAAACACAGTTCACAACAGCTGGGTTTCTTAAATGACTCGACATCAGAGGGCAGAGGCTCCGGTCACTGCCATAACCTCTGGCCCCTCCCTGAAAGAAGCTTCATCAATGACATTTGTTTCAGCAGTTGGGCTAGTCCCTTTGCACTATGCACAATGCCAGTACACTTTCTCACCGACTTACTTCAGCAGCAACAAGCCAGCAACAAAGTGCACTGTCAGTGTGCGGTGTAAGAATGCCTGGAATGCAGAGAGCAGTGCTGCCAAGAGCCTGCAAACGCACTGTCACTGTGCATTAAAAAGAATATTGCACTGCGACTAGATTCTACTGAGCATACATCGGAATTGACAACCAATGTATGCTTAGTAGAGCAGGGACTAGCTCAGCCCCTGAAATGAATGAATGTCACTAATGACTTATTTCAGGGTGAGGGCAGAGGCTACAGCAGTGACCGCAGCCTCTGCCCCTGATGGTGTCTTGTTTGAGTAACCCAGCCAGCCCTGAAATTCTACAAAATTAGCAAGCGAAGCATCATCAATCAGGAAGTAGGTAAAAAATTGAGCAGTTAGATAGAGTAGTGAGAGACCGGTAGGGAATTTTTAATTAAAGCGTAAGAAAAGAGATTAGCTTATGACATTAAATTAGCAGAGATTTAGAATTAAAGCAGTGTTAGTTTGGACCACCCGTTTAATGTTTCCTAAAAAAAGTAAAATTGTACATATAAAGATAATAGCAAAATTCCCAATCTTAGCAATTATTATTGCTTTCTGTAATCTTACAGCAATGGCCTTGAAGCATTCATCAGTGTGGGCTTTCTGGACACAAGACAGAGAGATCTCGTCGGTAGCACAGGTTCGGCCTAACTCTTTGCATTTTTTTAATTCTTGTTCAGACTTCACACACCAGCGGACGTTGTTCGTAGGGGCAGCAAGGCACACGGCTACGGAGAAAAATAGTGGAAAAAGTTGGTTAAAATGTTATGTTTTTCAGCAACAAGAATATAATTGATAGAGAAGTGTTTAGCAAAGCGCAGCTTATTGGATTTGTCCAGAACTGAAAAAACATGGCTGTTTTTTTTTTTCTTTTTTACCAGGAACAGCACCACCCCTGACCACGGGTTGTGTCTAATATTGCATCTGAGCTCTCTAAAAGTCAATGGAGCATAACTGCAATATTACATACCACCCATCGCCCGGCAAGGTGCTGTCTCTATTAAAAAAGGAGCCATGTTTTGCTAATCCAGGACAATTCATTTCGTTGTTTAGTAGGTAACCAAATCATTTGCACTATGGAAGCCAATATCACAGTGTGTATACCGTTAGGAGGAAGAATATGTGTCTCGTAGTAGTCCTGTCAACATAGCACAATTACATTACAGAGGAAGAGAAATTAATTATTGTACCTGGTACCGGGGGTCAGAAGGCACAGACAGTTGTAACTAGAAATGTCATAAAAATGTCAAAGTTCAGATATATGATAAATTTATTATATTTTTGTAACTAAAACATTCCCCACCTATCCATAGAGGGAGGTCCTCAACCCTGAACTGCTCTCAGCTTTCTGCAGGAAGCGCTCTACAACTCCTACCTTCAACAAAAAGGAGGGCACTATTGAGTAAAGGGAGGGGTTGTGACTCCTGAGAGTCAGTGCTAGGGACCCCCTCAAACCAGAAGAGAAGTGTATTAGGGGACTTAGCAACTACAACAACCATACAGGCACTGTACCTGTTATTGGTGCAAAGCCTGATACCGCTTGTTACACTAATATAGCTGGAAGTGGCGTCACAAGGGAGGACCCAAGAAGAAGAACGTGAGCGGCCACTGTGTACAAGAGCGACCACACTAACACTGGCAGCATTCAGACAGTCTGGGAAGCAAGTGCTGCCAATCAGAAGTGGGGGAAGGACCACAATACACAAATGAGGAGGCATAACGGTGCCCCAAACTCTTAACCATGGCAAGTCTCCTCTCCCGGAGGTCTGCTGAAGATCCCAGTTCCAGCCATTACAATCCTCCTGTGAAAAACATCGTTTCTAGGAGATTGTGCAGTGCTGAATCACTGTTCTGTATAGCAGAAGAGATCAGATGGTCGCAGTTTCAAGTCCCCTAAGGAGACTATTCAACACAGTGAAAATAAAAAAAAATTAAAAAAAATATAAATAAGGTTTTAGTTGCACAACTTTTGCCCCATTAAAAAAAAACAATAAAAAAAAAATATATATATATATACATATTTGGTATATTTGGTAAAAGTCCGATCTAACAAAATATAAAATTAATTAATCCGATTGGTAAACGGCATAATGAGAAAAGAAATCTAAAAGCAGGAATTACATTATTCTTAGCCGCCACAACACTGTAATAAAATGCAGTCAGAGGTGATCAAAACATCGTATCTACCCCAAGATGGTAGCAATAAAAATGTCAGCTCAGGGTGCAAAAAATAAACCCTCACGCAGCTTCATATCCTGAAAAATGAAAATATTACTGTTTATATTATCTCGGAAAATGTCAATTTTTTTTACAAATTTCACCCCAAAATTTCACCACTTAAATAAAAAGCAAAACTGTTTGGTATCTCCGTACTTGTACTGACCTGGAGAATCGTATCACCAGTTCAGTTTTACCGTATAGTGAACATGGTAAAAATAAAAACTTAAAAACAATTGTGAAATTGCACTTTTTTTTGCAATTTGAATGTACTTGAATTTTATTTCCACTTTCCAGTGCATCACATGATAAAAATAATGGCGTCATTCAAAAGTACGACTCATCCGGCAGAAAGCAAAACCAAATATAGCCATACTGATGGAAAAATAAAAGAAGTTATGGCTCTTGGAAGAGGGAGAAGAAAAAGTGAAAACAAAAAAATGGAAAATGGCCACAGTGTGAAGGGGTTAGCACAAGTACAGCCTTAGTAATGTCAAGGTGACCTCAACATGGGCTATGGGTTAAAGGATGGTGGCAACCAACAGCCTGTTCCTCACACACTAATCTTACCTTCTCTACTGTCACACACTATCATTGCTGTCAACTTAACTTTTTATTTTTTCTGGATGACTTAAAAAAATATAATATTTTTTACAGACACATTGGAAAAACTATAAAAAATCATTGTGATTATAAGTAATCCATGTCTACAGTCTATAAATCTGCTAAAGATACATCAGCTGCATTCACTGTAAATTGTAAAATGATGATATTTATAATCAAAATAATCTGTTTCTTCAGTTTCAAAAAAATCACGAACGCCTGAAATGTTTTTTATGGACAGGGCAAAAAAGTGCCATATTTTTACAGACTGCCCAGGGATTCCTGGACTGTTGGCAGCTCTGGACACAATCTGTATAATTTGCTGTTTATGGCTTTTTCTTCCTATCTCAATAGTCCCTCCTGATTGACTGAGCCTTACCATGTGATGTAAGGCGGCATTATCGGAGAAGCCTCCCCTGCAGCGCTTGAAGTTATGTGAACCTTCCTCGCATGATGCAATCTTTTACAATGTGTAAAACGCTGGTAGGCCATTTTAGTCAATTTGCATGAAACAAATCACAAATTATTCAAACTTGCAGAGTTCAGCAATTTTTTTAACGATTTAACACAAATTTGAATCACATTTAATTGATTTGCTCATCTGTAATAGAATGATTCAAGAAAAATTCAGGGAAGTAAAACAGTGAAATTAGGTGAGTGTCGGCATTAAGGGTCCAACTCCATGCCTTACAAAATATATAATGCAAAAATTGGTAGCACCCCAAAAGTTGTGGTGAAGAAAAGATGATTTGTTGAGAGATGTTTCATCTTGATATTTTTTAGTTTAAAGGAAACTTGTCACTATGACACTATGAAAATACCATCCAATCTGCATGCACCATGTTATAGAGCAGGAGGTGCTGAGTAGAATAATATATAGTTTTATGAGAAAACATTCAGTATAATCTGTGTTTTCATCATTTAATCCTCTGCTCTTTGTGGGACTCTTGGTCCAGTGGGCAGTCCGATCAGTGACTGACAGCTATCTCTGTGTGCACACTTATACAAAGAAAGTTGTCAGTCACTGACAGGACCACCCACTGGACCCAAAACACCAAAAAGAGCAGAAGCAGATGTTTAAATGATTAATTTGCAGGTTATGTGGAATCTTTTCTCATTAAGCTATACTTCTCAGCTCCCCCTGCTCTATAACATGCTACATCATACTGGGAGCAGGGAAGGGGATTAGTTGTGCCTCACCGGAATCCAGATGAACACAGGTGCCAGGAACAAGTGGCCGGATACCACTCCTTAGCTATAGCAAGGGAAGGAAAAAAGTTCCAGCACCAGGCGTCTCTTCATTAAAATCTTCAATATAAGCATATGCCTATGATTACAAACTTTGTTCGAAACGCGTCAGGCATTTAGGGGCTATGTCCCCGGATGATGTTTTATTCCTGACATGAAAATAAAATATTGAAGATTTTAATGAAGAGACGCCTGGTGCTGGAACTTTTTTCCTTCCTTTGCTACCTCCATAACATGGTGCCTGCAGATTGGATGGCATTTTTTTTGGGGGGGGATGATGGATTCTCTTCGATAAAGGCTCAGATTGCAAAATCCAAAGCATCACTCTGATATAAAGAACCCATTTTTTTTTCATTGCACTTATTCGATCTAGTGGGCGGTCCTATCAGTGACTGACAGCTATGTCTGTATGTATACTTATACAAAGAATGTTGTCAGTCACTGATTGGACCGCCCTCGGGACCAATAATCACAGAAAGAACAGTCGATAAAATGATTGAAACACAGGTTATACTGCATCTTTTCTCATAAACTATATATCAATCTGCTCAGCTCCTTTTGCTCTATAACATGAGGTCTGTAGATTGGACGGCATTTTATGGTGATGGGTTCCCTTTAAGAAAGGCTCAGATTGGAAAAGCCAAAACATCATTCTAATAGCTAAATAATAGATAGATAGATAAATAATAGATAGATAGATAGATAGATAGATATTGGATAGATAGATAGATAGATAGATAGATAGATAGATAGATAGATAGATAGATAGATCTTGGATAGATAGATATTGGATAGATAGATAGATAGATAGATAGATAGATAGATAGATAGATAGATAGATAGATGATAGATAGATTGGATAGATAGCCAAAACATTCTAATTGATAAATAATAGATAGATAGATAGATAGATAGATAGATAGATAGATAGATAGATAGATAGATAGATAGATAGATAATAGATAGATAAATAATATATAGGTTGATAGATAATAGATAGATAGATAATAATCTTTATTTATATAGCGCCAACATATTCTCCAGCGCTTTACAACAGTTTATATTCAAGTCAAAAGTAACAACATTCAAAGTAATACAATAATTAAAGCAAAATAATGATGACCCTGCCCGTAAGAGCTTGCAATCTACAATGAGGTGGAGGAGACAAAAAATACAGGGGCTTATTTACAATGATGGTCCAGCCATCTTGAGGGAATAGAGATAGATAAAGGCTGCATGAGGTAGTCACCAGCCAGTTTTTAGGGTGCTGTTGGGTGCGGTGGAGTTTGATGCTGGATTATTGTCAAATAGATGATGAATGGGCTACACCCCCCCACACACACACACACACACACACACACATAAAAGGACTTTGATTAGGGAACATAAAAGGCCGCTCTGAACAGATGTGTTTTGAGAGAGCGCCTAAAGCTGTGTAAATTGTGGTTGGTCCTAATTTCTTGAGGTAGAGCATGCCAGAGGATTGACGCAACACGGGAGAAGTCTTGGAGTCGGGAGTGGGAGGTACGGATTAGTGCAGAGGTTAGTCGGAAGCCGTTTGCAGAGCATAACAAGCGGTTAGGCCAATAAACTGAAATGAGGGAGGAGATGTAGGGGGTGCTGCACTGTGGAGAGCTTTGTGGGTGAGGACAAGCGGTTTGAATTGGATTCTGTAATGAATGGGCAGCCAGTGCAATGAGTCGCACAGTGTGGGCGCATCCGAGTACCGATTAGCCAGATAGATGACCCGGGCTGCAGCATTAAGGATAGGCTGGAGAGGGGAAAGTCGAGTGAGGAGAAGGCCAATTAATAGAGTATTACAGTATTACAGTTGTCCAGGCAAGAGTGGATCAAGGCGACAGTAAGGGTTTTTGTTGTTTCCATGGTGAGAAAGGGGGTGGATTCTAGAGATGTTCTTTAGGTGTAAATGGCAAAAGGGGGCAAGAGATTGTATATGGAAGGTGAAGGAGAGATTGGTGTCAAAGATAACACCAAGGCAGTGCTCCTGCTGCCAGGGTGTTATTATGGTGCCACCCACGGAGAGGGAGATTGTCAGATTTAGGGAGGTTAGTAGATGGCAGCAGCAGAAGAAGTTCAGTTTCGGGGAGGTTGTTTCAGATAGAGAGCGGACATGATGTTGGAGACTGCAGTCAGTCAGTGGCGTTCTGTAGTACTGCGGGGGTAAGGTCAGGGATGATGTGTATAGTTGTGTGTCATCAGCATAAAGATGATACTGAAAGCCAAATCTGCTGATGGTCTGTCCAATTGGGGCTGTGTAGAAAGAGAAGAGAAGGGGGCCAAGGACTGAGCCCTGAGGTACCCCAACACCCCAACAGTGAGAGGAAGGGGAGATGAAGTGAAGCCAGCGAACAAAACACTGAAGGAGCAGTCAGAAAGATAGGAAGAGAATCAGGAGAGCACAGTATCATTTATGCCCATTGACTGGGGCATACAGAGTAGGAGATGGTGGTCTGGTCAACAGTTTTGAAAGCTGCAGAAAGGTCAAGAAGAATGATGAGAAGAGAGTGGTCACCATTACTTTTTTCTGTCAGAAGGTCGTTGGTCACTTTGATGAGCGCAGTTTGAGTCGAATGTAGGGGGCGGAAGCCAGATTGTGATGGATCTAGGAGAGAGTGAGTGGAGAGGAAACAGGTAAGGCGTGAATAGACCAGGCGCTCCAAGAGTTTAAAGATGAAGGGAAGATTGGAGACTGGCCTGCGGTTATTTGTGCAGGATGGATTGAAGGAAGTTTTTTTTCTAATAATGGAGTAATGATAGAGCATTTGAAGGAGGAGGGGAAAATGCCAGAGGAGAAGGAGAGATTGAAGATTGTAGCTAGGTGAGTAGTGAGAGAGACTGGAGGAAATGTGAGGGAATGGGGTCGGTAGTGCATGTAGTAGGACGAAAGGAAGAGAGGAGCCTGGAGACTTCTTCTTCTGTGATGGGATCAAATGTGGAGAGTGAGCCAGGGAAAATGCAGGGAGGGATGGGAGTCACTGCACTTGGTGGCTGGGAGCAGATTTCCTGACAGATATTCTCTATTTTCCCTATAACGTGGGAGGCCAGGTCATCAGCACAAATGTCTGTGATAGGGGCCTGTGCTTTCGGACTGAGGAGGGAGTGAAAGTTGTCAAAAAGTTTCTTGAGGTTGTTGGATAGTGAGGAGATCAGGGTGCTGTAGTAGGTCTGTTTGGCGAGGTGAAGGGCAGAGTTATAGGTCCTTAACATAAATTTGAAGAGTATGAAGTCTTCTGGTGTGCGAGTTTTCCTCCATAAGCGTTCAGCACACCTGGAGCATCGCTGGAGAAATCGGGTTTGCGATGTGAGCCAGGGCTGTTTTACTCTGTGTTTGGTGGTTCTGAGGATGAGGGGAGCTACTTGGTCAAGGGTGCTCCTAAGAGTGTCATTGTAGTGATGTACAGCCAGATCAGGACAGGAAAAAGAGGAGATTGGGGACAGTGATGAGCGTAGGGAGTCTGTGAGTGAATGAGTGTTAATGGCTTGTAAATTTCTGCAGGTGTGGTAGGAAGGGGTGTGCTGGGGTGGACGAGGATTTGTGAGTGTGAATGAGAGGATATTGTGGTCAGAGAGAGGAAGAAGTGAGTTGTCAAGGTAGGAGATTGTAGTCGAACAAAGACAGATCAAGATAGATAGATAGATAGATAGATAGATAGATAGATAGATAAAAAATGTAGATGTGGGATAGATAGGTAGATATTGGATAGATAGATAGATAGATAGATAGATAGATAGATAGATAGACAGATAGATAGATAGATAAAAAAAAAAGCCAAAAGTGAAACAGCACAACAAAATACAAAATAGGTGCAACAAGCCTTCTCAGCAATTCATCCAATACTTGCCCAAGTCCATAACATGTAAAAAGGTATAGGTGGATAGAGAGATAGATAGATAGATAGATAGATAGATAGATAGATAGATAGATAGATGTCCAAAAAAGGAAGCAGCACTGCTTGAAAAAGGACTTGAACCGAAGTGTCGCCATCATGGGCTAAATAAAATAGCTGCTTATTCACAGACAGTGGTGTGCTGCTTCCTTTTTCGGACTACTACATGCAAGGTTTGGTATATGCCTGTGGAAGCTCTTTTGCACCCAGATTCTTTCCATGCTGAATGGGCTGCTCTATTTTTCTATTTCTTGGATAGATGATAGATAGATAGATAGATAGATAGATAGATAGATAGATAGATAGATATGGGATAGATAGATAGATAGATAGATAGATAGATAGATAGATATTGGATAGATAGATAGATAGATAGATAGATAGATAGATATGGGATAGATAGATAGATAGATAGATAGATAGATAGATAGATAGATAGATAGATATGGGATAGATAGACAGATAGATAGATAGATAGATAGATAGATAGGTAGGTAGATAGGTAGATATTGGATAGATAGATAGATAGATAGATAGATAGATAGATAGATAGATAGATAGATATGGGATAGATAGACAGATAGATAGGTAGGTAGATAGGTAGATATTGGATAGATAGATAGATAGAAATATATTGGTTAGATAGATAGATAGATAGATAGATAGATAGATAGATAGATAGACAGATAAATAGATAGATAGATAGATAGATAGATAGATAGATAGATAGATAGATAGATAGAAATATATTGGTTAGATAGATAGATTGATAGATAGATAGATAGATAGACAGATAAATAGATAGATATGCTAAAATGCTACAATTATCTGTCACTTACCCAGGATGCCAAGGCAGAGAGTGAGTAGGAAAGTGGACGCCATTGTCACCACAGTGTGTCCTTCACAAACTGCCAGAGCTCAGTTTGTGGAGAGATGTCTGGATTATCTTTGCCCTTTTATACAAGCACAGAGGAGCTGACTGGACAGATTTGGTCTCTGCAATGTTTACCTGATGTGTTTCTCAACATTTGAAACCTCCTCCTAGTTTTCATCCTACTAATCTCTGTAGACAAAAACGTTTGGCAAATGTCCACTCTAATGTGAATGGCTTTCTGGATTGGTCTTCTTTACTAAAGGGATTATCTCCGGGAAAAAGGAGGGAAATTCCCACTCTTCATCTTCTATTTGGCTGGGATACAAAACTGTGAAAAGGTTCCTCTGTGCAGCCACACTATGGGAAAGATTTATCGAGCTAAATGCATCAGAATTCATGCAAAATTTGTGCCATAAAAATGTACATTTTGTACGATTTGTTCAGCAAGGGTGTGTGGTCTCACTGAAAAATGGTGTGGCTTAGGCTACTTTCACACTAGCGTTTTTTGGCCTCCATCGCAATGCGTCGTTTTGGAGAAAAAACGCATCCTGAAAAAGTGCTTGCAGGATGCGTTTTTTCTCCATTAACTTGCATTAGTGACGCATTGCGACGGATTGCCACACGTCGCATCCGTCGTGCGACGGATGCGTCATGCTTTGGTGGACCGTCGGCACAAAAAAAGCTACATGTAACTTTTTTTGTGCGACGTGTCCGCCATTTCCGACCGAGCATGTCTGAATGAACTCCGCCCCCTCCTCCCCGCACCTCACAATGGGGCAGCGAATGCGTTGGAAAACAGCATCCGCTGCACCCGTTGTGCGGCGCAGACAATGCTAGCGTCGGTATGTCGGCCCAACGCACTGCGACGGGCCAAGTACGACGCTAGTGTGAAAGTAGCCTTAATGTGGAAAGAATGTGGCTTAATGACTGTCAGTATGTGCAAAGAAAAAAGCGTCAAGCTATATGAAGGGGACCACTAGATACAATGATATAAATTTTATTGATCAACTAGAGAAACACAAACACCACTCTATTAAAAGCAATTAAACCCAAAACCCAAATAAACAAAAACCCAAATAAACCATGGGTTCCACATGAGGAACCTCGCCCCCTGGACATGTGTGATGGAACAAAATAAGTGGGCGAATGCAGACAGTCTATAATGGTACATGTAGTAATAACAATAATATGTTTGTCCTAAATGGATAGATAAATAACACCGCTAAAGAAACATCACCATTAAATAGTCACACGTAAATGTACAAACATGGCACAAATCACCACATGGGTGGCAAACACTGAGTGTTTACAAATGATGCATATCTAGAAAATAGCTAAAAATAAGCATATTAAACAATGTACAGCAGAAGACAATGTCTATATCTGATGCACTCTATATACAAAAACACCTAAAAGGGAGAAAATAATCTGCTTTAAAGGTGTAACAATAAACGGATAAACCACCCACAAGGGGGAAATAGATTATACTCCAAAGGTGATTACAGACATAAACCACCCACTGCAAGAGGCCAAAGCTAGCATTGAATCACACTATATCAGGCTCCTTTAGCATAAAAGAATGCACCTAAAACAGTGGTACATCATGGTCAGGTTAGATTGTTAGATGTAAAATACATCAAATGGGTGAACCTATACATGCTTATTTGGAACGGCCCATGATTAACATGCAGTCCAAGCAAATGCCATGTGGAGAAATGTGGTACAAAAAAGAACCACACTACGGATTATAAAGAGATAGCCGTGCTAAATGAACATGACCATAGTCACCATCACCCAAAGTTTCCAGGGGGCATGTAGCTCAACGCGTGTCGCCACCAAAGTGGCTTCGTCAGGAGCAGGTGTCTGTGACCACGATTAGCAGGTATATATACAAAAAAGGTTACCAACCTTATCAAACTGATCCCTAACAGCTGAGGGAGAGGCAGCATGGAAGCAGGCAGTGAGCTCTTGGCGTGCCGGAAGCCGGAAATGACAGAATACAAGAGAATTGTGGCATGGGAGTACCAATATGGCCGCGGGCGAACACATTGCGCATGCGCCAAGCACCATGTTGTTAGGAGCACATACTTGCAGCCTAGGAGTGCCAATATGGCCGCGAACAAATACACAGCGCATGCGCGAGGCTCCGACATGGAGGGACACAAGATACAGACAGGAATGAATGGAGGGCTGCGAAAAAAATAATAAAACTCCGCGGACACGAATACCAAATTATGCCTTAAGATGGACAAACGACGATAATATGTGCAAGAAAATTGTGGCTTAAGTACAACAACATAGCCGCGAGCGAGCATACTGCGCATGCACCAGGCTCCATATAAATAGGGGCACGAAGTTGTAGCTTCAAAGTGCCAATATGGCTACAAACAGATTGACTGCGCAAGCGTAAGGCTCCAGATTAGAGGGAGCGCAAAATATATACAAGAAGTTAATTGATTACTATGCATGCGCCGAAACCAAATTGTACAGTAAATTGGAAGACAAATGGCTACATGGCTTAATGAGTGCACTAAAAAAATGTGCGAAGCCTCAAAATGTCACAAAAAGTTTTTAAAACTCAACGTTGAGCTAAACTTTTGATGTTTTTACTCCAGTCCTGACAAGCTCACCCAACTTTTAAAAAAGTAAGCAGAGCAGGGGTGGGATGGGGTGTGATCAAAAGTGCCAAAACAATTAAAGATAATTTACGCCACTAAAATGGCATAAGTTTTGCTAGGAAACCACCTAACTTCTAAAGGTGTCACACGTCAGTTGAAAGATGTGCTAAATCTTTAAGAGGCAGATTACTCTTAGGGTACCGTCACACAGTGCAATTTTGATCGCTACGACGGCACGATTCGTGATGTTCCAGCGATGCATTTACGATATCGTAGTGTCTGACACGCTACTGCGATCCGGATCCCCGCTGAGAATCGTACGTCGTAGCAGATCGTTTGAAACTTTCTTTCGTCGTCTAGTGTCCCGCTGTGGCGGCATGATTGCATTGTGTGACACAGGTTGTATACGATGTGCGCACAGTAACCAACGGCTTCTACATCGCAAATACGTCATGAAATTATCGCTCCAGCGCCGTGTATTGCAACGTGTGACCGCAGTATACGACGCTGGAGCGATACTTATACGACGCTGCAACGTCACGAATCGTGCCGTCGTAGCGATGAAAATGGCACTGTGTGACGGTACCCTTAATGAATTTGGTGCATCCTTGTATAATGTGGTGGGACACCATCTTGGGTGTCAGGTCCGAGCATTCCTACATGAACAGTTTCCTGGAAAGTGGATTGGTCATCGTGGGCTAGTTCAATGGCCACCAAGGTCTCCCGATCTGCCCCCTTAGACTTTTATCTTTGGGGTCATGTGAAGACAATTGTCTATGCTGTGAAGATACGAGATGTGCAGCATCTGAAGCAACACATACTGGAAACCTGTGATAGCATTTCTTCTATGGTGTTGCTATCAGTGTGTCAAGAGTGGGAGAAGAGGGTTGCATTGTCAATCCAACACACTGGGCAGCAGTTTGAACACATTTTATGAGTGGTCATAAACTTGTAAATAAGTCATGAAAGAATAAAGTTATGTTAAAACCAAGCACACCATTGTTTTCCTTGTGAAATTCTCAATAACTTTGATGTGTCACATGACCCTCTTCCTATTGAAAAAAATAAAGTTGGATCCAAAATGGCCGACTTCAAAATGGCCACCATGGTCACCACCCATCTTGAAAAGTTTTCCCCCTCCCATATACTAATGTGCCACAAACAGGAAGTTGATTGTTATGACCCCAATGGCAGAGGGTCTCAGAAATAGTTACCAAGTCTGCAAACACAAAAACCAGCTCATAGGGCAGTGGTAACTGGGCTGACCATATATCTAATCCTAGCACCACAACTAACAGCAGCCGGGGAACGTGCCTACGTTGATTCTAGACGTCTCGCGCCAGCCGGAGAACTAACTAACCCTAGAAGGGAAAAGAAAGACCTTTCTTGCCGCCAGAGATAAAGACCCCAAAAGTTGGATACAAGCCCCCAACAAATAATAACGGTGAGGTAAGAGGAAAAGACAAACGTAAGAATGAGCTAGGTATTTAGCAAAGAGAGGCCCACTAGCTAATAGCAGAATATAGTAAGATAACTTATATGGTCAGCAAAAACCCTATCAAAAATATCAACGCTGGAAATTCAAGAACCCCCGAACCGTCTAACGGCCCGGGGGGAGAACACCAGCCCCCTAGAGCTTCCAGCAAGGTCAGGAATCACATTTAATACAAGCTGGACAAAAATGAGAGCAAGCAAATAACCAAAAAACAAAGAAGCAAGACTTAGCTTAATTTTGCACGAACCAGGACCAGCAGACAGGAGCAAACAGAAAGGATCTGATTACAACGATGCCAGGCACTGGACTAAGGATCCATGAGGTTTATATAGCAACACCCCTGGACTAACGACCCAGGTGGGTGCAAACTGAGGGAAGAAAATCCCAGAGTCATATCACTAGTAACCACCAGAGGGAGCCAAAAAGTCTAATTCACAACAGTACCCCCCCCCCTTAAAGAGGGGTCACCGAACCCTCACTACGACCACCAGGGCGATCAGGATGAGCAACGTGAAAGGCACTAACTAAATCGGCCGCATGCACATCAGAGGCAACCACCCAGGAATTATCCTCCTGACCATAGCCCTTCCACTTGACCAGATACTGAAGCCTCCGTCTGGAGAGACGAGAATCCAAGATCTTCTCCACCACGTACTCCAACTCGCCCTCAACCAACACCAGAGCAGGAGGCTCAACAGAAGGAACCACAGGCACAACGTAGCACCGCAACAAAGACCTATGGAACACGTTGTGAATGGCAAGCGACACCGGAAGATCCAAGCGAAAGGAAACTGGATTAAGGATTTCCAATATCTTGTAAGGACCGATGAAGCGAGGCTTAAATTTAGGAGAGGAGACCTTCATAGGAACAAATCGAGAAGACAGCCATACCAAATCCCCAACACGAAGTCGGGGACCCACACCGCGGCGGCGGTTGGCAAAACGCTGAGCCTTCTCCTGTGACAACTTCAAGTTGTCCACCACATGATTCCAGATCTGCTGCAACCTATCCACCACAGAATCCACCCCAGGACAGTCAGAAGGTTCCACATGTCCCGAGGAAAAACGAGGATGGAAACCAGAGTTGCAGAAAAATGGCGAAACCAAAGAAGCGGAACTAGCCCGATTATTAAGGGCAAACTCAGCCAACGGCAAGAAGGTCACCCAATCATCCTGATCTGCCGAAACAAAACACCTCAAATAAGCCTCCAGAGTCTGATTAGTTCGCTCCGTTTGTCCATTAGTCTGAGGATGAAAGGCAGACGAGAACGACAAATCAATGCCCATCCTAGCACAAAAGGATCGCCAGAACCTGGAAACAAACTGGGATCCTCTGTCAGACACAATATTCTCAGGAATGCCGTGTAAACGAACCACATTCTGAAAGAACACAGGAACCAGATCGGAAGAGGAAGGCAGCTTAGGCAAAGGCACCAAATGGACCATTTTAGAAAAGCGATCACATACCACCCAGATGACAGACATGCCCTGAGACACCGGGAGATCAGAAATGAAATCCATGGAAATGTGTGTCCAAGGCCTCTTCGGGACAGGCAAGGGCAAGAGCAACCCGCTGGCACGAGAACAGCAAGGCTTAGCTTGAGCACAAGTCCCACAGGACTGCACAAATGACCGCACATCCCGTGACAAGGAAGGCCACCAAAAGGACCTAGCCACCAGATCTCTGGTGCCAAAAATTCCCGGATGACCTGCCAACACCGAGGAATGAACCTCGGAAATGACTCTGCTGGTCCACTTATCAGGAACAAACAGTCTGTCAGGTGGACAAGAGTCAGGTCTACCAGCCTGAAATCTCTGCAACACGCATCGCAAATCAGGAGAAATGGCTGACAAAATAACTCCTTCTTTAAGAATACCAACAGGTTCTACGACTCCAGGAGAGTCAGGCACAAAGCTCCTTGAAAGAGCATCAGCCTTCACATTCTTTGAACCTGGTAAATACGAGACCACAAAGTCAAAACGGGAGAAAAACAATGACCAGCGGGCCTGTCTAGGATTCAGGCGTTTAGCAGACTCGAGATACATCAAATTTTTGTGATCAGTCAAGACCACCACACGATGCTTAGCACCTTCGAGCCAATGACGCCACTCCTCAAATGCCCACTTCATGGCCAGCAACTCCCGATTGCCAACATCATAATTCCGCTCAGCAGGCGAAAACTTCCTAGAGAAGAAAGCACATGGTCTCATTACCGAGCAACCAGGGCCTCTCTGTGACAACACGGCCCCTGCCCCAATCTCCGAAGCATCCACTTCGACCTGAAAGGGAAGTGAGACATCAGGCTGGCACAAAAGAGGCGCTGAAGTAAACCGGCGCTTCAACTCTTGGAACGCCTCCACGGCTGCAGGAGCCCAGTTAGCAACATCAGAACCTTTCTTGGTCATATCCGTCAAAGGTTTAACAACGCTAGAAAAATTAGCGATAAAACGACGGTAGAAGTTAGCAAAACCCAAGAACTTCTGAAGACTCTTAACTGACGTGGGTTCAGTCCAATCATGAATAGCTCGGACCTTGACTGGGTCCATCTCCACAGCAGAAGGGGAAAAAATAAACCCCAAAAAGGGAACCTTCTGTACTCCAAAGAGACACTTTGAGCCCTTAACAAACAACGCATTCTCACGCAAAACCTGAAACACCATCCTGACCTGCTCCACATGTGAGTCCCAATCTTCAGAGAAAACCAGAATATCATCCAGATAAACAATCATAAATTTATCCAGATACTTCCGGAAAATATCATGCATAAAGGACTGAAACACTGAGGGGGCATTAGAGAGCCCAAAAGGCATCACCAAGTACTCAAAATGACCTTCGGGCGTATTAAATGCAGTCTTCCATTCATCTCCTTGCTTAATGCGCACAAGATTGTACGCACCACGTAGATCTATCTTGGTGAACCACTTGGCACCTTTAATTCGGGCAAACAAGTCCGACAACAGAGGCAAAGGATACTGAAATTTAACAGTGATTTTATTCAGAAGACGATAGTCAATACAAGGTCTCAAAGATCTGTCCTTCTTGGCCACAAAAAAGAATCCCGCACCAAGAGGGGAAGAGGATGGACGGATATGCCCCTTCTCCAGAGACTCCTTGATATACGAACGCATTGCGGCATGCTCAGGTACAGACACGGGGAACGTGCCTACGTTGATTCTAGACGTCTCGCGCCAGCCGGAGAACTAACTAACCCTAGAAGGGAAAAGAAAGACCTTTCTTGCCTCCAGAGATAAAGACCCCAAAAGTTGGATACAAGCCCCCAACAAATAATAACGGTGAGGTAAGAGGAAACCGGCGCTTCAACTCTTGGAACGCCTCCACGGCTGCAGGAGCCCAGTTAGCAACATCAGAACCTTTCTTGGTCATATCCATCAAAGGTTTAACAACGCTAGAAAAATTAGCGACAAACGTAAGAATGAGCTAGGTATTTAGCAAAGAGAGGCCCACTAGCTAATAGCAGAATATAGTAAGATAACTTATATGGTCAGCAAAAACCCTATCAAAAATATCCACGCTGGAAATTCAAGAACCCCCGAACCGTCTAACGGCCCGGGGGGAGAACACCAGCCCCTTAGAGCTTCCAGCAAGGTCAGGAATCACATTTAATACAAGCTGGACAAAAATGAGAGCAAGCAAATAACCAAAAAACAAAGAAGCGAGACTTAGCTTAATTTTGCACGAACCAGGACCAGCAGACAGGAGCAAACAGAAAGGATCTGATTACAACGATGCCAGGCACTGGACTAAGGATCCATGAGGTTTATATAGCAACACCCCTGGACTAACGACCCAGGTGGGTGCAAACTGAGGGAAGAAAATCCCAGAGTCATATCACTAGTAACCACCAGAGGGAGCCAAAAAGTCTAATTCACAACAGCTGATATCACCAACCATTCCCATTTTATTTAGGTGTATCCATATAAATGGCCCACCCTGTAGATTTAGTCACAAGAAAAAATATCACTATATCTGTGCACAGGTTTTTTGTGATATTGCAGCTTCACCTCATTTACGCTGAGCAATAACATCTTTGATGCTAGTGTAATGCAGGTGTCTGGATGCAACGCACGGGGGCACGAGACGGTGCATCTGGCGGGCCATGCTGGACAGAATAAGACAGCTCTCCCCATTTCCTGACACTATTGGTGACAGACTCTATGCAAAGACATTGCGGATTTAGTCTCTGCCTGTCCCTCTTGTTCCCAAAGCAAGAATCCCAAGCAGCTTCCAACTGGTTGGTTTCTTCCTTTGGCCATGTCATCTGCTCCCAGGTAGCATATTGCTATGGATTTCATCACTGATCTGCCAGTATTGGCTGGGATTACAGTCATCTAGGTGGCTGTGGATCACTTCTCCAAGATGGCCCACTTCACTCTGCTACCCGGCCTTCCATCTGCGCCAGTGCTGGCAAAGGAATTTATTCTACATAATTTCCATCTCCATGGTCTACAGCTCCATATTGTCTCAGACAGAGGCATTCAGTTTACCTCTTGCTTCTGGAGAGCTACCATCCTCAATCCAATGGCCAGGTAGAACGGGTCAATCAGATCCTGACTAATTTCCTCCGCACTTTTATCAATGCTCACCATAGTGACTGTGCTGAACTCCTGCCTTGGGCCAAATTCTCATTCAAAAACCATGTGAGAGAATCTTTGTCATGGTTCCACCCCTCAGTGTGTCTGGGATGCAGTTACTGACAGCTTGGCCGTCCAATCTGGTATAGGGGGGTGCTGAAGTTGTCAGTACTTTGATTGACAGCTTGGCCATTCAATCTGGTACAGGGGCATGCTGAGCTGTCAGTGCGCTGATTGACAGCTCGACTATCCAATCTGAGACTGTGATACGTTGGCTTTCCCCAAGTATTCATTACTCCAGGTAATTGCCATTCTTCTTAACTGAGTTGTATCTCCCAGAACTTTGCCAACTTTGTACATTCAGCTTGTTAGGTTTGTTCTCCTGTGCCTTGAGTTCTATATGCTTGATCTGTTGCCTGACCTTGGACTTCATTCTGACCATCCGCCTGTTTAACCCCTTCAGCTCTGATTCGTTATCCTCCCAGTACTCTGACCTCGCTACGTTACCTGACTATGCTTTTGTCTCTTCCTTCTGTTTATGACATACCCTCCTGGCTTCTGTCCTTGGACTCCTTGACTATACTGAAGTGAGTAGTGTCACAATCTTCTGCCAAATCTCTTTTTTTGTGGTTTACGGTCAACACCCCAAAATCCTATTTCCTGTATCTACCATCTCTGATATTCCTGCTGCTAATTCCCTCGTCTAGAGCTTTTTGGATATCTGGGAGGACAATAAGTCATCCTAATCAAAATCATCTGAGCAGAAGAAAAGACATGCGGTCAAGAAACGTCTGGATTTGCACCTGCTTCATCTTGGAGATAAGGTCTGGCTTTCAGCTAAGTATGTCCCTCTTAAGATACCCTCCTATAAATTTTGTCTTTGCTACATTGGTCCCTTCGAGGTGTTGAGACAAATTAATTTCTGTAGCCTAAAAACTCAAAGTCCAGGCCTCCTTACGAATCCTCAAATTCCTTCCATGTGTCTCTTCTCAAATTTATTATCCTCAGTTCTTTCTTCAAAGATCCTGCCACCATGCCTGCTCCAGTCAGGACCGAAGATGTTTACGAGGTAGAGAACATTATAGCCACCAAGAGGGTAAGAGGAAAAGCCTTTTTCCGTGTGGATTTGAAGGGGTTTGGTCCTGAGGAGAGGTCCTGGGAGCCCAGAGAGAACATCCATGCCCCTCTATTCCTGGAGAGATTCATATGGGCTTGAAAAACATGGGGGCATAAAAGGTGGGTACTGTAGCACCGGCATCTCTGCCTCCTGCCCACTCCTCCTGCAGAGACACCGGCGTACTCACCACCGAGGCTCCCATCCTGATCTGTCTCCTTCTTCTGGGTCTTCAGCTGCCTGGGTTGTGTACAGGTCCCCAGGCACTGTGTTTAGGGCAAGCGCACACTTCCCCTCTCTTAAAGAGTCAGTGCGTGCCCTCAGCTAATTGCTGGAGGACACTTACTATTTAAGACATCTCCTCCAGCAAGTTTATTTCCTAAAACACTCTTGTTAATTCTCAGGTCCCAGTGCTCATATCCCCATATAATTGCCTGTCTATCAGATGTGTCTGCCTGCCTCCTATCAGCTGTCCCCGCCGGCCTGTCTATCAGCTGTGCCAGTGTTTTTATGTTCATCAGCCGGTCCAAGTTCACACCTGCCAGTGCTCTTCTACTCTTCAGAAGGTCCAGTCTGCACCTGTCAGCGCGTTTCCCTACGTCAACCGGTCTTGTAAGAATCTGTGATTCCTGTGTTCCTTCAGTGCCTGCCTGCATCTACCATACCTTCCTTTGGACCATCTCAACTACCCGTCCCTAGGGGGTCAGCTGCCATATTCCCAAGATCAGTCCTGAAGTAGCACCTGGTCCAACTCCTTAGTCCCTCCTCAGATTACAGCATCGTCAGCTGCCATGTGTCCATGGTCAGATTTGCTGACGAACCTAGTCACGCCACTCAAGGCTTTCCTTAGTCTTTTTATGCCGTGGTTCCACCACCCAGCCTGTTACAATTTTAGTTTGGTTTGCCATTAAAAGGTATCATAACTACAAGTGTATCTTGTTTTTCCCATTAAAAGCATTCTTTTTTCAACTGGCTAACACCAGTACCAAACCCTTTTTTCCTCCACATCGAAGCATGTCACTGGACTTCCAATTGAACACTGGTTCATGAGTTCTCAGCCATGGAAGACCTAAGAGAAGGGGTGAAAAAATGTCAACCAGCACATAGAAAGCAATTTTCTCTGAATGGAGTGATCCTGTCTGGAGCTCAACAGGTTCAGTGATGACTTGAACGACTTCAGGTATGTCCTTCCCTTCAACAGATGACACTCAGTAGAATCTAAAGACCGGGTGTGTTGGAGTTAGGGGTGTGGTTAGGGTTGGGATTAGGGTTAGGGGTGTGTTGGGGTTAGGGATGTGGTTGGGATTAGAGTTAGGGGCATGTTCGGGTTAGGGGTGTGGTTAGGGTTATGGTTAAAATACAAAATGAGAAAAAAGTGAAGCGCACTCACCGGTGATGAACCAACGAATTTATTCAGACATAAATTATGTGCTGCAGGGAGGGTTGTGAACACCCATGGATGACGGCCATTTCGTGCTTAAAGCACTTCAACAGGCCCTATGACGGGAGGAAGTGAGGTGGGTCTTTTAACCTGTAAGGTCTTCTGACCCCTCCCTCCTCACACGTCGCCATGGCAAAATAACCACTAACCGGAAAACAAGTGAATGACAAGTGAAATGACATACATGTAAAAAGATTAAAACCAATTACATGTCACAACAAATTCACCTCAAAAGTACAAACTGTTCAATATCAAAACCTTTTACAGAAAAACCGACATATCAATTTTTTCATTGAACCCTATTGGTCCTGATGCGTCTGCGCGCAAAATCCACCTAGCTTCATTTCTCAGCAGAATACGATGAAGGTTTCCTCCTTCCTGCGGCAAGGAGACTTTTTCTAACCCTGCAAAACGTAAGACTTGAGCATTACCTTCATGTTGTTCTCTTATATGTTTAATTAAACGGGGCACTCCTTTTCCTGTACGTATAGAATTGAAATGTTCTCTGAAACGAACAAATAGCGGTCAAATTGTCTTGCCAATGTAAAAAAATCCACATGGGCAATGCAAGATATAAACGACATGTGTTGTTCTGCAGGAGATAAAATCCCGGACTGTATGGAAAATAGGGCCAACTTTTACTGAAGTTCCTATGGAATGATAACTACAGAAATTACAGTGACCGCACTTAAAGAAGTAACCAATTACTCTGCGAAGACACTATTCTGTTATGGACTAGGCAATCTCTAATACTTTTACTGCGGCAGCAAGCAAATAGAGGACCTCTTTCTACCATTTCTTTTAAATCGGGATCCTGATTTAGAATCTGCCAGTTTTTTCTGACCGCAGCCCTAATTTGTGTATCCATTGGACCATATTTGAAACAGAATACAAATTTTTTCTCTTTTTTTGTCTCTTTTTTTGTTGGTATTCCATCAGAAATTGTTGCTTTCTCTAATGCCACATTTAAGATAGATTGGGGATAACCTCTATTCTCAAACCTTCTGTACAATTCTTGGGATTGTTTTATAAAACCGCTAGCGCTATTATTTATTCTTTTGACCCTTAAAAATTGACTATAAGGCAGAGCTCGTTTGGTATATGGGGGATGAGCACTATCAAAATGTAAAAGAGAATTTGAAGAAGACGGCTTGTGGTATACTTCTGTACGTAATCCTTCTGTATCCACCTTTAAACCTACATCTAAGAGCACCAATTCTGCTCCACCGAAATGAAAAGTGAATTTCATGTTCATGGTGTTGGAATACTCCAGGTATTCTACAAATTGTGCAAACACCTCCTGGTCCCCATCCCACACCATGAACATGTCATCCACAAATCTTGCATAAAATTTAATATGTTTTAAATAGGGGTTATTAGAAGAGTAAATGTATCTATCCTCAAATACAGCCAGAAAGAGGTTAGCCAGGGTACATGCGACAGGAGTACCCATGGCTGTACCCTCTGTCTGTCTGTACCAAGTATTGTCAAACTTGAACATGTTATTCTTTAGAATAAATGAGAGACCCTCACATATAAAGGATATGGTATCATCATCTGTAGGTGTGCTTTTTAAAACCTCTCTTATAGCTTCTATTCCTAGATTTTGTGGAATCCTAGTGTAGAGCCTTTCAATATCTATTGAGGCCAGGGAAAAGCTTGTGCAGTGCCCCAGAGTCCTGGTCGTTGCAGTAATGTCGCTCTGCCACTAAGGGGAGTGATGTTACGTCTGATTGCACTAAAGGAGTTCACCTGATCAGGTAACACACACTACACTTCACACTCCGGCCACCAGGGGGGGTGGTTCTATCTAGTAGGCCACTCCTCACACTCTGGTAAAACTGGGGGTTGGACAGGAAGAGGAGAGAGAAGTAACTGGGAAGAGCTAGTGAGAGGACCTGTCAGGGATGGGATCCTGGCAGACTCCTAAGAACAGAACTAACCAGTGAACAACGGGAATACAGTAAAGAGGAATTAGGACCAGAAGGAGTCGTGCTGTTAGACCGAGGCAACATCCTTCTGAGGCGCAAACAGTCGGTGGCCGGAACGCCGAGCAAGTAAGAGACTCTAAGTACTACTGCAAACCACGGCCGGACAGCCAATTATAGGTTGGCTGTCTCACACAAATCACCTAAGCAGACAACGGAGGCAGCTGCGGGAGAGGGGTGACTCTAGGGTCCCGGAAGAACTCCAGGCCTACCCCGTCATACGGGTGCGTCCTACCATATCACCTGGGGGACGGAGAGAACGAACACGAGAAACAGACACAACAGTTGTGAGGACTATCCCGGGAGCTCAGCAGGGAAGAACTACAACACCCAGCGCTAGAAGGTAGACACTGATTCCCACCTGTAAAGGGAACTCCTGATGTGCCCTTGGACCGGCCGGTCTTTGACAGCCCTGTTGACAGCGCTCTGGACTGAGGACTCTAAAACCTTCAGTAAAGAGGTAAAGAGACTGCAACCTGGTGTCCTTGTTATTTACTACGACCCACACTGCACCGCAACATCACCCCATCCACATCTATTACTGTACGCCCCTCAGCAGGGTCACGGACCGGGTCTAGCCACCGTGACAACCCCAGAGCAGAGACTCAGAGGCCCGGTACCGGGTACCCCTCGGCCCTGCGGCAGTGGGGGCGCTACAACTTGGCGTCACGAACAGGATCTACTTAAGCCTGAGGAATCGGGTCATGTGTGCCTTGGAACTGTGATTTATTGTGCTTGGACTGTAACTTATTGCACAGACTGTGCGTCGACAATTGCCGCCAAGAGTTCCCGCCACGATTCGCCATCGCAGTGTGCGGAGGGAGGAGCCACAGCTTTGTGGGCGGAACCGGCCAAAAGAAGCACGGAACGAGAAAGCGCGGTAACGTGCTGATCCCGGAAGAGGAACCCCGATCTCCAGCAGGTTAGTGGAGGAAGGGCCAGCCATGTCCGAGTCAGGAGGAGCGGAGGAGGAGGCCGCAACCGGGGACGCAGGGGCACCTCCGGGCCCCACAGCGGGCGAAGCCGTGGCCCTAATACCACCACCGGTTGCCGCAGAACCCGCTGCCCCCAGCAGTCAGTCGGACACTGCCGCTACCACAAAAGCCATAATGCCCTTCTCTATGCCGTACCTGCCCGGAGCGACCTGGCTCCCGCGATACTCTGGGGAGTCGCATACATTCACTGACTTTAAGGAAGGGCTCTGCAGCCTGCTCGAGTTCTATCCCCTGACAGAGCCTCAGAAGGTTCATATGATAACCGGCCAACTCTTTGGGGCGGCTCTGAGAGAATTGAAGTCCTGGCCCGCCGAGGATAAGGGAACTGCACAGCAGATTTTTGCAAAGCTTAAAGCCACCTTCGATACTCGCACTGCTACAGAAATTAAACTGACTTTCTATGGATGCAAACAGAGACCGCAGGATAGCTTACGGGACTATGCCCTTAATCTCCAGGAGGCGATGCGGGCCATTAAGCAGAGTGACCCCGGCAGCATGCAGGATGAGGATAAACTCCTGAAGGAGCGGTTCATTGAGGGGCTCCTGTGCAGTCACCAGCAGGGCCAATTGCATTTCCTGGCCATGCAAAATCCAGACTTGACTTTTGCGCAATTCAAAGATAAAGCTATCCAGGCATTGCAGGAGCGACAACTCAGCCGTGCAGCACCTCCCCGGCGTCCCACTCTCACATACCACCAGGAGGTGGCGTCGGATGCCCCAGTTGCCGCCGAGGCCGATGCCCAGAGCCTAGAGGACGACTCCCCTGCAGGACTTCGCCTCCAGATGCAGGAGCTAACCAAGAGCGTTGCTGCCCTGGCCCGGACGGTGCAGTCCCTACAGGAGGCCCCCAAGGAGAAAATCCAGTTGGCCTCCAGACCAGAGGATGTCCCTTGGATGCGACAGAGGAGGACTCCGCCGACCAGAGGCCGGAACGACGATCGCTTCCACCAGGACGGACGACCCATCTGCCGCCGCTGTCACCAGGTGGGCCACCTTGCAAGGTACTGTCCTTTAAACGAGCAACCCCTGGGGCAAAGGGCCAACCCCCAGGAGTAGGACGGTCAGGCCCGCAGCATTGGAGAACCAAGTACATTGGAGGACGACCAGTTCTCCCTGTAGTGGTTGATGGAATCCCCTTGAACGCTTTGCTGGACACCGGTTCTCAGGTGACGACTTTACCTTACGTGCTTTATAGACGGTATTGGGAGGACACCGGTATTACTCGTGGCCCTGACAATGATTTCACCATAATAGCCAGTAATGGTCAGCCGTTGCCACAAGTGGGGTATAAGGAGGTCACCATCAAGGTGGGGCGGGTGGAATTGAAAGCCCAAGGGATTGTGATTGTTGATATTGACCGTCGAGAATGTAATCCCATGATGACTCTTGGTACTAATGTTATAGAAAATTGTCTTGCAGAAGTTATTGTTTTATTGCAACAGGTGGCAGAAACCGCTGGCCACAGTGAGCAACGTGCCCTGCAGAAGGAAATCAGAGCTCTGATGCAGAGACAGCAGGTAGAGCTGACTGGTGGTGAGATTGGTCGTGTCACTGTGAGTGATTCAAACCCCATCGCGATACCCCCCAGGAGTGAAATGTTAATATGGTGTCGGGCAGCCATAGGCCTCAGGGGAAAGGACTACCAGGCCTTGGTAGAACCCGTATATTCAGACAATAGGCCTACTATTCTGACAGCCCGGGGGGTGGTCGACGTTCGCCAGGGGAGAGTGCCCGTACGTGTCCTCAATTGTGGGGAGGAAGAGGTTCACCTCACCAAGTATGCCACGCTTGCCAAATTGTTCACTGTTAATAATAGTGTGATACAGACACCTGAACCCTTGGTCCCATCAAACGTGGCGGAGGACAACGGTTCTGCAGAGCACTCGAAAGACTGGTGTCAGGAATTGCATGTGGGCACTGACTCTACCCCATCCCATCAAAAGCAGGGGGCCTACAGGGTGGTACACGAGTACGAGCAGGTATTCAGCAAACACCCCTTAGTTTTTGGGCAGGTGAAAGGGATCCAACACCATATCCCCACGAGAGATCACCGACCCATAAAAGAGAGATATCGCCCTGTACCCCCAGCTCATTACCAGTGTGCCAAGGACATGTTGCGGGAAATGAAGGAGGCTGGGGTGGTGAGAGACAGCTGTAGCCCCTGGGCAGCTCCGTTAGTCCTTGTTAAAAAGAAAGATGGTACAATGAGAATGTGTGTTGATTACAGGCAGTTGAATCGCATTACACATAAGGACACATACCCACTGCCCAGGATAGAGGAGTCTCTGGCTGCCTTAAAATCTGCTAACTATTTCTCTACCTTAGATCTCACCAGTGGATACTGGCAGGTTCCTGTAGCAGAGGCGGACAAAGAGAAGACGGCCTTCACGACACCAATGGGTCTCTGCGAATTCAATTACATGCCCTTCGGATTGTGCAATGCTTCCGGAACGTTCCAGCGGATGATGGAGTGCTGCCTGGGACACATGAACTTCGAAACCGTGCTGCTGTATTTGGATGATGTCATTGTCTTCTCTAAGACCTACGAAGACCATCTGAAGCACCTGGCCGAGGTGTTTGAAGCACTGTCCAACTTTGGCTTAAAGGTGAAACCGTCCAAGTGTCATCTGCTGAAACCTAAAGTGCAGTACCTGGGCCATGTGGTGAGCGCTGAAGGAGTAGCCCCAGACCCCGACAAGGTCACGGTGATCAAGGACTGGCCAAAGCCCAGTGACCTTCACGAAGTCCGGCAGTTCCTCGGGCTGGTAGGCTATTACCGGAGGTTCATTAAGGACTTTACCAAGAAGGCCGCACCCTTGCAAAACCTGTTGGTGGGCCAACCAAAGAGGACCAAGGGGAGGAGCACCCCCTTTGATTGGAACGAGGAGCTGGAGGGATCCTTCACTTGTTTGAAGTCGGCACTGACAGGAGAAGAGGTACTGGCTTACCCCAAATACGACCAACCGTTCGTGCTGTACACAGATGCCAGCAATGTGGGATTAGGAGCCGTGCTGTCCCAGGTCCAGAAAGGCAAAGAAAGGGTGATCGCTTACGCCAGCAGGAAACTCCATCCCACGGAAAGAAACCCTGATAACTACAGTTCCTTTAAGCTGGAATTCCTTGCCATCGTCTGGGCAGTGACAGAGAGGTTCAAACACTACCTGGCCTCCGCGAAATTCACCGTCTTCACGGATAACAATCCGCTAACGCATCTGGATACTGCCAAACTCGGGGCCTTGGAACAGCGGTGGATGGCCCGGCTGTCCAACTATGATTTCACCATCAAGTACCGGGCAGGACACAAGAATGCCAATGCCGATGCCTTGTCCCGAATGCCCAACTTGCCAGAAACGGGAGAAGACCCGGAGGCACTTGAAGAGGTGGAGCTGCCTGCATTCCATCGCCCCAAAGCCACTCAGAACTCTCATCATGTGAAGAACAGGTACAGAAACCAACCGGATGCCACGCTGAATCCCCTGCCTGTCATGGTTCCCAATGGCAAGGGAACGTCAGAGAACATAAATAACAGAACAGCTCTTGGGTGATGGAATCTCGAGCTGACCGTGAGCTAAACCTACCACACAACTAACAGTGGCCGGGTGGCGTACCTACGTTTTATCCCTAGACGCCTAGCGCCAGCCGGAGGACTAACTAACCCTAATAGAGGAAAAGACAGACCTGGCTTACCTCTAGGGAAATTCCCCCAAAAAGGAGACAGAAGCCCCCCACATATATTGACGGTGAGTTCAGAGGAAAAGACATACGCAGTATGAAGGTAGGTTCAGCAAAGCGAGGTCCGCTTACTAGATAGCCAGAAGATACAATAGGGAACTTCACGGTCAGCTGAAAACCCTATTAAAATACCATCCCGAAATTACTTTAAGACTCATGTGTCAACTCATGACACCGGAGTGGCAATTTCGGCCCACAAGAGCTTCCAGCTACAGAAAAATAACACAACTGTGAACTGGAACAAAAATGCAAAACAAACTTAGGACTAAGAGTCCAACTTAGCTGATAGTAGTCTAGAAGCAGGAACATGCAACAGGAAGGCTCTGGTTACATTGATGGCCGGCACTAGAATAACTGAGCAGCAAGTTTAAATAGGATACTCCCATATCCTGATGGAAACAGGTGAACAGAGAAAGTGAAGCACACAAGTCCAGTACCACCAGTGACCACCGGGGGAGCCCAAAAACCAAATTCACAACAGTACCCCCCCCTCAAGGAGGGGGCACCGAACCCTCACAAGAACCACCAGGGCGATCAGGATGAGCCCTATGAAAGGCACGGACCAAATCAGAGGCATGAACATCAGAGGCTGTCACCCAAGAATTATCCTCCTGACCGTAGCCCTTCCACTTGACCAGATACTGAAGTTTCCGTCTGGAAACACGGGAGTCCAAGATCTTCTCCACAACGTACTCCAATTCACCCTCAACCAACACCGGAGCGGGAGGCTCAACGGAAGGCACAACCGGTACCTCATACCTGCGCAATAATGACCGATGGAAGACATTATGGATAGAAAAAGATGCTGGGAGGTCCAATCGAAAGGACACGGGGTTAAGAATCTCCAAAATCTTATACGGGCCGATGAACCGAGGCTTAAACTTAGGAGAAGAAACCCTCATAGGGACAAAACGAGAAGACAACCACACCAAATCCCCAACACGAAGACGAGGACCAACACGACGACGGCGGTTAGCAAAATGCCGAGTCTTCTCCTGGGACAACTCCAAATTGTCCACCACCTGTCCCCAAATCCGATGCAACCTATCCACCACAGTATCCACTCCAGGACAATCCGAAGACTCCACCTGACCGGAAGAAAAACGAGGATGAAACCCCGAATTGCAAAAGAAAGGAGAAACCAAAGTGGCAGAACTAGCCCGATTATTGAGGGCAAACTCCGCCAACGGCAAAAAGGCAACCCAGTCATCCTGATCCGCGGACACAAAACACCTCAAATAAGTCTCCAAGGTCTGATTAGTTCGCTCAGTCTGGCCATTAGTCTGAGGATGGAACGCAGACGAAAAAGACAAATCAATGCCCATCCTAGCACAGAACGCCCGCCAAAATCTAGACACGAACTGGGTCCCCCTGTCAGAAACGATATTCTCCGGAATACCATGCAAGCGAACCACATTTTGAAAAAACAGAGGAACCAACTCGGATGAGGAAGGCAACTTAGGCAAGGGCACCAAATGAACCATCTTTGAAAAACAGTCACACACCACCCAGATGACAGACATTTTCTGAGAAACAGGGAGATCAGAAATAAAATCCATAGAGATGTGAGTCCAAGGCCTCTTCGGAATAGGCAAAGATAACAACAATCCGCTAGCCCGAGAACAACAAGGTTTGGCCCGAGCACAAACATCACAAGACTGCACAAAAACTCGTACATCTCGAGACAGGGAAGGCCACCAGAAGGACCTAGCCACCAAATCCCTGGTACCAAAGATCCCGGGATGACCTGCCAACACAGAAGAATGAACCTCCGAGATGACTCTACTGGTCCAATCATCAGGAACAAACAGTCTACCAGGCGGGCAACGATCAGGTCTATCCGCCTGAAACTCCTGCAAAGCCCGTCGCAGGTCTGGGGAAACAGCAGATAATATCACCCCATCCTTAAGGATACCTGTAGGTTCAGAATCACCAGGGGAATCAGGCTCAAAACTCCTAGAAAGGGCATCCGCCTTCACATTTTTAGAACCTGGTAAGTATGAGACCACAAAATTAAACCGAGAGAAAAACAACGACCAGCGCGCCTGTCTAGGATTCAGGCGCCTGGCAGACTCAAGATAAATCAAATTCTTGTGATCGGTCAATACCACCACCTGATGTCTAGCCCCCTCAAGCCAATGACGCCACTCCTCAAAAGCCCACTTCATAGCCAAAAGCTCCCGATTACCAATATCATAATTTCGCTCAGCGGGCGAAAATTTTCGAGAAAAGAACGCACAAGGTCTCATCACGGAGCAGTCGGAACTTTTCTGCGACAAGACCGCCCCAGCTCCGATCTCGGAAGCATCGACCTCAACCTGAAGAGGAAGAGTAACATCAGGCTGACGCAACACAGGGGCGGAAGAAAAGCGGCGCTTAAGCTCCCGAAAGGCCTCCACAGCAGCAGGGGACCAATCAGCAACATCAGCACCCTTTTTGGTCAAATCAGTCAAAGGTTTAGCAACATCAGAAAAACCAGTTATAAATCGACGATAAAAATTAGCAAAGCCCAAAAATTTCTGAAGGCTCTTAAGAGAAGAAGGTTGCGTCCAATCACAAATAGCCCGAACCTTGACAGGATCCATCTCAATGGAAGAGGGGGAAAAAATGTACCCCAAAAAAGAAATCTTTTGAACCCCAAAAATACACTTAGAACCCTTCACACACAAGGAATTAGCCCGCAAAACCTGAAAAACCCTCCTGACCTGTTGGACATGAGAATCCCAGTCATCCGAAAAAATCAAAATATCATCCAGATACACGATCATAAATTTATCCAAATATTCACGGAAAATGTCATGCATAAAGGACTGAAAGACTGAAGGGGCATTTGAAAGACCAAAAGGCATTACTAAATACTCAAAATGGCCCTCGGGCGTATTAAATGCGGTTTTCCACTCATCCCCCTGCTTAATTCGCACCAAATTATACGCCCCACGGAGATCAATCTTAGAGAACCACTTAGCCCCTTTTATTCGAGCAAACAAATCAGTCAGCAGTGGCAGAGGATACTGATATCTGACTGTAATTTTATTCAAGAGTCGATAATCAATACACGGCCTCAAAGAGCCATCTTTTTTAGATACAAAGAAAAAACCGGCTCCTAAGGGAGATGAAGAAGGACGAATATGTCCCTTTTCCAGGGACTCCTTAATATATTCTCGCATAGCAGCATGTTCAGGTACAGATAGATTAAATAAACGACCCTTTGGAAATTTACTGCCCGGAATCAGATCTATGGTACAATCGCAATCTCTGTGAGGAGGTAGTGAACCAAGCTTAGGCTCCTCAAAAACATCACGATAATCAGATAAAAATTCCGGAATCTCAGAGGGAATAGATGACGAAATGGAAACCAAAGGTACGTCCCCATGAGCCCCCTGACATCCCCAGCTTAACACAGACATTGCTTTCCAGTCAAGGACTGGGTTATGAGATTGTAACCATGGTAATCCGAGCACCAAAACGTCATGTAGATTGTACAACACAAGGAAGCGAATCATCTCCTGATGGTCTGGATTCATATGCATAGTCACTTGTGTCCAGTATTGTGGTTTATTACTAGCCAATGGTGTAGAGTCAATACCCTTCAGAGGTATAGGAACTTCCAGAGGCTCTAGATCAAACCCACAGCGCCTGGCAAAGGACCAATCCATTAGACTCAAAGCGGCGCCAGAGTCGACATAGGCATCCGCGGTAATTGACGATAATGAACAAATCAAGGTCACAGACAGAATAAACTTAGACTGTAAAGTGCCAATTGAAATAGACTTATCAACCTTCTTTGTACGTTTAGAGCATGCTGATATAACATGAGTTGAATCACCACAATAGAAGCACAACCCATTTTTTCGCCTAAAATTCTGCCGTTCGCTTCTGGACAGAATTCTATCACATTGCATATTTTCTGGAGCCTTCTCAGAAGACACCGCCAAATGGTGCACAGGTTTGCGCTCCCGCAAACGCCGATCAATCTGAATAGCCATTGTCATGGACTCATTCAGACCTGTAGGTGCAGGGAACCCCACCATAACATCTTTAATGGCATCAGAGAGACCCTCTCTGAAATTCGCCGCCAGGGCGCACTCATTCCACTGAGTAAGCACAGACCATTTACGAAATTTTTGGCAGTATATTTCAGCTTCATCTTGCCCTTGAGATAGGGCCATCAAGGCTTTTTCAGCCTGAATCTCTAAGTTAGGTTCCTCATAAAGCAACCCCAAAGCCAGAAAAAACGCATCCACATTGAGCAACGCAGGATCCCCGGGTGCCAATGCAAATGCCCAGTCTTGAGGGTCGCCCCGCAGCAAGGAAATTACTATCCTAACCTGCTGTGCGGGATCTCCAGCGGAGCGAGATCTCAGGGAAAGAAATAATTTACAATTATTTTTGAAATATCCCCGGAGAAAAATTCTGGTATAGGAATTCTAGGTTCAGATATAGGAGCATGAATAACAAAATCCTGTAAATTTTGAACCTTCGTAGCAAGATTATTCAAACCTGTAGCCAAACTCTGAGGATCCATTTTAATCAGGTGAGATCAGAGCCATTCAAGGATTAGAAGGAGAGAGAGAGGCAAAGGCTGCAATTAGAGCAGAAATGCAACTGGGTCAACTATAGAGCAAGCTCAGAAGAAAAAAAAAAAAAAAATCTGCAGACTTCTTTTTCTCTCCTTTCTTCTGCCAACGGTTTTAACCCTTGGCCGGCCATACTGTCATGGTTCCCAATGGCAAGGGTACGTCAGAGAACATAAATAACAGAACAGCTCTTGGGTGATGGAATCTCGAGCTGACCGTGAGCTAAACCTACCACACAACTAACAGTGGCCAGGTGGCGTACCTACGTTTTATCCCTAGACGCCTAGCGCCAGCCGGAGGACTAACTAACCCTAATAGAGGAAAAGACAGACCTGGCTTACCTCTAGGGAAATTCCCCCAAAAAGGAGACAGAAGCCCCCCACATATATTGACGGTGAGTTCAGAGGAAAAGACATACGCAGTATGAAGGTAGGTTCAGCAAAGCGAGGTCCGCTTACTAGATAGCCAGAAGATACAATAGGGAACTTCACGGTCAGCTGAAAACCCTATTAAAATACCATCCCGAAATTACTTTAAGACTCATGTGTCAACTCATGACACCGGAGTGGCAATTTCGGCCCACAAGAGCTTCCAGCTACAGAAAAATAACACAACTGTGAACTGGAACAAAAATGCAAAACAAACTTAGGACTAAGAGTCCAACTTAGCTGATAGTAGTCTAGAAGCAGGAACATGCAACAGGAAGGCTCTGGTTACATTGATGGCCGGCACTAGAATAACTGAGCAGCAAGTTTAAATAGGATACTCCCATATCCTGATGGAAACAGGTGAACAGAGAAAGTGAAGCACACAAGTCCAGTACCACCAGTGACCACCGGGGGAGCCCAAAAACCAAATTCACAACACCTGCCCCATCACGGATGGGCGGAAACTCAGGATGGTGACCCCGCGGTCCGTCGGGTGAAAGAGCTCTTGACGCAGGCAGGGTTGCATCCCGGCCCAGATGATCCACAGGAAACCCAACAGCTGTGGAAGGGGAGAAGCAAACTGTTTATCCATGAGGAGCATCGACCCACGTACTCATGAATTGGTGTGGCAGATAGTGGTGCCAAGGCGAGATGCGCCCATGGTTCTGGGAGCCTACCACGATGGAGCCGGACACTTCGGATGGAGGAAGCTAGAGAGGCTACTCCGAGGGAGGTTCTATTGGATTGGCATGAAGAGAGCCATTGAGAAGTGGTGTCGGGAGTGTGGTCCATGTAGCCTGCGCAGGAAGGACCGTGGCAGCCAACGGGCTCCCCTGCAGCCTATCATCACCAAACGGCCGCTCGAACTGGTCGCGCTGGATCATGTGAAGTTGACACCTAGCCGGTCCGGCTATATCTACGCTCTTACCATCGTAGATCACTACTCCAGATTTCTGGTGGTTGTACCTGTCAAGGATCTAACGGCCAGGACTGCCGCCAAGGCCTTCCAGCAGTACTTTTGTAGGCCCCATGGCTACCCGGAGAAGGTACTGACTGATCAGGGACCAGCATTCGAAGCAGAAGTGTTCCAAGAGTTCTGCCAACGGTACGGGTGTAAGAAGATCCGAACCCTCGCCGTACCATCCTCAAACCAATGGGATGTGCGAAAAGATGAACCAGGCGGTGATCGACTTATTGAAGACCTTGCCCGTAGAGGAACGGAACCTGTGGCCGACAAAGTTGCCTGATTTGGTGGATATCTACAATCACATCCCAGTAAATTCCACCAACTGTACTCCAGCGTACCTAATGAGGGGAAGGCCTAGCCAGTTAATCTGGACATGGGGGTCCTAGTCCCCGAAGATACCTCGCCGGATGCGGATTGGGATGCAGAAAGGCAGCGAAGGTACCGCAAAGTACAGGAGTGCGTGGAAAGAAGTCTCGCCCAGGCTAGGCAGAAACAGGAAAGGGACTACAACCAGCACGCTCCTGCGATTCCCCTGTCACCTGGTGAGCAAGTACTTAAACGAAAGAGGAGACTACACAAGCTCGATGACCAATGGGAAGCAGAACCGTATACCATCCTGCCATCCGATTTCGACAACACGAAGGTCTGTCTCATCAGTAAGGACAGAGGGGAGACCTCGACAGCGGTATCCAGGGATCACCTTAAAGTCTGCCCCGATAAGTTGAGAGAGAGGGACACGGCCCCAGGAATCTCCCCGCCGGTGGAAAAGGAGAAGATGATCCATACCGTCCTTGGTGACTTTCCCCAGTCCTGGACTCAGATAAATCAGGCCATCGTGGTACCTGTTCTAACGTTTCAACAGCCGGACCCACCAGAAACAATGGTGGTACCAGATCATCCGGCCCCGCAACCTCAACAAGCCCTACCTGAAGATGCTATGCCAACCGTTGAACCGGCAAATCCTCCCTCTGCTATCGGTGAGCCTGCCGTACCTACTGTTGTCAGCAGCAGCAGCCCTGAGAGCTTCAGCCTGCCAGTGCTTCCCAGACTCACTGAAAGTGTAGCTAGAAGGCAGTACACTACACCAGGGGTAGCAAGTATAGTGGGCCCTGTTAGGCCAGTAGCAACCCCTGTGCTGCGAAGGTCCACACGCCGCACTCAGAATCAAATTCCCCTCCGCTACAAAACTTAGAGATACTAATAAGGGCTGTTATTTAGTTGAAAATGTTTGTGTATATATCTTTTGTTACAGGTTTTAAAATGGACAATAGAGTAATGGACGGTGAATTGCTCCAAAAACTTCTAAAAGGGGACCCCTTTGTTTACCCGGGGTCCCCGCTGTTTCAACCACTGAACTGAGAGTCATAAACTGTGCATGACCTAACTTTCGCAACGTTCAAGAGTTCTCACCTCCCATAAAGGGAAGCACTGCTATGTTTAATTGTTTATGATATTTCAAAATGTTGTGTGTTTTCTGTTAACATGTAATGTTGTTCTTGTTTTCCCAGTCCGGGAGTACTGGATTTAACCGGGGGGAGTGCGGCGCCCCAGAGTCCTGGTCGTTGCAGTAATGTCGCTCTGCCACTAAGGGGAGTGATGTTACGTCTGATTGCACTAAAGGAGTTTCTCTGACCAGGTAACACTCACACTACACTTCACACTCCGGCCACCAGGGGGGTGGTTCTATCTAGTAGGCCACTCCTCACACTCTGGTAAAACTGGGGGTTGGACAGGAAGAGGAGAGAGAAGTAACTGGGAAGAGCTAGTGAGAGGACCTGTCAGGGATGGGATCCTGGCAGACTCCTAAGAACAGAACTAACCAGTGAACAACGGGAATACAGTAAAGAGGAATTAGGACTAGAAGGAGTCGTGCTGTTAGACCGAGGCAACATCCTTCTGAGGCGCAAACAGTCGGTGGCCGGAACGCCGAGCAAGTAAGAGACTCTAAGTACTACTGCAAACCACGGCCGGACAGCCAATTATAGGTTGGCTGTCTCACACAAATCACCTAAGCAGACAACGGAGGCAGCTGCGGGAGAGGGGCGACTCTAGGGTCCCGGAAGAACTCCAGGCCTACCCCGTCATACGGGTGCATCCTACCATATCACCTGGGGGACGGAGAGAACGAACACGAGAAACAGACACAACAGTTGTGAGGACTATCCCGGGAGCTCAGCAGGGAAGAACTACAACACCCAGCGCTAGAAGGTAGACACTGATTCCCACCTGTAAAGGGAACTCCTGATGTGCCTTTGGACTGGCCGGTCTTTGACAGCCCTGTTGACAGCGCTCTGGACTGAGGACTCTAAAACCTTCAGTAAAGAGGTAAAGAGACTGCAACCTGGTGTCCTCGTTATTTACTACGACCCACACTGCACCGCAACATCACCCCATCCACATCTATTACTGTACGCCCCTCAGCAGGGTCACGGACCGGGTCTAGCCACCGTGACAACCCCAGAGCAGAGACTCAGAGGCCCGGTACCGGGTACCCTTCGGCCCTGCGGCAGTGGGGGCGCTACACTTTCCTGCCAATCAAATTTATTTATAGCCTTTAAAAAATCTTTTGTGTCTTTTATAAATGATGGTACGTCACGCAAAAGGGGACGTAATAACCAGTCTATATAGGCCGAAAAGGTTCTGTTATGGAACCCACACCGGAAACAATAGGACGTCCCGGCGGTTCCTTTAGAGATTTATGTATCTTTGGTATATGATATCAGTGGGGCTTTCTGGGAAATTCTAGAAACAATTTTTCCGCTTGTTTTTTAGACAAAATGCCTTTTTCTACATAAAGTCTTAAAAAAGATCGTAATGTATTTTTGATCCTGACTGTGGGATCTTCTTTCAACACTCTATATGTACTGGAATCAGATAATTGTCTTAATGCTTCTTTAACATAATAATCTCTCGTAAGTAAAACGGTGTTCCCACCCTTGTATGTCTCTTAAGGCTTTTAATTCTGCTGGTTTTACATTTTTTAAAGGCTTTCTATACAACAGGGCTTCTACGTCTTTTATAACCTGAGCCTCAAAGATATCTACCGGATTTCCAAGGGTAGGAGAGGACGTGCCGTGGGGGTAGGAGAAATGGCGGACAGCAATACTCGAAAAAGGAAACAGGTCTCGTGGAGACCACCGCATTAGAAAGGACATGTAATACGGTTATAAATATAATTTCTCCTACCCCCACGGCACGTCCTCTCCTACCCTTGGAAATCCAGTAGATATCTTTGAGGCTCAGGTTATAAAAGACGTAGAAGCCCTGTTGTACAGAAAGGCTTTAAAAAATTTTAAACCAGCAGAATTAAAAGCCTTAAGAGACATACAAGAACGAACAGATATAATAGTATGTGGGGCCGACAAGGGTGGGAACACCGTTTTACTTACGAGAGATTATTATGTTAAAGAAGCATTAAGACAATTATCTGATACCAGTACATATAGAGTGTTGAAAGAAAATCCCACAGTCAGGATCAAAGATACATTACGATCTTTTTTAAGACTTTATGTAGAAAAAGGCATTTTGTCTAATAAACAAGCGGAAAAATAGTTTCCAGAATTTCCCAGAAAGCCCCACTGGTATCATATACCAAAGATACATAAATCTCTAAAGGAACCGCCGGGACGTCCTATTGTTTCCGGTGTGGGTTCCATAACAGAACCTTTGTCGGCCTATATAGACTGGTTATTATGTCCCCTTTTGCGTGACGTACCATCATTTATAAAAGACACAAAAGATTTTTTAAAGGCTATAAATAAATTTGATTGGCAGGAAAGCTTTTCCCTGGCCTCAATAGATATTGAAAGGCTCTACACTAGGATTCCACAAAATCTAGGAATAGAAGCTATAAGAGAGGTTTTAAAAAGCACCCCTACAGATGATGATACCATATCCTTTATATGTGAGGGTCTCTCATTTATTCTAAAGAATAACATGTTCAAGTTTGACAATACTTGGTACAGACAGAGGGTACAGCCATGGGTACTCCTGTCGCATGTACCCTGGCTAACCTCTTTCTGGCTGTATTTGAGGATAATAGATACATTTACTCTTCTAATAACCCCTATTTAAAGCATATTAAATTTTATGCAAGATTTGTGGATGACATGTTCATGGTGTGGAATGAGGACCAGGAGGTGTTTGCACAATTTGTAGAATACCTGGAGTATTCCAACACCATGAACATGAAATTCACTTTTCATTTCGGTGGAGCAGAATTGGTGTTCTTAGATGTAGGTTTAAAGGTGGATACAGAAGGATTACGTACAGAAGTATACCGCAAGCCGTCTTCTTCAAATTCTCTTTTACATTTTGATAGTGCTCATCCCCCATATACCAAACGAGCTCTGCCTTATAGTCAATTTTTAGGGGTCAAAAGAATAAATAATAGCGCTAGCGGTTTTATAAAACAATCCCAAGAATTGTACAGAAGGTTTGAGAATAGAGGTTATCCCCAATCTATCTTAAATGTGGCATTAGAGAAAGCAACAATTTCTGATGGAATACCAACAAAAAAATAGACAAAAAAAGAGAAAAAATTCGTATTCTGTTTCAAATATGGTCCAATGGATACACAAATTAGGGCTGCGGTCAGAAAAAACTGGCAGATTCTAAATCAGGATCCCAATTTAAAAGAAATGGTAGAAAGAGGTCCTCTATTTGCTTGCTGCCGCAGTAAAAATATTAGAGATTGCCTAGTCCATAACAGAATAGTGTCTTCGCAGAGTAATTGGTTACAAGCCGGAATCCCCAAAGGTAACTAAGTGCGGTCACTGTAATTACTGTAGTTATCATTCCATAGAACTTCAGTAAAAGTTGGCCCTATTTTCCATACAGTCCGGGATTTTATC
Organism: Ranitomeya variabilis; assembly: GCF_051348905.1. Classification (NCBI taxonomy): domain Eukaryota; kingdom Metazoa; phylum Chordata; class Amphibia; order Anura; family Dendrobatidae; genus Ranitomeya; species Ranitomeya variabilis. The sequence goes on along the minus strand of NC_135233.1, from coordinate 1,005,499,413 downwards.
TCCTGCAGAACAACACATGTCGTTTATATCTTGCATTGCCCATGTGAATTTTTTTACATTGGCAAGACAATTCGACCGCTATTTGTTCGTTTCAGGGAACATTTCAATTCTATACGTACAGGAAAAGGAGTGCCCCGTTTAATTAAACATATAAGAGAACAACATGAAGGTAATGCTCAAGTCTTACGTTTTGCAGGATTAGAAAAAGTCTCCTTGCTGCAGGAAGGAGGAAACCTTCATCGTATTCTGCTGAGAAATGAAGCTAGGTGGATTTTGCGCGCAGAGGCATCGGGACCAATAGGGTTCAATGAAAAAATTGATATATCGGTTTTTCTGTAAAAGGTTTTGATATTGAACAGTTTGTACTTTTGAGGTGAATTTGTTGTGACATGTAATTGGTTTTAATGTTTTTATATGTATGTCATTTCACTTGTCATTCACTTGTTTTCCGGTTAGTGGTTATTTTGCCATGGAGACATGTGAGGAGGAGGGAGGGGTCAGAAGATCTTACAGGTTAAAAGACCCACCTCACTTCCTCCCATCATAGGACCTGTTGAAGTGCTTTAAGCACGAAACGGCCGTCGTCCGTGGGTGTTCACAACCCTCCCTGCAGCACATAATTTATGTCTGAATAAATTTGTTGGTTCATCACCGTTGAGTGCGCTTCACTTTTTCTCATTTTGGATTTTTACATGAACTGTTACAGAAGTGGCACCCAGGTGGGACCTTGTTTGAAAAAAAAGGCATGATACGGTTATTACAGCACAATGGGATTAAGAGGACTAAGGGGGTCTAACTAATAACGGCGGTGCGGAGGTGTTTGTTCTTTTTTTGTTAGGGTTATGGTTAAGTTTGGGATTAGGGTTAGAGGTGTGTTTGGGTTAGGGTTTCAGTTAGAATTGGAGGGTTTCCACTGTTAAGGCACATCAGGGGCTCTCCAAATGCGACATGGCACCCGATCTCAATTCCAGCCAATTCTGCGTTGAAAAAGTAAAACAGTGCAAACAAATTTTAACCTACCACCCACAGGAGGGTCAGAGTTAAAAGAATTTGTTACCCTTCCTGGAAGAGGATCTACTAAAAAGGACACCTTTTCGCTTGGTCTCCTTAGTCTCCCAGCGATCTTGGTTTGCATAGGACCTCTTTCTACCGAGTGGCTGCTTTTTGAAGGCCCTCTTGTTAATGGTTGGGTGAAGCCGTTTATTGTCATACTAGTGTGTTTTCTCTTTTTAAATCATAATTACATCCCAAAACATCCAAATGACCCTGATCAAAAGTTCTGATACCCCATTTCTTAATACCGTGTATTGCCCCCTCTAATATCAATGACAACTTGAAGTTTTTTTGTGGTAGTTGTGGATGAGGTTCTTTGGTAATGGTGCCCACTCTTCTTGGCAAAAAGCCTCCAGTTCCTGTAAATTCCTGGGCTGTCTAGCATGAACTGTGCCCTTGAGATCTCCCCAGAGCGGCACAATGATATTGAGGCCAGGAGACTTAGATGGCTACTCCACTTTATTCTGCTGTTGCCAATGACAAGTCAACTTGGCCTTGTGTTTTGGATCGTTGTCATGTTGGAACATCCAAGTACGTACAATGTGCAGCTTCCGGGCTGATGAGTGCAAATTTGCCTCCAGTATTTGCTGATAAAATGTTGCATTCATCTTTCCTTCAACTTTGACCAAGTTTCCTATGTCTTTGTAGCTCAGACATCCCAAAACATCAGCGATCCACCTCCATGCTTTACTGTAGGAATGGTGTTCCTTTCATCATAGGCCTTGCTGAGCTCTCTCCAAATGTAACGTTTATGGTTGTGGCCAAAAAGTTCAATTTTGGTCTCATCACTCCAAATTACCTGGTTCCAGAAGTTTTGAGGCTTGTCTCTGTGCTGTTTTGTGTATTCTAGGTGAGATATTTTATGCCATTTGTGCAGTAATGGCTTTCTTCTGGTGACTCGACCATGCAGCCCATTTTGAAACAGCCACACCTCTAGTTTTCAGAGAGTCCTGTATTTCAGCTAAGGCTATTTGTGGGTTTTTCTTTGCTTCCCGAACAATTTTCCTGGCAGTTGTGGACAACATTTTTGTTGGTCTACCTGACCTTGGTGTTGTTTTTACAGAGCCCTTGATTTTCCATTTGTTAATCACAGTTTGAATGCTGCTGACTGGCATTATCAATTCCTTGGATATCTTTGTGTATCCCGTTCCTGTTTAATACAGTTTAACTACCTTTTGCCATTGATCCATTGACAATTATTTTGCTTTCCCCATGACTCACAATCCAGAAACCAAATAGTAGAAAAGACAGCACCTCAAATGTTGGTGAAAAAAATCACATTTTATTCCGCCTCCTGTGGCAACGTTTCGATCCAAAAGATCTTTCTCAAGCACAGTACAGGAGTGTTTCAACCCAAACTATATAGTGCAATCCCCTCCCCTCACTTAGACATGCACTAATGAAAACTGAACACAATATGCCTCCATACATATACAGACATTCAACAGTTAAAATAGTACCATATTTCCCCAAACTGCCCGATAACACATCGCCAGAAAATACTTCTACCCCGATTGCTAATATACAAACAAACACATGATATAACTGCAGACACATGTCCCCATAAAGAACATTTGTAAACATTAGCAGTCCCAATCAGCATGCAGCACCTCCGTTGTCATAGTATCCTTGTTCTGACGTGGGCAAATCACTTCCTCCAAATGGCTCTGGACCAATCCAGTCTCCTTCCATCTGAGCATGCCCCAGCGTCCAGATGTCATTGGACGCCACACCTCTCTAGACAAGGCAAGTTCCTGCTGCTCAGAATCATTAGTCCAAACAAAGGATGACACAACGTGGGCGGTGCATATTCTAATTAGTGACAAACAGCTCAATACAGCCCTGCTTATACAAAGGGCACTGAAACAAAGTAACAAACACCAATACATGACAAAGATAGAAAAAAAAATGCAGAGTTAAAAAAAAATCAAAGGGGAAAACACCGACATATTAGAAGGCAATGAGGATCATCTATGGTACGGTACAATAGACGGATACATAGGTAATATAAATTACAAAAACATTTTTAAGGAATAATGCACACTGGGTAATCCTATAAAGTTAACCAATAACCCAAATTGTATACAATAGCAATTAATACAGAAATTGGATATCTCAAGGTGCATACATCTGCACAATATAATATTTACAATAGATATAAACCACATATTAATACCCATATGCCCTCCATATATATCAGTCCATCTATCTATATAATCGTCTAAGGGTCACTTCCATCTGTTTGTCTGTCACGGAAATCCAGCGTCGCTGATTAATCATGGCCGGCAGGCCGCGACCAATCAGCGACGGGCACAGTCTGGCCGCGAATTCGCCCCTTCCTACTCTCTGTCAGTGCCCCCTCCATACTCCCCTCCAGTCAGCGCTCACACAGGGTTAATGGCTGCGTTACACCACGTTATGCCGCAGTGTAACGCAGTCCGTTAACGCTGCTATTAACCCTGTGTGACCAACTTTTTACTATTGATGCTGCCTATGCAGCATCAATAGTAAAAAGATCTAATGTTAAAAATAAAAAAAAAAATCATTATATTCTCACTTTCCGGCGCCTTTCCCACTCCTCGCGACGCTCCGATCCCAAAAATGCATTGTGGTCTTGCGAGATGATGACGTAGCAGTCTCGCGAGACTGCTACGTCATCATCTCGCGAGACCGTAATGCATTCTTGGGACCGGAGTGCTGCGAGGAGCATTGCTAAATGCCTGGCTTGGATCCGGGGATGGCCGGAAGGTGAGTATATAACTATTTTTTATTTTAATTCTTTTTTTAACAGGGATATGGTGCCCACATTGCTATATACTAAGTGGGCTGTGTTAGATACTACGTGGGCTGTGTTATATACTGCATGGGCTGTGTTATATACTGCATGCGCTGTGTTATATACTGCTTGGGCTGTGCTATATACTACGTGCCTGTGCAATATACTATGTGTGCTGTGCTATATACTATGTGGCTGTGCAATATATTACACGGCTGGGCAATATACTACATGGCTGTGTTATATACTGCGTGAGCTGTGCTATACACTACGTGGGCTGTGCTATATACTACGTGGGCTGTGTTATATACTACGTGGGCTGTGTTACATGCTGCGTGGCTGTGCTATATTTCTCTGCTGTATCTGTGCATCATGAATCGTGGTACAGTATGTATTAAAAAGGGGGGCCCACTGATACTCTTTCGCCTGGGGCCCTCAAAAACCTGGATCAGGGCCTGGCTTCACTGATTGGTCACGCCTGGCCGGCCGCGAACAATCAGCGACAGGCGCAGTCCAGCCGCGAATTGGCGCGGAATTTGAACCACGCTTCGGTAATTGGTCGCGCCCAGCCAGCCGAATCCTGTGTATAAATTGCACTATTCTGAAAACTTCATAAATAAACTACATACATATTCTAGAATACCCGATGCGTTAGAATCGGGCCACCATCTAATATTTCAATAAACAGTTAGAGAGGAGCTATAAAAAACACACAAAAAAGGGTTAAAAACAATATACCGAGAGAAACGCATAATGAGAATAATCCCTAAGCCTTCAGCCCATCGATCCCTTATAGTAGGCAACCCTGATTATAATCCACATTCATACCCCTAGGCCTCAGACTATCCAATTCGAAAATCCATTTCAGTTCTTTTTTCTTCAAGAAAGCAACTCTATCCCCTCCTCGTCTTAGAACCGGCACATCATCAATTACTCTGAACCGTAATTGGTCCACTAGCCCTGTCCTGATTGTGCTTTTATGCTTGCTAATTCTTGCCTTCACCTCCATTGTGGTTTCTCCCAGAAAGAAGAAACCACATGGACAGCTCAAGATGTACACCACATAACTACTAGTGCATGTACTGTATATCGTTTATAGATATACCTCCTACCCATATGAGGGTGAAAAAAATGCCCACCTTTTAGCATGTTGCTACAGCAAGCACAACCAAGACAGAGAAAGTTACCAAGGCTTGGACAGCTGAATGTCATCTGTATACTTATTTTAGAGCTGCCGATATCAGAGGAAACCATACATTCTTCAAATTTCTATTTTCCTATAGGAAAAAAGTGGTGGTGATTTGAACTCTTGAATATTTGCATGACCCTTCTCCAGCAATGACTGGTGTCTCCTGATGATCCCAGAGACGCAACAAACGGTATCCTTTTACTAGACACAAGTGGTATTTTAGGTACCAAAAGATTATCCCTACATTTTTCCAAAACCCTCCTCTTAAACTCTACCAAATCAGCTCTAGGGTAACCCCTAGCCAAAAATCTTTTGCACATCTTATCCAAACGTTTGTCAACCTGGGTCTCACATGAGTCCACCCTTCTTACCCTCAACATCTGACTCCAGGGTAAGGACTCTACCATTTTCCTTAGATGCTCAGATGGAGAAGTGCAACAGATTATTTCTGTCTGTGCTCTTTACAAAGTGGTCCATATATAGGATCCCATCTTTCTTATATACAGATATATCCAAAAATTGCATCCTCTCCTGCGAGCAATCCATGGTGAACCAAAGTTCAGGAAAAATTCCATTCAGAAATTGATGGAAAGCATCCAACTCCACCCTGCTACCATCCCATAAAAGGAAGATGTCGTCGATGTAATGCCGCCAGCCCTTAACATGGCACCAGTAGGTGGACCTGTACACATGCTCACCCTCTAGGACAGCCATGTAGATGTTAGCATAAGAAGGGGCCACATTGGACCCCATGGCTGTCCCACAGTGCTGCAGGTAAAAACCATCCTCGAAGAGAAAAAAATTCCTCCTCAGGATGAACTCCTACAGTGTCAGGACGAACCGTGCACAGTCCGGGGCCATGTCAGAGCTGGACAGTGTCACACCGACCGCCTGTAGTCCCGTAGAATGTTCATTTGAGGTATGTAGTGATGCTACATCAAAGGAAGCTAAAAAAGTGGACTCATTCACCTGTACACCCTCCAAAGACTTAATAAAATCGCCCGTATCTCTAACATATGATGGTGTCTCCACAGCAAACCGAAATAACAGACTATCCAAAAAAATAGACACCTTATTGTACAAAGAACATCTTCCTGACACGATTGGTCATCCAGGTGGGTTATATAAGTCTTTATGTATCTTAGGAAGGGTGTACAGAATGGGGACGATGGGATGCTCAACTTTAGATAACTGGCCAACTTTGCATCAATCAATCCACTACATAAAGCATCATTGATCATATCCTTCAATTCCATTTAAAATTTCTGAGTAGGGTTAGCAGACAATTTCTCATACACATCAAAATCTGACAATTGTCTCATGATTTCATTATGATAAAGAAGAGTGTCCATCACCACCACAGCCCCGCCTTTATTGGCGGGCTTGATGGTGATGGACTTATCATCCTTCAGCATTTTATCCGCCTCTCTCTCAGAAACATTTAAATTAGGCCTTCCAGCCCTTAGATTACTATTTCTTAATTTTGCCACATAATTTTTAACAAATCTAGAGAATGTTTCAATAATGGGATCATATTCAGGAGGGACAAAGTCGCTTCTGTTATATAATCCCAGACCATCGAGAGAAAGACTACTTCCTGTTGTCATAGCCATAGATCTAACTTTATCTGAAAAGAATGCAGTTAGCCGTAAATGTCTAAAAAATGTCACAATCCAGAAACATCAATGGCTGGATGAAAAATGCAAGAGTCTTTCTTCATCCCAGCCACTCACTCAGCTTTTATTCACACACACTGATTACAAGCAAACAGGTCACAGGTGAGAATGTTACCTTTATTAGACATTCAAACCCATTTGTGTCAACTTCTGTGCATGTTATCAGGCCAAAATCACCAGGGTATGTGAACTCTTGATCAGGGTCATTTGGATGTTTTGAGTTTTCATTACGATTTAAAAAGAGAAAACACAGTAGTTTGACAATAAATGGATTCATCCAACCACTAACCATGAGTGGAGAAAAAGTTTTGGTGTTATCATTCACATGCTCTGAAAAAAGGCCAAGAAAGCAAAAATTCTGCCAGGGTATGTAAACTTTTGAGTACAACTGTATATGAACAGTTCTTGGCACAATATACTTGAATACCTATGTACAGACAATGGCAGTATCTTATTCATGTAACAATCTACCCAGTTCATTGCAAATATAAATCTGTGATTAATGATAAATATTGATAATGTCACATTTACATGTAGCCGAAAAGTGGGGCCCTGGAGTTTGTTACTGGTGGGCTCTTGGCACCCCAGTCCGACACTGCTGCTATAAATGTATCTTCTTTAACTTGTCTCTAAGTCAAACATATTCCAAGATGTCAAATATATATGAGAAAAAAATTCTAACAGATGCTTGAACATATGCAATCCGCAGGCCAACTGTCACTCATATTTTCTGTGCTTAAAAGAATGTCTACGTTTAATATATACATTTTGTACTAGAAGACTTTGAAAGGTGTCTCTGACAGATCATATTGGCAGTTGTAGCGCCCCCACTGCCGCAGGGCCGAGGGGTACCCGGTACCGGGCCTCTGAGTCTCTGCTCTGGGGTTGTCACGGTGGCTAGGCCCGGTCCGTGACCCTGCTGAGGGGCGCACAGTGATAGATGTAGATGGTGATGTTGCGGTGCAGTGTAGGTTGTAGTAAATAACGAGGACACCAGGTTGCAGTCTCTTTACCTCTTTACTGAAGATCTCTGGGTCCTCAGTCCGGAATCCGGATAACCAGGCTACGCAAGTCCAGCCGGTCCAATGGCACCTCCGGAGTTCTCTTAACAGGTGGAAATCTGTGCCTTCCTTCTAGCGCTATGTGTTGCGGTCCTTCCCTGCTGTGCTTACGGAAAGTCCCCACAACTGTTGTGTCCGTTTCTTAAGTTCCCTCACAACTCGATTAGATGATGTTCTGCTAATCCTCCGTCCCTCCCTGATGTTACGGTTAGGACGGCACCCGTATGACGGGTAGGCTCGGAGCTCTTCCGGGACCCTAGAGTCGCCCCTCTCCACAAGTTGCCCCCCAAGACTGCATAGGTGATTTAGGTGAGACAGCCTGCCTTAGACTGACTGTCCTGCCGCTGTTTAGAGTATTGCCTGAAGCTGAATATTGTAATACTCCCTCGGCTTTCCGGCCGCCGGTTGTGCGCCTCAGTAGGTTGTTGCCTCGGTCTCACAGCACGACTCCTACTGGTATTCTCCTTCTTGCTTTGATCTCGTTTCTCACTCAGCACAATCTATCTCGCTTCCAATCCCTCCTTGGGCACCGCCGCTATACTGAGCAGGCACGGTCCCGTTACGTTCGCTCTAGTTGCCAAGCCTCTGTCAGGATCCCACCCCTGACAGGGACCCTACCGAATCTTCTCCTGCAACACCCTCTGCCACAAGGTGTTGCCTGGCTCTGACCCAGTCAGCTTTCTGTCTAACTTCCTGCCTGACCCCCAGTTTACCCACAATGGTGGGGAGTGGCCTAGTGAATAGAACCCTTAGCTCCCCCTGGTGGCCCGGCTGTGAAATGTATTGGTGTCTGTGATACCTGGTCAGATGAACTCCTTCAGTGCCATCAGACGTACCATAGCTCCCCTTAGTGGCGGAGCCACAGTACTGCAACGACCAGGACTCTGGGGCGCTGCACAATCATTAGCCACTAGTCCCCCGTAGGCTCCCATGCTAAATAAAATTATACATTTCACTTTTTTCACATACTTTTTAGTGGACTGTTTTGCGAATCTTAGACTTGTTTTCGACACAAAATTGTTGGTTTTGAAACTTTCCTAAAATGATTTATTTGTATAAAAGATGAATCCAGTTGTGTGCACCTGGGAGATGAGAGGTCGCACAGCGTGAGTAACTTGTCCATAACAGAATGCAAAAGAACATTAACAGCTTCGGCATCAGGGTGAATGAGCAGAAGCATTTGTGTTTCTTCATCTCTAATGTTGGATCTATGGATGCTAATCACGTAAAACCCTTATTTCATATAGAAAAATCAACAAAAAATACTATAACTATACCAAGGTGACATTTGTAGAATTATCTTTTCTCTCTTTGCTTCTACAGTTTAAGTAGATAGCAACATATTTGTCTCTGTCAACAACTAATTTGTCATATACCAAGGTTATCTGCTAACATCTGTCTACAAATTGAAATTTTTGTCATTGGAAGAAGGTGATCCAATTAGCACTTTTTATAAGAGGAAATATCAAGAAAAAATACATGCATACTAAAATTCTAAGTGTCATTATGTACATAAAATATTACTTGATAGATTTATTTCCATATTTGAAATATCTGGGTAAAATCTCTCTCCAAGATCATTGTTAAGTGTCACACTTGCAGAACAATTTGGTCTCTAAGAAATGTTTAAGGGTTTGGTATGGGTTTTATGGGTCGGATTTCAAATTTTGATACTTGACAGCATATTTAAATTTAGAAGTTAGTACTGTAGTTTGTGTTAAACCCTCGTGGTTGACACTGAAGAGTCAATATAAATTTTGTGTGTATAGTTGCCTTTCCTGGGGCTCCATATTTGACTCCTGCTGGCTCATTTGTTGTGATTGGTATTCTGGTTCTCCCACATCCAACTTTGCCACCGCAGTGTCACTGAAAGCAGTGGCAGGTTTCAACCACATCTTCCCTATATTTTCTGTGGTGTGGAGGTATAGATCAGACTTAGCACTGCCACTTTGCTAGTGCAACAGCCATCTTGGATGCATCGGGATCAGAATGCCAGTCATAGTAAAGGAGGCAAATAAAGGGCACCAGGTAGGATGACAATACATGACAAATGTATAATCACTTTTTATTGCCAGGATGGATGGTCACATTAAACAGAAATAACAATCTAATGTATGATCTTTTGGTTCTCTCCCCGAACGATTGCAATGGCAATTGTTGTGAGTCATTAACCCAGTGAGTAGTCTAACTCAAGTTAAAGGGAACCTGTCATGTGAAAAACACTATTAACCTGCAGATATGGGGTAAATCTGCATGTTAATAGAGTTTTGAACCTGCCCGGTGACTGCCATGAGCGGCGGCTGTAATTGCGTCCTCGGCACTGACTGACAGCCAGCTGTAATGCTGAGCTGCTGTCAGTCTGGGCAGGAGGCGCAGTTACAGCAGCCACGCTCTATACTCAGAGCGGTGACTAAGCCCGCTCCTGCGTTACCCCATGACTGAACCACAACGCTGCCAGTTCATGAAGTTCATTTCCTCCCTGTAGCAGGGGTCTAAGAGCAGACGCTGGGCAGCTTCAAAACGCGTTTAACCTGCAGGTTAACCCCATATTTGCAGGTTAATAGCATTTTTTTTATGTCACAGGCCCCTTTCCACAAGAAACGTGAGGGACATGTTACTACCTAAATACAGCAAGAATACTTCCTGATGCATGAAGTGAAGTCTATTCACTGATACTCAAAAATCAATTCTTAAGTTTCAATTTCAGTCCTGTCCCAAAGCACAAAGATGTTTACTTGTAATCATATCTTCATGCATCAGGGTGGGATTGTGAGGTGGCACTGTGGGTAGGGTCTTCAGCTCTGCTCTGACCCCTCTACTGTCTCTGGTGTCTTTATCTTCTTACTGTTTTAAATTTGGCACTGATGCCATCCACCCAGTCCCACCCTGATGCACGAAGTTACGATTACAAGGAAACTTCAGACGTAGAGTAAAGAAAATCCACAAAACAGATTTCTTCACCACATTTATCTTTTTTTTCTTCATTAAAGTAGTGTGGAGATCAGACTGAAAGAATCCATTGTGTCTTTCTCCTGAGGCATCTGGCTTATTTCAAGAAACTTAAACAAAGTTGACATTTCCTTTTATGGACGCATTCTTTCTGTGTTGTAACCTTTTACCTACATACCAAGCTGAACCTTATCTCTAGTATAGGCTGTTATTGTATAAGGATGTGAAATATGAGCGCTTGTACGCATGTCTGTAAAATGTTTAACTTTTTTTCTATATAAAAGGAGGGGGTAGAGCCCAGTGAGTCAGACGTGCTCCTGGGCTTCCCCTGTATATGATCACACAACCTTTTGTGCTGCGTGTCATTTCACTCGGATCCCTACCTCTAGTAAGCCAGGGACTGAGAAGGACTTAACATTACTTTGGCGCACCGAACAGGGACCTGAGGTGAGAGTATTTGCTCGAGATTTACCTGCGGATACGGACAACGGAGATCTGGGATAATGGACGGCAAATGAACTGAAAAACCTGGCCAGGTAAGAGACATTATTAGTTCTCTTTTATCTGCCCTGTATTATCCGAAAGATCTCTATGAGCCGTGTCACGCTGGGTTAGTCTAGTAGTGAGTAGATACCTATAAAACTCGGGTTACCATATTGTATAGATTTATGAGTCCTGTCCCTGGCAGTGTGTGAACAGTGTGAAGGTTGTGGTATGTTGTGAAAGAAGAGCAAAAGTGCGTAGAAAAATAAGCCGAAATAGTTGGGGTATAAGCCTTATACACGGAAGTCAGCCTAACTGGGTCATGTTGTTGCGTCCTTCTGGGAGACCTCCGCCCATGCTTGACTCTCAATTAAGTGCTTAACCTCCTTCATTTCTGGATAAGGTTTGATAGAATGAGCCCAGGACGCGGTTTCATGAGCCTGGGACAAGTATGCTAACTGACACAGAAAGTTTTGTGATCTGTATGGTGTTGCTGGGTCTGTTTGCGTGCATAATAGCACTTAAGTACGTCCTGCATATTAGAAGAAATGGAGCAGACAAGCCTTTCAATATTTTAGCTCCTTAGGAGAGAAGGCAACGAGACGCCACCAACAGAGGAAGTGGTTGTCCAAACGTCACCTAGGGTAGTCATAGCTAATATTGAAAAAGAAAAATGGGAAATAAACAGACAAAAACCGTCTTAGGACAAGTGGAAGCAGCAGATATCATACAGGAAAGATGTGGAAAGATAGTCAGAAGGCAGATTAGGAGGGTAAGAGAAAAATTGGGAATTTCAGAAGCACTTATGTTCAGTACAGAATGGGAAAAACTGAGTAAAGAACGAGGTGGAATTATCAAAGACAATGGGTGGGAAGAAATCATACACTGTATGATAGAGGTCTCAAAAACAGCTAAAGAGGAGAATTGGAAGTACGATCCAGACACTTCCAAATGGATCATGGGGAAGGGAAAAAGTTGTGACATAATCCCGCCACCTTACCTAGATCCAAAAGCCCAATCATTTGTACCATCTGGAAGAGCAGAAGGAGGAAAACAATTTCCAGCCTTGTATCCCAATCTTGGTGGGGTAGGAGGATGGGAATGTTCACACTGTGGACAACAAAATCCAGATTGGAGAAATGATTGCCTAGCCTGTGGTACACCTAGATATGGCGCTGTACTTGCCCCTGTTAGGGTAGTACCAAGACCCTTTAGGGAACCTGGTGCTGACGGGGTAATGAACACCAGATATCATCAGACCAGACAATACTTTCCTTGGTCCCCTGCTGAGGGTATGTCCCTCCTGCATAATGCACCGGATCCCACTCAATACCCCATAAGGTTTGCGCAGTATATACAACAAATCATGCAGACTCATGCTGGGGTCTGGGCGGACGGGGAAGAATTATGTAGAATGAAAATGTCCCCCGGACTTTTTCAGGAATTATTGACACACCTACAGCCCAATAGACCAGTGGCAGAAGGGGGTGCCTTACAGACAGAAGCATCAGGTACCCAGTTCACAGAGGCATTAATAATTTTCATGAGAGGAAAACAGAGGGAAAGGGGGTCTACAGGTGTGATTATGCAGAAATTTGGGCAAAGTATTGAAGAATATAGTCAAGAACTAGAAAATAGCTTTAGGGATGAAGGATTGGATTTGACTGATGCTTCAGTAAGGAGACTTTTTACAAAACAATTAATAGAGGGGCTAGATCCGAAAATCAGAGAAAAATTTAAATCCTCTACTCCAGATTGGAGAACAATTGAACAACCAAATATTGTGAAACAACGATGTTTAGGAATAGCCATGGATATGAGAGAGAATCGTAAGCCTGTTAGAATAGCACAAGCTAATACAGGAGGAAGAGTGAGACACAATTTTCCTTGCCACTACTGTAAAAAGCCAGGTCATTTCCAAAGAGAGTGCAGGAAGAAGTTGGCAGATATAAAGTCAGGCAAATTTGTTCCCAGAAATAACCCTCCCCAAATGGACAACCAGCAGAAATCTACCATCATAGATGGTCCCATACCAGATTCAGATTGACTCGATGTGTTACAAACTTCCCTACCAGCTAGAAGACCTATGATACAGGTGAATGTGGGGGGGAGAGAGATTCCATTTTTGATAGATACAGGTGCAACTTCCTCAATTTTGAATCAAGATTTTCTTCCGAATCCGGAAGATATTTCAGAACAAACAACTTTTGCTGAGGGTTATGATGGGGTAATTCGAACACTGCCATATACTGTGCCCCTAGAGGTCTCATTAGGACCTAAATGTTTTGCATCCAGATTTTTGTATGCCAGAGGTGCCCCAACATGTCTGTTAGGAACTGATGTACTAAAGAAATTAGAAGCTAACATCAATTTTAGGGAAGATGGCACAGTTATGCTGACTATCCCTGATGATGCAGAAACATTAGAACAATATGTTAGAATTCAGGCTTTTGAGGATTATACTGAAGAAAAAGAGTACACCACAGATCTAGACCTCTCAATGATCCCAGAAACACTGTGGGCACAGGGTGACACTGATGTGGGATTATTGCATATTTCTCCTGTAAAATTATCTGTGCAACCAGGAACTGTTCTCCCACAGCTCAGACAATACCCTGTGAGTGCCCAGCAGGAATTAGCGATTACAAAACAGATAGAGGGATATAGAGAGAAAGGAGTTTTGGTAGAGATACAATCACCTGCTAACACTCCTCTGTATCCAGTCAAGAAGAGAACTCTTGATAAGGGTTCTATGCCCAAATATCGTATGGTACATGATCTAAGAGAAATAAACAAAGTTCTAGATCCAATCACCCCAGTTGTACCCAATCCTCATACGTTACTATCACAAATACCAGCCAGTTCTCAAGTGTTTACTGTAATAGATCTTTCAAATGCATTTTTCTCGGTTCCTTTACACCAAGACAGTTGGCATTTGTTTGCATTTACATTTAAGGGCAAACAGTTGGCGTGGACACGCCTTCCACAGGGAATGATACACTCCCCTACTCTTTATTCAAATGCCCTACAAACAGTCCTCCAAAGGTTTGAACCCGAACCACAGGTAGTAATTTTACAGTATGTGGATGACATACTACTTTGCTGCCCAGATCTAGAAACTGCAGAAAGGTCCACTGTGAGTTTACTATGTTTTCTAGAAAAAGAAGGGTGTAAAGTGAATAGACAAAAGCTACAAGTTTGTCAGATCAAAGTGGTCTTTCTAGGTCATTGCATTTCTCAAGGTAAAAAGCATCTTACACCTCAAAGAACTGAAGCAATAAGACAGATGAATGAGCCTAGAAATCATAAACAGCTACGAGCATTTTTAGGAATAGTGTCTCATTGTAGACAATGGATTATACATGCCAGTCAACTAATGCAACCACTGTATGACTGTGTAAAAAGTGAACCTTATTTGTTGACAAAAGAAGGTCAGATTTCGTTCCAACAATTAAAAGATGCCCTTGTTTCAGCTCCAGCGTTAGGGCTACCAGACTACACCAAACCATTTCAGCTTATGGCTGCAGAAGTTGATTCTCATGCTACAGGAGTTCTTACCCAGAAGCATGCAGGGAAACAAAGACCAATTGCATATCTTTCAGCAAGGTTAGATCCCGTAGCTAGAGCAGCGCCAACCTGTGTACGTGTAGTTGTTGCTGTCTCACTATTGTTGGACAAAGCATCAGAAATTGTCCTAGAGCATCCACTCACAGTTCAAACTACACATGATGTTTATGGGATATTAAACCAGGTCCAACCAAAACACATTTCCATGGCCAGACATTTGCGGCTACAGTGTTCTTTGCTGCTCCCCTCTACTATCACATTTGCAAGGCTTCAGACTCTTAATTTAGCAACACTGCTACCTCTCGAGTCTGAAGGGGGGAATAAGGACACTGATTCACACGCAAATTTTTTCCCTACAGACACACATGATTGTACAGAGCTCATTTTACAAGAAACGGCAGGCTTACCCAATGTATCCGAAACACCACTTCAAAATCCAGATTTAGAGCTGTTTATAGACGGTAGTAGGTTTGCAGATGACACAGGTAACTTTCATACAGGGTATGCAGTTGTGTCAGAATCTGAAACTCTCAAAGCAGAACCACTTCCACCAAAACAGTCTGCACAAGAAGCAGAACTAACAGCATTGATCGAAGCGCTAAAAATAGCTGAGAATCAGACAGCTAATATATACACTGATTCTAGGTATGCACATGGTATTGTGTTTGACTTTGGAGTAATCTGGAGAGCTAGAGGTTACATGACAGCGTCAGGACAACCTGTAAAACATGCTTCTTTGATCAAACAGATCTTAGAGGCTGCACAAGAAACAAAAGAAGTAGCAGTAATTAAGGTAGCTGCACATGTGAGACTCGACACTAGGGAATCTAGGGGAAATGATAGGGCTGATAAAGCAGCCAAAGCAGCAGCAGTCAAACCCTTACGACAGGTTCATACTGTAAACCTCACAGAAAATACTGAAGATAGACTGAGACAAGCACAGGAAGATGCAGGAGAAGAGGAGAGGGATAGATGGAAAAAGGAAGGGGCAGAAGAACAAGCAGGAATTTGGAAGAAAGATGGACTAATATGTCTACCTAGAGCCTGGTACCCGATTGTAGTTGGTGGACTACACCACCCTACTCATGTGTCTGCAAATGCAATGACACTACTGGCAAAGCAAGTCTGGTTGGCTCCAGGTTTTGGCAACTATGCAAGAGACTATTGTGCTGCATGTGCTATATGCCTGGCACATAATCCCGGACAGACAACAAAGACCCCTATGAAGCACCACGTCCGACCTCTCTATCCGTTTCAGCGATTACAAATAGACTTTATCCAGCTGCCAAAAAGTAATGGGTATGAGTATGTGTTGGTGTGTGTGGACATGTTCTCAGGGTGGCCAGAGGCCTATCCAGTTCGGAAGGCTTCAGCTAAAAACACTGCTGTAAAGCTAGTTGCCGAACTGATACCCCGTTACGGTCTCCCTGAAGTGATCGAGTCAGATAGGGGTACTCATTTCACTGGAGAAATATTTCAAAATGTACTGAAAATGTTGGGTGTTGAAAGTCAGTTACACACTCCGTATCATCCTCAAAGTTCTGGTAAGGTGGAACGCATGAATGGAACTTTAAAATTAAAAATACAGAAAGCCATGGCTGAAACAGGAAAGCCTTGGACAGAATGCCTTCCACTGGCCCTTTACTCAATACGCAATACCCCAAGGGGTAAGACTAAACTGTCTCCATATGAAATTTTGTTTGGTAGGACTGCCAATTTAGGATGTTATTTTCCACAGCAACTTGTGTTAAATATTGAGTCATTGACTTCTTATGTGCAAAATCTTCAGAAACAATTAACTAAGGTGCATGCACAAGTTTTTGCTTCCCTTCCAGATCCTGACAACATTGAAGGAAGTCACAAGTTGGAACCAGGTGATCAAGTCTATGTAAAAAGACACACCAGAAAGGCTCTAGAACCAAGGTTTGACGGACCCTTCCAAGTCCTGTTGACAACACCTACATCAGTCAAGCTTGAAGGAAAGGCATCATGGATACATGCAAGCCATTGCAAAAAAAGCAGTATAAACTCATGATATTGATGTTAATAGTATTAACCACGACAAAGGCATGGGAAAGACTAAATTCTCTAACCCCTTTGAACAATAGATTCGTACAACATCATAGAAAATTAGTGCATGACTTGTTAAACAATACACAAACCCTGACAGATTGTTGGATCTGTACCCATTCACCGGTATCAGCCACAAGTATACCTTTTCTAGCAGTTCCCGTATCAGCAGAAGAAATATTTGCTTGGCCTAATTGTTCAGACAAACTGGCCAATAACCAAACTGGTAATGCTAGGCTGTGGAATACTACAATCGCCATACCAATTGTGGGATGGGTAGAATTTCCTTGGTGGCAGGGTAATCTCTCAGGGAGTAATACACATCTACAATATTTAGCATTCAAGGGAGGAAAATGGGTACCTAGGAATAAGACTGGATTAACTGATCTAGGACAGGTCCCCACTGAAAATCTACAGCTCAGTTTCAGTACAACCGTCCCTTCCTCTGATGCCTTCAAACCTGTAGTATTGGAAAGATACATACATAATAGAAAATGGGAACATTCTGAGTTGTTCCCCCAAGGTAATGCAAGCGATTGTACAAGCAAACCGGGGAACCTGGTTTGTAATGAATCCGATGAGTATGACATTTAAATTAAAGGACGTAGAACGACTCAGAGATCAGTATGACAAAGATAATGACCAGAATAAGGATAGCTGGTGGTCAGATACCTTTTCTTTTCTTAACCCAGCCAACTGGTTCAGAGGAATCGGTGGGTGGGTTGCTGGGATCATGCAGAGCATTATACATATAGTTATGATTATTGTAGTCATATACGTACTATTCCAGATTGTGCTCAAGGGTATCTCAGTATGCACAGATAAACTTTGTGTAATAGATGCAAGAGTATAAATTAATATTACCGTACTAATTTTTGTTTTTATATTTTAGTATACTGCTAAAGAAGAAAATAATTTGCGATAGAAGAATTAATACTAGATTTGATTCTCTTATTGAATACAAGCATGTACATGTGTAATACCAAAAATAAAGGCTTTGTCTTTAGCCCTGTGGTAATAAAAATAAAAGAATATGTCAAAGGGGGGAATTGTGGAGATCAGACTGAAAGAATCCATTGTGTCTTTCTCCTGAGGCATCTGGCTTATTTCAAGAAACTTAAACAAAGTTGACATTTCCTTTTATGGACGCATTCCTTCTGTGTTGTAACCTTTTACCTACATACCAAGCTGAACCTTATCTCTAGTATAGGCTGTTATTGTATAAGGATGTGAAATATGAGCGCTTGTACGCATGTCTGTAAAATGTTTAACTTTTTTTCTATATAAAAGGAGGGGGTAGAGCCCAGTGAGTCAGACGTGCTCCTGGGCTTCCCCTGTATATGATCACACAACCTTTTGTGCTGCGTGTCATTTCACTCGGATCCCTACCTCTAGTAAGCCAGGGACTGAGAAGGACTTAACATTACATTACAGATTAGATTAGGGCAGCACGGTGGCTCAGTGGTTAGCACTGCAGCCTTGCAGCACTGGAGTCCTGGGTTCATATCCCACCAAGGACAACATCTGCAAAGAGTTTGTATGTTCTCCCCGTGTTTGCGTTGGTTTCCTCCGGGTTCTCCTGTTTCCTCCCACATTCCAAAGACATAGTGATAGGGAATTTAGATTGTGAGCCACATCGGGGACAGTGATGATAATGTGTGCAAACTGTAAAGTGCTGCGGAATATGTTAGCGCTATATAAAAATAAATATTATTATTATTATTATTACATTCTGCTCTTCTGACATCAGCAACCTCAGGATTATGTAATTGACCTAAAAGTGCTAAAAGTTTTGGTTCATCAAAAACTTTATTTTTAAATTTGCTAATTCTCTACAATTCAGATAAGGTGTCTACAAGCATACCTGTATTAGCCTATTAACACTGATAAGACTTATTGAACAGAATAAAAATGTATTTGAGTAGAGTAACTGTCATTTTGTAATTTCAAGGGGGCACTGGTCCCTGGTATTCAAATAAGTGCCATGCGCAAGCTGCTTTTAGGGTATGTGCACACGTCAGGATTTCTTGCAGAAATTTCCTGAAGAAAACCGGAAATTTTCTGCAAGAAACCCGCATTTTTTGCGTTTTTTTCCCGTTTTTTTTCGCGTTTTTTAGGATTTTGCCAGCGACATTAGCTTGCAGAATGCTAAAGTTTTCCAAGCGATCTGTAGCGTCGCTTGGAAAACTGACTGACAGGTTGGTCACACTTGTCAAACATACTGTTTGACAAGTGTGACCAACTTTTTACTATAGATACTGCTTATGCAGCATCAATAGTAAAAAGATATCATGTTAAAAATAATAAAAAAATTTTAAAAATGGTTATACTCACCCTCTGCAGACAGTCGATCTCCTCAGCGGCGTCCATTCCTATAGATGGTGTGTGCAGGACCTTCGATGACGTCGCGGTCACTTGACCGCGATGTCATCGCGGTCATGTGACTGCGACGTCATCGCAGGTCCTTCACACACACCATCTATAGGAACGGAAGCGGCAGCATGCACCGCTGAGAGGCGGGAAGACTCCGGGGGCCATCGAAGGTGAGTATATGACTATTTTTTATTTTAATTCTTTTTTTTACCAATTATACGGTGCCCAGTCCGTGAAGGAGAGTCTCCTCTCCTCCACCCTGGGTACCAACCGCACATGATCCGCTTACTTCCTGCATGGTGGGCACAGCCACATGCAGAAAGTAAGCAGATCAATGCATTCCTAGGTGTGCGGAATCCCCGCAATTCCGCAAATTTAATGAACATGTTGCTTTTTTTTCCGCAATGCGATTTTTTCGCGGAAAAAAATGCAACATTTGCACAAGAAATGCGGAATACACTTAAAATAATGGGAGGCATATGTAAGCGTTTTTTTCGCGTTTTTATCACGTTTTTATAGTGAAAAAAACGCAAAAAATACTGAACGTGTGCACATGGCCTCAGTCCCAAATGTCAATAAATAGATGGTCCGCATATATAGGTAAAGACTGCGGCCTCACATAATTGGCTTGTCTGCTAAGGCAGAGAGTCTCTAATCTGAATAATTGGAGATTGAGAATTAAGATTCTCACTAGTGTCTGAAATACACTGATCCCACCATCCAGTGCCATGCTGTCTAAGGTCTGTGGGGTTCACTATCATTCATTGGATGGATGAGCTGCAATACCGGCCAATGGATAAGAGTGCTGCTGTTTCTGGATAAGTGTAAAGTGTATAGACAATCCAAAAAGCGCTATGGGTAGAGATGGGGATACACAAACATGAAAGGACAATGGGGAAGAATTTGGGATGGGTTTCTCATTACAAGCCCAAACAGATTAGTCACATGAATTCAATATATTCAGTAGATAAGTGCGAGGAAGTCACTCAACACCAGAAGGTGTCCTCTTATGACAGTTAGTAATGGGCAATAAGAAAAAGACCAAACAAAGGTGCAACAAAAGTAATTCAAAGAAAACAATATATCCACTTACTGACAAGTGGCATGCCCAAGGTAAAAAACGAGGTACTGTCTAGTGAGGGACGATAGAGTTCTGGTAGTGGTTCACACTACTTTGATGAGACTCTACATCAAAGTAGCGTGAAGTTTGCTGGCTGTTGGCCTCCTGCAGGTAAATTGAAGACACGTGTCATGGTGAGCTAAACCTGCTGCTGATAGCATGTAGTGCCATGGATTCACATGAACACCCGACTGCTCCAAAGAAGGTGAAGACAATGCTGGGTAGTAGGTGCTTGCTGTCCGGTGTGAGAGGTACAATCAAGATGCTGCACTGCAGGCCCGGCCGGTGCCATGCACTGAGAAGGATCACTGCCGGCTGACCTGAGCGGTAGTGAACCGCTAGCAGATCGTTGTGAGTGATGTCACTCAAGTCCGAATACTGGCCGAGCCGATAAGGACAGATTTTGTCTCAGGAGCTGATCCCACGCCCCACCAGGCAGATACTGGCTGTAAGACACAACCGGCATCTTACTGTAACAGCAGCGTACAGAGCTTGCTGAAATCACAGCTTCTTAAATGGCATTTCCTATCACTGAAAGGTGCAGTTTAAATGGCGCAGTTGCTTGTGTTCCCATGCACGGGCTCCTACCAACTTTCCACCCCCAATGTGACCATCATATGTTCTGGGTACACTGGTTACATGTCCGTACACAGTTATTAAAGGAACTCAGCAGGGAGTTTGTTCCAAACCCCTTGCACAGATCTTATGTTGATGTAGGCTTGCATAAATCCGTCTCTATGTATAATCACAGATGGACTTAATAGGAATCTATCAGTAAGATCAACCTTCCTAAGCTGATTACATGGGCATGAAGGTCAAACAAAGTTGAATAAAATGATACCTTGATATCTGCATTCCGATATCTTATGGCAGAGAAATCCATGTATTTCTTAATATGTAAATACAATGTTGAGATCTAAAGTAGGATCTCCCTGAGAATCTACCACCAGAACTCAATTTAAATGAAAGGGGACGTTACCAGCATGAGACATATAATGACTGACAGTCTGATCTCCTGATCTACATGTCTCACACTGGTAATGTCTGCTTTAATATAGAGTAAGCTCTGGGTGCACATTTTTGGGGAGATCTGTGTTAGACCCATATATCTTAACACCTCATTTACTGTACATATTAAGAAAAATGTGAATTTCTATGGAAAAAGACATCAGATTGCTGATATCAAGGTATCATTTCATCCAGCTTCCTATGAACTGAATGCCAATATAGAAAGTTTATCAGGGTTGATCCTACTGACAGATTCCATTTAACGATGCCGAGATCAGAGCTCTGCGGGGGCCAAATCATCACTTCCAGGCATGTTTGTTCTTCTTTATGCTGACAATAGTCCTTTATGAGATTGGCTGTAGGTTTGGGGTCGATATCCTGCTGCAGAGTACATTTTAAGACAGTTAGTTGACTCCTTTATTGTACTGCATGATGGATAAGATTCTACCTATATTTCTCATCATTAAGGACACCAAGAAATGGGCAATATTGAAGCAGTTGGTGAGTCAAGGAAAATTAATGCAGCAGGTGAAAGGCACATCATGGTTTCCTTCAAAATCGGAAGATATCCAGCGCCATCAACTCAGAACTGATAGTAATCAGTAGGAACCAGCTACACCCATTAAATGGTCAAAAAATTCTGGGCAGAAGTGGCATTCACGGAATAGTTGTGTTCAAAAACCATACCTTTGACGTGGAAAGATGGCAAAATGACTCAAGTATGCATAAAAACATAGGCACTGGGGTACAGTAATATGGCAGGAGCTGCTCGAGGCTGGTGAGTCAAAATTTGAAATATTTGGCTGCAGCAGAAGGCAGTGCACTTGCCAATGGGCCAAAGCTTGGGAAAATAATGAGTGTCTGCAGGAAACAATGATGTGTAATGGAACTCCCATGTACATTTGGGGCTACATTGGAATTGGGAATTACCGTATGTCAAGATAAATGGTGTTTCGATTAATGATGTCCTCAATAATGAGAAATACAGGCATATACTTAGTTATCATGACATACCATCAGTAAGGCATCGGATTGACTCCAAATTTATTCTGCAACAGGACATTGAAACATAAAATACAACCAATGTCATCAAGATCATTTAGTACTGGAGGTGATGAAATGGCCTCCACAGAGCACTGATCTCTACATCCACAGATGATCTGTGATTAGTTTTCCAAGATGTTTGGCACAACCTTCCAGTTGTGTTCCTTCATAAACTTTTGTGCTAGTGTACCTAGAAGAAATGATCTTTTGATGCCACTTTGAATGCAAATAATAATTTGATTTAGATTTCTATTTTGTTCATTCACACTGCATTTTCTTAATTGATTAAGATATGTTAGCACTATTATTTAAGAAAGTATTTTTACTTTGCAGCACTTTTTCCACACCTGCTCAAAACTTTTGCTATATATACAGTACACACTGAAGCGTTGCAAATTACTCCTCACCTCACTCCACATGTAACTTATGGAGTGTTTATGGGTTCAACTAAACACTTGACAGAAAATGCTTTTACTTTATACCATAGTTTGCACGTATTTCATATCTGAATATATTAAATATATTTTAATAATATCATGCCACTTTCTAATCCCCAGTCAGGCAAGAAATGCCAAATAAATTCAACAAGATGCCTTAATCATCTTATTTAAATGACTTCCTTGTATACCAAAGTCATTTTAGTATTGTTTGGACAGACGGATTAGATTGTTAGATCATATATCTAGTGAGTACGTATTGAGTGCTTTCTGCTTGCTTTAATGTAATGTTGTTTTACAGGAAAAACTCAATGTTCTCATTGTCATTGTGCAATGTAGAGTTGCAGGAATCTGAACATCTGAATATCAAAAGTAAATTAGACTTATTGACCAATGTTTCCAATTGTGTTAAAATTCCATTCCTATATTACGATATATATTTTAAAGCTTAACTACTTAACGACTACCGATACCCAGGCAGCTACGGGTACTTATTCCTCAGTGTCACTTTTTAACGGCACTAAGAAATAAGGGTGTAGTGGCCCCATCATCAGAAAATCTCCGGGACCGTAGAGAACATAATTAGGGCTTGTTTTTAAGGTACCCTGTCTCGTGATCGCCATTATTCACGAAATAACAGCGATTACATTAAAAAAGTCTGATTTAAAACTAATTTCTCTCTCTTCTGATATGATCTAACATATCAGAGAAGAGAGAAATGAGGTACCCGGAGCCTCCCCAGTACCTAAGCCATCCCCCGCTCCCTCATGCTCCATTCCTCGGCCCTCCTAGTCCGAGATCTGCTGGCCGGTACTCGGCAAGGGAATTTTTCCTTTTGATCACTGTGATAGATCATATCACAGTGATCAAAATAAATAAATATTAAGTAAACCACACCTTGGTAATCCCCTCAGATAACAATTTTGAAATATATATTTTTTCCATTGTTTCCAGTTGGGGGTAGGGTTGAGGTTAGGGTTGGGGATAGAGTTGTGTTAGGGTTGGGGTTAGTTTTATGTTAAGGTTGTAATTAAAATAAAGGGTTTTTCAAAACTAGAAAAAGAAAGAATGATGAAATAATGACCGCTAGTGTTGAGTGCTAGTGATGAGCGAGTATACTCGTTGCTCGGGTTTTCCCTAGCATGCACGGGTGGTCTCTGAGTATTTGTAAGTGCTCGGAGATTTCGTTTTGTTGATGCAGCTGCATGATTTACGGCTGCTAGCCAGCCTGAGCACATGTGAGGAATGCCAGGTTGCTAGGAAATCCCCACATGCATTCAAGCTGTCTAGCACCTGTAAATCATTCAGCTGTGCAGTAATTTTGCTACCTAGGGGCAATCTGAGCATCGCTCCTATGTAGCAGAGCCGATCAGGCTATACCAGCTTCTAGCCTCCCATGGAGGGTATTGGAGCATGGCAAAAGTAAAAAAAATGTTTTTAAAAATATGAAAAAAAAAAAATATATATAAAAGTTCAAATCACCCCCCTTTTGCCCCATTCAAAATAAAACAAAAAAAAATCAAACATACACATATTTGTTATTGCCGTGTTCAGAATCGCCCTCGGCATGCAGCCAGCTCAGCATGCAAAAAGTAAGCCCTCACCCAACCCGAGACCATGAAAAATGGAGACGCTATGGGTATCGGAAAATTGCGCAATTTTTTTTTTTTTTAGCAAAGTTTGGAATTTTTTTTCACCAAATAACCTAGACATGTTTGGTGTCTATGAACTCGTAATGACCTGGAGAATCATAGTGGCCGGTCAGTTTTAGCATTTAGTGAACCTAGCAAAGAAAGCTAAACAAAAAACAAGTGTGGGACTGCACTTTTTTTGCAATTTCACAGCACTTGGAATTTTTTCCCGTTTTCTAGTGCATAATCTGGTAAAACCAAGGGTGTCGTTCAAAAGTACAACTGGTCCCGCAAAAAAAAGTCCTCACATGGCCATATTGAAGGAAAAATAAAAAAGTTATGGCTCTGGGAAGGAGGGGAGCTAAAAACGAAAACGCAAAACTGAAAAAAGCTCCGGTCATTAAGGGGTTAATGTCATGTGGGCCCCTCAAAGTCACTTCAAATGTAATGTTGGTCCTAAAAAAAATAGTTTTGTAAATTTTGTTGGAAAAATGAGAAATCGCTGGTCAACTTTTAATTCTTCTAACTTCCTAACAACAAAAAAAATGTTTCCAAAATTGTGCTGATGTAAAGTAGACATGTGGGAAATGTTATTTATTAACTATTTTGTGTCACATAACTCTCTTCTTTAAGTGCATAAAATTAAAATTTTGAAAATTGGAACATTTTTAAAATTTTTGCCAAATTTCCATTTTTATGACAAATAAACGCAAGTCGTATTGAACAAATTTTACAACTATAATGAATCACAATGTGTTACGAAAAAAACATATTCAGAATCAATGGAATCCGTTGAAGCATTCCAGAGTTATTACCACATAAATTGACGATGGTCAGAATTGCAAAATTTGGCTTGGTCCTTAAGGTCAAAATTGGCACGGTCACTAAGGGGTTAAATGGGTATTCCCATCTCCAAGATCCTATCCCAATAAGTAGTTGGTGTAATAATAATAATATTAGCAAATACCTCCAATTAGAAATTTAGTAAAGTTTTTCTGATTCGCTATGTGTCTTTCCTCGTATGCAGATACTGCAGGACCTTAGGTATCCATGGTTACGACCACTGATAAAGTGACAGTTAGCTAATTGCTAATGGTCATAACCATGGATACCTAAGGTCCTGCAATACCTGCACATGTAGAAGGAGACATTAGGAATCATAAAAATTATACTACATTTCTAAATGGACGCAGTTGCTATTATTATTATTATTATTATTATTATTATAAACTTACTATATATTGGGATAAGATCTTAGAGATGAGAATACCACTTTATTTATGATAAATTTCTATAGCTTTTAGCCAAACAAGCTATTCCTTCTAGCCTCCTTTTCCTGTGGACCTGAATGTTCAGATTGTCTGAGCATGCATGTGTTTTCAATGGAAAAGGAAGTAGTCAGTAGTGTTGCCCCATCTCCTTAAGAACTAATTACTTCTTTAAATACTTAAAAAAAATCTTATATCCATTCCATAGGTCATACAGACAGAATCTATGAAATTCTGCCACCACACACATTTAACAACGAATTTAGGGCAGCTTGGAAAATTTCATTGCCTTTTTTTTTATCGGGATGTTTCTAATAAAATTTCTAGCCAGACAATTCGCATACACAATAATTTGTTACTTTTGACACCTGAGTTTATACTTTTCATTGTTCTTCTCAATCACAGAAAAACAATGAAAATGAGAGAGACTCTGAATCCTACACTTGACTAGCAGGATGCTCGGCTGCAATGGGAGTCAGTTAAAAGTGTTGAATTAGGGTATGTGTCCACGTTCAGGATTGCATCAGGATTTGGTCAGGATTTTCCATCAGTATTTGTAAGCCAAAACCAGGAGTGGAACAATTAGAGGAAAAGTATAATAGAAACATATGCACCACTTCTGTATTTATCACCCACTCCTGGTTTTGGCTTACAAATACTGACGGAAAATCCTGACCAAATACTGATGCAATCCTGAACGTGGACACATACCCTTACACAAACCCAAAACTCTATTCTGCCCTCCATTGCCCCCTCCAACCTCCCTCATCTCTGCAGAACACTTTGCCACACATTTAAAAAATAAGGTCAACTAAACAAGGCAAGTCTTTACTGCCCATTCACTTCAACATCAATGTATAAAAGACTACTGCCCTCCCCCATAACCTTCCTTCCTGAAAGGAAAACTCAATAATCTCCTCTTCAAATCGCACCTCACCACTTGTGCACTTGACCTCATCCCACCTCCTCCCTAACCTCATTACCATGCTTATCCCAGCCCTAACTCATCTTTTAAACTTATTGCTAACCTCTGGTACCTTCCCTTCAGCTTTCAAACATGCCACGATCACACCTATCCTGAAGAAGCCATCCCTCGACCCATCCTCTACATCCATCTATTGCCCCATATCGCTGCTGCCATTCGCCTTCAAACTCCTCTAACAACATGTCCATACTGAACTTTCCTCTCATCTCTAGTGTTGAGTGATACCTTCCGATATTCAAAAGTATCGGTATCGGATTGGATCGGCCAATATCCAAAAAATATCGAATATCGCCGATACCGATACCCGATACCAATACAAGTCAATGGGACACAAATATCGGAAGTGATCCTGGATGGTTCCCAGGGTCTGAAGGAGAGGAAACTCTCCTTCAGGCCCTGGGATACATATTCATGTAAAAAATAAAAAAAAATAAAAAATATGGATATACTCACCCCTCCGATGGACCCTGGACCTCACCGGTGCAAGCATCTGCCTCCGTTCCTAAGAATGCAGTGAGTGAAGGACCTGCGATGACGTCGCGGTCACATGAGCGGTCACGTGACCAGTCACAAGACTGCGACGTCATCGCAGGTCCTACACTCACTGCATTCTTAGGAACGGAGGCTGCCGGTTGCACCGCTGAGAGCCAGGGGCCGTCGGAGGGGTGAGTATATCATATTTTTTATTTTTATTCTTTATTTTTTACATGAATATGGATCCCAGGGCCTGAAGGAGAGTCTCCTCTCCCCCAGACCCTGGGAACCATACGCACCGCACACGCCGAAGATGACTGGGAACTTATATGAACTTCCGATTCCGATATCACAAAAATATCGGAACTCGGTATCGGAATTCCGATACAGCGAATATCGGCCGATACCCGATATTTGCAGTATCGGAATGCTCAACACTACTCATCTCTCATCTAACTCACTCTATAATGACCTACAATCCGGCTTCTGTCCCCACCATTCCACCAAAACGTCCCTGACCAAAATTACTAATGATTTACTGCCAAAGCTAACAGACAATTCTCTATACTCCTACTTCTAAATCTGTCCTCTTCCTTCGACACAGTCGACCACTCCCTCCTACCAAATATCCTCAATACCCTTTCCATCAAAGTCTTTGCCTTCTCCTGTATCTCGAAGTATCTCTCCAACCACACATTTAGCATCTGCCACACTACCCCTTCATCTCGCCCACTGTCTGTTGGTTTCCCTCAAGGCTCTGTTCTTGGACCCCTACTCTTCTCAATCTACACTTTTGGCCTGGGACAGCTCATAAAGTCCTATGGCTTCCAGTAGCATCTAAACACTGAGCATGCTCAGATCTAACTCTCTGCCCCAGGGATCACCTCTCTGCTGTACAAAACCTTAGAGCGCCTATCAGCCACATTCTCCTTCTTTTCATCACGCTTCCTAAAGCTCAGTGTGAACAAAACAGAACTCATTATGTTTCCTCCATCTCACCTAACCCTACCTGATCTATCACAATAAATTATATCACGCAAGGTCCACAGCCTCGGAGTAACACACGACTCTGCCCTGTCCTTAAAACAGCACATCCAAGCTCTTTGCACCTCTTACTGCCTCCGACTCAGAAATATTTTTAGAATCCTTCCTTTCCTCAACCATGACACTGCTAAAATATTAGTGCATACCCTCATCATCTCCTTTCTTAACTACTGCAATATTCTCCTCTGTGTCATCCTTGCTAACAATCTCGCACCTCTCCAGCCCATCCTCAACTGTACTGCACTACTAATCCACTTCTTGCCTCGTTACTCCTCAGCTTCTCCCCTCTTCAGATCCCTTCATTGGCTCCCAATTCATCAACATATCTAGTTCAAACTATTGAGCTTACATGTTGGAAGGTAATGGGAGATTAGTTAGGAGATGTACAGAGGAGACAGATTATGCATGGCTTTTAATGATGAACGAATATACTGGTTACTTGAGATTTCCCAAGCACGCTCGGGTGACCTCCGAGTATTTTTAGTGCTCGGAGATTTAGTTTTCCTCACCGCAGCTGAAAGATTTACATCTGTTAGCCAGCATAAGTACATGTGGGGGTTGCCTGGTTGCTAGGGAATCCCCACATGTAGGAGCCAGAACTCTTAATGGTTGGTAGGGGATCAAATACTTATTTCTCACTGCAAAATGCAAATAATTTTATATCTATATATATAAGAGGCATCGTGATTACTCACTAATCCCGCCCCCTGCACAGTAGCTCCGCCCCCACCCCATCATCACACAGAATCCTGCCCCCCACCCCATTACCACACACAATCCTCCCCACCACATTACCACAGATAACCCCGCCCCCCACCACATCACCACACATAATCCCACCCCCCCACATCACCACACATAATCCAGACTCCCCACCACATCATCACACATAATCCAGCCCCCCCCACCACATCACCACACATAATCCAGCCCCCCACCACATCATCACACATAATCCAGACCCCCCACCACATCATCACACATAATCCAGACTCCCCACCACATCATCACACATAATCCAGCCCCCCCCACCACATCACCACACATAATCCAGCCCCCCACCACATCATCACACATAATCCAGACCCCCCACCACATCATCACACATAATCCAGCCTCCCCACCACATCACCACACATAATCCCGCCCCCCACCACATCACCACACATAATCCCGCCCCCCACATTGCCACACATAATCCCGCCCCCCCCACCACATTACCACAGATAATCCCGCCCCCCACCACATTACCACACATAATCCCACCCTCCGCCACATTGCCACACATAATCCCGCCCCCCCACATTACCACACAAGGCTCCGTCCCCACACATTACCACATGAGGCTCCATCCCCACACATTACCACACGATGCTCCATCCCCACACATTACCACACAAGGCTCCGTCCCCACACATTACCACACGAGGCTCCGTCCCCACACATTACCACACGAGGCTCTGTCCCCCTACATTACCACACGAGGCTCCGTCCCCCCACATTACCACACGATGCTCCGTCCCCACACATTACCGCACGAGGCACTGTCCACACACATTACCAGACGAGGCTCCGTCCCCACACATTACCACAGGAGGCTCCGTCCCCCTACATTACCACACGAGGCTCCGTCCCCCTACATTACCACACGAGGCTCTGTCCCCCTACATTACCACATGAGGCTCCGTCCCCACACATTACCACACACAGCACTTCCTTTCTATGTAATTCAACCACTTCAGCCAAGGTAAAAGTACATTTAATTGCATAATCACCAGCAGCGTTAATTAGATAGCAATGAGCATGCTGAGCGTTAGCTGGCTGGAAACAGCTAGTAATTTATACAATATGATTTTCTGGATTTTATTTTTGATATTCTATCTTTCAATGTTAAAATTTACCCTTAAAATTATAGACTGTTCATGTCTTTGTCAGTGGGCAAAGTTACAAAATCAGAAAGGGATCAAATACTTATTTCTCCCACTTTACAGTTAATACAGTAATCACCAGTGATATTATACACAGGAGCTCTGTATATAGTGTTAGTGTACAGGCTCTGTCCCCCTACATTACCACACGAGGCTCCATCCCCACACATTACAACAAGAGGCTCCGTCCCCACACATTACCACACGCAGCACTTCCTTTCTATGTAATTCAACCACTTCAGCCAAGGTAAACGTACATTTAATTGCATAATCACCAGCAGCGTTAATTAGATAGCAATGAGCATGCTGAGCGTTAGCTGGCTGGAAACAGCTAGTAATTTATACAATATGATTTTCTGGATTTTATTTATGATATTCTATCTTTCAATGTTAAAATTTACCCTTAAAATTATAGACTGTTCATGTCTTTGTCAGTGGGCAAAGTTACAAAATCAGAAAGGGATCAAATACTTATTTCTCCCACTTTACAGTTAATACAGTGATCACCAGTGATATTATACACAGGAGCTCTGTATATAGTGTTAGTGTACAGGTAATTGTTGTGAATTTGGATTCTGGGCTCCCCCGTTGGCTACTGGTGGAATTGAACTGGTGTCTTCATCTTCTCTGTTCACCTGTTCCCATCAAGATGTGGGAGTCGCTATATAACCTTGCTGCTCTGTTAGTTGCTTGCCGGTCAACAATGTTATCAGAAGCCTCTCTGTGCTTGTTCCTGCTCCTAGACAACTACTAGATAAGTTGGACTCTTGTCCATGTTTGTTTTTGCATTTTGTTCCAGTTCACAGCTGTAGTTTCGTTACTGTGTCTGGAAAGCTCTTGTGAACGGGAATTGCCACTCTGGTGTTATGAGTTAATGCCAGAGTTTTAAAGTAATTTCTGGATGGTGTTTTTGATAGGGTTTTCAGCTGACCATGAAAGTGTCCTTTCTGTCTTCTGCTATGTAGTAAGTGGACCTCAAATTTGCTAAACCTATTTTCATACTACGTTTGTTATTTCATCTCAACTCACCGCCAATACATGTGGGGGGCCTCTGTCTCCTTTCGGGGTATTTCTCTAGAGGTGAGCTAGGACTAATATTTTCCTCTGCTAGCTTTATTTAGTCCTCCGGCTGGGCTGGGCATCTAGAATCAACGTAGGCATGCTACCCGGCCACTGCTAGTTGTGCGTTAGGTTTAGTTCATGGTCAGCTCAGTTCCCATCTTCCAAGAGCTAGTTCCTATATATGCTTATGCTATGTTCTCTTGCCATTGAGATCATGACAGTTTGACCGGCCCGCAAAGTGTTAATTGTTTGGGCTGAAGCAGGAGAAAAAGAAGTGTTGAAGGGAAATTTTTTTTTTTTTTTTTTTCCCCTCAGAGTTTTGCTGCCTAGCCCTTAATTGCTGTCTAGCTGCTTCTTACCTCCTCTTAACCCTTGAATGGCTCTGTGTCCACCTGTTTGTAATGGATCTTCAGAGTGTAACTGCAGGTTTGAATAATCTCGCCACGAAGGTACAAAATTTGCAAGATTTTGTTTGTCATGCACCTGTATCTGAGCCGAGAATTCCTTTGCCGGAATTTTTCTCGGGGAATAGATCCGGGTTTCAGAATTTTCGAAATAATTGCAAATTATTTTTGTCTCTGAAATCTCGCTCTGCCGGAGACCCTGCACAGCAGGTCAGGATTGTGATTTCCTTGCTCCGGGGCGACCCTCAAGACTGGGCTTTTTCATTGACACCAGGGGATCCTGCGTTGCTCAATGTGGATGCGTTTTTTCTGGCCTTGGGGTTGCTTTATGACGAACCTCATTTGGAGCTTCAGGCAGAAAAAACTTTGATGTCCCTATCTCAGGGGCAAGATGAAGCGGAAATTTACTGCCAAAGATTCCGTAAATGGTCTGTGCTTACTCAGTGGAATGAGTGCGCCCTGGCGGCGACTTTCAGAGAGGGTCTCTCTGATGCCATTAAGGATGTTATGGTGGGGTTCCCTGTGCCTGCGGGTCTGAATGAGTCCATGACAATGGCTATTCAGATCGATAGGCGTTTGCGGGAGCGCAAACCAGTGCACCATCTGGCGGTGTCCACTGAGAAGTCGCCAGAGAGTATGCAGTGTGATAGAATTCTGTCCCGAAGCGAGCGGCAGAATTTTAGACGGAAAAATGGGTTGTGTTTCTATTGTGGTGATTCTACTCATGTTATATCAGCATGCTCTAAGCGCACTAAAAAGCTTGGTAAATCTGTTTCCATTTGCATCTTACCGTCTAAATTTATTCTATCTGTGACCCTGATTTGCTCTTTGTCATCTATTACCACGGACGCCTATGTCGACTCTGGCGCCGCTTTGAGTCTTATGGATTGGTCCTTTGCCAAACGCTGTGGGTATGATTTAGAGCCTTTGGAGACTCCTATTCCTCTGAAGGGGATTGACTCCACCCCATTGGCTAATAATAAACCACAATACTGGACACAAGTAACTATGCGTATTAATCCGGATCACCAGGAGATTATTCGCTTTCTGGTGCTGTATAATCTACATGATGATTTGGTGCTAGGATTGCCTTGGCTGCAATCTCACAACCCAGTCCTCGACTGGAGAGCTATGTCTGTGTTGAGCTGGGGATGTAAGGGGGCTCATGGGGATGTACCTGTGGTTTCCATTTCATCATCCATTCCCTCTGAAATTCCTGAGTTCCTGTCTGACTATCGTGACGTCTTTGAAGAATCCAAGCTTCGTTCGTTACCTCCGCACCGAGAGTGCGATTGTGCCATAGATTTAATCCCGGGTAGTAAATACCCAAAGGGTCGTTTATTTAATCTGTCTGTGCCTGAACATGCTGCTATGCGAGAATATATAAAGGAGTCCTTGGAAAAGGGACATATTCGTCCATCGTCATCTCCCTTAGGAGCCGGTTTTTTCTTTGTGTCAAAAAAAGACGGCTCTTTGAGACCATGTATTGATTATCGGCTTTTGAATAAAATCACTGTTAAATATCAATACCCATTGCCGTTGCTTACTGATTTGTTTGCTCGCATAAAGGGGGCCAAGTGGTTCTCTAAGATTGACCTTCGTGGGGCGTATAATTTGGTGCGAATCAGGCAGGGGGATGAGTGGAAAACCGCATTTAATACGCCCGAGGGCCACTTTGAGTATTTAGTGATGCCTTTTGGTCTTTCTAATGCTCCGTCAGTTTTCCAGTCCTTTATGCATGATATTTTTCGCGATTATTTGGATAAATTTATGATTGTGTATCTGGATGATATTCTGATTTTTTCGGATGACTGGGACTCTCATGTCCAGCAAGTCAGGAGGGTTTTTCAGGTTTTGCGGTCTAATTCTTTGTGTGTGAAGGGTTCTAAGTGTGTTTTTGGGGTACAGAGGATTTCCTTTTTGGGATATATTTTTTCCCCCTCTTCCATTGAAATGGATCCTGTCAAGGTTCAAGCTATTTGTGATTGGACGCAGCCCTCTTCTCTTAAGAGTCTTCAGAAATTTTTGGGCTTTGCTAACTTTTATCGTCGATTTATTGCTGGTTTTTCGGATATTGCTAAGCCATTGACCGATTTGACTAAGAAGGGTGCTGATGTTGCTGATTGGTCCCCTGATGCTGTGGAGGCCTTTCGGGAGCTTAAGCGCCGTTTTTCCTCTGCCCCTGTGTTGCGTCAGCCTGATGTTGCTCTACCTTTTCAGGTTGAGGTCGACGCTTCTGAGATCGGAGCTGGGGCAGTGTTGTCGCAGAAAAGTTCTGACTGCTCCGTGATGAGGCCTTGTGCCTTCTTTTCCCGTAAATTTTCACCCGCTGAGCGGAATTATGATGTTGGGAATCGGGAGCTTTTGGCCATGAAGTGGGCTTTTGAGGAGTGGCGCCATTGGCTTGAGGGGGCCAGACATCAGGTGGTGGTATTGACTGACCACAAAAATTTGATTTATCTTGAGACCGCCAGGCGCCTGAATCCTAGACAGGCGCGCTGGTCATTATTTTTCTCTCGGTTTAATTTTGTGGTGTCATACCTACCGGGTTCTAAGAATGTTAAGGCGGATGCCCTTTCTAGGAGTTTTGAGCCTGACTCGCCTGGTAACTCTGAGCCCACAGGTATCCTTAAGGATGGAGTGGTATTGTCAGCCGTTTCTCCAGACCTGCGGCGGGCCTTGCAGGAGTTTCAGGCGGAGAGACCTGATCGTTGCCCACCTGATAAACTGTTTGTTCCTGATGATTGGACCAGTAGAGTCATCTCTGAGGTTCATTCTTCTGCGTTGGCAGGTCATCCTGGCATTTTTGGTACCAGGGATTTGGTGGCAAGGTCCTTCTGGTGGCCTTCCCTGTCACGAGATGTGCGAGGCTTTGTGCAGTCTTGTGACGTTTGTGCTCGGGCCAAGCCTTGTTGTTCTCGGGCTAGTGGATTATTGTTGCCCTTGCCTATTCCTAAGAGGCCTTGGACGCACATCTCGATGGATTTTATTTCAGATCTGCCTGTTTCTCAGAAGATGTCTGTCATCTGGGTGGTGTGTGACCGTTTTTCTAAGATGGTCCATTTGGTTCCTCTGCCCAAGTTACCTTCTTCTTCCGAGTTGGTTCCTCTGTTTTTTCAAAATGTTGTTCGTTTGCATGGTATTCCTGAGAATATCGTTTCTGACAGAGGGACCCAATTCGTGTCTAGATTTTGGCGGGCATTCTGTGCTAGGATGGGCATAGATTTATCTTTTTCGTCCGCTTTCCATCCTCAGACGAATGGCCAGACCGAGCGGATTAATCAGACCCTGGAGACATATCTGAGGTGTTTTGTGTCTGCTGACCAGGATGATTGGGTTGCTTTTTTGCCATTGGCGGAGTTCGCTCTCAATAATCGGGCCAGCTCTGCCACTTTGGTGTCCCCGTTTTTCTGTAATTCGGGGTTTCATCCTCGATTTTCCTCTGGTCAGGTGGAATCTTCGGATTGTCCTGGAGTGGATGCTGTGGTGGAGAGATTGCATCAGATCTGGGGGCAGGTGGTGGACAATTTGAGGTTGTCCCAGGAGAAGACTCAGCTTTTTGCCAACCGCCACCGTCGTGTTGGTCCTCGGCTTTCTGTTGGGGATTTGGTGTGGTTGTCTTCTCGTTTTGTCCCTATGAGGGTCTCTTCTCCTAAGTTTAAGCCTCGGTTTATCGGCCCGTATAAGATATTGGAGATTCTTAACCCTGTTTCCTTCCGTTTGGACCTCCCTGCATCCTTTTCTATTCATAACGTTTTTCATCGGTCATTATTGCGCAGGTATGAGGTACCGGTTGTGCCTTCCGTTGAGCCTCCTGCTCCGGTGTTGGTTGAGGGTGAGTTGGAGTACGTTGTGGAGAAAATTTTGGACTCTCGTGTTTCCAGACGGAGACTCCAGTATCTGGTCAAGTGGAAGGGATACGGCCAGGAGGATAATTCTTGGGTGAATGCATCTGATGTTCATGCCTCCGATCTGGTTCGTGCCTTTCATAGGGCCCATCCTGATCGCCCTGGTGGTTCTGGTGAGGGTTCGGTGCCCCCTCCTTGAGGGGGGGGTACTGTTGTGAATTTGGATTCTGGGCTCCCCCGTTGGCTACTGGTGGAATTGAACTGGTGTCTTCATCTTCTCTGTTCACCTGTTCCCATCAAGATGTGGGAGTCGCTATATAACCTTGCTGCTCTGTTAGTTGCTTGCCGGTCAACAATGTTATCAGAAGCCTCTCTGTGCTTGTTCCTGCTCCTAGACAACTACTAGATAAGTTGGACTCTTGTCCATGTTTGTTTTTGCATTTTGTTCCAGTTCACAGCTGTAGTTTCGTTACTGTGTCTGGAAAGCTCTTGTGAACGGGAATTGCCACTCTGGTGTTATGAGTTAATGCCAGAGTTTTAAAGTAATTTCTGGATGGTGTTTTTGATAGGGTTTTCAGCTGACCATGAAAGTGTCCTTTCTGTCTTCTGCTATGTAGTAAGTGGACCTCAAATTTGCTAAACCTATTTTCATACTACGTTTGTTATTTCATCTCAACTCACCGCCAATACATGTGGGGGGCCTCTGTCTCCTTTCGGGGTATTTCTCTAGAGGTGAGCTAGGACTAATATTTTCCTCTGCTAGCTTTATTTAGTCCTCCGGCTGGGCTGGGCATCTAGAATCAACGTAGGCATGCTACCCGGCCACTGCTAGTTGTGCGTTAGGTTTAGTTCATGGTCAGCTCAGTTCCCATCTTCCAAGAGCTAGTTCCTATATATGCTTATGCTATGTTCTCTTGCCATTGAGATCATGACAGGTAATACAGTGATCACCAGTGACATTACATACAGGAGCTCTGTATGTAATATGCAGTGTATAACGTGCATGTACATGTAATACACTGACTCACCAGTGACATCTCTAGGTGAAGTCCTTCATCTTCTATTTTTATCTTCATCCAGCACAGACCACCATCATTTCTTCCAGTCAGGACTCGTCTCTGCAGAAAATAAAACAGATATCTAGAGAACTGCTTGCAGAGCACATTGCTTAATCTTTTTCCAAATTCTACACTTCACCAGATGAAGAAAAAAGGCGACATATTGTCACTCTGCACAGTAACAGGACCCCCATTGAAAACGGAATTCTTAAAAAATAAAATACATCACTGCAGTAATAATATCTCTTAATTAGCCCCTACAGTAATAATATCTCCCATCCTAGCCCCCTTGTGTATCATTCCTGGGTCCAGCGATATCTTCTCGCATACTGGCTCCATATATTCTCCCATCCTGCCCTCATGAATATCCATTCTGCCCCATGTGATGTCCCCTCCTGTCCCATATGATCTCCCCATCCTGTCGCATCTGTCTCCATTGTGCCCCATGATCCAACACCATGTGTCTCTATCCTGCCCCATGTGTCTCCATGTTGCCCTATGTGTCTCCATGCTGCCCCATCTGTCCCATGATCCCGTCCCATCTGTCTCCATCCTGCCCCTTGATCCTGCACCATGTGTCTCATTCCTGCCCCATCTGTCTCCATACTGTCCCATCTGTCTTCATCCTTCCCCATCTGTCTCCATCCTGCACCATGTGTCTCCATCTTGCCCCATCTGTCTCCATCCTGCCCCGTGTTCCTGCCCCATCTGTCTCCATCATGCCCCATGATCCTGCACCATCAGGCTCCTTCCTGTCCTATCTGTCTCCATCGTGCACCATGAGTCTCCATCTTGCCATCAAAACATATTGGGGTTTGTGTCTTTCAATAAAAAAGCCCTCTTGTCAGCCCCCGCACGCCTCCCCCGTCCCGACTACTGAGCTGCTGGAAGCATTACAGGAGGGAGGGAGCTCCTGTGTGTGAATAGCAGGCATGCAGGGGAAAGTGCTGTTAGGTTTCCCCCCTCTCCTCAGGAATGTTACTCTCCTCTCCCCAGTGGTCTCCTAAGCACTGTCTCATTCCCCTTCCCCTACATACCTGGCTCCACCCATCTCTTCCCTTTCTTGCTCACTGCCATGTGCACCGCTCTGCAAACACAGGGAAACCTCTCTTGTCCCTGGAGCAAAAGAGGAAGTCCAGGAAGTGGTGAGGAGAAGCTTCACAGCCAATCACAGACACGCACGATGCAGGGCTATGTTTATACATCCTGCATGTGTGTGTGGCTGTGTTAGCAAATAAAGATGACTGGCGCTGCCCCGGGATCCCGGTGAGGAGAAGCAAAAGAGGACGGGCCCCGACCGGCTCACAAACTCTGCCAGCGCGTCTCAGACAGTCCGGGCCCCTCCTCCTTTGCTTCTGCTCATGTACCCCTCACATCAGTAAGGGTAGTAATGCCCTGATGGCAGCCCTGCCCCCCGATACATTCTGACAGACACAGATGCAACAACATCACCTAGCACAAAGTATTTTTTATAATCCCAAATTACTTAATATCTGATGCAATAGAATGATATTCTTCACCACAGTGTAATATTTCACAAAATGTCCCCTTCGGAAATATTTTAAAATAATCTTCTAAGCTACATAATAGAGATAAATCAACTGCAGATCACGTTGTAAGTTTAAAGGAAACCTGTCCGATCCACGGGCAGCATGCATTAGATTGTGGCTGCCTGATATCAACCATATGTGTCTAACTATTACAAATGTAATAGTCACTGGGGCAAGCTTTTCCATGCCTGCTGCTGTGACTGACAGGTCTCGTCTACAGGTTCGTGCAGAAAGAGACCTGTCACTCCTGCGCAGCAAGATGGCACCGGGACTTGCCTGTCCAACTAGTGTTCCATGTGGCTTGGTCCCTGGTGGCTATTAAACTATGTGTTTCTCTGAAACGCTGAAGCGTATGGCATATATCAGGCACGCAAAGCCTGATGCATGGTTCCCATTGATCAGGCAGCATGTATTAGCTGTCAGGTTCCTTTTAAGCACAGAATAAGTTTTGGGACATGGACATTTTTATAATGTGATATAATTATTATCATCTGACCCATTTTTAATATACATTGTTTCGTGATTGAAGATTTCTTTGCAAGTGGTGGTAGCTGACATGGCATGTCTATACTCGCTCTGTGCACCCACTGGTTGTAATTGTATATTAATATTTTAAAAGCTCTCAATTTCATATGTAGGAAATCTTTTGTCTGTTCTGTTCTTTTATTTGTTAAATCATATTTAGTAAAACAAAATTGTTATTCGTGAGGAACCCCTTTACATAACAGTGTAATTTCACCCCATTACAGGTCTTCTTTATCAAGCATACAAATGAAGCACAAGCCTGGTTTAAATAGTAAATCCCATAGGGTTCCACCAATCACTTAATCAGATATGTAACCACTTGTATGTAAAATAATGTGTCATGCACCAATATTAACATAAATCATCCCAAAAAAATGTGCAAAAAAGGACAGTGTATAAACTTATTTTATTAGAAATATTCTAACATGTAAAAAGAACTAAATTAATCAAATATAGCTGATAAACATGAGCACAGTATAATAGTAAAAAAAGACGCCAACCAGTTCGATTTTTGTAAATATTGGTTGGCGTCTGTTTTTTACTATTATTTTACTATTATATTGTGCTCATGTTTATCAGCTATATTTGATTAATGTAGTTCTTTTTACATGTTATAATATTTCTAATAAAATAATTTTATACACTGTCCGTTTTTGCACGTTTTTTTGGGATGATTTATATTCCACCAATCACTGTGCAGAGAATCATCCCTTAAGTTTTGCATGTCACAAAATACAAATAAAATAAAACGCATTTCCACCCTAGAAACCCAGTTATATTTTATACATTGAATATTTAATATTTTTATGTAAAAAAAAATGATCAAATACGGAAGGTGAGTAATGAGTATGTGTTCCTGACAGTGTCTTATTTCCAGCTAGAGTCGCCTCTTCATCGGCTGACCAAATTTATTTTGTGGTTGAGGTATTTTGTGTTCATGATACAAAGAGCCTCTTGTGAAATTCTCTACTCTTCCAGCAAATGTGAGCGGGGAAAATCCCAGGCCGGGTCAGTAGTTCAGTCCTTAGGAGGACTTTGGGGATGTTAAAGTCATTGAATACAGATTACTCAGATTTCTATCAACACTTTACCATTAATTTACTCTCTGCAATATTCTCAGGGATTTTCTTCCTGGATTAAATGAAAAGTCCATTTTTTTAAACAGGGAAATAGAATGTAGTTGGAAAATGATGACATGTTGGATACGATATCCAACAGTGCATGTATATACTGTATGTGATTGTTGGATACTGCCTGGTGCTTTTTTATCTTTATTTCCTGCTTGTTTTCTTTGTTACACAGATGTCAGAAGAATCACCTTAACATTAGTGTCTGAGCCTGTTAATGGTACTGTACTGAGGACTAGGGAGCACTCATTAAGTGTGGAAGAAAGGCGATTCTGACAGCTAAATAGGAAAGGGTTCTTTACAGTTAGAGCAGCCAGACTGTGGAATGCCCGACCAAAGGAGGTAGTAATGGCCGACACTATAACAGCTTTTAAAAAAGGGTTGGACGAGTTCCTTGGTACATATAACATTGCGGGTTATAGCTAAATTAGTGACGAAATGTAAAATTGGTGGAGAAAAGTTGAACTTGATGGAAATAGGTCTTTTTTCAACCTACGTAACTATGTAACGTCAATATTATGCTCCTATTGCTGACCATTTCTTGTTCTTCTATTGTTGCAGGCGGGCTTTGTTATAGGGGCACTGTTGCAAAATAGGTTAATTTTAAGGGAGCTGTAAAAGTTTGTTTTGTATTTATTAGGAACCCTGATAGAACCTGTAAGGGGCTAATGGTATTAACTCTGAGTTGGATATGAGATTACCGATCCTTGCTGAGGCACTGTTCATGGCTCTGTCATGGAGATCTTTTTGAAAACTTAATTTGTTTTTTTTTAGTAGGGGTATTGGTTTGGAAAAAATATAGGAAGCTATAAAGTCCCCTTACATTCCCCAAACCACTCCCATAATTATTTAGAGCATAGCACTGTGTAGGAAATATTTGCAGTATAGTTACAGAGGTCCGCAAGGGCAGGGTCCTCTTCCCTCTGTATCAGGCTGTCATTGTTACCTTGTTTACTGTAAGAGATATTTGTATTTTGATGTAACCCCTTCTCATGTCAGCACCATGGAATTAATAATGTATATAAATAAATAATAATAATAATAATAATAATTCACTGGGAAATGCCATTGTAACATTTAACAACCCTAGCTGGACATGTGGTGTGTGACACATAAGCAGACACATCGTGCTTCATTTATGAAGGAGGGACTCTTAAAGTCACAAAGCCTATTTTTAGAGGGACATCAGGCGGCATTAATATTCTTAAAGGGCCATTATTAAACAGTGGGTCTCCTATGCTGTTATTGCCTATGAAGTGAGTGGCTGGGCTGCAAATAATTACAACGCACCTCAATATCCCTTTCACGAGAGGTACAGGAGGGCTTCCTGAAAAAATGTTACATTGAATGCAATGCCTGCCCTGCTATCAAGTCATATGCACCCCAATAAGCCTTTGAACCCAGGTGCTGGATGGCCACAGGAAAATGGAGGAGAGCCTCATAAAAAACTGTCCCATTACAAAGGAGAGGGTATCCTAGACTAGTAATGCCCATACACTAAATGCATGGGCTGACAAACATTTCCCCATAGGGGGTAAATTGTTGAAAAATATACTATGGGCATCAAAGACACCCTTGCCAAAAATGAACTGCCTGTAGCGGCACAGAAGACATTAAGCCTGGTGATCTAGTGGTGGTGAATGAGGAGACATTGCTGAAGACCTCATTAAAAACTAGGCCCAATGTAAAGGAGTGTGTCTCCTAGACTTGTAATGCCCATACACCCAGTTCATGGGCTGACAAACAATTCCCCAAGGGGAATACATTTTTAAAAACATACTATGGGAATCTAGTGGTGGAGAATGAGGTGACATAAAGATAAATCCTAATGAAATCAAAGAAATAAATAAAAAATGTGAATCCACTGATGAAAGTAAATAACAAAAGGGAGGGGCGAACACAGGTTCATAGATTTGAATCCAGAATGTGTCCAACAAGATATGTTTGTCCCTAGCAACAGCTCAGAGACAGGGCTATAAATAAAGATATAACATAAAAGTCTTTGAATAATTTTCTACTGTAGAGGAATACACTACCTCATTAGAGGACTGTCCAGAGATAGGGAAAATGGAAAATATAAGAATAAATGGGAATAATAGATGTATATCTCTTTGTTATGACATTTCCCCCCATGGAAGTAACATTTATTTTGGTTTCCAATTAGTAACAGGCATCATAAAAACATCCTTGCACAAAAAATATGTGTGACTTTGGCATCACGGAATCCATTAACCTTGATGTTCTACTGGTTGTGGATGATGAGGATGAGGATAAGGAGGAGGATAACAACAAACAGACCAAATCTTGAAGCGTATACCCTTGTGTGCTTGTGAATGTATTTGAGGTTATGTTTCGCTGTTTTCACTTGGTGGTGTACAGAAGTCTTTCCCAATCCAGCCCTTGTTCATTTTTATAAGAGTAAAAAACGCGTCAAAACGCATGAAAAAAAGCCTAAGGCGGTTTTCTGGCAGAAATGTCCGTTTTTTGTCAGGAAAATTTCTGCAAGAAATCCTGACATGTGCACATAGCCTTAGGCATTTTTCATGCGTTTTTGACGCGTTTTTTGTGCGTTTTTTCCCAAATGCATAGAATTGCGGGAAAAACGCGGAAAATCCGCTAAATTAATGAACATGCTGCTTTTTTTTACCGCGATGCGTTTTTTTCACGGAAAAAAACGCACCATGTGCACAAAGCATGCAGAATGCATTCTAAATGATAGGATGCATAATGTATGCATTTTTAATGAGTTTTTATAGCATTTTTATCGCAAAAAAAGGCGAAAAAAAGTGAAAAAACCTGAACATGTGCACATACCCTTAGTCTTTCAAACTTTTTGCATTTTTTCTTTTATCATTCTAGTCCTATAATTAGATTTTTCTATTTTAATGCCTGTTGAGTGTCCCGGCAGTTCCTGGTGTAATATTAGAAGTCTTCTGTGTATATATTGTCAGGAAGCTTATATACAATGATAATAAATTACAGACTTTTGGAAGGTGAAAAAGATGTCACTTTTGTTTTATTAACATACAATACAAAGTTTCTAACTATGAGGCCATGTGCACACGTTCAGGATTTTT
Source organism: Ranitomeya variabilis (assembly GCF_051348905.1). NCBI lineage: Eukaryota > Metazoa > Chordata > Amphibia > Anura > Dendrobatidae > Ranitomeya > Ranitomeya variabilis. Next base: position 1,005,456,626 of record NC_135233.1, on the reverse strand, counting down.
CGCGTTTTTTTAGCGTTTTTTCGCTATTAAAACGTGATAAAAACACGAAAAAAACGCTAACATATGCCTCCTATTATTTACAGGGTATTCCGCATTTTTTGTGCAAATGTTGCATTTTTTTCCGCGAAAAAATCGCATCGCGGAAAAAAAAGCAACATGTTCATTAAAAATGCGGAATTGCGGGGATTCCGCACACCTAGGAGTGCATTGATTTGCTTACTTCCCGCACGGGGCTGTGCACACCATGCGGGAAGTAAGCAGATTATGTGCGGTTGGTACCCAGGGTGGAGGAGAGGAGACTCTCCTCCACGGACTGGGCACCATATAATTGGTAAAAAAAAAGAATTAAAATAAAAAATAGTGATATACTCACCCTCTGATGGCCCCCGAAGTGTTCCCGCCTCTCCGGTGCATGCTCTCTCTTCCGTTCCTATAGATGGTGTGGTTCAGGACCTGTGGTGACGTCGCTGTCTTGTGATTGGTCGCGTGACCGCTCATGTGACTCACGCGACCAATCACAAGCCGCGACGTCATCGAAGGTCCTGAACCACACTGGCATCTATAGGAACGGACGCCGCTGAGGAGATTGGCTGTCTGCAGAGGGTGAGTATAACCATTTTTTTATTTTTTTTATTATTTTTAAACATTCTATCTTTTACTATAGATGCTGCATGAGCAGCATCTATAGTAAAAAGTTGGTCACACTTGTCAAACAGTATGTTTGACAAGTGTGACCAACCTGTCAGTCAGTTTTCCAAGCGATGCTACAGATCGCTTGGAAAACTTTAGCATTCTGCAAGCTAATTACGCTTGCAGAATGCTAAAAAAAAACGCAAAAAAAAAAAAACGAAAAAAAAAACGCAAAAAAAAAAAAAAGCGGATTTCTTGCAGAAAATTTCCGGTTTTCTTCAGGAAATTTCTGCAAGAAATCCGGACGTGTGCACATACCCTTAAAGTGCAGCTGCATCCCCCTCACCTCCACCTATTCACTATTTCACTGCTTTTTTAGTGACTGTCCAATATTGTCAGGAAGCTTATATACAGCGATAATAAACTACAGACTTTTGGAAGGTGAAAAAGATGTCACTTTTCTTTTATTAACATACAATACAAAGTTTCTAACTATAAAGGGACTCTGTCAGAACCTGGCAGTGTAGTGACAGACACCATCATTTCACCAATCTCTCACTTCAGTGCTAAAGAGGTTTTCCGGTTTCAGAAATCCCCAGCCCTTCAACTGCAGTTTGTTTTAAAAAAGCAAACAAAAGAAGCTTTTCTCACCCTCCTCGAACCCAGCTTGGTGTCTCTGCTGCGGCTCCCCATGTCTGTTTCTTCTATAGTGTTGATATCACATTCTCTAGGCTAAAACTGAGATCAGCGGCAGTGCCTGAGTTGTTGGTTGGAGTCACTCTGAGCCGCTGAGCTCACTGATTGACTACAGTGCTGTTAATATGACATCACTACTGCATAAAATAACATACACTGACAGCAGTCACTAATACTCAATGATGGACCTGAGGAGGTTGACAAAAGTTCAGGTGTTTTTTAAAGGAACTGCAACTGGAGGACAGAGATTTTCCAACACCAGAGAAGTTTATTTTGTAAAGCTTAAAAAGAATCTGTGAGCACGATTTTGTAATGTAGAGTAGATGCATGGCTGTAATGGGGCTGTGATACTGATTAAATTGATACTTTTGGTGAAGAAATACTCTTAGTGGTTCTTCTTTAATCACCATTTGAAGTTTTCTGCTAATTAGATATCAGTGCACAGGGGACGGACTATGCACTGGGACATCTCCTCCCTGTCTGTGGTTTATCCTGTCTCCAGTCTATGAATGATTTGACTTCTCTCTTTGAAATGTCAGCAGTGACCTGTTATTCAAAGACCGGAGGATGACAGAGGGAGCGGGGAATCACAGATTGGAAGCAGGCGGAGGGGCCTGGGGAATCACAGACAGGGAGGAGAAAACCCAGTGCACAGTCCAGGCCAGTGCACCAAAATCTTGAAATGGTGATTAAAGAAGAACAACCAAGTGATTTATTCACCAAACGTATAAATATAATCAGTATTACAGCATCATCACAACAATGTCTTTGCTTTACATTACAAAATCGTGCTGAAAGGTTCTCTATAAATGTTGGACTGTGCACTGTAGCAGAGAGTCCAATGATATGTATATCATGCGGGCGGCCCTGTCCTGCAGACTCTGATTAACTGGTTTCACCATATTATTGTGCATAGTGAGAAACTTGTCAATTTCCGGAGGATGACATAATCAAAATATCATGCAAATCATTACATTAAATGAAATAATAAAATAAATTTAAAAAGGGTTGTCCAGTGTCCACACTGTGTCGTCACCACTTGAGCAGGGAGTACAGACATTGGTGTGGGATCAGGGAGCACGAGCAGTGTAGGACCGATAATGGGGATGAGCAGACTCATGGATGTTTGGGTTCGGCAGGTTCAATGAATGTAATTGACCACGAAACCAATACAAGTCAATGGAGACCCGAACTTTGGTGCTGTAGAATGGCTGCTAAATGGTTGTAGTAAAGGCTAGGGGTCTGCAAAAGAAAGCAAAATGGGGGTAAGAGCAAGACAATTGAACTGCAAACAAATGTGGATAGGGAAATGACTTAAATTCCTTAAATTAGTCAGTAAATATTGAGTTAATTAGTTTACCCAACAGACTGGAAAGAATCTATAGAATGGTGTGAGGCAAGAAAAATACACAGTCCAAAAACAATGTAAGTCAATGTAGACTATTCTTACCAATGTCATGTGTAAATATCCATCCATTCATTGAAACCAACCCAGAGTTAAATACACAGTGTAAGCAAGGAAAGCAGACTGCTGTGAGATAGTGTTATTATTCTAGGAAGATGCCAATATCCATAAAGGCTCCAAGCCTTTTAATAACAGCTCACAGCTGTCTGCGTAGACTTTACTTGTTATTAAAAAGGGTGTCCCAAAAAAATGATGTGTGGTCTCCGTGTTATTTCAAAACCAGCCACGGGAAAACTGACAGCTGTAAGCTGGTGTTATTATTCTGGGAAGGGTCCAATATCCATAAAGGTTGCAAGCCTATTAATATCAGCTCACAGCTGTCTGTGTACCCTTTAATTGGTATTAAAATGGGGGGGCACTAAATAAAAAATGGGGTCCCATTTATATTTAATAACCAGCTAAGGCTAAACAGATAGCTGCAGGCTGATATCATTAGACTGGGAAGTGGCCATGGATATTGGCCCTCTCCCAGACTAATAACACCAGCCTTCAGCCTCCCCAATTATTTTAAATTATTATTTATTTATTTTACACTGTCAGGCCTGATCATAGCCATGCCATTACTTGTCATGGCTGTAATGGAGCCGTAAGTGCCCACAGCCTTAAAGATTGTTGATTGGCTGTGCTGCAGCCTTTCAACAAGCTGTATTAGGATGACGAACCCGTACAGGAAACTGGACATACATAAAGTAGTCAGTATAAAGGTAGGGTACCGGACGTTTGGTAGAAACCCCAAACTTGTTAGTTCGGGTTCTCTGATGCCTAATCAGTAAGTTACATACTACTTCTTTCATCATATTATAATATTCTAAGCTGTTTTAGCAGTTTAAGCAGTCCCTTTATTTTTTGAGCCAAACAGATCTCAATGGTTTGCATTGAACACATCAGTGCAAATTAAATGACCTTAATAATGAGAGACAAGTCCTCCTGCCCAGTCTTGTAATCATGTCAGATACACCAGCCTTGTTTTTCTTCACCCAGCCGACATAATTACTGCATTAAAAATTTCACTTTTGTTATTTTTGAGTAAGAACAATCCTTTAAATCCATAACAAGATTACATATTTACATTTTTCAGCCACCCAGGCCAAGCCGGATTATAATGATGAAAATATGATGAAGTATAATAAATGACGATTCATTTCAATTGCACAAACATAATCTTAACATTTATGCAAATGATCAGAAAGACGACAACAAGACAAACAAGAAGAGTGAATTCTTACAGGGCATGTCGAGTCTTGTTAGATGGCCGGCTGCTTACATGAAGCCACTGCCAAATTCCAGAACAAAGATTATGGCTAAGCTTGATTTATTTCAAAGAAAGACATGGCTCCTTTTTAATAGACACTAATTTTCGGTGTCTGCTGTTTGAGAATAGGGTTTTGCTGTTATATTTTTCTAAGAGTAGGTGTTAACCGGCTTAGGTAACCATCCGCCAAATTTTTAAAAGCTTTACAACTACCCCTTACTGCATAAAATTTTCTCTAAAAAGTTCTGAACATGGATGTGGCCTCTTTTGTTTCAAAAGGATGTATGCATTCAGGCTAAAGGTCGGTGCCAATGACAGTATTCTCTCATCCGACAGAATTGGGCTGATTATGCTACTGACACTTTGATCGGAGTGTGATCACAATGTGATGCGATCCTCTAGGATGAAGAAGAGATGGAGACAAAAAAATAATTTTCCATTTTCTCCACTCTGTCAGTTGGATTGCACTAATATGTCATCTGAATGCAGTCCGATGTTTTCCGCAGGATCATTGACTTGCATGGCCAAGTGCGATCTCAATATCGGATCCGCACAGCGTTAGGAAAAAATGGGACATGTGCACAGTCCCATACACTAACATTGGTCTACGTGTAATCCGATGTTTTGTCGGATTACACTCGGACCGAAAATACTGTCCTGTCTACGAGCCCTAAAGGAGGCCAATTGTCAGGGTAGCATTGTTGCACCTGTCCAGAATACTTTGAGATAGACTTTCTCATAGTTTTTCAGCACTATCTGGCAGATTCCAGACTTGAAATGGTCTTTGAACCTTTGTTTGCAATGTCTTTACTCAAACAGACAGTGATGGCAGAGCATCCAGTCCAGATATGTCAACTGCTATATATATGCAGGTGTTACAGAAAGAAGCCATTGACCTGCTTGAAACTGACCTTTGCTTTGACAAATCATTGATTGGTTTTTCTCTGTTTTTTATTAGTTTTCTTGTAAAAGTGATTCCTATTTACTAATTGTGTATCAGTATCACGGCTAGTATCAGATTCTTAAAGGGAAAGTGTCATCAGAAAATCATTTATTTTTTAAATGGAGTTTTTATCTTTTAGATGGGCCAACTTCTGTCAGATATAACCAGAGTCCTCTTCAGTAGAAAATTGTAATTGTTTGTGGTCTAGGCTGTGAAACACACGTGGTATGAAGATACTGAATACACCCCTAGATGAATTTTTACAGGGGTGCAGCTTGTGAAATAGGTGTCAATTTTGGGACATTTTTGCTATTTTGGCATCTCAGGGAGTCAGATAATGTGACTTGGCACTTGCAAAGCATTTCAGCAAATTATGTGCTAAAAAAGGCACTCTCTCCCATCCGATCTCTACAGTGCGCCCAAACAGTAGTTTGTTTCCAATCATAAATGAGAAATTATCCACTGTTTTCAAACCTTAAGTCCTTTGAAAATTCAACATGGCTTCTGCAATCTACTCTATCTAAATTTGTATTCCAAAAGTCAATTAGTTCTCCTTCCTTTTGAGCTCTTTCATGTGTCCAAATGATAGTTTCTAGAGGTGAATGCATTTTTTGAGATGCAAGTTCACTGGATGTGACAAATTTTCCTCAAAAACTCAATTTGCAGTGAATCGATTTGTCACATATCTCAATGCTACAAAGTCATTAATTGCATAGAATAGACTTGTGTAACACCTTTAGGTCTCCTATGACTGTATTGTATCCTTTCAAGCTTTGTAAAGCAAACACAGCCTTAAGGTACCTTCACACGAAACGACGCTGCAGCGATAGCGACAACGATGTCGATCGCTGCAGCGTCGCTGTTTGATCGCTGGAGAGCTGTCACACAGACCGCTCTCAAGCGACCAACGATGTCGAGGTCCCTGGGTAACCAGGGTAAACATCGGGTTACTAAGCGCAGGGCCGCACTTAGTAACCCGATGTTTACCCTGGTTACCAGCGTAAACGTAAAAAAAACAAACAGTACATACTCACCATCTGATGTCCGTCAGGTCCCTTGCCGTCTGCTTCCTGCTCTGACTGAGTGCCGCCGTACAGTGAGAGCAGAGCACAGCGGTGACGTCACCGCTGTGCTGTACTTTCACTTTCACTTTGCGGCGCTCAGTCAGTGTGGGAAGCAGACGGCAAGGGACCTGACGGACATCAGATGGTGAGTATGTACTGTTTGTTTTTTTTACGTTTACGCTGGTAACCAGGGTAAACATCGGGTTACTAAGCGCGGCCCTGCGCTTAGTAACCCGATGTTTACCCTGGTTACCAGTGTAAAATATCGCTGGTATCGTTGCTTTTGCTGTCAAACACAACGATACACGGCGATCGGACGACCAAATAAAGTTCTGAACTTTATTCAGCAACCAGCGACATCACAGCAGGATCCTGATCGCTGCTGCGTGTCAAACTAAACGATATCGCTAGCCAGGACGCTGCAACGTCACGGATCGCTAGCGATATCGTTAGAAAGTCGTTTCGTGTGAAGGTACCTTTAGAAATGTCTAAAGGCCCCGTCACACATAGCGAGATCGCTAGCGAGATCGCTGCTGAGTCACAAGTTTTGTGACGCAACAGCGACCTCAGTAGCGATCTCGCTATGTGTGACACGTACCAGCGACCAGGCCCCTGCTGCGAGATCGCTGGTCGTGTCGGAATGGCCTGGACCTTTTTTTGGTCATTGAGGTCCCGCTGACATCGCTGAATCGGTGTGTGTGACACCGATCCAGCGATGTCTTCACTGGTAACCAGGGTAAACATCGGGTTACTAAGCGCAGGGCCGCGCTTAGTAACCCGATGTTTACCCTGGTTACCAGCGTAAATGTAAAAAAAAACAAACAGTACATACTCACCATCTGATGTCCGTCAGGTCCCTTGCCGTCTGCTTCCTGCTCTGACTGAGTGCCACCGTACAGTGAGAGCACAGCACAGCAGTGACGTCACCGCTGCGCTCTGCTCTCACTGTACGGCGGCTCAGTCAGAGCAGGAAGCAGACGGCAAGGGACCTGACGGACATCAGATGGTGAGTATGTACTGTTTGTTTTTTTTGGTAACCAGGGTAAACATCGGGTTACTAAGCGCGGCCCTGCGCTTAGTAACCCGATGTTTACCCTGGTTACCCGGGTGCTGCAGGGGGACTTCGGCATCGTTGAAGACAGTTTCAACGATGCCGAAGTCGTTCCCCTGATCGTTGGTCGCTGGAGAGAGCTGTCTGTGTGACAGCTCCCCAGCGACCACACAGCGACTTACCAACGATCACGGCCAGGTCGTATCGCTGGTCGTGATCGTTGGTAAATCGCTATGTGTGACGGGGCCTTTAGCGATTGCAACCCACTCGTTACCGATGTAACTTACAATATACTGCACTAACAGACTATTTCTGCTTCTTCATTTATTAAAATAATGGTTAAAAACTATCCCTTCTCGGGGGATAATGCTAGACAAATTGTAGAATACATTTTGTCCTGTTATCTGATATGTGAAAATAAATTTTGATAGTTAAGAAACATTTTAATAGGCAAAAGTTAATTTTTTCACCTTTTTGTTCCACTTTTTGTCAATTCATGTGAAGTACCTGAAGGTTAAACAAGCTTCCCAAATGTGGCTTTGGATGTTTTGAAGGGAGCAGTTTTCTTAAATTGGGGTCTTGTTTTGAGTTTTTTTTACGTGTAGATCCCTCGAGGTCACTGCAAAAGAAGAGCGGTCCCTACAAAAAAGACTTTATAAATTTCCTTGAAAAAATGAAAAATTGCTTCTTAGCTTTCTAATACACTTTCAAAATTTAAGGAAATTTCAGCAAGCAATGTTGACAGAGAGTAAACCCAAGAAAAGATTTGATGCTTGCTATGGCACCCCAAAGCCAAGCAACAGCCTCAAGGTCTGCCAGCTACCATGGAATGTTTGGCCATCTGTCAGTGTAAAACTGAAAGATAAGATATACTGCAAAACAGAAGTATTGCAATGTATTAGACTACTGAAAATTCAAGTCCAATTATAGGACCAAGTTAAAAGTTTAAAAAAAGTTTAATAAAATTTGTAAAAATGTAAAAGAAATTATGGAAAAATGTTTCGCCTTTAAAGCCATAGCTTAAAACAAACAAACAAACAAACAAACAAACAAACAAACACATAACTGATATTGCTGAATCCAGAATAATATAAGCTATAAAAGCATTGTGGTTTTAACCCATATGGTGAAAATAAATATAAAAACACCCGAAAATCAAAATTTAAAGAATAATAATATCACCAAAAATATAATGTCATCCTGAAAAAACTAAAAATTAAGCCCTCACATGACCCTGTAAATAAAAGTTATAGGTCTGAGAATATGACAGTGGAAAACCTTTTTAGTTTGTCAAAAGAAGTATATTTAAAGTGCGCAAAAGTGGCAAACTATAACAAAACCTATATATGGTACATCTGAAATAGATGCAGTTGTGCTTAAAAGTTTACATACCCCAGCAGAATTTTTGCTTTATTGGCGTTGATTCAGAGAATATGAATGATAACACCAAAACTTTTTCTCCACTCATGGTGGTTAGTGGTTGGCTGAAGCCATTTATTGTCAAACTACTGTGTTTTCTCTTTTTAAACCATAATGACAATCCAAAACATCCAAATGACCCTGATCAAAAGTTCACATACCCTGGTGATTATGGCCTTATAACATGCACAGAAGTTGACACAAATGGGTTTGAATGGCTACTCAAAGTAATAGCCTCACCTGTGACAAGTTTGCTTGTAATCAGTGTGCGTGCATAAAAGCTGAGTGAGCATCTTTCATGATCAAAAGTCCACATATCCCATTTCTTAATACCATGTATAGAACCCTCTAACCTCAATAACAGCTTGAAGTCTTTTGTGGTAATTGTAGATTAGGTTCTTTATTTTCTCAGATGGTAAAGCTGCCCACTATTTTTGGCAAAAAGCCTCCAGTTCCTGTAAATTCCTGGGCTATCCAGCATGAAATGTGCACTTGAGATCTCTCCAGAGTGGCTCAATAATATTGAGGTCAGGAGACTGAGATGGTCACTCGAGAACCTTCACTTTGTTCTGCTGTAGCCAATGACAGGTCGACTTGGCTTTGTGTTTTGGATCGTTGTCATGTTGGAACGTCCAAGTACGTCCCATGCGCAGCTTCCAAGCTGATGAGTGCAAATTTGCCTCCAGTATTTGTTGATAAACGTGCTGCATTCATCTTTCCTTCAACTTTGACCAAGTTTCCTGTGCCTTTGTAGCTCACTTAGCCCCAAAATGTCAGTGATCCACCACCGTGCTTTATAGTAGGCATGGTGTTCCTTTCATCATAGGCCTTGTTGACCTGTCTCAAAATGTAACATGTATGGTTGTGTCCAAAAAGTTCAATTTTGGTCTCATCACTCCAAATTACCTTGTTCCAGAAGTTTTGAGGCTTGTCTCTTTGCTGTTTTGCGTATTGTAGACAAGATACTTTGTGGCATTTGCACATTAATGGCTATCTTCTGGCGACTCGACCATGCAGCCCATTTTTCTTCAAGTGCCTCCTTATTGTGCATCTTGAAACAGCCACACTGCTAGTTTTCAGAGAGTCCTGTATTTTAGCTGATGTCTTTGTGGGTTTTTCTTTGCATTCCAAACAATTTTCCCGGCAGTTGTGGATGACATTTTTGTTGGTCTACCTGATCGTGGTTTTGCTTTTACAGAGCCCCTGATTTTCTATTTGTTAATCACAATTTGAACGCTGCTGACTGGCATTATCAATTCCTTGGATATCTTTTTGTATCCTTTTCCTGTTTTATACAGTTCAACTACCTTTTCCTGTAGATCCGTTGACAATTTTTTGGCTTTTCCCATGACTGAAAATCCAGAAACATCAGTGGCTGGATGAAAGATTCAAGAGACTGTCTGGATCCCAGAAACTCACTTAGCTTTTATGCACACACACTGATTACAAGAAAACAGGTAACAGGTGAGGATCTTACCTTTAGTAGACATTCAAACCCATTTGTGTCAACTTCTGTGCATGTTATCAGGCCAAAACCACCAGGGTATGTGAACTTTTGATCAGGGTCATTTGGATGTTTTGAGTTGTCATTATGATTAGTGTTGAGCGATACTGTCCGATGGATATATCAGTACCACCAATCAAAAGAAGGTTTGTCAAAGCAGGGTGTGATCAATAATCTTCAAATAAAAATTAACTTTTAATAAATATCACTAAAAAATGGTAAATATCAATAAAAATGGTAACCATTAGTAATAGAAAGGACTCACAAGAAAAAAACATCCATGGGAATGCTTATATACAACAAATATACCCCAGAGATAAAAAGGGTATCTCGCCCAATAGTATATATCTCTGGAAGATAAGATCTCTTACCGCACAAGATCTTAAGGTATAAAGTACCCTTCGGTCCTATACTCCATATCAGCAATATATTCAAATTGCAGGAATTGCGACCGGAATATGAATTATCTTCCTCCAGTAGGATGAGATCACCAGACATTGGCACTATATCCGAGGGGGGGGGGGGGCAGTTTCTCGCCACCACTTAGCCCACGCTGCCAACTAGACGATCAACCCCAAAATAATCCACGCATTTTCCCTACGCGTTTCGTGTATCCACTCATCAGGGGAAAAGAAGGGATGCAAATTAACCTCCAATTCTTTTAGGAGGGTTCTACTGCGGGGTACAGAGATGACCCCCACGCGGTGATCGCTGCTTGTTAAATAGCCCGCCGAGCTCGTACCTGCGCTCACGGGCTCACGTCATTTCCTCAGCGCCAGACCTGAGGCTCCACGCTGGGCCGTACGCGTCACTTCCGGTGACGCGATATTCGCTTCCATGGCAACGCGCCACAAGACCGCGCTGCATGCTGCTGATCTGGGCGTCTCCTGTTGCCGGGTAACTTCTGGAGTCCCAATATGGCGTTGCCGTGGGTAAAATAAAACAGAACCCCGCGGCTACGCCATTATACATGAAATGTGTTAACCCTTACATACTCAGGGATAGCACCAAAGTGTGCCTCCCCGTACTAAACATTATAAGGACATTTCAACTTAAACAGGATTCTACCTATACCTCCAATATCGGAGGGGGAATCTAAATGTACGGGCACATGAAAGTTATATACAACGAGGGGGAGAAAAATGAATCAAGAGGAGGAAGAGGCCTCCCAACACAGGATTAAAAAATATACATTTGGCATACCAATGCTATACATGGGGAATGGTGTCAATTCTCCAAATCTAGAAAAATGAAAAAAACATAATTGGCCAAGGACCGAGGACATATGGGAGACATGGTGAGGGTCCAAAATCAAAAGAAGACTTTGCACAAACCCATACATACCAAATTAGTGCACCGAAATAATAGGTTAGAGAGACAGTATTATGTGCCGGTACGGTGCTAACCCTATACATACTCCTATTCTTTTTGCACCTACCTAGCATATGGAGGTTGGCACCCTAGGACAGATAACGCAGAATTGGCGCCCCCATTCCACGGCGGCTATTCCTATTAATGGTCCCTATAGGCCCTAATGAAAGAAGCAGACAGAAGGAAGAAAAGAATTTATCTCGTATAATTATATTTAGTCTTCCAAGAAACAGTTATATGTTAAAACTTCATTAAGACCTCTTGGTGTTTGCGTCTTTAACCGGAAGATCCACCTTGTTTCACATTGTAATAACATCCGGTCCCAGTTACCTCCCCTCCTAGGTGCACCAATCCTGTCAATTCCCATAAATCTCAAATTTCGTGTGTCACCATTGTGTTCAATATTCATATGTCTTGCTAGGGGTGTGTCTCTCTTCAGAGCTATATCCCTCAGATGTTCTCCGACACGTCTTCTAAATTCTCTAATTGTCTTTCCTACGTATTCTAAACCACATGGGCAAACTGCTCTGTATATTACTCCCTTGGATCTGCAGTTTATGAAATGGTAAATCTCATATTCTCTCCCAGTTACTCCACTAGAAAATTTAGGTCCTGCTGCAATTACAGGACATGCTACACAGCCACTACATCTGTGGCACCCTTTCGGTGGATTTGGGAGCCACGTATCCTTTACCGGTGCTGTGTAGTGGCTATGTATTAATCTATCACCGACAGATTTTCCTTTTTTAAAAGTGATACTGGGTGAAACCCCCACCATCTCTCCAATGTCCCCGTCCATGGTCAAAATCGGCCAATGTCTCTGCAATACATTTCGTACTTTTTGAGCCCCATTATTGAAGGTAGTGACAAATCTGAACACAGAGGTATCATCCTTCTTCTGGGCTGGCATCAACAGACTACTTCTATTAATCTTATTGGCCTCATTGTACGCCTTTCTAAGGACCCCCTCCGGGTATCCCCTGGCCAAAAAGCGCATCCGCAAATCGTCTGCTTGTTTTTTATATTCCTCCTCCGAGGAACAATTCCGCCGTGCTCTCAAATATTGGCCTTTAGGAATGCCCTTCCTCAGAGGTGTTGGGTGTTGACTATCCCATCTGAGGAGGGCATTCGTAGAGGTTGGTTTCCTATAGGTTTTGGTGTTCAACTGTCCATCTGGCCCTTTCTGGAGAAATAAATCCAAGAACGGTAGCTGTTCCCTATGGTATTCGAACGTGAAAGACAGACCCAGATCATTATTTTTTAGTTTTGACACGAAATTCGTTAAACCTGTTGCACCCCCACTCCAAATTAACAGCACGTCGTCGATATAGCGGGACCAAAACACTATATTGGTTTGTTCTTCCGTAAAATAGTCCCCAAACACAATGGTCTCCTCCCACCAGCCCAGGAGCAAATTTGCATACGTAGGCGCACAGGAATTGCCCATTGCAGTGCCCCTGAGCTGGTGGAAGACCGAACCATTGAACAAAAAATAATTCTTAGTCAGGCAAAATTCAAGTAAATCCATGATAAACCTGTTATGTCCTAAAAATTGTTGGCCCCTGCTTCTGATGAAGTACTCCACAGCCCGCAGGCCATCAGCATGATTAATAGACGAGTAGAGTGCCTCCACATCGATACTGCAAAGGAGGGTCCCTGGTTCCAAAACTAAACCGTCTACTTTTCTTAACAGGTCCATTGTATCTCTTGTGTATGAATTTAGAGATTTTACATAATTCTTCAAAACTTCATCAAGATAGATCCCTACATGATGACACAAGCTATTGATCCCAGAGACTATAGGTCTCCCCTTCAGGGGGACCAGTCCCTTATGGATCTTTGGTAAACAATAAAAAGTTGCCGTCACTGGATACTGGGGCAAAAGAAATTCATATTCCTGTTTGTCAATCATGCAATCAGATAGGCCCTTATCAAGAATCATCTTTAGTTGTTTTTTAAACAGAGAAGTGGAATTTAGGGAGATCTTTTCATAATTCTTAGGATCTTTAAGAATCTTTTCACACATAACTACATAATCTTCATGATTCATGATGACCGTGTTTCCCCCCTTATCTGAGGGCTTAATTATGATCTTGGGGTCCTTCTCTAAGCCCCTTAGAGTGTCCATCTCTGTTTTAGAGAGATTAAACCTCCCACCCATTGGTTCATTTTCCAATTTTTCCAGATCTCTGGTTACCAGTTCTTCAAAAATATCAATCGCAGATATGTCACTCTGTGTTGGGGGCATTTTTCTACTCTTATTTTTGAGCTTAGTGAATGGGCTCATTCCCGTAAAATCTGGAGTAGAGTCTGCTAGGTTAAACAAAAATCTCACATCTGCCAATAGAGAATCTGGTATATCCATATCTCTGCACGTCCGTTTATCCTCCCTAATAAAGAACTTTTTCCATTTGAGCTTTCTCGTGAAGAGGTGTAAGTCTTTAATACCTTCAAAGCTTTGAAAATTAGAGGTAGGTACAAAATTCAGACCCTTGTTTAACACCCCAATTTCTAGCTCATTTAATTTTCTAGAGGAGAGGTTTATTACTTGGGGGGCCAATGATTGTATCAGATCTCGTGAGTTAGAGGGTACCGTCAATCCCTGTTGGTCAGGGGATCGTGTCAAATCCTGTTGGGCCAGAGATTGTGTCAATTGCCGTTGGGGTTGGACCTGGTCCTTAAAAAATACTCTCGGTCTAAAAAACGCGCCCCTCCTGACCTATCGTTTGTACGTCCCCGTGAGTTGCCCCTCCCTCTTTGTTTGCCCCTGGTATTCTTAGGACGTGTGTCAGAGTCAGATATATCCGTGTCCGTAGATGAAATGTCAGTTTCAAAGATCCTATTAGATGGTCTATTCTGTGGTAATTGATACGCCTTATTTTCTTTGAACTCCTGTAAGTCTCTTATAAAGTTTCGGTGTTTCCTTTCTTTTAGATGGAACTGGTATCGTTCCACTGAATTCTGTAGGACCGTTTCTTTGGAAGCAAAGTCTGGTTCTGCAGAAAATTTTTTAGTAATCTCTATCTGTTCACCTAGACTTACATCCAAAGCTGATAAGGTTTTTTTCTCCTCTTCCAGGAGAATGTTCATAAACCTCAAAGAACTAAGGGTTGCCTCCTTTTCCCATTGTTCATTCAGACCAGCATTTCTGTATCTAAATCCCGGTTGTAAATTAATTCTCAAATGGCGGGGGACTATGCCTGCTTTAATGTAGCTTTGCAGGCTTTGAACCTCCCACCAACTACATATCTGATTTTTATAAACCTTAGTCAACTCTTTAAATGCATTATTATATGATGGTGTATATTTTGGCTGCACAAAGTTACGGTCAGAAAAGACTTCCCTTGCCTCTGCTGCCCAAGACTCAGTATTAATCCCCCTCGCGATACCGTCCGATACTTGAAAGTATCGGTATCGGAAAGTATCGGCCGATACCGGCAAAGTATCGGATCTAATCCGATACCGATACCCGATACCAATACAAGTCAATGGGACTCAAGTATTGGACGGTATCCCTGATGGTTCCCAGGGTCTGAAGGAGAGGAAACTCTCCTTCAGGCCCTGGGATCCATATTAATGTGTAAAAGAAAGAATTAAAATAAAAAATATTGCTATACTCACCTCTCCGATGCAGCCTGCACCTTACCGAGGGAACGGCAGCGTTCTTTGCTTAAAATGCGCGCGTTTACTTCCTTCCGTGACGTCACGGCTTGTGATTGGTCGCGTGCCGCCCATGTGGCCGCGACGCGACCAATCACAGCAAGCCGTGACGTAATTTTCAGGTCCGGAATGCCTAATTCTAGGCATTCAGGATTTTAAAATTACGTTCCGGCTTGTGATTGGTCGCGTCGCGGTCACATGGGCGACGCGACCAATCACAAGCCGTGACGTCACGGGAGGCAGGAAACGCGCGCATTTTAAAATTACGTCACGGGCGGCTTGTGATTGGTTGCGTGCCGCCCATGTGACCGCGACGCGACCAATCATAGCAAGCCGTGACGTAATTTCAGGTCCTGTATGCCTAATTCTGCATTCAGGACCTGAAATTACGTCACGGCTTGCTGTGATTGGTCGCGTCGTGGCCACATGGGCGGCACGTGACCAATCACAAGCCGTGACATCACGGAAGGAAGTAAACGCGCGCATTTTAAGGAAAGAACGCTGCCGGTTCCCTCGGTGAGGTCCAGGCTGCGTCGGAGAGGTGAGTATAGCAATATTTTTTATTTTAATTTTTTATTTTACACATTAATGTTGTTTCGATACCGATACCCGATACCACAAAAGTATCGGATCTCGGTATCGGAATTCCGATACCCGCAGGTATCGGCCGATACCCGATACTTGCGGTATCGGAATGCTCAACACTAATTATGATTTAAAAAGAAGACACAGTAGTTTGACAATAAATGGCTTCACACAGCCACTAACCATGAGTGGAGAAAAATTTTGGTGTTATCATTCATATTCTCTGAAAAAATGCCAAGAAAACAAAAATTCTGCCATGGTATGTGTCACGGAGGACTAGGTAAGCTAAGGCTGGTTACCCGGGCCCCTGAGATATTCCTCAGACGACTAGGGAAAACCCTGTCTGTCCCTCTCCCAGAATTTACACTAATGGTGTGCTTGTCTGGGCCATCAGGCCTGGCCCTGACTCCTGTTTTGGCCCTATTCTGAAACCACCACCCGCCACCCAGTGAATAGACCACACACCAACCTCCACAGAAAGCACAGACAGGGAAAACTAAAAAACGCATCACGATGCAGACACACAGGAAAACACAATAATGTGCCCAGGGCAAAACAAATACAAATATAGGAAGGAGAAATATAACAAAGGATAATACACCACCAGAAACGATATTTCTTCTCTAAGACCACCACTCCAGACCGGAATCACTAGGCACGAGGCACAAGCTATAATCGGCGACGCCCAAAGTCCAGCAATACTATTTAAAGGCCGTGGGTGTGACCCAGCCTCCAACCCGAGTACCAGCTAGATTAACCCTGGGCAACCTGGATAAAAATCTAGCCGGTGCCATTGAGCGTATGGTGGATGAATGTGGAATTACCGCTGTCTGTCGGATGCCCTAGTGTGAATAGCGTCCGACATGACAGTATGTAAACTGTATATACTCCCTAAAATACATAAAGATGCACTAAATCCTACCAGATGTCCTATTGTGTTGGGGAGGAGTACTGTTATGATCCCAGTGGCTGGGGATCACAGGAAATACTAGCTAAGTAACTAAACATAGACACGAGCTCTAGGGAGATGGTAACTGGACTGACCGCAAAACCTGATCCTATCCAAACACACTAAAGGTAGCCGGTGAACGTGCCTAAAATCCTGGATGTCTCGACACAGCCTGAGAAACTGACTACCCCTAAAGAGAAAGCAAGACCTCACTTGCCTCAAGAGAAATAACCCCAAAGATATAGGAAGCCCCCAACAAATAATAACGGTGAGGTAAGGAGAAAAGACACACGTAGGAATGAAAACAGATTCAGCAAATGAGGCCCGCTAATACTAGATAGCAGAAGACAGATAGCGAACTGTGCGGTCAGCAAAAAATCCTACCAAAATATCCACGCTGAGAATTCAAGAACCCCCACACCAACTAACGGTGTGGGGGGAGAAACTCAGCCCCCTAGAGCTACCAGCAAGCTGGGAAATCACATATTAGCAAGCTGGACAAGAAACAAATAGAACACTGATGATCAAAAAATGAACAAAACGGAAACTTAGCTTCTCTTGAAGAGACTGGGAGCAAAGTAGTCAGAAGGAATCAGAATAGCACTGAATACATTGCCAGCAGGCATAGACTGAGAGTCCAAGTGAGCTTAAATAGAAAACCAGCCCACAGATAACGAGACAGCTGATGCCAGTCACAAACCTGCAGAAAGACAGCACTCACACAGTACTACTTGTGACCACAAGAGGGAGCCCAGAAATAGAGTTCACAACAGTACCCCCCCCTTGAGGAGGGGTCACCGAACCCTCATCAAGACCCCCAGGGCGATCAGGATGAGCCGCATGGAAGGCACGAACCAAATCGGCCGCATGGACATCAGAGGCGACAACCCAGGAATTATCCTCCTGACCATAGCCCTTCCACTTAACTAAATACTGAAGCCTCCGTCTGGAAATACGAGAATCCAAGATCTTCTCCACCACGTACTCCAATTCGCCCTCAACCAGCACCGGAGCAGGAGGCTCAACAGAAGGAACCAAATCGGAGGAGGAAGGCAACTTAGGCAAGGGCACCAAATGGACCATTTTGGAAAAACGATCACACACCACCCAGATGACAGACATTCTCTGAGATACTGGAAGATCCGAAATAAAATCCATGGAAATGTGCGTCCAAGGCCTCTTTGGGACAGGCAAAGGCAAAAGCAAACCGCTGGCACGAGAACAGCAAGGCTTAGCCCGAGCACAAATCCCACAGGACTGCACAAAGGAACGCACATCCCGCGACAAGGAAGGCCACCAGAAGGACCTAGCCACCAAATCTCTGGTACCAAAAATCCCAGGATGACCTGCCAACACCGAAGAATGAACCTCGGAAATAACTCTGCTGGTCCATCTATCTGGGACAAACAGTCTCTCTGGTGGGCAACGGTCAGGTCTATCAGCCTGAAATTTCTGCAGCACTCGTCGCAAATCTGGGGAAATGGCAGACAAAATCACTCCCTCTCTGAGGATACCAGCCGGCTCTGAAACTCCCGGAGAGTCAGGCACAAAACTCCTAGAAAGGGCATCAGCCTTCACATTCTTCGAACCAGGCAGGTACGAGACCACGAAATCGAAACGGGAGAAAAACAACGATCAACGAGCCTGTCTAGGATTCAGGCGCTTGGCAGACTCGAGATAAATCAGATTTTTGTGATCAGTCAAGACCACCACACGATGCCTAGCTCCCTCGAGCCAATGTCGCCACTCCTCAAATGCCCACTTCATAGCCAACAACTCCCGATTACCAACATCATAATTCCGCTCGGCAGGCGAAAACTTTCTTGAAAAGAAGGCACAAGGCTTCATCACAGAGCCATCAGAGCTTCTCTGCGACAAAACAGCCCCTGCTCCAATCTCAGAAGCATCCACCTCGACCTGGAAAGGAAGAGAGACATCAGGCTGACATAAGACTGGAGCTGAAGAAAACCGGCGCTTCAGCTCCCGAAAGGCTTCCACTGCCGCAGGAGACCAATTAGTCACATCAGAACCTTTCTTGGTCAAATCCGTCAAGGGCTTAACCACGCCAGAAAAATTAGCGATGAAGCGACGGTAAAAATTAGCAAAACCCAAGAACTTCTGAAGACTCTTAACAGATGTAGGCTGAGTCCAGTCATGAATAGCCTGGACCTTGACTGGGTCCATCTCAATAGTAGAAGGAGAAAAAATAAAACCCAAAAAGGAAACCTTCCGTACTCCGGAGAGACATTTTGAGCCCTTTCCAAATAAAGCATTAGCACGCAGGACCTGAAACACCATCCTGACCTGCTTCACATGGGACTTCCAATCATTAGAAAAGACCAAAATGTCATCCAGATACACAATCATAAATTTATCCAGATATTCTCGGAAAATGTCATGCATAAAGGACTGAAACACAGAAGGAGCATTAGAGAGTCCAAAAGGCATCACCAAGTACTCAAAATGGCCTTCGGGTGTATTAAATGCTGTTTTCCATTCGTCCCCCTGCTTGATACGCACAAGGTTATACGCACCACGAAGATCTATCTTGGTGAACCAACTGGATCCCTTAATCCGAGAAAACAGATCAGACAATAATGGCAAAGGATACTGAAATTTGACCGTGATTTTATTTAGAAGACGATAATCTATACAAGGTCTCAGAGAACCATCCTTCTTGGCCACAAAAAAGAATCCTGCACCAAGAGGGGAGGAGGATGGACGAATATGTCCCTTCGCCAAAGACTCCTTTATATAACTCCGCATCACGGCATGTTCAGGTATAGACAAATTAAAAAGTCGTCCCTTAGGGAACTTACTGCCAGGAATCAAATTTATAGCACAATCACAATCCCTATGAGGAGGCAGGGCACCGGATCTGGGCTCATCAAATACATCCGGTAGTCCGACAAAAACTCAGGGACCTCAGAAGGAGTGGAAGAAGCAATTGACACCAAAGGGACATCGCCATGAATCCCCTGACAACCTCAACTTGACACAGACATAGCTTTCCAATCCAGAACTGGATTATGGGCCTGCAGCCATGGCAGACCCAAAACTACAACATCATGCAAATTATGCAGTACAAGAAAGCGAATCACCTCCTGATGTACAGGAGTCATGCACATGGTCACTTGAGTCCAATACTGAGGCTTATTCTCAGCCAATGGCATAGCATCTATTCCCCTCAGTGGAATAGGAAATTCCAAAGGCTCCAGAACAAAACCACAGCGCTTGGCAAACGACAAATCCATAAGATTCAGGGCAGCACCTGAATCCACAAAAGCCATAACCGAGTAGGATGACAAAGAACAGATTAAAGTAACAGACAAAATGAACTTAGGCTGTATAGTACCAATGGTGACAGGTTTAGCGATTTTTTTTAAGCGCTTAGAGCATGCTGAGATAACATGAGTAGAATCACCACAGTAAAAGCACAACCCATTTTGACGTCTATGACTTTGTCGCTCAATTCTAGTCAGAATTCTGTCACATTGCATTGAATCAGGTCTCTGTTCAGAGAACACCGCCGATCAATCTGAATGGCCAAAGCCATTGAATCACTCAGACTTGCAGGCGTGGGGAACCCCACCATAACATTCTTAATGGCTTCAGAAAGACCCTCTCTGAAATTTGCAGCCAGGGCACACTCATTCCATTGAGTAAGCACTGACCATTTCCGAAATTTTTGACAGTACACCTCAGCTTCATCCTGACCTTGAGAGATAGCCAGCAAAGCCTTTTCTGCCTGGTTCTCAAGATTAGGTTCCTCATAAAACAGTCCAAGCGCCAGAAAAAATGCATCCACATTCAGCAATGCAGGATCTCCTGGCGCCAGAGAGAAAGCCCAATCTTGAGGGTCGCCGCGTAACAAGGAGATAACAATTTTAACTTGCTGAGCGGAATCACCAGAGGAACGAGGTCTCAAAGATAGAAACAATTTACAATTATTCCTAAAATTCAGAAACCTAGATCTATCTCCAGAAAACAACTCAGGAATAGGTATCTTTGGCTCAGACATAGGGTTATGAACAACAAAATCCTGAATATTTTGCACCTTTGCAGCAAGATGATCCACACTAGAAGTCAGACTCAGAATATCCATGTCTGCAGCTGAGCTCAAAACCACCCAGAGATTAAGGGGATGAGAGAAGCTAGACAGACTGCAGCAAAGGAGGAAAAAAAAAATTGTACTCAGGACTTCTTTTATCCCACTTCATGCGATGCATTAAACACTTTTGTGGCCTGCTGTACTGTTATGATCCCAGTGGCTGGGGATCACAGGAAATACTAGCTAAGTAACTAAACATAGACACGAGCTCTAGGGAGATGGTAACTGGACTGACCGCAAAACCTGATCCTATCCAAACACACTAAAGGTAGCCGGTGAACGTGCCTAAAATCCTGGACGTCTCGACACAGCCTGAGAAACTGACTACCCCTAAAGAGAAAGCAAGACCTCACTTGCCTCAAGAGAAATAACCCCAAAGATATAGGAAGCCCCCAACAAATAATAACGGTGAGGTAAGGAGAAAAGACACACGTAGGAATGAAAACAGATTCAGCAAATGAGGCCCGCTAATACTAGATAGCAGAAGACAGATAGCGAACTGTGCGGTCAGCAAAAAACCCTACCAAAATATCCACGCTGAGAATTCAAGAACCCCCACACCAACTAACGGTGTGGGGGGAGAAACTCAGCCCCCTAGAGCTACCAGCAAGCTGGGAAATCACATATTAGCAAGCTGGACAAGAAACAAATAGAACACTGATGATCAAAAAATGAACAAAACGGAAACTTAGCTTCTCTTGAAGAGACTGGGAGCAAAGTAGTCAGAAGGAATCAGAATAGCACTGAATACATTGCCAGCAGGCATAGACTGAGAGTCCAAGTGAGCTTAAATAGAAAACCAGCCCACAGATAACGAGACAGCTGATGCCAGTCACAAACCTACAGAAAGACAGCACTCACACAGTACCACTTGTGACCACAAGAGGGAGCCCAGAAATAGAGTTCACAACAGAGTTCCCTGTTTAATAAGACTGCAATCTTTTTAGATAAGGTTCTACGGAGATATGCTGTAGCTGCCCGGTCCTACATTAGGGACACCAATGATTCTTTCTATAAAATCAGGGACATTAAGATAACGGAATCCACAATTTTAGCGTCCTTTGATGTTGTTTCGTTATATACATCAAATGAGCATGACAAGGGACTTCAGGCTGTCAATCAGGAGCTATCAGGCCTCGGACATGGCCCCGGATTGTACACAGCTTGTCCTCACACTGCTTGAGTTCATCCTCAGGAGAAATTATTTCTTCTTTGGAGATGAATACTACTTGCAGTTATGGGGTATTGCCATGGGGTTCAATGTGGCCCCAACTTATGCTAACATCTATATGGAGGTATCCGAAGACATGCATGTGTATAGTTCAAATCTTCTGGCACCATGTCTGAGCCTGGTGGTGCTATATAGACACATTTGTTTTATGGGAGGGGGAATTGCATGACCTCCTTGCTTTTCAGATGGCATTAAATCAGGTCCACCCTGAGTTCAAATTTACTTTGACGCATTCAATGGACCAAATACAGTTTCTTGACACTTTAGTGTACAAGAATGGTGACATCTTGAGCATGTATTTGTTTGTTAAGGAAACTGACAGAAACAGTTTACTCCATTTTAGTAGTAACCACCCACGGAGGATGGTGAGTTCTTACATGGAGCCAAATGATACAAGTACGGAGGATCATGTCCTGTGAAGAGAAACTTGATTTAAGGTTAGAGGAAATGTGCAATAAATTTATTTTAAGGGGATACCCTAAGAATGAGGTGTTGGAATGTAAGAATAAGGCATTGGAATTGACATGAGAAGAGACACATAAAGGGATCGAGAGGCAAACTGTGAAATGGATTCCATTTGTATCTACCTATTGTCCAGTGAGTAGACGATTGAGGGTATTCTTAAGAAACATTGGCCCTTACTACATCAGAGTCTACCATCCATTCCAGAATTTGCCTCTCTACTGATTCTATCATATAAACGTGGCCACGACTTAAGAGACAAATTGGTTAAATCAGACTTTGGCATTTGCTAGGTCTCACTACAGAAAACGATATGCACTCCCAGACAGGGAAATTTTCCCTGCCTGGGTTGTGCATGTTGTGGTAACATCCTAAAATATGATTCATTTCACCTCCCCAATATGGGAAAACAATTCTAATAAAAGACAGATATACATGTACTTTGAGTTTTGTTGTATATATGATTGCGTGCCCATGTTGGTTGGTTTATGGAGATTAAAGCCTGGATTGGTAAGCACAAAAGTACTATTAGAACTGGATTGCTAGATTTACCAATACCTAAACATTTTTCTGAATGTAGACATTCGGTCAATCAACTTAGGTTTAGGGTTATAGATAGTGTTGAGCGATACCTTCCGATTAGTGTTGAGCGATACCGTCCGATACTTGAAAGTATCGGTATCGGAAAGTATCGGCCGATACCGGCAAAGTATCGGATCCAATCCGATACCGATACCCGATACCAATACAAGTCAATGGGACTCAAGTATCGGACGGTATCCCTGATGGTTCCCAGGGTCTGAAGGAGAGGAAACTCTCCTTCAGGCCCTGGGATCCATATTAATGTGTAAAAGAAAGAATTAAAATAAAAAATATTGCTATACTCACCTCTCCGACGCAGCCTGGACCTCACCGAGGGAACCGGCAGCGTTGTTTGCTTAAAATTCGCGCGTTTACTTCCTTACGTGAAGTCCTGGCTTGTGATTGGTCGCGTGCCGCCCATGTGGCCGCGACGCGACCAATCACAGCAAGCCGTGACGTAATTTTAGGTCCTTCAGGATTTTAAAATTAAGTTCTGGCTTGTGATTGGTCGCGTCGCGGTCACATGGGCGACGCGACCAATCACAAGCCGTGACGTCACGGGAGGCTGGACACGCGCGCATTTTACAGGGGTGTAAAGGCACCAAAAAGGCACTAATGTAAAGCCCAGCTCTGCCCCTATTTAACACTATTTTTATCTAATCTTTAAAAAACGGGGTGATAGGTTCCCTTTAAGATGGATCTCTACACTGGGTACATTACGACGCTGTTAGGGCTAGCGGAACGCACCGAGGAAAATTGTTTTTATTGTTATTGGTGCGTTCGCAGCCCGAGGTCCACCGTGCAGGAGAACCTGCTGCTAGACAAATGGCAGCACTATATGGCGGTATTGGCTAGCTCGGTTAACTCACAGAGCAGCCGTGAAAGCAAAGCTCTGCGCCCTGTTAACTTCACAGGAGCACAGGCTAACTACCCAAGAGAGAGCAGTCAGTGGTCATGCATGCACACAAAACTCCTCACCGGAGGTGCCAGCAATCTAGGGGCTTATTTCAGCCAGGTCCCTGAATGTACTCAGACACACAAACTCCTCGCCAGAGGTGCCAGCATTCTAGGGGCTTATTTCAGCCGGGTCCCTGAACACAATCACACATGACCACACTGGCGCAAAGCACATAATTTAGAAAGACACTAGCGCATGGCCGTGCTGTAGCCCGAACAGGACCTTCCAAGAAGGACCAATGAGAAGCTGCCACAAAGCCTGAGCACCTTCAGGACCGTCCTGGAGGACCAATGTGCTTTGCTGCAGTATCCAAGCATGTGACCCTCGATCTCCAATGAGAGATCTTACCCTGGGCATGCTCAGAAGGAGAAAAGCAAGACTTAGTCCCAAAAGCGTCTGCTTGCCACTGCCCAGCACTGACTACAATAGCAGAAGCTGGAAGAGCAGCAGTAATTCTCCTCACAGAGTCAGATTGAGCGAGATGCTGAGACCGACGTCTCTGCTGAGCAGCCTCCACTGCGGCAGGAGAAGAATGGGAGACCGCAGCGGAGATGGCCCGAGATTCCCCCTGTGCAGAGGTGGGAACTCGACCCCTAACATTACCCCCCCCTCCTTGGGCCTCGCTACGCTCGAAGGCAGCAATGAGCTGTGGAGCCCTATTGTGCTCAGCAGGCTCCCAAGACCTGTCCTCAGGACCATAACCCTTCCAGTCCACCAAATAAAGTTTTTTGCCACGTACCACCTTGCACCCCAAAATAGCGTTCACCTTGTAATCGTCCATAGACGAACCCGATGTCCCAGCAGATGACTCGGAAAAACGGGACATGTGTACGGGTTTCAAGAGGGACACATGAAAGGTGTCGGTGATACCCAGGCGTGGCAGAAGGGCTAAACGATAGACCACAGGGTTAACCTGTTCGAGGACCTTGAAAGGACCCAAGTAGCGAGGTGCAAACTTAGTGGACTCAACTCGAAGCCTGATGTTACGGGCGGAGAGCCACACCAAGTCACCAGGAGCAAAGGTCGGAGCGGGGCGCCGATGTGCATCGGCGGAAGACCTCATTCTCTCCTTGGAGGCCCGAATGGCATCCTGAGTGCGGTCCCAAATATCCAGTGCCTCCACAGCCCAGTCTGCCACCCTGGAGTCGGCGGGAGACACGAGCATAGGCACAGGTACCCGCGAATGCTGACCACAGTTGAGGAGGAATGGGGTTTGTCCAGTGAAGTCGGCTACAGCATTGTTCAGTGCAAACTCCGCCCACGGTAGCAAGGATGCCCAGTCATCCTGCCTGGCTGAGACAAAATGTCGCAGATATGTGACCAAGGTCTGGTTGGCCCTCTCTACCAACCCATTCGTCTCGGGATGATATGCGGAAGAGAGATTTAACTCAATGCTGAGAAGACGACGCAAACTGGGGACCCCGGTCACTGACAATTTTGTCTGGCATACCGTGTAGGCGGAAGATATGTTTTATGAACAACGCTGCCAAGGCCCGTGCAGAAGGTAACCGTGGAAGCGGCACCAAATGCACCATTTTGGAAAAATGATCAGTGATAACCCAAATGATGGTACAGCCACGAGACTTTGGCAAACCCACCACAAAGTCCATCCCGACCATTTCCCAGGGCCTGTCTGCCACCGGAAAGGGATAGAGTAACCCAGCTGGCCGTTGTCGAGGAGACTTATTTTTGGCGCAGGAGACACACGCCTGAATATAATCTCTGACATCACGGACCATATGTGGCCACCAGTACATTCTCGCCAACAGCTCAGGCGTCCTCTTTGTCCCAAAGTGTCCACCCACCCTGGACGAATGAGCCCAAGAGAGAACCTCCGGTCGCAAATTAATGGGCACAAAAGTCTTGCCCAGAGGCACAGACTCTAGCGAAACCGGAGCTACGGTTCTCAGACTCTCGGAAGGGACAATAAGCCGAGGCTCTCCTTCCTCCTCCTCAGATGACACAACAGAGCGAGAAAGGGCATAAGCACGAATGTTCTTCTCCCCAGCGAGATAATGGAGGGTGAAATGGATTCGGGAGAAGAACAAGGACCATCTGGCCTGGCGAGAATTTAGCCGCTGAGCTGTTTGCAAATATAATAAATTTTTGTGGTCCGTGAAGACTTGAAAGGGAAAACGAGCCCCCTCCAAGAGATGTCTCCACTCAGAGAAAGCCAACTTCATCGCTAGCAACTCCCTGTCCCCGATGGAATAATTCTTCTCCGCTGGTGTAAAGGTCTTGGAGAAAAAGAAGCAAGGATGCTTCCGACCTTGAGCATCCTTTTGGAAAAGGACTGCTCCTGCACCAACGGACAAGGCATCCACCTCCATGATAAACGGCTTATCTACATCGGGACGATGTAGAATGGGAGCGCTAGCAAAATGAGACTTGATAGAAGAGAAGGCCCTGGAGACCTCTTCTGACCACAATTTGGGATTTGCTCCCTTCTTGGTGAGAGCTACCAAGGGAGCTACCAAAGTTGAGAAGTGGGGAATGAACTGCCGGTAATAATTAATGAACCCCATAAAGCGCTGCACCACTTTAAGAGAATGAGGTTCTTGCCAGTCCATCACAGCTTGTAGTTTGGCAGGATCCATAGCCAATCCCTGGGCTGAGATGATATAGCCCAGGAAAGGTAAAGACTCCTGCTCAAACATACACTTCTCCAACTTAGCATACAGGGAATTTGCCCATAAGAGGTCGAAGACTCTGCCAACATCTCTCCGGTGGGAGTCAATATCACGAGAAAAGATGAGAATATCATCCAGATAGACTACAACCGAGGTGGAGAGCATATCCCGGAAAATGTCGCTGACAAAGTCTTGGAAAATGGCTGGGGCATTACAGAGCCCGAAGGGCATCACCAGATATTCATAGCGCCCATCTCTGGTGTTAAAAGCCATCTTCCATTCGTCCCCCTCACGGATGCGAATCAGGTTATACGCACCCCGCAGATCTAATTTGGTAAATAACCTTGCTCCCCGTAGCCTGTCAAAAAGCTCAGAAATCAAGGGCAGCGGGCATTTATTCTTAATGGTGATGGCGTTAAGACCCCTGTAGTCTATGCAAGGACGTAACTCTCCGTTCTTCTTCTGGACGAAAAAGAACCCCGCCCCTGCCGGTGACACTGACTTCCTAATGAACCCTCTTGCCAAGTTCTCCTGGATGTATAGGGACATAGCCTCAGTCTCCGGGAGAGAGAGGGGATAGACACGTCCCCTAGGAGGTTCTGTTCCAGGCAAGAGATCTATAGGAGAGTCATAGGGACGGTGAGGCGGAAGGGTCTCAGCAGCCCTCTTGGAGAAAACGTCTGCATAGGACCGATAGCATTCGGGAAGAGAAGACAGATCTGCGGGTATCTCAGTGGTGGAAACCTGAACACACTCTTTCACACATCTGCCCTTACAAGATTCACTCCAACCCAATATCCTCCCAGAGGACCACTCAATATGTGGAGAGTGAAAACGGAGCCAGGGTATTCCCAGCAAAATCTCATCCATTCCCTCGGGAAGGACAAGAAGGGAAATAATCTCCTGGTGGGATGGGGATATGGCTAATGTGAAAGGGACAGTCTGGTGTGTGATTTGTAATGGAAGTGTCGACCCATTCACCACTCTAACAGTTACTGGTTTAGTGAGCATCACCAGAGGTACATTGTGGCGCAGAGCAAAAGTAGAGGACATGAAATTTCCCTCAGCTCCTGAATCCACACAAAGCTCAACTGCAAGAGTGAATGGAGTGAATGAGTCCAACAGAATTGTCCCTTTAAAGGACAACTTGGAGGAAAAGGCCGCTGTGTCCAGTGAACCTCCTCCTATAGTCACTAGATGCGATCGTTTACCCGACCGCTGTGGACACTTGTTAGCATAATGTCCCAGTTGCTGACAATTTCTACACACCACAGGTACTCGAACGGTCTGAGACTTAGGTCCCGCTCGAGAAACCTCCATGGCCTCATGGGAGTCGGACACCAGGACGGGAGATTCTAGAGGTTTGCTGAAGGTGGGAGCCAGCCGAAACCTCTGCCTACACTGGGTCCGCTCCAACCTCCACTCGTTAAAACGGAGGTTGATGCGGGTAGAAATTGTAATGAGCTCCTCCAGTGTGGAGGGAATCTCCCTGGTGGCCAAGGCATCTTTTACAGCTGCAGCCCGAACAGGACCTTCCAAGAAGGACCAATGAGAAGCTGCCACAAAGCCTGAGCACCTTCAGGACCTTCCTGGAGGACCAATGGGCTTTGCTGCAGTATCCAAGCATGTGACCCTCGATCTCCAATGAGAGATCTTACCCTGGGCATGCTCAGAAGGAGAAAAGCAAGACTTAGTCCCAAAAGCGTCTGCTTGCCACTGCCCAGCACTGACTACAATAGCAGAAGCTGGAAGAGCAGCAGTAATTCTCCTCACAGAGTCAGATTGAGCAAGACGCTGAGACCGACGTCTCTGCTGAGCAGCCTCCACTGCGGCAGGAGAAGAATGGGAGACCGCAGAGGAGATGGCTCGAGATTCCCCCTGTGCAGAGGCGGGGACTCGACCCCTAACAGACGCAGGGGCAAAATGTTGAATATAATTTACACATGTGCTTAACCTAAAGTATTCTCTCTTTCTCTTTTGAATCATATCGGTATTTGTTTTTAATCACTTATATATATTTTCTTATTTTTTAGGGACTTTGCTCCTTGTGAATGACCAGATGATATTGGGATAGAGATTGATTGAAGATACATCTTAGATATTGGAATATTCCATTAATTATATATGCATTGCAGATACAGATTTTTAATTCATCGATTTCTCTCCTCCTATCCTCTGTTCTTCCCCCTTTTTTTATTTTTTTTTATTTGTTCTTTTTTTTACATTTTTATTCTTTTGTAAAAATCTTTTGATCAGTTGTTGCCCTGTCAGATGTGCCCTTTCATTCATTGTTGAATAGGGGTAATGCTAAAGGTTTGATCCACGTCACGATTACATGACCGGAGGAGCTGTCTTCTTTTGTCGCCATGGGACGATCTTATTGCAATGGATTTGGCAGGGTGCACGACCCCAACTTCCTCTTGACTTGCATGACGAGCATGTGTGCGCACTATACCCTGAGGTCACAAGGTTTTCAGTCACATGACAGCAGTCATGTGACCGTGCTTTGGTGACGTTGGGGCGGTGACGCATGCGCAATTAAACGCACACAAGTTCTAACTGCATGGATGACTGTGATTGGCTTATATGCAACTTCTATTTGGCACATTCAGCATTGATTTCTTCTATTGGATCTGGTTAGTAAGTTAACATAACATTATGAGCCTTGTTTATGGATTGGCCCCTGGTATCCATGAATACACTGATGCATATTGCTGATTGGACGACTACCTGCGATGGGATTGTACTAAATAACAACATCTTGGATGAATTAAGCTATTATTCTTTCAAATATTTATGATCTGTATATAATTAAAGTTATTACTTGTTAATATATGATATATATGTGATTTCTGTGCATTGTATGTGATTTACACATGTGGGCAGTGCCTTCATGGTGATTGGTGGTGTTTGTACCTCCACACTATGTAAGTCTGCCATTTGTAATATTTAGTATATCGTATATACTCGAGTATAAGCCGACCCGAGTATAAGCCGACCCCCCTAATTTTGCCACAAAAAACTGGGAAAACGTATTGACTCGAGTATAAGCCTAGGGTGGAAAATGCAGCAGGTACCGGTGAATTTCAAAATTAAAAATAGATACTCCATACCGTTCATTATGGCCCCATAGATGCTCCACATAAAGCTGTGCCATATATAATGCTCTGCACCGTTCATTATGGCCCCATAGATGCTCCATAGAAAGCTGTGCCATATACAATGCTCTGCACCGTTGCCCCATAGATACTCCACATAAAGCTGTGCCATATATACAATGCTCTGCACCGTTGCCCCATAGATAGCTGTGCCATATATATAATGCTCTGCACCGTTGCCCCATAGCTGTGCCATATAGTGCTCTGCACCGTTGCCCCATAGCTGTGCCATATAGTGCTCTGCACCGTTGCCCCATAGCTGTGCCATATAGTGCTCTGCACCGTTGCCCCATAGCTGTGCCATATAGTGCTCTGCACCGTTGCCCCATAGCTGTGCCATATATATAATGCTCTGCACCGTTGCCCCATAGCTGTGCCATATATATAATGCTCTGCACCGTTGCCCCATAGCTGTGCCATATAGTGCTCTGCACCGTTGCCCCATAGCTGTGCCATATAGTGCTCTGCACCGTTGCCCCATAGCTGTGCCATATAGTGCTCTGCACCGTTGCCCCATAGCTGTGCCATATAATGCTCTGCACCGTTGCCCCATAGATAGATGTGCCATATAGTGCTCTGCACCATTGCCCCATAGCTGTGCCATATAGTGCTCTGCACCATTGCCCCATAGCTGTGCCTTATAGTGCTCTGCACCATTATTGCCCCATAGCTGTGCCATATAATGCTCTGCACCGTTGCCCCATAGCTGTGCCATATATATAGTGCTCTGCACCGTTGCCCCATAGCTGTGCCATATAGTGCTCTGCACCATTGCCCCATAGCTGTGCCATATAATGCTCTGCACCATTGCCCCATAGATGTTCCACATAAATCTGTGCCATTGCTGCTGCTGCAATAAAAAAAAAAAAACACATACTCACCTCTCTTGCTTGCAGCTCCTCGGCGCCATCTTCCCGGCGTCTCTCCGCACTGACTGATCAGGCAGAGGGCGGCGCGCACACTATATGCGTCATCGCGCCCTCTGACCTGCACAGTCAGTGCGGAGAGAGAGACGCCGGGAAGATGGCGCGACGCCCGGCGTGTGGAACGAGGACAGGTGAATATGACATACTTACCTGCTCCCGGCGTCCCGCTCCTTCCCCCGGACAGCTGGTCTTCGGTGCCGCAGCCTCTTTCTCTATCAGCGGTCACCGGCACCGCTGATTAGAGAAATGAATTATGCGGCTCCGCCCCTATGGGAGGTGGAGCAGCCTATTCATTTCTCTAATGAGCGGTCCCACGTGACCGCTCAGGGGAAGAGGCTGCGGCACCGAAGACCGTGGGACGGGCAGGGGGAGCGCTTCTATCTTTTCGCAGCTACATGTACCCCTGATGAACCCCCGATATACAAAATGGGGGGGAAACGCGTCGGGCATTGTTTTGGGGAGAATGCCGCTCAGCGCTGGTTGTGATTGCTAAATTCATGCAGCGGTGCCACAAGGTTACAACGAGCCTGTAGATGAGTATTGAAATCTGGGTATTCTTTCTCATAAATGGGGATGATTGTGTCCTTACATAAGTAAATATTGCCCTTTTGGTGGCTGCAGGCTTGTTACCCCGTTTTTTGACATGCTAGTATATAATCTGAGTAGTTAGGGTATGATACACTGCTTTATCTGGATGCCCTGTGGATTTGCTTTATGTAAAAACTGACATGTCACATTGCAATATGCACTTTAAGTATTGATTTGCTATTTATATGTCTTGAGCACCTGCTCATTGCTATCGTATAAGAGGTTATTATAAGCCTATGTAATATCTGACATGTCATATGACAATATGCACTTTAAGTATTGATATACTATTTATATGTCTTGAGCATTTGCTCATTGTTATCATATAAGAGGTTGATATAAGCCTATGTAATATCTGACATGTCACATTGCAATATGCACTTTAAATATTGATATGCTATGTATATACATTGCCTTTTGGGGCTTTAGGCTTGTGATTTCATTTTTGACATATTAGCATACAATCTATACAGTAAGGGCATCATATACTGTCTCATACATATGCCCTGAGTATTGGCTTTATTTAAAATCTTACATGTCACATTGCAATATGCACTCTAGATAGTATTGGCATGCTATACTGATATTTTTTTGGGCACCTGCTACTAATATTGTGCTATTGGTGCTGTAAGAGCGCTTTTGTTTGATTTTATATGGACAATTTTGATATCTCTCATTTACCTACACTGAGACCATTTATGTCCCACTTATTCATCTGATTTATTTTTGTGGGGCATATTTTGCTCTAGTCATAGATGTTTGCTATATTAGTTTTGGGCACATCTATATAATTGGTGATATTTTTTCCTCACGATTTTTTCAATATTTGTTCTATTTTTTCATTTTTTTTGGTCTTCTATTTTTTGGGGTTTTTGGGATTTTTGGGCACATTTCTTTATTCTATCCCGAGTTAGGGATTTTGTAGGGATCCTAGGGCTAGTCGCCGCGGAGTGGGGGCGCCTACCGCTTCACATTAGGGCGCCTACCCCCACTGTCAGGCAGTTTGTTTCCCTCTAGGGATTTTCTAGTATTTTCTTAGGGTTCCTTATTTAGGGAATTCTAGGGTTTTTTGAGGGTTAGCCTACGCTGAGTGGGGGCACCTACCGCAGCAAATTAGGGTGCCAACCCCCACTGCTAGGTAGGGCTAAGTGTAGTTATTTCCTAGGATCCAACAGGTACACAACTTGTTGTTTATCTAATTATTGACCTTCTGTTTTTGATAAGAGAGCTTTTTAGATGTTGTCTAATAAAAGTTAGATTTTAGGGGTCCTTGGCGTTTAGGTTTCACATTTATCTAGGATTCCAGGTTATCCTGTTTTGTGGTCAGGAACCCCGGAAGCAGGTAAGTATATGACAGTGCTCACCCGCCGACCCCACCACCGATCATGACTCGAGTATAAGCCGAGAGGGGCACTTTCAGCCCAAAAATTTGGGCTGAAAATCTCGGCTTATACTCGAGTATATACGGTACTTGATAAAGACCTATAACAGGTTGAAACATTGTATCATGTCGGAATAAAGCATCTTTATTTTCTTCACCTGGACTGGACGCTGTTCCCATTTTTTCTGATCACCATGGAAAACAGGTCAGCATGGGGTGGGATCGCTATGGGAAATGGGTCAGGGTCAGCATCAGGTAGGATCACCATGGAAAAGGGGGCAGCGTGGGGTGGGATCTGTTATGGTTCTCAATGGCAAGAGAACATAGCCCAGCAAACATAAGAACTAGCTCTTGGAAGGATGGAAACTAAACTGACCATGAACTAAACCTGCCGCACAACTAACAGTAGCCGGGTAGCGTTGCCTGCGTTTTATCCCTAGACGCCCAGCGCCGGCCGGAGGACTAACTAATCCTGGCAGAGGAAAATATAGTCCTGGCTCACCTCTAGAGAAATTTCCCCGAAAGGCAGACAGAGGCCCCCACATATATTGGCGGTGATTTTAGATGAAATGACAAACGTAGTATGAAAATAGGTTTAGCAAAATTGAGGTCCGCTTACTAGATAGCAGGAAGACAGAAAGGGCACTTTCATGGTCAGCTGAAAACCCTATCAAAACACCATCCTGAAATTACTTTAAGACTCTAGTATTAACTCATAACATCAGAGTGGCAATTTCAGATCACAAGAGCTTTCCAGACACAGAAACGAAACTACAGCTGTGAACTGGAGCAAAATGCAAAAACAAACGAGGACCAAAGTCCAACTTAGCTGGGAGTTGTCTAGCAGCAGGAACATGCACAGAAAGGCTTCTGATTACAATGTTGACCGGCATGGAAGTGACAGAGGAGCAAGGCTAAATAGCGACTCCCACATCCTGATGGAAACAGGTGAACAGAGGGGATGATGCACACCAGTTCAATTCCACCAGTGGCCACCGGGGGAGCCCAAAATCCAATTTCACAACAGTACCCCCCCCTCAAGGAGGGGGCACCGAACCCTCACCAGAACCACCAGGGCGATCAGGAGGAGCCCTATGAAAGGCACGGACCAGATCGGAGGCATGAACATCAGAGGCAGTCACCCAAGAATTATCCTCCTGACCGTATCCCTTCCATTTGACCAGATACTGGAGTTTCCGTCTGGAAACCCGGGAGTCCAAGATTTTTTCCACAACGTACTCCAACTCGCCCTCAACCAACACCGGAGCAGGAGGCTCAACGGAAGGCACAACCGGTACCTCATACCTGCGCAATAATGACCGATGAAAAACATTATGAATAGAAAAAGATGCAGGGAGGTCCAAACGGAAGGACACAGGGTTAAGAATCTCCAATATCTTGTACGGGCCGATGAACCGAGGCTTAAACTTAGGAGAAGAAACCCTCATAGGGACAAAACGAGAAGACAACCACACCAAGTCCCCAACACAAAGCCGAGGACCAACCCGACGCCGGCGGTTGGCAAAAAGCTGAGTCTTCTCCTGGGACAACTTCAAATTGTCCACTACCTGCCCCCAAATCTGATGCAACCTCTCCACCACAGCATCCACTCCAGGACAATCCGAAGATTCCACCTGACCAGAAGAAAATCGAGGATGAAACCCCGAATTACAGAAAAAGGGAGACACCAAGGTGGCAGAGCTGGCCCGATTATTGAGGGCAAACTCCGCTAAAGGCAAAAAAGCAACCCAATCATCCTGATCTGCAGACACAAAACACCTCAAATATGTCTCCAAGGTCTGATTCGTCCGCTCGGTCTGGCCATTAGTCTGAGGATGGAAAGCAGACGAGAAAGACAAATCTATGCCCATCCTAGCACAGAATGCTCGCCAAAATCTAGACACGAATTGGGTACCTCTGTCAGAAACGATATTCTCCGGAATACCATGCAAACGGACCACATTTTGAAAAAACAGAGGAACCAACTCGGAAGAAGAAGGCAACTTAGGCAGGGGAACCAAATGGACCATCTTAGAGAAACGATCACACACCACCCAGACGACAGACATCTTCTGAGAAACAGGAAGATCCGAAATAAAATCCATCGAGATGTGCGTCCAGGGCCTCTTCGGGATAGGCAAGGGCAACAACAATCCACTAGCCCGAGAACAACAAGGCTTGGCCCGAGCACAAACGTCACAAGACTGCACGAAGCCTCGCACATCTCGAGACAGGGAAGGCCACCAGAAGGACCTTGCCACCAAATCCCTGGTACCAAAGATTCCAGGATGACCTGCCAACGCAGAAGAATGAACCTCAGAAATGACTTTACTGGTCCAATCATCAGGAACAAACAGTCTACCAGGTGGGCAATGATCAGGTCTATCCGCCTGAAACTCCTGCAAGGCCCGCCGCAGGTCTGGAGAAACGGCAGACAATATCACTCCATCCTTAAGGATACCTGTAGGTTCAGAATTACCAGGGGAGTCAGGCTCAAATCTCCTAGAAAGGGCATCCGCCTTAACATTCTTAGAACCCGGCAGGTAGGACACCACAAAATTAAACCGAGAGAAAAACAACGACCAGCGCGCCTGTCTAGGATTCAGGCGTCTGGCGGACTCAAGATAAATTAGATTTTTGTGGTCAGTCAATACCACCACCTGATGTCTAGCCCCCTCAAGCCAATGATGCCACTCCTCAAAAGCCCACTTCATGGCCAAAAGCTCCCGATTCCCAACATCATAATTCCGCTCGGCGGGCGAAAATTTACGCGAGAAAAAAGCACAAAGTCTCATCACGGAGCAATCGGAACTTCTCTGCGACAAAACCGCCCCAGCTCCGATTTCAGAAGCGTCGACCTCAACCTGAAAAGGAAGAGCAACATCAGGCTGACGCAACACAGGGGCGGAAGAAAAGCGGCGCTTAAGCTCCCGAAAGGCCTCCACAGCAGCAGGGGACCAATCAGCAACATCAGCACCCTTCTTAGTCAAATCAGTCAATAGTTTAACAACATCAGAAAAACCAGCAATAAATCGACGATAAAAGTTAGCAAAGCCCAAAAATTTCTGAAGACTCTTAAGAGAAGAGGGTTGCGTCCAATCACAAATAGCCTGAACCTTGACAGGATCCATCTCGATGGAAGAGGGGGAAAAAATATATCCCAAAAAGGAAATCTTTTGAACCCCAAAAACGCACTTAGAACCCTTCACACACAAGGAATTAGACCACAAAACCTGAAAAACCCTCCTGACCTGCTGGACATGAGAGTCCCAGTCATCCGAAAAAATCAAAATATCATCCAGATACACAATCATAAATTTATCCAAATAATCACGGAAAATGTCATGCATAAAGGACTGAAAGACTGAAGGGGCATTTGAAAGACCAAAAGGCATCACCAGATACTCAAAGTGGCCCTCGGGCGTATTGAATGCGGTTTTCCACTCATCCCCCTGCTTAATTCGCACCAAATTATACGCCCCACGGAGATCTATCTTAGAGAACCACTTGGCCCCCTTTATGCGAGCAAACAAATCAGTCAGCAGTGGCAACGGATATTGATATTTAACCGTGATTTTATTCAAAAGCCGATAATCAATACACGGCCTCAAAGAGCCATCTTTCTTAGCCACAAAGAAAAAACCGGCTCCTAAGGGAGATGACGAAGGACGAATATGTCCCTTTTCCAAGGACTCCTTTATATATTCTCGCATAGCAGCATGTTCAGGCACAGACAGATTAAATAAACGACCCTTAGGGTATTTACTACCCGGAATCAAATCTATGGCACAATCGCACTCCCGGTGCGGAGGTAATGAACCAAGCTTAGGTTCTTCAAAAACGTCACGATATTCAGTCAAGAATTCAGGAATCTCAGAGGGAATAGATGATGAAATGGAAACCACAGGTACATCCCCATGCGTCCCCTTACATCCCCAGCTTAACACAGACATAGCTTTCCAGTCAAGGACTGGGTTATGAGATTGCAGCCATGGCAATCCAAGCACCAACACATCATGTAGGTTATACAGCACAAGAAAGCGAATAATCTCCTGGTGATCCGGATTAATCCGCATAGTTACTTGTGTCCAGTATTGTGGTTTATTGCTAGCCAATGGGGTGGAGTCAATCCCCTTCAGGGGTATAGGAGTTTCAAGAGGCTCCAAATCATACCCACAGCGTTTGGCAAAGGACCAATCCATAAGACTCAAAGCGGCGCCAGAGTCGACATAGGCATCCGCGGTAATAGATGATAAAGAACAAATCAGGGTCACAGATAGAATAAACTTAGACTGTAAAGTGCCAATTGAAACAGACTTATCAACCTTCTTAGTACGCTTAGAGCATGCTGATATAACATGAGTTGAATCACCGCAATAGAAGCACAACCCATTTTTTCGTCTAAAATTCTGCCGTTCACTTCTGGACAGAATTCTATCACATTGCATATTCTCTGGCGTCTTCTCAGTAGACACCGCCAAATGGTGCACAGGTTTGCGCTCCCGCAGACGCCTATCGATCTGGATAGCCATTGTCATGGACTCATTCAGACCCGCAGGCACAGGGAACCCCACCATAACATCCTTAATGGCATCAGAGAGACCCTCTCTGAAATTCGCCGCCAGGGCGCACTCATTCCACTGAGTAAGCACAGCCCATTTACGGAATTTCTGGCAGTATATTTCAGCTTCGTCTTGCCCCTGAGATAGGGACATCAAGGCCTTTTCCGCCTGAAGCTCTAACTGAGGTTCCTCATAAAGCAACCCCAAGGCCAGAAAAAACGCATCCACATTGAGCAACGCAGGATCCCCTGGAGCCAATGCAAAAGCCCAATCCTGAGGGTCGCCCCGGAGCAAGGAAATCACAATCCTGACCTGCTGAGCAGGGTCTCCAGCAGAGCAAGATTTCAGGGACAAAAACAACTTGCAATTATTTTTGAAATTTTGAAAGCAAGATCTATTCCCCGAGAAAAATTCAGGCAAAGGAATTCTAGGTTCAGATATAGGAACCTGAACAACAAAATCTTGTAAATTTTGAACTTTCGTGGTGAGATTATTCAAACCTGCAGCTAAACTCTGAACATCCATTTTAAACAGGTGAACACAGAGCCATTCCAGGATTTAGAAGGAGAGAGAGAGAGAAAGGCTGCAATATAGGCAGACTTGCAAGAGATTCAATTACAAGCAGACTCAGAACTGAAGGGAAAAAAAAAAAAAAAATCTTCAGCAGACTTCTCTTTTCTCTCCTTTCTCTGTCAATTAATTTAACCCTTTTGTGGCCGGTCAAACTGTTATGGTTCTCAATGGCAAGAGAACATAGCCCAGCAAACATAAGAACTAGCTCTTGGAAGGATGGAAACTAAACTGACCATGAACTAAACCTGCCGCACAACTAACAGTAGCCGGGTAGCGTTGCCTGCGTTTTATCCCTAGACGCCCAGCGCCGGCCGGAGGACTAACTAATCCTGGCAGAGGAAAATATAGTCCTGGCTCACCTCTAGAGAAATTTCCCCGAAAGGCAGACAGAGGCCCCCACATATATTGGCGGTGATTTTAGATGAAATGACAAACGTAGTATGAAAATAGGTTTAGCAAAATTGAGGTCCGCTTACTAGATAGCAGGAAGACAGAAAGGGCACTTTCATGGTCAGCTGAAAACCCTATCAAAACACCATCCTGAAATTACTTTAAGACTCTAGTATTAACTCATAACATCAGAGTGGCAATTTCAGATCACAAGAGCTTTCCAGACACAGAAACGAAACTACAGCTGTGAACTGGAGCAAAATGCAAAAACAAACGAGGACCAAAGTCCAACTTAGCTGGGAGTTGTCTAGCAGCAGGAACATGCACAGAAAGGCTTCTGATTACAATGTTGACCGGCATGGAAGTGACAGAGGAGCAAGGCTAAATAGCGACTCCCACATCCTGATGGAAACAGGTGAACAGAGGGGATGATGCACACCAGTTCAATTCCACCAGTGGCCACCGGGGGAGCCCAAAATCCAATTTCACAACAGGGATCACTATGGAAAAAGGATGCTGCATAGGCTAGTATCACAATGCAAAATGGGGCAGCGCAGAGTTGAATCATGGAAAAGGGGCAGCACGAGTTGAGATCATTATGGGAAAATAGGCCAGCGTGCGATGGGATTATTATGGAAAAGGTGTGGGGTGGGATTGTAACACCCCAGGTAACCGGTTGTTACAGTGAAGTTGCCTTCCCTTCGGGGAGGGTAATATCATGCTTGGAGGCAAGGAGGATTCTCTTTACAAGGTAACGCACCCACATTCAATACATTCTGAATCCAGGCCAGAAGGGGGAGCTCAGGACCCGGTTTCAGGGGAGCTTCTCTCAGATATATGTATCCTGGCCTGGAGGAGGAGTTAGTTAGTTGGTCCAGGGAGACCAAGGAAGTCAGTCTGTTGGAGGGAGAGGAGAGAGAAGGAAGTCTTGAACAGAGAGCAGACAGCGGAGCTGGCAACCAGGATTGAGCTGCAGCTTCAGGAGAGAGGAAGAACCCAAGGTGTTGAAAGTGGTGGAGCTACTGAGGAAAGGAGCACAGTGGAGAAGGAAAGGGGCTCAGAGGGGAAAGGTGACTGGACAACCTCAGAGCCAGAGCACAGAAACCGGGCCCGGGAGCCCAAGGTCGTGTTGTACTCCAGGTCACACGGCAGAACCGGAGTGCATAGGACTACATATTATTTGCCCACACCACACCTGAAGGTGAAGTTGCACCTGAAGAGCCCGGTTCATGGTAAAGACCCTATAAAATGGCTCAAGCTGCTCACCATATAGGTAACTGTCCCAGGAGAGAGAGGACTTTGCATGGAAGCCACAGGCAGCAAGGACCTTGTACACTAGCGCATGTAGGAAGGCTTACGGACCTCGCCTGGGAGAGGGATCTTCTTATGCCTCCAAGCCGGCCGGACCTTATCATCACCTGTTCCTGGTACCCTGTACTGTGGACTGCTACTGCCAGTAAACCAGGTAAAGACTTCACAACTCTGTGTCCTCCACTTATTTGCTGGCATACACCATCCTTACCCATACACATAGCCTGGGGACCTGCTTCACCTGTGGGAAGCCTCACGATCTTGCTGCAACAACATCACCCCAGAGGACCCCTTTTAACAGCGTCGGTCCTACTGACCGATAACCACAGGTGACAACACGAACTTACCCAAATTCTACAAACCCCTTTAAAGACCTTCCCAATCAGCTTGAGCACCCAGGGACACGGACCGGGTCACAGCCACCGTGACATCCCCTTTAAGTGCGACCGGACCAGGTACCGAGTACCCAACTGCCCAGGCGGGTGACTCAGGATCACTATGGGAAACGGGTCTGTATGGGATGATATCATTATGGGTCAGTGCGCAGTGGGATCAATATGGAAAAGGGGGCAACGTGGGGTGGGATCACTATGGAAAAAGGATCAGCATGTGGTAGACTTGAAATAGAAAAGGGGGCAGCATGGGGTGGGCTCGGTATGGCAAAGGGACAGCATGGAGTGAGCTCAGAATAGAAAAGGGGACAGTGTGGGCTGGCCTCGGTATGGAAAAGGGTGCAGCGTTGGGTGAACACTGATTTGGAAAGGGTGCAGCGTGTGGTGGGCTCAGTATGAATAAGCGGACAGTGTAGGGTGGCCTCATAATAGAAAAGAAGGCAGCGTGGGGTGGGCTTCATCTAAAACGGAGGGCAGCATGGGGGCTCAATATGGATAAGGGTAACGTGAAGGAGACAGTTTGAGGAGGGGGCAGCATGGGATGGGGATAGTGTGGAGATTGTAGTTCATAAGAGACGAGGGTGCGGTGGGTATAATTCATAACAGGGGACACTGTATGATATAGCAACAGTGTGAACATGCTCATACACTTTGCACATATTCTAGCTTACACTCCAGCACATTTCTTTGGTTTTGCTGATTTCTTTTCTACTTATGACATTATGCTATATTCACTTTACCATTTAATCTACAGGGAGTGCAGCTAGGCTGTATCAGGAGGACAGGATCAGGCTATGCTATGATTAGACTGCCGTTGTTTTCCTTTTCCTGATGCTGTATAATGATAATATACACTAGGACACCAGATCCTTCTTGCCTGGTATACACTGTATCTTTTATCTTACCCTCTATAGTGGGGAAGGGGTTAGTGAGTATTTTCTGGTACGTAATGCAGCATTATCATCTGTACCCTTTTATGTAAGGACTTTTCTCTGTGCCTCAGTTTACAGTATGGCAAAAAGAAAAATAGTCCCATCTTGGACCAGGCAAAACTGGTGGAGGTTGTGGTGGGGAAGCTAGGTAACTATTGCTGTAAAACATGGATATGGGCAAAGCTAAGGTTAAAGGTGATGCCACACAGTGGGGGTTCTTCTATTTCCCTGGATCAAGTGCTGAGACATTGTATATCTATTGATGGGCTGCAGTGCCATATTATTGCATTACTCATATTCTACTACTGATAGATTTCCCACCATTTGCTATTTGCTATACACTCCCTGACAGAAGTTATGTCGCTTATCCATGTTCTGTAAATAAAAGCTTATAACCTGACATTAAATTCATCCATTGGTTGTATAAATTATTCTTTTTAAAGCTGAAACCCTCCGAAATGTGGGTTAGGTTAAGAAAATAAATTGGCATCAATGCAGAAATATTGATCATTTAATGGACACAGAATGGTCAGATTTTGGCAAGGCAAAGGTTTTGTCGCCAACAGAAAGTAATGTTATATTCAAACAAATAATTAAATTAAAATACAAATATATGCTGCATAACATTGGTGAATGAAGTTGTGGTGCTATTAGAGTCATATTTAATATTTTGTGTGACTTCCATGAGCTTGAAGGACTGCATCCATGTGGTTCAACAATATTTCATACAATTTATTAATGAAGTCATCAGGAATAGCAAAGAATGCAGTCTTGCATGCCTCCCAGAGTTCATTTAGATTCTTTGGTTTTGTCTTCCAAGCTTCCTCTTTCATCCTACCCCAAACATGCTCAATGATGTTCATGTCTGGTGACTGGGCTGGCCAGTCCTTGAGCACCTTCATCTTTTTTGCCTTGAGGAACTTTGTTGTAGAGATGGATATATGAGATGGAGCACCATCCTGCTGCAGAATTTAACCCCTTTTATGATTTGGAATATAAGAGGTAGCTAATACTTCTTGATATTTTAGGCTATTGATATTGCCTTCCACCTTGCAAATGTTTCGCACACCCCCATACTGAATGTAACCCCAGACCATGATCTTTCCACTACCAAATGTAACTGTTTTCTGGGTGTATTTTGGATCCATAAGGGAACCAGTAGGTCTCCTGAAGTATTTGTGGCGGCTGTGGTGTAATTCCACGGTATATTCATTAGAGAAATCTACCTTCTGCCACTATTCCAGGGTCCATCTGTTTAGCAGGCTGTGGAACTTTGCAAATGCCACACGGTTTTTAATTTGCCTTTTGTTTAGTGCTGGCTCCTGGGCACTGATTCGACCATGGAGGCCATTTCGAGATGGAATCCTACAAACTGTTCCAGTTGACACAGGGACTTGGGTTGACCAGGCCTGTTGCAGCTCTGCTGCAGTAGAAGAGGGGCTTGCTTTGGATTTTTTAACCAATAAACCTTCCTCCTGAGCAGTTGTATTGCATGGGTCTGCCGGACCTGGGCTTGTCAAACACTTCTCCAGTCTCTTCAAATCTTTTTTTAAATCCTTTGTACTTGATGCTGAGACACATATTAAAGGGGCCAGCACCTCTGCAGACCTCTGGTCTTCAGCCTCTTGATAATCCAGGCTTTGGTCGCAGGGTGGATTTTTGACATGTTGTCAGAGCTCAAGTTGCAGTTCAAGAGAAGGTCTGGGGGTGCTAGGTTTCTTTTTATACACACACACTAATTAACTGATCATTTAATGAGCAGAGGTGAGGATGTAAA
This sequence comes from Ranitomeya variabilis, assembly GCF_051348905.1. Taxonomy (NCBI): domain Eukaryota; kingdom Metazoa; phylum Chordata; class Amphibia; order Anura; family Dendrobatidae; genus Ranitomeya; species Ranitomeya variabilis. Next base: position 1,005,414,073 of record NC_135233.1, on the reverse strand, counting down.
CTAGGATTGGGTGCATTATATGACCAGGCGACAAAACTTTTGTCTTGCAAAAATCTGACCATTCTGTGTCCATTAAACTATCAATATTTCTGCATTGATGTCAATTTATTTTCTTAACATAAACCACATTTCGGAGGGTTTCAGCTTTCAAAACAATAATTGATACAACCAATGGATGAATTTAATGTCAGGTTCTAAGCTTTTATTTACATAACATGGATAAGCAACATAACTTCTGTCAGGGAGTGTATGCTGACGGTTTCCTTATTTATCGTAGCTGTTCCAGCAGATATAGAAAATGTGAAGAGTATCCAGGAAGTGATGGAAAACATCAATAAAATAACCCCAATTATTAATGAAGAGAACATTAAAACCGAAGTGAAGATTGTGAAGAAGTTGGACATGAAATGCCTCAGAAATGGCTAAAAGAAAAAAAAGAACAGAATAGAAAAAAAACAGAAGTCAAATATTTAAAATTATTTTCCCCCAGGGGTCTATATACCATCTCCTGATGATATGACCACTGCACACGTCTCAACTGAAGAAATAGTCTGTGCGATCTCTCTGTATTTCAGAAAAAAAAAATTAAAGTAGTGTGCAAAAGTATTAGGCAGGTGTAGAAAAATCACAACAGGAGAAAAAAAAGGAGGAAAAACCTCGACTATTCTAGAAAAAACACCACAGAAAAACAGGCAAAGGTGCTTACCTGTCTAGGCCTCAAATCAAATGCACTCTCATGGTGCTGTGGGCCCAAGTAAAGATGGCGACTACACAGGTGCGGTAAAACCAAATGAGACAGCCAGCCTACAGTCAGGGATTGGCCACTTGGCACACCAGTGCAAATAATCTGCAGCAGTGTTCACACAGAGTATGCAAAGCATCTGGATCATAGCCTATTAGTAACGCCATGTGGCGGGCTGACCAGTGCTAACTGTAATGTGTCCCGTGTGAACAGAGGCCACAACTTACAAAGCCATCAGGGCCCAACTGCACCTCAAAAAGTAAAAGAAAAAAAAGTGCACAAGAACATATCAAAATATGTTACGCAATTACGCAGCCGTGTACTGTACATCTGCTCCCTCTATTGATTTGAATAGGGGGCGGATGTGTAGTACCCAGCCGTGGCCACTATGGAGTAGATAGAGCTGTGCTGTGCAGCCTCTGTAACTGGTCACCAACCCAGAGAACAGCTGATTGGCAGGGGTGTCAGGTGTCACACTGCCACCAATCAGACATTGATGGACTTTTCTAAGGGTAAACGTTAAATAAGTGGAGAACCTCTCTAATGACATTTTGCATTTGTCGATGTCCAGCTGTAGAATAAATTTGGAGCCAATCAGACACCATCCTAATATAAAGGATACATATCTACCTATATTTCTCAGCATTGAGGACAACAAAAAATGGGCAAAGTTAAGGACTGCAGACTCCGTGATTGATCAAGGAAACTTCGTGCAGCAGATGGAAGACATCATGCTTACCTTTGAAATTGAAAGATGTCCATCAGAGCCATTAACCCAGACCTAGAAGCAACTAGTTGTAACAACTCTGCTGGCATCACGCCATGGCATCTCTCACACTATCTTACCCACTGCTCCAGGTCATGATGTGGTTTCTGTTTCTTGCCAGCTCCATATTCTGTTCCTCTGCTCTCTGCATGCTTCCTGGCTGTATATATAGGGGGGAGGCGCCTGAACTCTCTGGTTCTTATAGGAGTCAGGTGCACCTGTCTAATCTGTTCCTGACCAATTACCAAGAGGTCTCCAGTATTTAGTGCAGCTCCACCCAGTGGACTGGGCCTGTGCAATGTGTTATCTCAGTTTGTGTTTAGCTTCTGAGTTTGCCAGGCCTTGCTCTGTTACTCCCTCTCTGGAGGCTTTTCTCAGTGTTCTTGCCTTGATCTTGTTGTCTGCCCTCCAGGAGGCAGAATATCCTGATCCCTGTGTCTTTGTCCTTGTGTCTTGTTCCATTGCCTTGTCTGTACTTTGTCCTACCTCTGTCTCCTTGTCTGTCCTTCCCTGCTGTGTCTCTCCTTGTGTTCTCAGTTTGCTTACACTCCGCACTCTTGCGGCTCTGCCTGCTCTGTATCTTTGTGGCTTTACCTCTGCTCCGCACTCCTGTGGTTCTGCTCCGTTCTACTCTGCTCCGCTCCTGTTGCTTCAGGAATCTCTTGCTGTAGTTCATCTCCACATTCCTTGTGGCTCTGCTCTGCTTAGCTTTTGTTGCTAAACTATCTCTTGCTGCTCTTCCGCTCCTATCTGCAGCCTTGCACTTCTCTTCCTGTGTGAACAGGTCCCAACCTGTTCCTTCATTCTCCTTTCCTTTCTGCTTGTTTCCTTACCTGCACCTCCAGTGTGAACAGGTCCCTACCTGTTCCTTCATACACCACACCAACCAGCCCAGTGTTCTCTGCCGTGCCTGCCAGCCCTGTGTTCTCTGCCGTATCTCTGCCAGCCCTGTGTCTCTGCCATGCCAGCCTACTCGTCTGAGCTCTTCTGCCAGTCCTGCTTGATGCCCGCACCTGTCCTAGTGTTTCTGGTCTCCAAGTGGGATCAGCAGCCACAGCTAGACACCACCCTGGAGTAGCACCTGGCAGCTGCCTGCTGCACAAGCCTGACCTCACCATCAGAGGCTCCAGTGAAAACCCAGGCAGCTGTCATAGTCGCGCCCCTTCCAGGGTAGTCTGGTTTGTGGCACAGTGGGGCCACAAACCCCCTGAGCTCACGCCCACCAGTCAGGGCGTGAGCGTGACACTAGTAGAACCCAGCTACACCCATCTACTGTACGGAGAAAGCTGGTTAGTAGTGGTCTTCATGAAAGAATTGTGGCCAGGAGCTATACCTCCAACATGGAAACATGACCAAGTTACTCAACTATGCAGGAAACATGGGAACAGGGGTGCAGAAAAAGGGCAGCAGGTGCTCAGAAGTTATGAGTCAAAAAGGGCTATAGAGTGGTACAATAATGAGTGTCTGCAGTAACAGTCAAGCATGGTGGAGGGTCCTTGCAAGTTTGGGGCTGCACTTCAGCAAATAGAGCTACGGATTTGGTCAAGATTAAAGAAGTTATCTACTTTTATCTTTACTTTAAGAAATGTGTTGGGGACAATTACTTTTATATAGGTGTGACAAGTTCTCCTCCTGTACTTGTTTCTGCAGCTTTAATGACAGATTGTCCAGCTCTCATGTCTACAAAATGTCTGCTGGTGGAGAAGCATGTGACCAGTCCTGTCCCAATTGAAAAGCCGCTTACATTGGAAAACTGAAAATCTATTGGCGAATACACATACGCCTACATCATAAACCAACACAAGGTAATAATTACACAATATAATGAATATTACCAATATCTTTATTAATCGAAATCAAAGACATGACAATAGAAAAAAAAGAATATGGTTACGATAGGTAGGCAGGGTGACAGAGGTAAAGCATCAGGACACATGAATGTGATTGGTTAAAGCAATTCTAAGACACCCCAGTATAACTTACTGGCAAAAAAAGCAGCAACTTAATTCATGAGTACGAATGGACCCAAGAGATCAGTGAATTCCTAAAAGCGCATTGTGATGAAATGGATATTGCAATTTAACATGGAAAAGTGACCAAATATCAATAAAGTGAAGTATGTTCCAATGATTATAGTCTGGCAGGTTTTTTGAAGCTACCCTTTACTGAATTGTCATTTTAGGGGTAAATTACTTTTGTAATGGATGTATATTAATACTACTGCATTCTTATACCTAGAATGAACTTACTATTTTTGTAATCCAACTTTTTAATGAATTTTTGCAATCCCAATTTTTTTATCTATTGAAATTATGAAAGTTATTATACGGTATGTTGATTACCTTCTAGCACTTTTCATATGTCACTGATCACTACACCACATGGCACTGTATTGATATTTGATCGCCTTTTTATGTTAGTGCAATATCCAGCTCACTTTTAGGAATTTACTGCCCTCTTGTGTTCATTCCTATTAATTTCAGTTGCTACTTTTTCTGCCAGTAATTAATACTGGACCCTATTAGACTTGCAATATATTATTATTATTATTATTATTATTATTATTTATTTATATAGCACCATTAATTCCATGGTGCTGTACATGAGAAAGGGGTTACATCAAAATACAAATATCACTTACAGTAAACAAAACTAACAATGACAGACTGGTACAGAGGGAAGAAGACCCTGCCCTTGCGGGCTTACATTCTACAGGATTATGGGGAAGGAGACAGTAGGTCGAGGGTTGCAGTAGCTCCAATGGTGTTGAGGTGGCCGTGTGGTCTTTACAGGCTGTAAGCTTCCTTGAAGAGGTGGGTTTTCAGGTTTCTTTTGAAGGATCCAAAAGTAGTGGATATATCCAACCATCCCTGAAGTTTTCCTTCTCGCGAAGTCACCATGTCTCCATATCATGTGATCTTATTAATTTTTGGGTTTCTTTTTATTTTGTCATGTAATCAAAACTGATTACATGTTGATATTTATTACATTTTGTAATTATTTTCTTATTTAGTGTAGTCTATTTTTCTGATCATCAATTACCATATATTTTGATAAGGCATAAGTATACTCTTCTATTTAAAAACAAATTGATTACAATTGCCTCTTTGTGGTTTGACCATTTTGGCTCAGTTAGAGGCGGCAGATGCACTGGTCTGGTCACATGCTTCTTCATCAGCAGCTATTACATGGACAGGAGGGCTGTACAAACATTGAGGAAATCTGTATTACTAAGTGCAATAGAAGAACTTGACATACTGTAATTATATGATAGTAAATGTACACAAAATCATGTACTCAACACTTCTGTTAAAGCAAAGGTAAAGTGGTCAACTATTTTAATGGTGTCCTCGATGCTGAAAAAAGCAGGCAGATACCTATCCATCATACAATACCATCAAGGAGGGGGCTGATTGACTTCAAATGTATTCTTCAGCAGGACATTGACCCCAAATATACAGTCCATTCCAGTATCTTCAGTTTTAAGAAGGATAAGGATTCCTGGATGTTCTCACATCGCACAGTCTGTGTAGGATTGCATGAACAGATAAAAGGATTTGCCCAAGTGACATCCACAGAAGATCTGTGGTAAGTTCTCCAAGATGTTTGGAACAAGCTTCCTGTTGAGTTACTTAAAAACCTGTGTGCAAGTTACCTGGAAAATTCATGTTTTTATGATGTTCTGAAGGCAAAGGGAGATCACAACAAATATTGATTTTATTTAGATTTGTCTTTTGTTCATTCATTTTGCTAATTGATGAAGATAAACTTTTAACCCTTCAATTTTTATCTCTTGTATAGCATTTATACATTGCAGCATCTTTTACATATCCGAGTAAGACTTTTGCACAGTGCAATTTATATACTGGTACTATTTGTCTCCTTTCTGAAACCGATTGTTGAGACTCTAGCTTCACATATCTGAGACATCTTAAAACTGGATGGACTACATATTGAGAACATGTTGCTCGTTAACTGTGATGTGGAATCGCTCTATACTTCTACTAAACACAAGGACGGACCAGCTGCAGTAAGAGACTTTCTAATTATGAACGACTTTAAAAGAACTCTAAGATGAAGCCCTTTCATTCATACTTACACACAATTTCTGGATATTCAAGGACTCCCTCTTACTACGGCTCCAGGGCACAGCAATAGGGGCTGCCTGCACACTATCATTTGCTAACCTGTTCTTGGGGCTGTGGGAGAGGGAGTTCTGCCCCGTTGATACAACAATTACAATTTTGGAGCAGTTTCATTGATGATTTCTACTAATATGACAGGGATCGAAAAATGAATTGGATTGCTTCATATTTGACCGCAATGAATATAACATCAAGCTTACTTACACAGCCAGTCCTTGCTCAATCAACTTTCTTGATATGTCTGTCCAGGTTGAATCAGGCTTTCTTCAAATGAATATTCATAGAAAAGATACTGCGGTCAATACCGTCCTTCATTCATCGTGTTCACACCCTTCACATCTTATAAAAGAAATATACCAACAGGATAGTTTTTGTGGGCTTGCAGAATCTGCTCAGAAAATCATATGTATAACAAACAAGAGGCCGATCTCACAAATCGATTTCAAGAACAAGGGTATAGTCGATGAAGTATTGAACAAGCAAAGAGAAGACCCAGGAGCACTACATTTTTGGTTTATTGGTCCCTAACAGAAGAGACAACAATGAGGCCAAAAGGGTTTAGTTTGTATGTGATTTCCAGTCTTGTCACCACCAGGTTTTACTTAACCCCTTCCTGACATCGGACGTACTATCCCGTCGAGGTGGGGTGGGCCCGTATGACCACCGACGGGATAGTACGTCCAGCGCGATCGGCGGCGCTCACGGGGGGAGCGCGGCCGATCGCCAGCTGCCTATCGCAGCTGACATCCGGCACTATGTGCCAGGAGCGGTCACGGACCGCTCCCGGCACATTAACCCCCGGCACACCGCGATCAAACATGATCACGATGTGCCGGCGGTGCAGGGAAGCATCGCGCAGGGAGGGGGCTCCCTGCAGGCTTCCCTGAGCCCCCCGCAGCAACGCGATGTGATCGCGTTGCTGCGAGGGTCTTACCTCCCTCCCTGCCTGCTCCAGACCCGGATCCAAGATGGCCGCGGATCCGGGTCCTGCAGGGAGGGAGGTGGCTTCACAGAAGCCTGCTCAGAGCAGGCACTGTGAAGCAGCCTGCACTTCTCTCAGATCGGTGATCTGTCAGAGTGCTATGCAAACTGGCAGATCACCGATCTGTATTGTCCCCCCCTGGGGCAAAGTAAAAAAGTAAACAAATTTTTTTCCAAATGTGTAAAAAAAAATAAAAAAAAATATTCAAAAATAATGAAAAAAAAAAACATATTATTCCCATAAATACATTTCTTTATCTAAATAAAAAAAACAAAACAATAAAAGTACACATATTTAGTATCGCCGCGTCCGTAACGACCCGAACTATAAAACTGGCCCACTAGTTAACCCCTTCAGTAAACACCGTAAGAAAAAAAAAAAAACGAGACAAACAAACAACGCTTTATTATCATACCACCGAACAAAAAGTGGAATAACACGCGATCAAAAAGACAGATATAAATAACCATGGTACCGCTGAAAGCGTCATCTTGTCCCGCAAATAACGAGCTACCATACAGCATGATCAGCAAAAAAATTAAAAAGTTATAGTCCTGAGAATAAAGTGATGCAAAAATAATTATTTTTTCCATAAAATAGTTTTTATCATATAAAAGCGCCAAAACATAAAAAAATAATATAAATGAGATATCGCTGTAATCGTACTGACCCGACGAATAAAACTGCTTTATCAATTTTACCAAACGCGGAACGGTATAAACGCCTCTCCCAAAAGAAATTCATGAATAGCTGGTTTTTGGTCATTCTGCCTCACAAAAATCGGAATAAAAAGCGATCAAAAAATGTGACGTGCCCAAAAATGTTACCAATAAAAACGTCAACTCGTCCCGCAAAAAACAAGACCTCACATGACTCTGTGGACCAAAATATGGAAAATTTATAGCTCTCAAAATGTGGTAACGCAAAAAACATTTTTTGCAATAAAAAGCGTCTTTCAGTGTGTGACGGCTGCCAATCATAAAAATCCGCTAAATAACCCGCTATAAAAGTAAATCAAACCCCCCTTCATCACCCCCTTAGTTAGGGAAAAATAAAAAAAATGTATTTATTTCCATTTTCCAATTAGGGCTAGGGTTAGGGCTAGGGTTGGGGCTAGGGTTAAGGCTACAGTTAGGGTTGGGGCTAAAGTTAGGGTTAGGGTTGGGGCTAAAGTTACGGTTAGGGTTTAGATTACATTTACGGTTGGGAATAGGGTTGGGATTAGGGTTAGGGGTGTGTCAGGGTTAGAGGTGTGGTTAGGGTTACCATTGGGATTAGGGTTAGGGGTGTGTTTGGATTAGGGTTTCAGTTACATTTGGGGGGTTTCCACTGTTTCAGCACATCAGGGGCTCTCCAAACGCGACATGGCGTCCGATCTCAATTCCAGCCAATTCTGCGTTGAAAAAGTAAAACAGTGCTCCTTCCCTTCCGAGCTCTCCCGTGTGCCCAAACAGGGGTTTACCCCAACATATGGGGTATCAGCGTACTCAGGACAAATAGGACAACAACCTTTGGCATCCAATTTCTCCTGTTACCCCTGGGAAAATACAAAACTGGGGGCTAAAAAATAATTTTTGTGGGAAAAAAAAAGGATTTTTTATTTTCACGGCTCTGCGTTATAAACTGTAGTGAAACACTTGGGGGTTCAAAGTTCTTACAACACATCTAGATAAGTTCCTTGGGGGGTCTAGTTTCCAAAATGGGGTCACTTGTGCGGGGCTTCTACTGTTTAGGTACATTAGGGGCTCTGCAAACGCAATGTGACGCCTGCAGACCATTCCATCTAAGTCTGCATTCCAAATGGCGCTCCTTCCCTTCCGAGCCCTCCCATGCATCCAAACGGTGGATCCCCCCACATATGGGGTATCAGCGCACTCAGGACAAATTGGACAACAACTTTTGGGGTCCAATTTCTCCTGTTACCCTCGAGAAAATACAAAACTGGGGGCTGAAAAATAATTTTTGTGGGAAAAAATTTTTGTTTTATTTTTATGGCTCTGCATTATAAACTTCTGTGAAGCCCTTGGTGGGTCAAAGCACTCACCACACATCTAGATAAGTTCCTTAGGGGGTCTACTTTCCAACATGGTGTCACTTGTGGGGGGTTTCTACTGTTTAGGTACATTAGGGGCTCTGCAAACGCAATGTGACGCCTGCAGACCATTCCATCTAAGTCTGCATTCCAAATGGCGCTCCTTCCTTTCCGAGCCCTCCCATGCGCCCAAACAGTGGTTCTCCCCACATATGGTGTATCATCGCACTCAGGACAACTTGGACAACAAATTTTGGGGTCCAATTTCTCCTGCTACCCTCGGGAAAATACAAAACTGGGGGCTAAAAAAATAATTTTTGTGGGAAAAAATTTTTGTTTTATTTTTACGGCTCTGCATTATTAACTTCTGTGAAGCCCTTGGTGGGTCAAAGCGCTCAAAACACATCTAGATAAGTTCCTTAGGGGGTCTACTTTCCAAAATGGTGTCACTTGTGGGGGGTTTCAATGTTTAGGCACATCAGTGGCTCTCCAAACGCAACATGGCGTCCCATCTTAATTCCTGTCAATTTTGCATTGAAAAGTCAAACGGTGCTACTTCCCTTCCGAGCTCTCCCATGCGCCCAAACAGTGGTTTACCCCCACATATGGGGTATCAGCGTACTCAGGACAAATTTTACAACAACTTTTGGGGTCCAATTTCTTCTCTTACCCTTGGGAAAATAAAAAATTGGGGGTGAAAAGATAATTTTTGTGAAAAAATATGATTTTTTATTTTTACGGTTCTGCATTATAAACTTCTGTGAAGCACTTGGTGGGTCAAAGTGCTCACCACACCTCTAGATAAGTTCCTTAGGGGGTCTACTTTCCAAAATGGTGTCACTTGTGGGGGGTTTTAATGTTTAGGCACATCAGTGGCTCTCCAAACGCAACATGACGTCCCATCTCAATTCCTGTCAATTTTGCATTGAAAAGTCAAACGGCGCTCCTTCCCTTCCGAGGTCTCCCATGCACCCAAACAGTGGTTTATCCCCACATATGGGGTATCAGCGTACTCAGGACAAATTGTACAACAACTTTTGGGGTCCAATTTCTTCTCTTACCCTTGGGAAAATAAAAAATTGGGGACGAAAAATAATTTTTGTGAAAAAATATGATTTTTTATTTTTACGGTTCTGCATTATAAACTTCTGTGAAGCACTTGGTGGGTCAAAGTGCTCACCACACCTCTAGATAAGTTCCTTAGGGGGTCTACTTTCCAAAATGGTGTCATTGTGGGGGGTTTCAATGTTTAGGCACATCAGGGGCTCCACAAACGCAACATGGCGTCCCATCTCAATTCCAGTCAATTTTGCATTGAAAAGTCAAATGGCGCTCCTTCACTTCCGAGCTCTGTCATGCGCACAAACAGTGGTTTACCCCCACATATGGGGTATCGGCGTACTCAGGACAAATTGTACAACAACTTTTGGGGTCCATTTTCTCCTGTTACCCTTGGTAAAATAAAACAAATTGGAGCTGAAGTAAATTTTTGTGAAAAAAAAGTTAAATGTTCATTTTTATTTAAACATTCCAAAAATTCCTGTGAAGCACCAGAAGGGTTAATAAACTTCTTGAATATGGTTTTGAGCACCTTGAGGGGTGCAGTTTTTAGAATGGTGTCACACTTGGGTATTTTCTATCATATAGACCCCTCAAAATGACTTCAAATGAGATGTGGTCCCTAAAAAAAAATGGTGTTGTAAAAATGAGAAATTGCTGGTCAACTTTTAACCCTTATAACTCCCTAACAAAAAAAAAATTTTGGTTCCAAAATTGTGCTGATGTAAAGTAGACATGTGGGAAATGTTACTTATTAAGTATTTTGTGTGACATATCTCTGTGATTTAAGGGCATAAAAATTCAAAGTTGGAAAATTGCAAAATTTTCAAAATTTTCGCCAAATTTCCAATTTTTTTGCAAATAAACGCAGGTAATATCAAAGAAATTTTACCACTATCATGAAGTACAATATGTCATGAGAAAACAATGTCAGAATTGCCAAGATCCGTTGAAGCGTTCCAGAGTTATAACCTCATAAAGGGACAGTGGTCAGAATTGTAAAAATTGGCCCGGTCATTAACGTGCAAACCACCCTTGGGGGTGAAGGGGTTAAACACTGGTGTAGAGACATGAAGAGGGGGTCGACGGATGTAATCAGTCCATTAGCCAAAACCACATGGACCAAGGAATGTCCCACCGAATTCCCCCTCTCCCTTTAATGTGGGCATGGTGCTGCTCAGACAACACAGTGTGAGGGTAAAACAATGTGGCAATACTTTATTGAACCACAAAACAGGCAGATAACACGTAGAAGAGTCTCAGTACAAAACCCAAAGACGTTACACATTACAGAGTCTCACTCTTCTGCTGACTCGCCAGGGTAATGGCAGCTGTTACTTCAGAGCTCCCAGGGTCAACTGCCCCACCTGAGGCACACACAGAGAGTAGGTAACGACAAGCGTAGGAAGATGGCAGTCCATTCAGATACAAGGGCCAGTTGACCGGAGGGTCACAACCTGTTTCCTCTTCCAGGGTCGATTACTTCACCTGTGGCACACACACAGAGAGGAGGTAACAACAAACTTAGGAAGATAACAGTCCATTCAGTTACAAGGGCCAGTTGACTAGAGGGTCACAACCTGGTTTCTGTTATGATCCGGTGACCCTGGAGCCGCATGAGACTATCTCTGGAGTAGGTGGTACCTGTACTGACCGCAAACCCTAAACTGACACCGCAACTAGAAGTAGCCCTGGGGGGTACCTAACACGGCCTAGACCCCTCGACACAGCCGGAGGACTAAATACCCCTAAAGATTGGAAATGGGAATACTATCTGGCTTCAGAGCAGTACCCCAAAGGATAGGCAGCCCCCCACAAATATTGACTGTGAATTTAAGAGGAAAGACAAACGCAGGCGGAAATCAGGATTTAGAAAAAGAGGCACTTCTAGCTAAATAGAAAAGTATAGGACAGAATTCTAAGCGGTCAGTATTAAAACCCTAAAAATATCCACAGCAGGAAATACAATATTCTACATCTAACTAAAGACATAGAAAGTATATCTGCATCTCCAGAGAATCCTGCATGACAGAAAAATCCAAACAAAGTCTAAGCTGGACAAAACACAATAAATTGCACTGAACTGAAAAGCACACTGCAAGTGTGCAAAAGAGTCAAAAAACCAGACACTTATCTTATCTGAATTGACAGCAGGGCATGAGGAGCCAGAGAGAGATGCAATCCCTCCAAGAACAATGGGCAACTGGCAGGGACTCATGGATCCTGCACACCTAAATACCTAATAGAGCTGCAATCAGCAGAAACACCTGCCAAGGATTACAACCCAGGGACCACTGCACTACCATCAACAACCACCGGAGGGAGCCCAAGAGCAGAATCATCTTCCATTGTCAATTACCCCACCTGTGGCACACACACAGAGATGAGGTAACGACAAGTGTAGGAAGATGACAGTCCATTCAGATACAAGGGCCAGTTGACCGGAGGGTCACAACCTGGTTTCATCTTCCAGGGTTGATTACCCCACCTGTGGCACACACACACAGAGGAGGTAACGACAAACTTAGGAAGATGACAGGCCAGTTGACCCGAGGGTCACAACCTGACTTTCTCCAAACGTATCCATGGTTCAGCGATGGTCAATGGAGCAGATCTGTATTCTTCCAACCGGCGCCAAGTCACCTATGTTGTTTCCTATAGAATGATAGATCCGTATTCCTCATGATGTCCCCCGGATGTTTAGATATCTTGGCAGATTCTCCGGCTGTCTCTCTCTCTCTGTGTCACTCAGTCTCACTGAACACAGGCAGATCCTCCTTTTTATAGGTCACGCCTTTTCATTTAGGCAATCCACCACTGGCTTGAGGGAAGGTGGAGTGTTCAAACAACATGGATAGACTGTCCTTCATATTGCAGAGCACGAATGAGTCACCAACATATTAACAAACATTCAAACATTGTGCCTTTGTTTCCCAAAGAAGGTAGAACAATACTAGGACTGCAAAACAATGACAGATACAATAGCTAATATGCAGCCAGTTAGCAGATAATAACAATAAAGGTCAACAGTCATTCTCACATGAACTCTAGCTCATGTCCCTGGGCCTACTGAAATAATAGTCATCTGGTTAATTAAGATTCAATGCTGTGTCTTCACAACTGGCCTATACTGTTATGTGACACCTCATTATGCAAACATCTAACAGATTATCCACCCATGTCATATAGGAGATCAAAAAGTCTTCAGGACCTCTTAGTTCAAAGTCACCACCAAAATGAGAAAACGCAGCACATATTTGTTTTTTGTGTCCCAAAGTGAGGGAGTTCCGTATGTGGTCGTTGTGTAGCATGCCCCAATGTAGAAAATACCTTTGAATTTTAAAACTCATCAGGTAAAACTCACTACAAAATTACACACTCAATTAACTGTGGAGTAATCTACTACACAACTTGCCCCTGTAAAAAAAATAACATAGGCATGACCACACAAGGGAACTCAGGAGGCGGGTTTGAGAACATGTACATGGAATCACAGCAGCAAAAGATGCTACCACTAGTGTCGATTTGAAGCCAATACCATTAAACTTTTGGCAGACACATGGATGTGGCTAGAGATGAGCGAACTTGTTTGGAAAACGTTCGCCAATTTCAAATTTGGCACGAACATAGCAGATTCAGATTCATGTTCGATTTCACAATCATTTTTGCTCAAAGTCAGCAAGAATTAGTCACAGTTCGGTAAATCATCACATTTCCACTAATGCTTTTGTTATGACTTTGGCTAGGATAGTGGGACTGTATGATGAGCGGAGGGGACAGAGGGACGTGTTTGATGAGGGGAGGGGGTGTGGAGAGGTTAGAGGAGCAGTGCGCTCCCCCCACCTTGACCGCCTGCCCCCACAGCCACCAGAGTCAACCAGTGCCCAGTCAGTGAGATGTAACTTCCCTGCCCATGTTTGCTCATCCAGGTGTCAGTGGTGAAAGGCACCCTTTCAGACATAGATTTTTGAGGGAACGGGTGATGTTGTCGGCGACATGCTGGTGTAGCACAGGCACAGCTTTCTGAGAGATGTAATGGCGACTGGGCAACTGGTACTGGGGGACTGCGATGGCCATTAACTTTCTGAAACTGTCTGTATCCACCAGGTGGAAAGGCAACATTTTCATGGCCAACAGATTGTAGATGGTGGAGTTCAAGCTCTTAGCTTTGGCATGTGTAGGAGGAAATATTATTTTATGTGACCACAACTGCGAGACCAAGGGCTGGCTGCTGTGGTGAGAGAGGGTGGGGTACAGAGAACAGAAACTGCTGGACTGTGAGTGAGGTGCAGGTGGAGATGTTATGGTGGATTGAGAAAGATATGTTGTACTAGGTGATACAAAAGCAGCAGTCATGTCCACTTCTGTAACAGCTGACAGGCTCTCACTCACCCAGACTGTAGCAGGTAAACAAGTGGAGACCTGTGTGAGAAATCTTTGCATAGTGACAGAAGAGGTAGAAGCAGCAGATGGGGATGATGGGACGAACAGTGGTTGGCGAGGCCTGCTAGTCCGCATTTTAGTGCAGTGAGATTCACAAACTAAGGCATATTGATCGCACATGTGCCGCTTTGTAACAAGAGTAACCGCGGTGGTAGTCCTGACCGCACCCACAGCACCTGCAGCAGTCAAAGATTGGAGGAATTCCACGTGCCGGGATAATCCCTTCAGAAGCAGGGGCCCTTCCAGAGTCCTGGGGCCCGTTTTGCAGTCCTTAGCCCTTTTTTCCAGTCCTTGGTCTTTAGTCCGGGGCAATAGACATCTCCCATCTGGTGGGGTCTGTGATATACGTCTGCCCTGGTCAATGCATCCAGGCAGTTCTGAGGAAGCAACAGCTTCCTCTCTCTTTGTGGTTGCAAGTCCAGCCTCCATGCTGCTGTTGGAACAGCCCCGATTTTAACATTTGCCTGTCCCTAACTCTGCAATAGTGACACATAGGAACATTATCCATTGCATATACAGCTCTTAAAGGGAAACATCTCAATACATTAAGGTACATAACACATACATTGCAATAATGAACATATCTGTATCAAGTGCACGGAGGGTCACACGGAAAGAGGAGAGGGCGCAACTGAGGAGACCTGCCACCTACTTACAGATTCATGCATGTAACTGTCAAATTATTGCAATTTTTGCATCTACTGAGTTTTTTTTGCAAATTTGACAGATAACGTGAGTTGGGTGTTCCTTTGAGTTCCCAAAAAAGGCCCAGGCTAGGCAACCCTTGCCGCCCTGGGAACTGCACTTTTGTGACTGTTGCAGGCCACAGCCAGAGCTGGGGCTGAGGATACAGTGCTTGTTGTGGTTACATCACTTTGTATCTATGTGGGAAGATGCAATGTAACCTCCTCATCATCCTCCTCCTCTATCTCCTCTGCTGAGCTACTCAACTACATACCTCTCGGTTCACACCAAATGGGATCTACAACTTCATCATCATCCTCTCTGTTCTCACACTGCCCACCCTGAGAGTCACCCTCCTCCTGTTCCTGCTCTGACACCACAGTGCAATCTGCTTCTGGTTTCTGAGTCTCATCAAGATCACCTCCACCCTTGCTATTTAACATCTGGTGATGATGGATCCTACTTCGTTTGGCCCCGGATCCAACATGAAAACATTTTGGGCATCGGTGCAGATGCTTTCCTCCTCTGGATTCTGTAATTGTTTGGAGCAGACCTCTGATGCCCATGGAAAAGAATGTGTGAACAGCTCTACAGAATGGCCCATCTGTGGTTCCCCACAGTCAGTTGGGCATTTGGAAATTTTTGACGTGGGAGGAAGCAAGGCTGATTGGGGTGACACCTCTGATAATTGCACTGTGTGATGTTAAGATGGATGAAGAGGAAGAAAAGCCACTTGATGCAGGGCTTGCCATCCACTTTAGCACATTCTCTTTCTGAGACTTATCTACAAGGTGTAGCGCTGTGTGGCTGCCAAAGAGGGAGTCAAGTAGTCTGTCCAGTAACAGATGTTATCAGTGGTGGTTGGATAGGATGAGACAATGTTTGTTCAGTTGAGCTTTCATTAACATTAGCACCTAACCCACGCACACGTTGAACACCAAGCAAATTACCCCTTCCACCACGACCTCGCTTTTTCCTATTCATGTTGAAAGTAGCCTTCCCCTCTTGTAACCTGCTGTTTCACAACCTTAAGGTACCTTCACATTAAGCGACGCTGCAGCGATAGCGACAACAATGCCGATCGCTGCAGCGTCGCTGTTTGATCGCTGGAGAGCTGTCACACAGACCGCTCTCCAGCGACCAACGATGCCGAGGTCCCCGGGTAACCAGGGTAAACATCGGGTTGCTAAGTGCAGGGCCGCGCTTAGTAACCCGATGTTTACCCTGGTTACCAGCGTAAAATGTAAAAAAAACAAACAGTACATACTCACACTCACGTCCCTCGCCGTCCGCTTCCTGCAATGACTGAGCGCCGGCCCTAACAGCAGAGCGGTGACGTCACCGCTGTGCTGTGCTTTCACTTTCACTTTACGGCGCTCAGTCAGTGTGGGAAGCAGACGGCGGGGGATGCGAAGGTGAGCATGTAGTGTTTGTTTTTTTTACATTTTACACTGGTAACCAGGGTAAACATCGGGTTACTAAGCGCGGCCCTGCGCTTAGTAACCCGACATTTACCCTGGTTACCAGTGTAAAACATCGCTGGTATCGTTGCTTTTGGTGTCAAACACGACGATACACGCCGGTCTGACGACCAAATAAAGTTCTGAACTTTGTTCAACGACCAGCGATATCACAGCAGGATCCTGATCGCTGCTGCGTGTCAAACTAAACGATATCGCTAGCCAGGACGCTGCAACGTCACGGATCGCTAGCGATATCGTTTAGTGTGAAGGTACCTTTAGGCTCACAGCTTAGCTAGTGTGCCTGAACAGCTATGTTATACCTAACGATGTTTAAGTGGAAATCTGGCCTTCTGATGCAAACAGCATTATATTCTTTTTTAGATATGCCTTCCTCTTTCCATTTAATATACTTTTCTTTATTCCTTTTTACCAAGTTTTAAGTTCTGCATCGCTTTATTCTGAGAGATAACTTTTTTATTTTTCTGCTGATAGATGTGTATTGTGGCTAGCTTTTTGTGGGAAAAGATTACGTTTTCAACGGTACCATTTTTATTTACATTCGTCTTTTTGATTGCGTTTTATTGCACTTTTTGTTCAGCAGTATGATGATAAAGCATTGTTTTTTGCCTCTTTTTTTACGGTCTTCACTAAAGGGGTTAACTAGTGGCACCGTTTTATAGAGCGGGTTGTTATGGATGCAGTGATACCAAATATGTGTATTTTTTCTGTTTATTTTTTTACATAAATAAATGTATTAATTGGAAAAATATTTGTTTCCTTTTTTCTTTCTTTATTTGGGGATTTTTAAAAAATATTTTTACACTTTTTAATCATTTTTTAAAAACTTTTTTACATTGTCCCAGGATGGGACATGACTATACAGTATCAGATTACTGATCTGATACTCTGCAATGCTTCTGCACTGTAGAGCATCGGAGCAACTTCTGACAGGCAGGGAAGGAGGCATGTCAGTGCCTGCTCTCAGCAGGTGCTCACAAGCCACCTTCCCTGCAGGACCCTGAAGGACCTTAGTGCCAGAGTCTCCAAGGAGACCATCAGAACAACGCGATTGCATCACATTGTTCTGATGGGAGCACTCCCTGCATGCAATCTACTCAATGTAGGTGTTACTATTGACAGCGGCATCAGAGAGGATAAACACCCGCGATCGGTGCTAGCATTGATCATGGACATTGCTGTAGGGTGTCAGCTCCCACATAGAACTGACACTTGCACCCGATCACCGCAGCACTCAGTGTGAGCTAGCACAATCGCTGCGCCGTACCTATACTGCTGTTTGCGGGAACGCAGCTTCCGCAAAGCAGTATATGTACGGTGCATGTCGGGAAGGGGTTAAAACAACCATAAAATACAATTCACCCCCATTTTCACTTGTTTACAATAAATAAAATATAAACATACTTTGTATCACTGCATCTTTAAAAGTCTGATCTATCAAATTATAAACTATTTCAGATGACCAGTAAATGTTGTAAGGAGAAAAAACAAAATCAAAATAATAAACAGAAATGTAATTTTTCGATTGCTGCAACTTTGCCAAAAATGCAAAAACAAGAGATCAAAAAGTCGAAACTATCCTCAAAATGGTATCAACAAAAATGTCAGTTCACCAAGCACAAAACAAAGCAGTCACTCAGCTCAATCGACGGAAAAAATACAGCACTTATGGGTCTCAATAACTGGAAACACAAACAATTTTATTTTCTAATTTGTTTTTCACTACGTAAATAAAAAAACTGTATGTTTGTTATCGCTGTCATCATAATGACCTGGAGACTAATGTCATGAGGTCATTTTTCTCACACAATGAAAATCAATGCAATAAAAATCAAACCCAGTATCATCTCTATGCCGACGACACACAGATCTACATCTCTGGATCAGATATCGCCATCCTACTAACCAGAATCCCACAATGTCTGCCTGCTATTTCATCCTTCTTCTCCGCTAGATTTCTAAAACTTAATATGGACAAAACAGAATTCATCATCTTTCCCCCATCTCACTCGACTCCCCCAACCGACCTATCCATTAAAGTAAACGGCTTCCCACTCTCCCCAGCCCCACAAGCTCGCTGCCTCGGGGTAATCCTTGACACTGATCTCTCCTTCAAACCACATATCCAAGCCTAAAGCAAGAATCTGCAAAAACCCTAGTCCATGCCCTCATCATCTCGCACCTTGATTACTGCAGCCTCCTGCTCTGTGTCCTCCCCTCTAACACTCTCGCTCCCCTCCAATCTATTGTAAACTCTGCTGCCCGACTAATCCACCTGTCCCCCATTATTCCCCGGCCTCTCCCCTCTGTCAATCCCTGCACTGGCTACCCATTACCCATACACTCCAGTTCAAAACCCTAACCATGACATACAAAGCCATCCACAACCTGTCTCCTCCATACATCTGTGACCTCGTCTCCCGGTACTTACCTGCAAGCAACCTCCGATCCTCACAAGATCTTCTATACTCCCCTCTTATCTCCTCTTCCCACAATTGCATACAAGATTTCTCACCGCACATCCCCCATACTCTGGAACTCTCAACCACAACACATCAGACTCTCACCTACTGTGGAAACCTTCAAAAAGAACCTGAAGACCCACCTCTTCCGTCAAGCCTACAACCTGCAGTAACCACCGATAGAACAAACCGCTGCATGATCAGCTCTACCCTCGCCTACTGTATTCTTACTCATCCCTTGTAGATTGTGAGCCCTTGCAGGCAGGGTCCTCTCTCCTCATGTACCAGTCGTGACTTGTATTGATTAAGATTAATGTACTTGTTTTTTATTATGTATACCCCTCCTCACATGTAAGGCGCCATGGAATAAATGGTGCTATAATAAATAATAATAATAATAATAATAATAATAATAAACAACCCAGAAAGCAGCAGTGGAACTGTGTTTATTGGGGGAATTTCATCGAACATGAATTCTTTTTCCAGTTTTCTAGCAAGTTTCATGGCAAAATGAATGGTGTCATTCAAAACTGCAACTTGTCCCACAAAATACAAGTCCTCAAATGTGTTGTCCACAGTAAAATAAAAAGTTGTGGCTCTTAGAAGGGGAGGGAAAACTGAAAATGCAAAAAAGGAAAATTTGCCCAGAGGGGAATTTCAGTAGCTCATCCTGTAAAGCTACAAGCCCTGGCAAAAATTATGTAATCACTGGCCTTGGACGATGTTCATTCAATTGTTTATTTTTTTTTATATAAAAAAAGCAGATCACATACATGGCACAAAACTACAGTCATTTCAAATGGCAACTTTCTGGCTTTAATAAACACAAAAAAAAAATCAAGAACAAAAAATGTTGTAGTCATTATTTGTTACTTTTTTTAGAACAAGCAGCGGGGAAAAATCAGGAAATGCACAACAAAACAAATGAGGAACGAATGGGTGGAAACTGGAGTCATCTTTTGTGACCGAACTGTAAGGCTGGGTTCACATTGCGTTAATGGGTGATCGCTAACGGACAGCGTTGCACGGCGAAAATGTCGCAATTAACGCCGTGCAACGGGTCCGTTAGCGCACCCATTGACAGCAATGTTAATTTCGCCAGCAGCGCATCACTAGCGCGTGCCTTTTTCGGCTCGCGCTAGTGATGTGCCGTTCTTCTGTGACGCGCCTCGGACGCTGCTTGCAGCGTCCGCGGCGCGCCCGAGGTCCGTTCCCCGCTCTCGCAGATCGGGGATCTGCGAGAGCGGGGACGTTAACGCGACCCCCAAACGCGATCCATAAAAATACATTGCGTTAGCGCAATCCGCTAGCGCTAGCGCTAAACGGATTGCCCTAACGCAATGTGAACCTAGCCTAAGAAACCGCCTAAAGGAAATGGGATTTACATACAGAAAAGCTAAACGAAAGCCATCATTGACACCTAAACAAAACTACAGTCATTTCAAATGGCAACTTTCTGGCTTTAATAAACACTAAAAAAAAATCAAGAACAAAAAATATTGTGGTCAGTATTTGTTACTTTTTTAGAACAAGCAGCGGGGAAAAATTATGGACTCAATTATGTGGGAAAAAAAATTATGGAATCACCCTCTAAATTTCAATTGCCAAAACTAACACCTGCATCAAATTAGATCTGCTCATTATTCTGCATCTAAAAAGGAGTGATCACACCTTGGAGAGCTGTTGCACCAAGTGGACTGACATGAATCATGGCTCCAACACGAGAGATGTCAATTGAAACAAAGTAGAGGATTATCAAACTCTTAAAAGAGGGTAAATCATCACGCAGTGTTGCAAAAGATGCTGGTTGTTCACAGTCAGCTGTGTCTAAAATCTGGACCAAATACAAAAAGCATGGGAAGGTTGTTAAAGGCAAACATACTGGTAGACTGAGGAAGACATCAAAGCGTCAAGACCAGAAACTTAAAGAAATATGTCTCCAAAACAAGAAATGCACAACAAAACAAATGAGGAACGAATGGGTGGAAACTAGCGTCAACGTCTGTGACCGAACTGTGAGAAACCGCCTAAAGGAAATGGGATTTACATACAGAAAAGGTAAACGAAAGCCATCATTAACACCTAAACAAAAAAAACAAGGTTACAATGGGCTAAGGAAAAGCAATCGTGGACTGTGGATGACTGGATGAAAGTCATATTCAGTGATCAATCGCGATTCTGCATTGGGCAAGGTGATGATGCTGGAACTTTTGTTTTTGTGCCATTCCAATGAGATTTATAAAGATGACTGCCTGAAGAGAACATGCAAATTTCCACAGTCATTGATGATATGGGGCTGCATGTCTGGTAAAAGCACTGGGGAGATGGCTGTCATTACATCTTCAATAAATGCACAAGTTTATGTTGATGTTTTGGACACTTTTCTTATCCCATCAATTGAAAGGATGCTTGGGGATGATGAAATCATTTTTCAAGATGATAATGCATCCTGCCATAGAACAAAAACTGTGCAAATATTTCTTGAAAAAAGACAAATAAGGTCAATGTCACGGCCTGCAAATAGTCCGGATCTCAATCCAATTGAAAATCTTTGGTGGAAGTTGAAGAAAATGGTCCATGACATGGCTCCAACCTGCAAAGCTGATCTGGCAACAGCAATCAGAGAAAGTTGGAGCCAGATTGATGAAGAGTCCTGTTTACACTCATTAAGTCCATGCCTCAGAGACTGCAAGCTGTAATAAAAGCCAGAGGTGGTGCAACAAAATACTAGTGATTTGTTGGGGTGTTTTTTTTGTTTGTTTGTTTGTTTTTCATGATTCCATAATTTTTTCCCACATAATTGAGTGAGTCCATAATTTTTCCCATATGCTTGTGCTAAAAAAGTAACAAATACTGACTTCAACATTTTTTGTTCTTGATTTATTTTAGTGTTTATTAAAGCCAGAAAGTTGTCATTTGAAATGACTGTAGTTTTGTACCATGTCTGTGATCTGCTTTTTTTTTTAATAAAAAAATAAACAACTGAATGAACATTCTCCAAGGCTGGTGATTACATAAATTTTGCCAGGGGTTGTATTTAGTAAAGCAAATCATGACAGAGATTAAAAAAAATGACTTCTGCTCAGACCTCAATCAAATGTCCATGTTTCTACATAAGAGAAAAATCACAGACATCTGAATGAGGCTTTAACCCTTTCACGACATATGATGCACATGTACATTATATTCAGTGTCTCTTTTGCTGAGCTCACATCTTTCCCGGCAAATGATGGCTGATTTAAGCAACCATCATGTGCCTTTAACAGCCACAGGTGGAGCAGATCTCAGCCCAGTGCTGTTAACCTGTTAAATTCCACTGTCAATCTTTGTCATTTAATGCCTGCCGGCAGGTCTATGGTCTGTCATAGGCACCGATGGGTTGTCATGACAGCTGGGGGTCTGCTGATGACCCTAGCGCCTGTCATTACGATCATCCTGTGAAATCCAGCTCAGGGCTGATGCACTGTTATGTATGGCACAAGCAATCACATGATCGCAGCTTCAAGTATAACAAATACAGTAAAAAATTTAAAAAGAGTTTTTCAAATTATGGAAAAAAAAATCAACCCTATGCTGCATTAAAAATAAAATAATTAAAAAAAATAAACATATTTGGTATCACTCCATTTGCAAAGGTCCAATCTATCAAAATAAAATAAATTAATCCAGTCGGTAGACAGAGTACGAGAAAAGAAATAAAAAACGCCCTAATTACTATTTTTGGCAGTCGCAATACTGCAATAAAATGAAATAAGTGGCGTATATCCAGACCCGGTGTTCAGCCACGCCAGGTTTTGCTTCAGGTCTGTGAACAAACAAGGCCCTACTCTCGCTGGCAATGTGGGTAGAACCAAAGGTGCACCTTGAGGGTGCCAACTATTTACAGTGACAGTTTTTGGGCAATTCACCGTCGATTACCCTATTGTCCATTTTAAACCTGCAATAAGAATAAGCAAACATTTTTACACAGGTAACACCAATTATAGACAGTTTACTAGTCCCTGTAACGGGCTGGGATCTGACCTCGGGTACTACGGGTTGATCTACGCAGCACAAGCACTGAGGGTGATCTGACCAGATTCACTAGGCTTGCTATCACTGGTGTTATGCGCTCTCTTATGGCTATGCTACTGTGAATTCTAGATAGCACAGGTGTACTTGATCTCCTAAGAGTACTGTTACTCACTGTGGGCATGACAGATTCACCTATAGCAAGGGTGGGTTCTCTGGTTCCACTGCTGGTGTGACGTCTGCTGCTTGAGCCCGCTTGTGTAGAGTCTCTTCTGTTTCAGGACGGTTTTGAGTCACATCTTCTTCCGGTATTTCCAACTCGGGAAAGTTGAAAAAAGGCACCACTAGCTTGATGTACTTGAGTCCAAGACTGGGGAAAGTCTCCAAGAATGGTATGAATTCTCTTTTCCTCTTGTTCCTCTTGTTCCGTAGGTTGAGAAGTACCTGGGTCTTTCTCCTTGTCTCTCAGTTTGTCAGGGCACACTTTAAGATGATCCCTTGATACCGCAGGCGAGGATTCACCTCCATCTTTGCTTATTAGACACACTTTGATGGTAAGATGGTATATGGTTCTGCTTCCCACTGATCATCAAGTTTATGCATTCTCCTTTTTCGCTTTAGCACTTGTTCACCTGGTGACAAGGGAATTGCAGGGGCACACTGATTATAGTTTCTCTCTTGTTTTTGTCATGCCTGGGACAAGCTTCTTTCCACACACTCTTGAACTTGGCGGTATTAATGATATCGCTCAGTATCCCAATCCGCATCTGGTAATGTTGATTCTGGTGTGAGGACTCCCATTTCAAGATCCACAGGTAATTTGCTAGATCTTCCTCTCATCAGGTAAGCTGGAGTGCAGTTGGTGGAATTCACTGGGGTGTGATTGTACAGATCTACCAAGTCTGGCAACTTCTCTAGCCATAAGTTCCTTTTTTCTAAAGGCAAAGTTTTCAGTAAGTCAATTACTACTTGATTCATCTTCTCACACATACCGATGGTTTGTGGATGGTACGGCATTGTTCTTATCTTCTTACACCCGTACAGGTGACAGAATTCCTGGAATACTTCTGCTTCAAAGGCTGGGCCTTGGTCAGTGAGTACCTTTTCTGGGTAACTGTGTGGTCCACAAAAGTGCTGCTGAAAGGCCTTGGCTGCCGTCTTCACTGTCTGGTCCTTGACAGGCACGACTAACAGGAATCTGGAATAATGGTCCACAATGGTCAGAGCATACACATAGCCTGACCGGCTTGGAGTTAACTTCATGTGGTCTAAGGCTACCAGTTCAAGTGGCTGTTTGGTGATTATGGGATGTAGGGGAGCCCTTTGGCTGTCATGGTCCATTCTGCACAGGTTGCATGGGCCACACTCTCGGCACTACTTGTTGATGTCTTTTCTAATGCCAATTCAGTAAAACCTTCCATGAACTTCTTTCATCCGAAGTGTCCTGCTCCATCATGGTGCGCTTCCAGAACAATTGGCGCATCTTGTCTTGGGACTACCACCTGCCAGACCGGCTCATGAGTACGTGGGTCTATATTCCTCCGGCACAGCTTACCGTCGTAGATGAACAATTTGCTCTTCACCTTCCACCACTGCTGAGTCTCTTGTGGAGCTTCTGGACCAGGGTCTGAATCGGCTTGTGTTAGCAGCTCTTTTACCAGAAGGACTGCAGGGTCACTATCCTGCATATCTGCCCATCCATGGTTGGGCAATGGGTTCAGTGTGGTTTCTCCCTTGTTATTACGCTTGTTCCTCACATAATGGGAGTACTGAGTCACCCCGTGGCAATGGAAAGCTGGTAACTGAATCTCTTCAAGCTCTGGTAAATTGGGCATCCTGGACAACACATCGGAGTTTGCGTTCTTGTGCCCTGCACAGTACTTGATGGTGAATTCGTAGTTAGACAACCAGGCAATCCATCGCTGCTCCAAAGCACCTAGTTTTGCCGTCTCCAGTTGAGTCAGCGGATTGTTGTCCGTGAAAACGGTGAATCTTGCTGAGGCCAGGTAGTGCTTGAACCGCTCTGTTACCGCCCAGACTATGGCGAGGAACTCCAGCTTGAAGGAACTGTAGTTTTCAGGGTTCCTGTCAGTGGTACGAAACTTCCTGCTGGCGTAGGCAATAACTCTCTTTGCCTTTCTGCGCCTGGGACAATACTGCTCCCAATCCCACGTTACTGGTGTCTGTGTAGAGCACAAACGGTTGGTCATAGTCAGGGTAAGCCAGTACCTCATCTCCTGTGAGAGCCAACTTCAACCGAGTGAAGGATCCTTCCAGCCTGTCATTCCACTCAAACGGAGGGCCTTTGCTTTGCTCTTGGTCTTCTTGGATTGGCCCACTAACAGGTCTTGCAGTGGTGTGGCTATCTTAGTGGAGTCTTTAATGAACCTTCGGTAGTAGCCTACCAACCCGAGGAACTGCGGAACTTCATGGATGTTGCCAGGTTTCGGCTAGTTCCTGATCACGGTGACCTTGTCGGGGTCCAGTGCCACTCCTTCAGCACTTACCACATGGCCCAGGTACTGCACTTTGGGCTTTAACAGGTGACACTTAGATGGCTTTACCTTCAGGCCCAAGTTAGACAGAGCTTCAAACACCTTGGCCAGGTGTTTCAGGTGTTCTTCATATACAGTATCTTGAAGACAATGACAACATCCAGGTACAACAGGAAAGTTTCAAAATTCTTGTGCCTGAGACAGCACTCCATCTTCCCCTGGAATGTTCTTAGTGCGTTGCACAGTTCAAACGGCATGTAGTTGAATTCAGAGAGGCCCATCAGTGTCGTAAATGCTGTTTTTTTTCCTTATCCGCCTCTGCCACGTGAACCTGCCAATACCCACTAGTGAGATCTAAGGTGGAGAAATAGTTAGCAGATTTTAAAGCAGCTAATGACTCTGGGCACCGGGTATGCATCCTTGTGTGTAATACGGTTTATCTGCTTGTAATCAACACACATCCTCATTGTACCATCCTTTTTCCTGACAAGGACTAATGGAGCTGCCCAGGGGCTACAACTATCTCTGATTACCCCAGCCTCCTTCATCTCTCGTAACATACTCTTGGCACATTGGTAGTGAGCTGGAGGTACAGGTCGGTACCTCTCTTTAATGGGTAGATGACCTCCAGTGGGGATATGATGTTGAACCCTTTTTACCTGCACAAAATCTAGTGGGTGCTTGCTGAATACCCGTTCATACTCATGGACCATCCGGAAAGCCCCTTGTTTTTGGTGTGATGGGGTAGAGTCAGTTCCCCCATGTAACTTCTGACACCAATCCTCCAACTGCCCTGCAGAGCCATTGTCCTCCGCCTGGTCGGATGGGACCAAGTGTTCTGTTGCCTGTATAGCATTATTATTAACAGTGAACAGTTTAGCAAGTGTGGCATATCTGGGTAAGTGGACCTCCTTCTCTCCACAGTTAAGTACACGTACTGGTACCCTCCGCTTGCGGACATCACCCACCCCTCTGGCTGTCAGGATGGTGGGCCTAGTGTCTGAATACACAGGTTCTACTAGGGCCTGATAGTCTTTACCTCTGAGGCATATTGCTGCCTGACACCATATTAACATTTCACTCCTGGGGGGTATTGCAATGGGGATCGGATCACTCACTGTGACACGTCCAACTTCTCCACCAGACAATTCTACCGGTTGTCTCTACATCAGGGCTCTGATTTCTTTTTGCAGGACACGTTGCTCACATGAACCAGCAGTTTCGGCCACCTGTTGTAACAAGACAATAGCCTCGGCAAGACAGTTTTCTATGAAATTAGTACCTAAGGTCATCATGGGGTTACATTCTCGTCAGTCAATATCAACAATCACCAGTCCTTGGGCCTTCAATTCTACCCGCACCACCTTAATGGTTACCTCCTTGTACCCCACCTGTAGCAAAGGCTGACCATTACTGGCTACTATTGTCAAATCCCTATCTGGGCCATGGGTAATATTTGAGTCAGCCCAATACCTTTTGTAGAGAATGTAAGGCATAGTCGTCACCTGAGAGCCGGTGTACAGTAAAGCGTTCATCAGGATACCGTTGATCACAATGGGAAGGACCGGTCGTCCTCCGACGTACTTGGCTCGCCAGTTTTGTGGGCCTGGTCGTCCTACTCCTGGGGGTTGGCCCTCTGCCCCAGGGGTCCCTCGTTAAAATGGCAGTACCTTGCGATGTGTCCCGCCTGGTTACAGCGGCGGCAGATGGGTCATCCGTCCTGATAATAGTGGTCATTGTCTCTTCCTCAGATTGGTGGGATCCTTTTCTGTCATCGCCAGGGGACGTCCTCCAGACTGGAAGCCAGCTTGATTTTCTCCTTTGGGGATTCCTGCAGGGACAGCACGGTCCTGGCTAGTGCAGTGACGTTTTAGTCAGTTCCTAGACCCGGAGGCGCAGTCCTGCGGAGGTATCATCATCCAGGATCCGTGCGTTGGCCTCAGCGGAGACCTGAGGAAAGGTTGCCACCTTCTGGTGATTCGTGAGGGCTGGATGCCTAGGGGGCACTGTGTGGCTGGGCTGAGGTTCATGCTGCATCCGGATGGCCCTGTCTTTAAATTGTGCAAAGTCCAGGTCAGGGTTTTGCAAGGCCAGGATGCGTAGCTGTGTCCTGTGGGTGCTGGACAGGAGTCCCTCAGCGAACTGCTCCTTTAATAGCTTGTCTCCATCCTGCACTCCGTTAGGGTCAACCTGTTTAATGGTCTGTAGTGCCTCTAGGAAATTAAGGGCATAGTACCGCATGCTATCCTGATTTTTTTATTTCTGCAGCGGTGCGGGTGTCAAAAGTGGTTTTAAGTTTGGCAAATATCTGCTTAACAGTTCCTTTTTCCTTATCCGGCCAGGATTTTACCTCTCTTAGGGCTGCGCCAATCAATTGACCAGTTAGAATGTTGACCTTTTGATGTTCTGTCAGGGGTTATGCTTCAAATAGGCTGCATAGCCTTTCTTTAAAGTCACTTAGCGTACGAGACTCCCCTGAATATTGTGGCAGCCAGGCTGCTCCTGGTATATAGGGCATGGATAGCGGCATAATAGGAGCTGTTACTGCGGCGGGGTCCGGCCTGTTTGCAGGAGCTGCGGGCACTGGTGGTATCATGAGGCCTGCGGCTGTGACCGCCGCCAGTTCTCCTCCCGGGTCAGTCGTGTCCCTTCCTCCGTGCTAACCTTGCAGAGGCCTGACATCTCTCCTCCGGTGTCTGCAGCGGTTCCTCCTGCGTGCTTTCCGAGGCTTCTGCCGGTCCTCATTCCGGGGCTCCCGGTGTCCTCACTTGCAGCTCTCCTGCATGGCGTCCTCACTTGCGGCTCTCCTCTCAGCATGGCACCCACTTCCTCTTTGCCCTCTTTTGCCAGCTCCGCCCGCGAAGGTACACCTCCTTCCCCTCGCGCTCCACACGGTGCAGCAATGGCAACTTACAGGCCAATTATCACAGTCTCTGGCACACAGTACCTGGCGATGCCAGGGCACGAAATCCTGTTTGTGATGCCAAAGTTGAGTCACCTGCCAGGGCAGTGGGGTACTCGTACCCGGTCCGGCCGCAATTAAAGGGGTGGTCACAGTGGCAGCGACCTGGTCTGTGGCCCTGGGCACTCAAGTAAAAGGGGAAAGGCCTTTAAAGGGTTTAATAAAGTTTGTATTCGTGACGTCACCTGTGGTTCTCGGTCAGAGGTGACCCAAGCTGCTTAAAGGGGTCCTCTGGGGGTGATGTTACTGCAGCAAAGATGGTGACACTTCCCACAGGTGAAGCGGGGTCCCCAGGGCTCCCAAGGTGTATGGCAAGGATGGTGTGGTGGATGCCGGCAAATAAATGGAGGACACGCGGTTGCAGTCTTTACCTGGTTTACTGATTTTGTAGTCAGCCCCTCTCCAGGGTAGTGGCAACAGGTGTCCTTGGGGTCCAGTGTTGTGAATTCTGCTCTTGGGTTCCCTCCGGTGGTTGCTGGTGGTAATGCAGTTGTCCCTGGGCTGCAATCCTGGTCAAGTGTCTCTGCTGATTGCAGTTCTGACTGGGGTATTTAGGTGTGCAGGATTCATTAGTCCTTGCCAGTTGTCCATTGTTCATGGAGGTTTTGCATCTCTGTCTGGTTCCTCCTGCCCTGCTGCCAAATCAGCTAAGATAAGTGTCTGGTTATTGTTTTTGCAGCACACATGCTGTGTGCTTTACAATTCAGTGCTATTCATTGTTTTTTCTGTCCAGCTTAGACTGTGTTAGGATTTTCTCAGTCTAGTTGGATTCTCAGGAGATGCAGATATACATTCCATGTCTTTAGTTAGATGGTGGAATTTTTGTATTATCTGCTGTGGATATTTTTAGGGTTTTAATACTGACCGCTTAGTATTCTGTCCTATCCTTTTCTATTTAGCTAGAGTGGCCTCTTTTGCTAAATCCTGTTTTCAGTCTACATGTGTCTTTCCCCTCCTACTCACAGTCAATATTTGTGGGGGGCTGCCTATCCTTTGGGGTTCTGCTCTGAGGCAAGATAGTTTTCCCATTTCCATCTATAGGGGTATTTAGTCCTCCGGCTGTGGCGAGGTGTCTAGGATGTGTTAGGTACACCCCACGGCTACTTCTAGTTGCGGTGTCAGTTTAGGGTTTGCGGTCAGTACAGGTTCCACCTACTCCAGAGAAAGTCTCATGCTGCTCCAAGGTCACCGGATCATAACAGTCCAGGCAGCCTGAAGACAGGTGGAAATCCCTTTTTGCCAGGTCAGTTTGGGAGAATTCAACTATGCGCTGGTTTCTAGTCTCTTGCTGCCTGTGGTGTCCTAACAAGGTTTTCTTGCTTTTCTGTCCTGGAAAAGTACCTGCACAGTAGGCAACTTGAGCCATTCCTCTGGGGTCTCTTTACACGGTGACTCCCAGGCTGTGAAATGCTGTTGTACCCCAGGTTTAATGTGGGCAAGTCACTTTTAGTTTCCTGCCTTCCGGTTCTGCTGTGGGACTTGAAATTCCACACAGCCTTGGGCTCCCTGTGTCCTGTTTCTGTGCTCTGCTTTGAGGGGCCCAATCGCAGCCCTCCTCCAGCTCTTAGGTTCCTCTGTGCTCCTTCACTCTCTGCTTGTCTGCACCAGACTGTCTACCTTGGTCTCCCTGGACCAACTGTCAACTCCTCCTCCAGACCAGGATGTATATTGAGGGAAGCTCCCCTAAAACTGGGTTTAGAGCTCCCCCTTCTGGCCTGGAGTCAGAAAGTGTTGCATGTACAGCTTACCTGCCAAAGGCATCCCTCCTGTTTCCAGGCATGGCATTACGCTCCCCGAGAGGAAGGCAGCACCACTGTGGTACCCGGACTCCTGGGGTGCCACAGGTGCATTATATTCTGAGGGGGCTGCATTATACTCATATTCTTTGGTTCATTTGGTTGCTATATAACCCTTAAAAAACTTGTTCAAAATTTATTGGTATTACATAATGCACACATAGGGTATTACATCCTCTTGGGTACATTTTGTTGCTATATAATCCTCAAACAACTTGTTCAAAATGTATCTGTATTATTTTGCTCATCCATAGGGTGTTACATCTTCTTGGGTACATTTTGTTGCTATATAGCCTCCAAAAAATTGTTCAAAATTTATCGGTATTATATTTCTCACTCATAGGGAATTACATATTCTTGGGCACATTTCGTTGGTATATAATCCTCCAAAAACTTGTTCAATATGTATCTGTATTATATTGCTCATCCATAGGGTGTTACATATTCTTGGGTACATTTCGTTGTTATATAAGCCTCCAAAAATGTATTCAAAATTTATAGGTATTATATTGCTCACCCATAGACTATTCTGTGGTCTGGAGTCCATTTCTTTGGTATATAACTCTAAAAAACTTGTTCAAAATGTATCAGGAAAAAATTGTATATACTGACCAGGATCTCAATTATATTATCATATTTTCTTATCCTTAAAATTATAAACTTTATTAATTGAACCTATGGTTGGTTCACACCACAAAATGGACCATATAATACACAAAAAAACACTGTGCTCACATACAAACACTGAGTTAAAAGTGGGGTGTACTAGACATCCCTAGTGAGTACTAGACTCACACCTGCCTGACTGTGGGGGTTGGCACCCTACAGGGAAACGTTGTGGCGCCCCCACTCCTCGGCGGCTGTTCCTGGAGGCCCTGTAAAGCCCTATATCCACTAAGGAACATCCACTACCCACAGCCTAGGAACCCACTGTGGGCTATACAGAGATATACCTACACTAAGGGAGTACTAGATCCCCACAAATAAAAACAAATGTAAAGAACACAGAGGGCAAAAGATAATTGGCGTATTTAGCAAGGGAGTTATCTTTAGACACAGTTCTCTACCGGTTAATCCTGTTTATTACAGGTGAACGTATTGTGATATGTCTTCAAACAGTTAAAGTATGCAGACATAATCTCATAAGCGAATAACACAGTATGATCACTTAGCTCCCATTGTTCGCCAGTTGCCCATAACCACACAGCGCCTCTACGCGTTTCGCCCCATCTGGGCTCCTCAGGAGGCTAGATTCATAGATGCAGTGTGTCCTGATGCGGTGCAGTAGCTGTCTAACTCTGATACCTCCCGCTTTTTAAATCCACCGCCAGATCGAGGTCCCGGAATATGTCCAACCCCCTCACCTGTTCCCTTCCGGTGAGTGGTGCGCTCCTCCGCATAACGGCGCATGTCCCCATTTCGGCCGCACATGCTGGGTCATCACCTAGACAACCTCATATCCGCTGTGTCGGTACCCTTCCTGGCGCCCAGTGTCCGGAGATATAGCTACTTCCGGATCAGTGCGTACCTCGGCATATATTGTCACTGCGCATGCTCCAGTCTCCTGGTTCCTGATGTAAAGACTAGCGGTGATCACCGCGCCTGCGTGCGCTTCCCGGAGGGTTCTGTGCCTGCGCCCCGCTTATACTTGGTGTCATGGAAACATCAATGCATACCCCTGTCCTCTCTCAGATGGATATCACAGGGGCAGCGGTGGATTCAGCGCACACATACCTCTTACGTATAATGTCATGAGGATGTCAGTATACACCATTGTCCCCTCCTGATCAAAAACCACATGGAGAACAGACCAAATTTCCCTCTTGTCCTAGTCTGTATAGCGGGCACTCAAATGTCAGAGTATGATAATCAGCGCATCGCCGCGATACATTAGCGCATGCGCTTAGGGCATTTGGTCCGCGGACAGATTATTCCGTTCGAAGGCATGTATTAAATAGCAGACGGGACAGCGCTCTCCCGATCAAGTACCACATAGATAGCAAACCAAATTTCCCCCTTGACTTAGTCCACATAACGGACACTCAAATGTCAAAATATAATAGTCAGCGCACCGCCGCGATACAATGGCGCTTGCGCTAGGGCATTTGGTCCGCAGACAGGTTGTTCAGTCCGCAGAGATACATTAAGTGGCAGACGGGACAGCACTCTCAACCCCCCCAAATTATGTGTCCCTAATATCAGGGTATATATATTCACATCCCTATAGGACTGATGAGCGGGGGTTGCCCATCATAGCCACACAATACTTCCCAGTCTATCCAGGTCCAGATCAAGACATCCGAAAAGACTGAAAAAAGACAGGGAAAGTACATAAACGGGAGACTCCTTATCAGCGATGGAAAAGCGGAATTGTGATAACCACAAAATTTTTACACAGTAATCTGTATGTCTCCCCTTCATATCGGGAGATTCTTACAAAAATTGGAATCTGGAACGACTTTCTCAAAGTATGGCCACTTATATATTTTTCATTATCAATTGATAAAACTATTCTGAGGAGAGAATGTGAATGGATTTTCCGGGTGGGTAGCCTAGAACCAAAGGGGCTAAATGAACAGATGTCATTTGCATGCTTTCTATAACATTGCCGAATCAGGAAAAATATATAAGTGGCCATACTTTGAGAAAGTCGTTCCAGATTCCAATTTTTGTAAGAATCTCCCGATATGAAGGGGAGACATACAGATTACTGTGTAAAAATTGTGTGGTTATCACAATTCCGCTTTTCCATCGCTGATAAGGAGTCTCCCGTTTATGTACTTTCCCTGTCTTTTTTCAGTCTTTTCGGATGTCTTGATCTGGACCTGGATAGACTGGGAAGTATTGTGTGGCTATGATGGGCAACCCCCGCTCATCAGTCCTATAGGGATGTGAATATATATACCCTGATATTAGGGACACATAATTTGGGGGGGTTGAGAGTGCTGTCCCGTCTGCCACTTAATGTATCTCTGCGGACTGAACAACCTGTCTGCGGACCAAATGCCCTAGCGCAAGCGCCATTGTATCGCGGCGGTGCGCTGACTATTATATTTTGACATTTGAGTGTCCGTTATGTGGACTAAGTCAAGGGGGAAATTTGGTTTGCTATCTATGTGGTACTTGATCGGGAGAGCGCTGTCCCGTCTGCTATTTAATACATGCCTTCGAACGGAATAATCTGTCCGCGGACCAAATGCCCTAAGCGCATGCGCTAATGTATCGCGGCGATGCGCTAATTATCATACTCTGACATTTGAGTGCCCGCTATACAGACTAGGACAAGAGGGAAATTTGGTCTGTTCTCCATGTGGTTTTTGATCAGGAGGGGACAATGGTGTATACTGACATCCTCATGACATTATACGTAAGAGGTATGTGTGCGCTGAATCCACCGCTGCCCCTGTGATATCCATCTGAGAGAGGACAGGGGTATGCATTGATGTTTCCATGACACCAAGTATAAGCGGGGCGCAGGCGCAGAACCCTCCGGGAAGCGCACGCAGGCGCGGTGATCACCGCTAGTCTTTACATCAGGAACCAGGAGACTGGAGCATGCGCAGTGACAATATATGCCGAGGTACGCACTGATCCGGAAGTAGCTATATCTCCGGACACTGGGCGCCAGGAAGGGTACCGACACAGCGGATATGAGGTTGTCTAGGTGATGACCCAGCATGTGCGGCCGAAATGGGGACATGCGCCGTTATGCGGAGGAGCGCACCACTCACCGGAAGGGAACAGGTGAGGGGGTTGGACATATTCCGGGACCTCGATCTGGCGGTGGATTTAAAAAGCGGGAGGTATCAGAGTTAGACAGCTACTGCACCGCATCAGGACACACTGCATCTATGAATCTAGCCTCCTGAGGAGCCCAGATGGGGCGAAACGCGTAGAGGCGCTGTGTGGTTATGGGCAACTGGCGAACAATGGGAGCTAAGTGATCATACTGTGTTATTCGCTTATGAGATTATGTCTGCATACTTTAACTGTTTGAAGACATATCACAATACGTTCACCTGTAATAAACAGGATTAACCGGTAGAGAACTGTGTCTAAAGATAACTCCCTTGCTAAATACGCCAATTATCTTTTGCCCTCTGTGTTCTTTACATTTGTTTTTATTTGTGGGGATCTAGTACTCCCTTAGTGTAGGTATATCTCTGTATAGCCCACAGTGGGTTCCTAGGCTGTGGGTAGTGGATGTTCCTTAGTGGATATAGGGCTTTACAGGGCCTCCAGGAACAGCCGCCGAGGAGTGGGGGTGCCACAACGTTTCCCTGTAGGGTGCCAACCCCCACAGTCAGGCAGGTGTGAGTCTAGTACTCACTAGGGATGTCTAGTACACCCCACTTTTAACTCAGTGTTTGTATGTGAGCACAGTGTTTTTTTGTGTATTATATGGTCCATTTTGTGGTGTGAACCAACCATGGGTTCAATTAATAAAGTTTATAATTTTAAGGATAAGAAAATATGATAATATCAAAATGTATCAGTATTATATTGCTCCCCCATAGTGTATTACAACTTCTTGGGTACATTTAGTCTCTCTTCCATAGACTATTCCATGGTCTGGAGTACATTTCCTTGCTATATAACCCTCAAAATACGTCTTCAAAAATTTAGGCTGTGTGCACATGTTGCAGATTTGGTGCGTTTTTCTTGGATTTTTTCTGCACAGATTTGTAACAAAACCTTAAACAAATCCTAATGCCAGCAAAGTGAATGAGAAACCTTACTTGTCATACACACGTTGGTATTTTTGACTTGCAGACTTGGTGCAGAAAATAATCTGCAGCATGACAATTCTCTGTGCATTTTTCACCATTGACTATACTCAAAATCAAAATTACAGTTTGGTCACAGACGTTGACTCCGGTTTCCACCCATTCGTTCCTCATTTGTTTTGTTGTGCATTTCCTGTTTTGGAGACATATTGCTTTAAGTTTCCGGTCTTGACACTTTGATGTCTTCCTTGGTCTACCAGTATGTTTGCCTTTAACAACCTTCCCATGTTGTTTGTATTTGGTTCAGATTTTAGACACAGCTGACTGTGAACAACCAACATCTTTTGCAACATTGTGTGATGATTTACCCTCTTTTAAGAGTTTGATAATCCTCTCCTTTGCTTCAATTGATATCTCTCGTTTTGAGCCATGATTCATGTCAGTCCACTTGGTGCAACAGCTCTCCAAGGTTTGATCACTCCTTTTTAGATGCAGACTAACGAGCAGATCTAATTTGATGCAGGTGTTAGTTTTGTGTATGAAATTTAACAGGGTGATTCCATAATTTTTTCCTCAGAATTTAGTGATTCCATAATTTTTTCCCTATGCTTGGTTAAAAAAAGCAACCATTACTGACTACTACATTTTTTGTTCTTGATTTCTTTTACTGTTTCTTAAAGCCAGAAAGTTGCCATTTGAAATTACTTTAGTTTTGTGCCATGTCTGTGATCTGCTTTTTCTCTACAAAATTAAACAACTGAATGAACATCCTCCAAGGCCGTTGATTCCATAATTTTTGCCAGGGGTTGTATAACCCTCAAAAGTACATAGCCTTTATAAGTCTAGGAGTACCAATACATGAACAGAATCTGTATGAGCCCCTCCTTTTATGTATAATACAGGTTGTATCTGAGTCCCTTATTTCCTTATTTCTGGCAGTTCTTTCTTCCTTCATAAATAAAACTGAAATTTCATATTTCGCAATTAAAACAATCAAATTTGATTTACTTAATATATATATATATATATAATCCTTTTTAAAATGATTCTTAATTTTTTTCCTGTAAAATGCAATTCCTTGTCGGTTTTTGATGTTTTATTGTCACTCCTTAAAGTGGTGTGACACCATTGTTCTCAGCAGGGATCTGAGGTCGCAAATTCTTCCAGGGGTCTTCCTCATGTTGTTTTCCTTCCATTCAGCCCTTTTCCCATCCACTCCAACATTTTCACTGCCCCCAGGCCTCTTTGTAGGGCCTGCGGGGGGTGGGGGGGAGCTCAACTTTCCCATTGATTCCCATTATATTCGTTACTTGAAATGAACATGCAAGTATTAAAAATTGTTCGGTTCGAGCAGTGAGCACCCGAGCATTTTAGTCCTCGCTCATCTCTTATAGTTACCATTCATATTAGAACCTGCATTTTACCTTTTTAATTGTTTTTTATCATTTGCTGAACATTTGTACTGAATAAAGATTGACTATTGTTGAGGGGAGGGGGTCCCGCAGTATCTTAGTGCTTCCCTTACCGGGTAGATCAGAAGTCTCTGTTTTTCGAGCATGTCAGCCAGCACCACTAGCCATATTCCATCCTTCTCTTCTACTTCTAATGTAGATGGTGATAAGGAGAAATGTGGTGCACCAGGGTCTTGGTTGTCACAGTAACATTGGTTTCCTCACGGGGAGAGTGATGTTATGCTTGAAGGCAAGAAGGGATAACTGTAACCAGGTACCACAAGTGTTGAGGAGAGCCATAAGATCAAATACTTAATTAACCTCAACACATAAGACATAAGGTAATTGTTCAACCCAACATATTTGGCGCCCAACGTGGGGCCAGCAGAGGAAGAGCCCTGAGACCCTGAGGACCGGCTAGTGGAACGGCAGGATGCACTGAATACCCTGAACCTGGAGACTGATCACCTCCTTATCATAACACGGTAAGTCTGCTGATTTTTATAATCTGTAGTCTTTACCTGTGTCCTTCGGGGTATCCTGTGCAGATTGCCTGACCGTGTCCAGTTTTCTTGGTATCCGTAAGATGGCAGAAAGGGTCTCTCCGCTGCTGGTCATTTAATTGCAAGAACCGTCACATATTTTAGTTGCCTACTGCCTGTTACATGTTGTGAAAAGGGGAGATGACTGGTAGTTAAGAGAAGCAAGATTTTTTTAGAGAAGGAGAAGCATGTTAAAACAGGAAAAGCAGTTTTTTTTAGAGGAGAGCAAGCGTGCAAGTGTTTAAAAACAGGAAAAGCAAGTTTTTTTAGAGAAGGAGAGCAAGCGTGCAAGTGGTAGAACAGGAAAAGCAAGTTTTTAGAGAAGAAAAGCAAGCAAGTGTAGGAAAAAAAAAAAATTTTGTCTGTGGTATATGGTTGTCGCCTGTGATAAGATTTTCAGTTCTGTATAAGAGAGACTAGGACCTTGAGTGAATTGACTTGGCCTAGGGGGGGGCCGGTAAAGCTTGGAGTGAAATGACTCAGTTCGGGCCTAATAAATTGTGTAGCGGCTCATTAAAACTTGGAGTGAAATGACTCAGTTCGAGCCAAATAAATAAATTTATAGTTTTGCCTTGTGACATTGAGTGAATTGACTCTGAACGGGGACTGGTAAGTTAGGGAGCAATTTGACAAAGTAGGGAATAATTGGTTTGTAAAGTACGGAGCACGGAAGTCAGACAGGGACCACGTGACAAGAAGGAATAGGAACTGAGTACTGCAGACTCAGTTCCCTTTAGAATCTCAGGTTTGAGTCATCTCCCCCGTCTTATTGTTTGTTTGGTGTTTGCTATCTTGATAGAGAGATATATATACTGTATATCTATGGAAAGATGGAGAAATTAATGCAGTTCTGCCGTATTGGCACTAAGCCAAATTCAGATGGCAAGTTAGACCCGTGTAAATTAGTGGAAGTTGTGTGGAATGCCAGAAGGGGGAGGTTACAGCCCCTGAACTGGAAGCTTGTCTTGAAAGAAAGAAAAGGTATCCTAGAAGATAATGGATTGTTGTCTATTGCTAGGGCAGGAGAAAGAGTCTCTGAAAGTTTGTATAGAGAAAATTGGGTAGAAGAGGAAAGGAATAGAAAGTGTAGAGTTTTGAGTTATGTGTATTACAAAAATATATCCTGTGAGCGGCCACCACCATATAATGGTGGCCCAGAGCCATGTGCTAAATGTAATAGCAGCCATTTTGTGGATGGCAAAAGTGTTAATTCTAACGGCAGCCATTTTGTGGATGGCAAATGTTTTAATTCTATTAGCGGCCATTTTGTGGATGGCAAATGTGCTTATTCTAATAGCAGCCATTTTGTGGATGGCAAATGTTTTAATTCTAATAGCGGCCATTTTGTGGATGGCAAACGTGCTTATTCTGATGGCAGCAGCCATTTTGTGGATGGCAAATGTGTTAATTGTAACAGCAGCCATTTTGTTGATGGCAAATGTAATTCTAATGGCAGCCATTTTGTTGATGGCAAATGTGTTAATGATGACGGCAGCCATTTTGTGGATGGCAAAAGTGTTAATTCTAACGGCAGCCATTTTGTGGATAGCAAATGTAATTCTGGCGGCAGCCATTTTGTGGATGGCAAATGTGCTGCTGCTGGTGGTGAGCATCTCAGACTAAGGCTACACACCACATCACTAAATCCTTGTTACCCAGTAATGACCACTAACGGCCAATACTATATTCCTTCGGGAAGTGAACAGGCTTTACCCATGTTTCCTATCTCAGTGGTTTCCAATGGGGCACCAACCCTTTCCCCTATCACTCCTGTCGTGAATCCAGCAATACTCCCACCTGGATCGTCCCCGGCACCAACCCTTTCTACTGTCACTTCCACTGCCAATTTAGCCGCACACCCACATGAGATGCTCCAAGCAGCGGCCTCTCCTCCCAATGCTTCCACTACAACAGCACTCTCACACAGTCTACCTAACCCTATACCCGGCACCTCACAGGCTGTCTCGCAGCCAAGCGCACACCTGTATGGGACGGTGGCAACTGTAACAAGGGGGGGCTTAATCTTGGAGGAGGATACCAATAGCACAGGAAGCACAAAGGGGAGGGAATGTTGGCAACCTATTTTTGAAAAAGAACTTCCTGAGGGACCCTTGTTAGTGGTGGGAAAGGGTGACATAACAACAATAGAGACAGACGCTATTGTTAATGCTGCCAATTCTCGGTTAGAGCACAATGGAGGTGTATCTAGAGCTATAGTGGAAGCAGGAGGGGCGACTATTCAAGCTGAAAGTCGAATCATTGTTGAGTCACGTGGTCAGATAGCTGTTGGGGACATAGCGGTGACTAAAGCTGGCAATCTTCCATGTAGAATGATCATACACGCTGTAACCCCTACTTTTGACCCTATTCATCCAGACGTTAGTGCTCAACAACTTCGTGCAGCAATAACTCGCATTAATGAGGACAGGACTGTTAAAGCTTTTAAGACTGCCTGTGTCACCTGGACCCCATACCATGATACTGGAGCTGCCCAAATAGAGCTCCTCATTCCAAGACTCCTCCTGCTCCTCATAAACAAGTGATTACATCTGTACTCCCAGTGCCATCTCTACTCCCACCTCAGGTGCCACCACCAACAGTGCCAATGCTTATGTCTGAGGAGCCCACCCTCTACGTCAAGTTTACACCCCAGCCAAGTGGCAAGATCTCATTTCCCTGGCAAATCTTAAAGCAGGCGATGCATATTGGCCTGTTATGGATATCGTGTTCAATGATGACTCGCTTCCAGTGTCAAGACATGGGACTCTGGTGTTGAGTTCTGCCAAGAACCTAAGACATGGGCCTCGGATGAGCTGGCTGACCTATTACTTATTGTTGCCAATGGATTCCAGATGCCTCCAAGCTGATGCAGCCATTGTACGATGACCTCAAGACGTCAGCGTTTCCACTATGTACCAAATCCGTGGAAGCTTTCTACGCTCTTAAACAGGCCATACAGTCTGCACCAGCTCTTGGAATCCCAAATCCTGATATCATCTGAGGACATCCAGTTCTCTTAATGGCTCAACACGACATAATTGGTATTCTTGGAACCTAAACATCTGTTGGTGCAGCGTCATATGAGACTCCAATGTTCGCTCTTGATTCCGGATAATGTCACTCTTGTCCACTGCAGCATCCTCAACCCATCCACGCTGCTTCCTCTTTCCAGGGGGGATGTGGATGATGATACTGATGCTCTCGGAGAAGATGCCTCTACACACTCAGAGGATCATGACTGTCTCGAACAAATGCAGGAAGAAGCAGTCTCCAAGAAAAACGTGTCTGAAGACCCACTCCCACATGCTGACCTGACGTTCTTCACTGATGGTTCCAGATTTTCAGATGAAACAGGAAGGTTCCTATATGGGATATGCCATGGTTACACATGACCAGGTCATCTCAGCCGGATCCCTACCACTGCACGTCTGCACAAGAAGCGGAACTTAAGGCTTTGACGTTGGCTTGTCAGGAAGCGACGGAGAAGGTGGTCAACATCTACACGGATTCTGTTTTCGGAGTGGCTCATGACTTCAGCAGTATCTGGGAAGCCAGAGGATACCTAACGTCCAGTGGAACTCCTGCTACCATGCAAGAAGTTGTGGTCACTCTGGATCTACCTTTAGAGGTTGCAGTGATCGAGATCAAAGCTCACGGGAGATTGGATTCTCCAGAAGCAAAGGGGAACTTCTTTGCTGACAAAACAGCAAAAACCTATGCTGTGGATCCATTTGGGAAAGAGAAAGCAGCGGTGTACGTGTCACAAGACACTGAAGAAGGGCCTAAATGCTCTCTCTTGAGGA
This sequence comes from Ranitomeya variabilis, assembly GCF_051348905.1. Taxonomy (NCBI): domain Eukaryota; kingdom Metazoa; phylum Chordata; class Amphibia; order Anura; family Dendrobatidae; genus Ranitomeya; species Ranitomeya variabilis. The sequence continues at coordinate 1,005,373,490 of NC_135233.1, read as the reverse complement.
TTATCCATCTACATCAAGACATCAGATGATAAAAAGAAGTCATGGCAAGAAGGAGGAGCTAAAAAAGGATGAAGATGGAGTCTGGAGGGTGAACAAAAAGCTCTGTCTACCCTGTAATCTGTACCCCTCGGTGACAGAATGGGCACACGGTATCAGCCACAGAGGCAAGAATCGGATGAATTACCTGATTTGGAAGACTTATATGGCACCTGGAATCTCTACTGTCACCCAAAATTATTTCAAGTCCTGCCTTGTGTGTGCAGCATGCAATCCAGCACCACCTCAGAAAGTTACTCAGAAACATTTGGCTAAACCACTCTATCCCTTTCAGAGAATTCAGATTGATCACATTCAAATGCCAAAAGTAGGGAAGTATGAGTATGTACTGGTAGTGACTGACATGTTCTCAGGATGGCCCGAAGCCTATCCAGTAACCAACATGACTGCCGGAGTGACTGTTAAGAGACTGATGACTGAAGTAGTCTGCAGATATGGGGTCCCAGAGGTAATTGAGAGTGACCAAGTACCCACATTCATTGCAGCACTGACGAAGGAACTATGGACATTGGTGGGAGCTGATTTGGGTTTACATACTCCATATCACCCACAGAGCAGTGGGAAAATAGAAACACTGAATGGCACCTTGAAAAATAAAATACTGAAAGTCAGTCAGGAGGTCAGACTTCCTTGGACAGACATTTTGCCCGTTGCCTTATACTCAGTCAGAAACACTCCAAGGGGTCCCACTAAACTCACACCATACGAGATTCTTTTTGGGGGGGGGCTCCAAGGTTGGGTCAATATTTTCCACAACAGCTAGCCTTAGGAAGTGATACTCTTGTAAATTATGTAATTGTTGTTACTAAAGAACTGTCAGTAACACATGTACAAGTTTTATCATCCATTCCAGGTCCAGATTCCAGTGAAGGTACCCATGCTTTCCAACCTGGTGACTACATGCTGGTAAAGAAGTTCATCAGAAAGACATCCCTGGAGTCGAGATTTGAGGGTCCCTACATTATAAACTTGTTAGACAGTTAGGGACAGAGTAGGATCTGACCTGCTTGTCAAAGTCCAGCTACAAAGGGAGGTTTTCCACAAGGGAAAACTTGTCTCAAACTGGTGAAAACTCCAATTCCCCCCTCCCGGGCGAGACGGTCAGATCTAGGATGTGTACATCAGGGTTAGTCACATGTGTATTTTATGTAACCATGGTGATGGAAGATTGGAGAGTAATGGATCCAGCAGGTAGGAAAGTCCCGAGGACACTGGTAATGCGCTCCGATATACCTCCTCGGTATACCCATAATTGGTCACACATTCTCTGGTGTCAGTAGCATCCGAATTGTCATGAAGCCTCTGATGTCATAGTGACACTTAACACTGGTGGGTTAGGGAACCACGGTGGGATCAAGATAAAAAAAGGTGGTTAATAAAGTATTTAGGGGGGACTGTTGAGGAGAGCCATAAGATCAAATACTTAATTAACCTCAACACATAAGACATAAGGTAATTGTTCAACCCAACACAAGCATGCAACACATTCGCACTCCAGGCCACCAGGGGGAGCTTTTGATCCTATTTACTAGGTGACTCCCCATATATAAATCTGGTAGTCTGTAGGGAAAGTCAGTCAGTTCTTGCTAGGAAACAGACTGGATCAGTCTGAGGCAGAAGAGGGTTTATGGAGCTGTGTAGCCGCAGTACTACAGTGCAGTGGAAAGAGACATTCAGAAAGCCGAATACACTGCAGTGAATGTGCAGGAGAGCAAAGCACAGGAGAGGATACCTGTTGTGAATTCCGTTCTTGGGCTCCCTCCGGTGGTTGTAAATGGCACTTTTGTGAATTCTGCTCTTGGGCTCCCTCCTGTGGTTTTAAGTGGAACTGCTGCTCCTTGGGTTTAGCATTAGCAGCTGCTTCCACTGATCGTCTCTCCTGCTCTGCTATTTAGCCTGGCTCTGGTCTTCAGTCAGTGCCAACTGTCAATGTTTCTTGGTTGGATTCAGATCTCTCCTTGGATTTCTCTGATGGCCTGTCCATTTCAGCAAAGACAAGTCTTTGCTTGTTCTTTTGGTTGTCCACTTGCTGTGGACTTAATCGTTCAGCTCATGTTATGTTTTTTCTTGTCCAGCTTGTCAGTATGATATATTCAGCTTAGCTGGAAGCTCTGGGGAAGCAGATTTGCCCTCCACACCATGAATCGGTGTGGAGATTTTTTGTAAACTCTGTGTGGATTTTTTAGCTTTTAATACTGACCGCACAGTATCCTTTCCTGTTCTGTCTATCTAGTTAGAAGTGGCCTCCTTTGCTAAAATCTGTTTTCATTCTGTGTATGTCATTTCCCTCTCCACTCACAGTCAATATTTGTGGTGGGCTATCTTTCCTTTGGGGATTTTCTCTGAGGCAAGATAGCTTTCTGTTTCCATCTTTAGGGGTAGGTAGTTCTCAGGCTGTGACGAGGTGTCTAGGGAGTGACAGGAACATCCCATGGCTACTTCTAGTGTTGGTGTTAGGATCAGGAACTGCGGTCAGTACAGATACCACCTCCTCAGAGCTCGTCCCATGTTGCTCCTTAACCACCAGGTCATAACAGTACAGCTGGCCCACAATGTGTTGAATGCATCTCAAAAGAGGGAAAAAAAAAGTTCTGAGCCATTTTTTTTTTCTGCAGCCTGTTTTGTCTTTTATTTCCCCTTAATCTCTGGGTGGTTCAGGATTTTGGCCCTGATATGGAGGTTCAGGGTTTGTTCTCTCGTGTGGATCAACTCGCTGCAAGGGTACAGAGTATCCAAGATTATGTTGTTCAGACTCCGGCTTTAGAGCCTAGAATTCCTACTCCTGATTTGTTTTTGGGGGATAGATCTAAATTTTTGAACTTTAAAAATAACTGCAGATTGTTTTTTGCTTTGAGACCCCGTTCCTCTGGTGACCCCATTCAGCAGGTGAAGATTGTCATTTCTCTGCTGCGTGGAGACCCTCAGGATTGGGCATTCTCCCTTGAGTGAGGGGATCCTGCATTGCTTAATGTAGACGCATTTTTTCAAGCGCTCGGATTGCTGTATGACGAACCTAATTCTGTGGATCAGGCAGAAAAAACCTTGCTGACTCTGTGTCAGGGTCAGGAAGCAGCAGAAGTATACTGCCAGAAATTTAGAAAGTGGTCTGTGCTCACAAAATGGAATGAGTATGCCCTGGCAGAAATTTTCAGAAAAGGTCTTTCTGAAGCCCTTAAAGATGTTGTGGTGGGGTTCCCCACGCCTGCTGGTTTGAGCGAATCAATGTCTCTAGCCATTCAGATCGATCGGCGCCTGCGCGAGCGCAAGGTTGTGCACCATATGGCAGTGTCCTCTGAGCAGAGTCCTGAGCCTATGCAATGTGATAGGATTTTGACTAGAGCAGAACGGCAGGAATTCAGACGTCAGAATGGGCTGTGTTTTTACTGTGGTGATTCTGCTCATGTTATTTCTGATTGCCCTAAGCATACTAAGAGGGTCGCTAGGTCTGTCACCATTAGTACTGTACAGCCTAAATTTCTCTTGTCTGTTACCCTGATTTGCTCATTATCGTCCTTTTCTGTTATGGCATTTGTGGATTCAGGCGCTGCCCTGAACTTAATGGACTTAGAGTTCTCCAGACGCTGTGGTTTTTCCTTGCAGCCTTTGCAGAGCCCTATTCCCTTAAGGGGGATTGATGCTACACCATTGGCCAAGAAGAAACCTCAGTACTGGACACAGTTGACCATGTACATGGCTCCAGCACATCAGGAAGATTGTCGTTTTCTGGTGTTGCATAATTTGCATGATGTTGTGCTGGGTTTTCCATGGTTACAGGTACATAATCCGGTGCTGGATTGGAAATCTATGTCTGTGACTAGTTGGGGTTGTCAAGGGATACATAGTGATGTTCCTTTAATGTCAATTTCCTCTTCCCCCTCTTCTGAAGTTCCTGAGTTTTTGTCGGATTTCCAGGATGTATTTGATGAGCCCAAGCCCAATTCCCTTCCTCCTCATAGGGACTGCGATTGTGCTATTAACTTGATTCCTGGCTGTAAGTTCCCTAAGGGCCGACTTTTCAATCTGTCTGTGCCAGAGCATGCCGCCATGCGGAGTTATGTTAAGGAGTCTTTGGAGAAGGGGCATATTCGCCCATCTTCGTCACCGTTGGGAGCGGGATTCTTTTTTGTTGCCAAGAAGGATGGCTCCTTGAGACCCTGTATTGATTATCGCCTTCTCAATAAAATCACGGTCAAATTCCAATACCCTTTACCTTTGCTTTCTGATTTGTTTGCTCGGATTAAGGGGGCTAGTTGGTTTACTAAGATTGACCTTGGAGGGACGTATAATCTTGTTCGTATTAAACAGGGTGACGAATGGAAAACAGCATTTAATACGCCCGAAGGCCATTTTGAATACCTTGTGATGCCATTCGGGCTCTCTAATGCTCCATCTGTGTTTCAGTCCTTTATGCATGATATCTTCCGGAATTATCTTGATAAATTCATGATTGTATATTTGGATGATATTTTGATTTTTTCCGATGATTGGGAGTCTCATGTAAAACAGGTCAGGATGGTATTTCAGATCCTTCGTGCTAATGCTTTGTTTGTGAAGGGGTCTAAGTGCCTTTTTGGAGTTCAGAAGGTTTCTTTTTTGGGTTTCATTTTTTCTCCCTCGGCTATAGAAATGGATCCTGTTAAGGTCCAGGCCATTCATGATTGGATTCAACCCACATCGGTGAAGAGCCTTCAGAAATTTTTGGGCTTTGCTAATTTTTATCGCCGTTTCATTGCTACCTTTTCCAATGTGGTTAAGCCCCTGACCGATTTGACTAAGAAAGGCGCTGATGTGATGAATTGGTCCTCTGCGGCTGTTGAGGCCTTTCAGGAGCTTAAACGTCAATTTACTTCTGCCCCTGTGTTGCATCAGCCGGATGTTTCTCTTCCTTTTCAGGTTGAGGTTGACGCTTCTGAGATTGGGGCAGGGGCCGTTTTGTCTCAGAGAAGTTCTGATGGTTCTTTGATGAAACCGTGTGCCTTCTTCTCCAGAAAGTTTTCGCCTGCGGAGCGTAATTATGACGTTGGCAATCGGGAGTTGTTGGCTATGAAGTGGGCATTCGAGGAGTGGCGACATTGGCTTGAGGGAGCCAAGCATCGCGTTCTGGTCTTGACCGATCATAAGAATCTGATTTACCTCGAGTCTGCCAAGCGGTTGAATCCTAGACAAGCTCGATGGTCCCTGTTTTTCTCCCGTTTTGATTTTGTGGTCTCGTATCTTCCGGGATCTAAGAATGTGAAGGCTGATGCCCTCTCTAGGAGTTTTTTGCCTGATTCTCCGGGAGTCCTTGAGCCGGTTGGTATTCTCAAGGAGGGGGTGATTCTTTCTGCCATCTCCCCTGATTTACGGCGGGTGCTTTGGGAATTTCAGGCTGATAAACCTGACCGCTGTCCAGTGGGGAAACTGTTTGTTCCTGATAGATGGACTAGTAAGGTAATTTCTGAGGTTCAATGTTCGGCGGTGTTGGCTGGTCATCCTGGGATTTTTGGTACCAGAGATTTGGTTGCTAGGTCCTTTTGGTGGCCTTCCTTGTCGCGGGATGTGCGTTCTTTTGTGCAGTCCTGTGGGACTTGTGCCCGGGCCAAGCCTTGCTGTTCTCGTGCTAGTGGGTTGCTTTTGCCTTTGCCGGTCCCTGAGAGGCGCTGGACGCATATTTCCATGGATTTTATTTCGGATCTTCCTGTTTCCCAGAAGATGTCTGTTATCTGGGTGGTTTGCGACCGGTTTTCTAAGATGGTCCATTTGGTACCTTTGCCTAAGTTGCCTTCCTCCTCTGATTTGGTTCCATTGTTTTTTCAGCATGTGGTTCATTTGCATGGCATTCCGGAGAATATTGTGTCTGACAGGGGTTCCCAGTTTGTTTCTAGGTTTTGGCGGTCCTTTTGTGCTAGAATGGGCATTGATTTGTCTTTTTCTTCGGCGATCCATCCTCAGACAAATGGCCAAACTGAGCGAACCAATCAGACCTTGGAAACCTATTTGAGATGCTTTGTGTCTGCTGATCAGGATGATTGGGTGACCTTCTTGCCATTGGCTGAGTTCGCCCTTAATAATTGGGCTAGTTCGGCTACTTTGGTTTCGCCTTTTTTTTGTAATTTTGGTTTTCATCCTCGTTTTTCTTCAGGGCAGGTTGAGCCTTCTGACTGTCCTGGTGTGGATTCTATGGTGGACAGGTTACAGCAGATTTGGACTCATGTGGTGGACAATTTGACGTTGTCTCAGGAAAAGGCTCAACGTTTTGCTAACCGTCGTCGGTGTGTTGGTCCCCGGCTTCGTGTTGGGGATTTAGTCTGGTTATCTTCTCGTCATGTTCCTATGAAGGTTTCTTCCCCTAAGTTCAAGCCTCGCTTTATTGGTCCTTATAAGATTTCTGAGATTATCAATCCGGTATCTTTTCATTTGGCCCTTCCAGCTTCTTTTTCCATCCATAATGTTTTCCATAGATCTTTGCTGCGGAGATATGTGGTGCCCGTGGTTCCCTCTGTTGATCCTCCTGCTCCGGTGTTGGTTGAGGGGGAGTTGGAATATGTGGTGGAGAAGATTTGGGATTCTCGTTTTTCGAGGCGGAAGCTTCAGTATCTGGTCAAGTGGAAGGGTTATGGCCAGGAGGATAATTCTTGGGTTGTTGCCTCCGATGTCCATGCTGCCGATTTGGTTCGTGCTTTTCACTTGGCTCGTCCTGATCAGCCTGGGGGCTCTGGTGAGGGTTCGGTGACCCCTCCTCAAGGGGGGGTACTGTTGTGAATTCAATTTTTGGGCTCCCTCCGGTGGTTGTAAATGGCACTTTTGTGAATTCTGCTCTTGGGCTCCCTCCTGTGGTTTTAAGTGGAACTGCTGCTCCTTGGGTTTAGCATTAGCAGCTGCTTCCACTGATCGTCTCTCCTGCTCTGCTATTTAGCCTGGCTCTGGTCTTCAGTCAGTGCCAGCTGTCAATGTTTCTTGGTTGGATTCAGATCTCTCCTTGGATTTCTCTGATGGCCTGTCCATTTCAGCAAATATAAGTCCTTGCTTGTTCTTTTGGTTGTCCACTTGCTGTGGACTTAATCGTTCAGCTCATGTTATGTTTTTTCTTGTCCAGCTTGTCAGTATGATATATTCAGCTTAGCTGGAAGCTCTGGGGAAGAAGATTTGCCCTCCTCACCATGAGTCGGTGTGGAGATTTTTTGTAAACTCTGTGTGGATTTTTTAGCTTTTAATACTGACCGCACAGTATCCTTTCCTGTTCTGTCTATCTAGTTAGAAGTGGCCTCCTTTGATAATATCTGTTTTCATTCTGTGTATGTCATTTCCCTCTCCACTCACAGTCAATATTTGTGGGGGGCTATCTTTCCTTTGGGGATTTTCTCTGAGGCAAGATAGCTTTCTGTTTCCATCTTTAGGGGTAGTTAGTTCTCAGGCTGTGACGAGGTGTCTAGGGAGTGACAAGAACATCCCACGGCTACTTCTAGTGTTGGTGTTAGGATCAGGAACTGTGGTCAGTACAGATACCACCTCCTCAGAGCTCGTCCCATGTTGCTCCTTAACCACCAGGTCATAACAGATACCAGGGGGAGACCAGCCCTGAGCAGGCTGCCTCCTTCTGAGGCACAGAAACCGATAGCCGGAACACCGAGTTTCGTAAGGCCCTCCACGACTTACATCAGAGACCGGCAGGACAGCTGAACTCCCCGTTACCTGTCCGCCTTAGTACCCAGGAGGCACGGTGACACCCTCAGAGGCTGGGGCATGCTAGTGTCCCTATAAACCGCCTCAAGTCACCAGTCATACGGGTCGAGTCCTATTCTATACGGAGGACAGAGAGAGAACATCTGTGAGAACCTTATTTAAAGCCATAGGCAGTAAGGGACTACAACACCATGGCACTAGAAGAAGGTTTTGATTTCCACCTGGATCAGGGGACTCCTAACTTGCCTCCAAGCCGGCCGGACCCTGCCTGCCCTGTGATCTGGTGCCCTGGACTGTGGCTGCATGAAGTCGACAGTAAACAAGGTAAAGAGACTGCAACCCTGTGTCCTCGTTCTTTACTGCGCCATTCACCATCTTCCATCTACAAACCGGGAGCCCTGGGGACACACTTCACCTGTGGGAAGTTATACCATCTAGCTGCCATAACATCACCCCAGAGGACCCCTTAAAGCAGCGTCAGTCCCCACTGACCGAATACCACAGGCGGCGTCACGAACACAAACTTTATTCCCTTCAAAGACCTTTCCCCTTTTACATGGGCGCCTAGGGCCACGGACCGGGTTGCCACCATGGCATTCCCCTGTGAACGCAGGACCCGGTACTGAGTACCCCACGGCCCTGGTGGGCGACTCAGAAACATGGGAGCACAGCTTCAACAAAGGCTCTTTCTCCCTGTATACTGCTGTCAGCTTTGGCGTGCTTTTCTCCTCTTCAGGTTTTCTGATGTGCTGCTCCCAAAAATAAGATCAAACTGGATATCAAACACAAACTATCAACCACATAAGAAGAAAATGTAGGATGGAGGCAGTGGAGTCATTAAATCTTAGATCAGACCCCCAAGCAAATTCAGACCTTAGACCTTACCAGTAAATAAATACAAATACCAGACCGAACCTTAAAATGAGTCCAGACCCCAGACCAGAACCCAGTATTAGTTCAAACCCCAGGCCAGACTTCAGCACTAGAATAGAAAGTCAAATAAATAAAAACTCCAGACTAGATGCTTACATTAATTCAGAACCCAAAAAAGGCCCCATAATTAATTCAGACCAGACCTGTCACTATCCATTTTTGGATCTGTGGCAGATTAAAACTTTTTTCCTTTCAGGCCATCGGGGGTTAATGTCAATGTTTTTTTCCCCAGTTGCCTGCTGGTCACCACCAGCCATCACCACCACATTACAGTCAAAGTGCCCTGGGACTAAAGCTCTGCCTGTGGAGAGCTGTACCTACTCTGCTCCATCACCCTCCGCCCCAGCGGACTCCTAACACCTAACCTACTAACCGAATACCACAGGTGGAGTCACGAAAAAACTTTATAAACTTTATCCCCATTTACTTCAACCCCTTTTACTGGATGCCTAGGGCCACGGACCGGGTCACTGCCACTGTGGCACATCCTTTTAGAACTGGCCCGGTTCCGAGTACCCCACAGTCCTAGGGGGCGCTACAACTGCTGCCTCTCATTCATAGGGTAAGTTTACACTAGGCATCAGCCGTAGTCTTCTGCAGCACAGAGTGACCAAGAGTGAAAGGTAAATTGCTGAATGGCTTACAATATATATATATGGGGATGATCACTGGGGAGGCAATGTTTATATATGAGGTCAGTGAGCCAAGCCCAGGCTATGACACACAGTGGGGGAGTTTCAGTTCTTCATCTAAAAGAAATCTTTCATTTTCACTTACATTGCAGCTTCTCTTTCTGCACTGATAGATCTTGGTAAGTATACAACCATATACTTCTTATAATGCAATCAATAGATGCTAATAATCTGTGCACAAAAAGGATATCCCAAATTCTACCATATGAAATCCACACATGGATACTGTAATGAGATATCGTGGAATAGTGGCCGCTGTAAGGATTATTGCATTTGTAATAGTCAAATAATTCTCAGCATTTTATTACCGGTGGCACAGATGACAAGGCACAATACAAGTCTATGGGTCCATGTATAATACATACAGCGCATGGATGGTATCTGTGTTTTATCAGTGTGATATACAAGTTTAACAATGCAAAGTATAGGAGAAGCTTTGTCATTTCTTTTTATTTTGCCATACCGGAAAAACAGTGATGGCACACTGATGGCACACTGACACATTGATGATACACTGATGGCACACTGGACACATTGATGACACACTGGTGACACATTGATGACACACTGATGGCACACCGATGGCACACTGGGGGCTCACTGCTGACTACAACTATTGCCTACTCTTGCTGATCGCTGGGAGAGCAGGCAACAATGGTGAGAGCTGTTTTCATGACCCAGCGCCTGGGAACAGTGCAAACTGTACAGTTTTTTCCAGGCACCGATACGTGTCACACTGATGACACATGGATGTGATTCGTGTGTCATCAGTGTGCACATGTGCGGCACACTTTTCGTCCATGGTGCTGGTTAAAAATTGACATAGCTGCGGATTTTTCACATCAACACATGGTCCGTGTGAACATCCTGACATGTGTGCACCACCATTGAATACAATGGGGGTATGTGTGTTTTTATTCTCGGTTCTTAAAAAACGGACAGCATATGGATATGAAATACAGACCTGTGAAAAGGTCTTACCTTGTATTGAATTTATTGTCTGTATATGTCACCACTTAACTGTAAAGTGCTGTTTATGATATTCATATGCTATTAAATGAAACCTGCCAGGTCCTCAAATGCTATAAACCTGTAGATACGGGGTTAATCTGGAGGTTAATAATGTTCTAAAGCTTCTGTATTGGAATCACAGCTACTGGGAGAAAATGAACTTTATTGCTCCTGCAGCTGCCGCCTCTCAGTCACAGTCACTGATCAGTATACGGTGAGCTGCGGCTGTAAAGCTTTCAGTGCAATGGCCACACAGCTATGGAAAACTAGTAACCTGTGTGCCTGAGCTTACAGCCATCTTACAGGTCATTCAGCCGTAGTCTTCTGCAGTACAGAGACCTGGAGGGTCTATTGCTGAATGGAGCTTATATACGGGGGTGATCACTGGGGCGGCAATGTTTATATATGAGGTCAGTGAGCCAAGCCCAGGCTATGACACACAGTGGGGGAATTTCAGTTCTTCAACTAAGAGAAATCTTTCATTTTCACTTACATTTCAGCTTCCCTTTCTGCACTGATAGATCTTGGTAAGTACTGTATACAGCCATATGCTTCTTATAATTCAATCAATAGATGCTAATAATCTGTGCACAAAAAGGATATCCCAAATTCTACCATACGAAATCCACACATGGATACTGTAATGAGATATCGTGGAATAGTGGCTGCTGAAAAGATTATTGCATTTGTAATAGTCAAATAATTCTCAGCATTTTTTATTACTGGCAGCACGGATGACAAGGCACAATACAAGTCTATGGGTCTGTGTAAAATACATCTTTTAATTTCTTTTGCCGTACCAGAAAAACACTGATGGCACATACAGGGGCTTCTCACAAAATTATAATATAAAAAAGTTAATTTATTTCAGTTCTTCAATACAAAAAGGGAAACTCATATATTATATAGAGGCATTACAAACATAGTGATCTATTTCGAGTGTTTATTTCTGTTAATGTTGATGATTATGGCTTACAGCCAATGAAAACCCAAAAGTCATCATTGGCTCAGTAAATAGAATACTTTATAACACCAGCTTGAAAAAATGATTTTACAATCCGAAATGTTGGCCTACTGAAATGTATGTTCAGTAAATGCACTCAATACTTGGTCGAGGCTTCTATTGCATCAATTACTGCATCAATGCGGCGTGGCATGGAGGTGATCAGCCTGTGGCACTACATAGTAACATAGTTATTAAGGTTCAAGGAAGACTTTAAGTCCATCTAGTTCAACCCATATCCTAACCTAACATGCCGTAATATGTTGATCCAGAGGACGGCAAAAAAACCCTTATGGCAAACACTAAGCTCCACATAGGGGAAAAAAATTCCTTCCCGACTCTACATACGGCAATCAGACTAGTTCCCTGGATCAACGCCCTATCAAGGAATCTAGTGTATATAACCTGTAACATTATACTTTACAAGAAAGGCATCCAGTCCCTTCTTAAATTTTAGCAATGAAACACTCATTACAACCTTCATGCGGCAGAGAGTTCCATAGTCTCACTGCTCTCACAGTAAAGAATCCACTGCTGAGGTGTTGTGGAAGCCCAGGTTGCTTTGATAGCAGCCTTCAGCTCATCTGCATTGTTGGGTCTGGGGTCTCTCATCTTCCTCTTGATGATATTCCATAGATTCTCTATGGGATTTAGGTCAGGCGAGTTTGCTGGCCAATCAAGCACAGTGATACTGTTGTTTGTAAACCAGGTATTGGTACTTTTGGCAGTGTGGACAGGTGCCAAGTCCTGCTGGAGAATGAAATGTCCATCTCCCAAAAGCTTGTTGGCAGAGGGAAGCATGAAGTGCTCTAAAATTTCCTGTATCTCTGTACTGACTTTGGTCATGATAAAACACAGTGGACCTACACCAGCAGATAACATTGCTCCCCAAACCATCACTGATCGTGGAAACTTCACACTAGACCTCAAGGAGCTTGGATTGTGGCCTCTCCACTCTTCCTCCAGACTCTGGGACCTTGATTTCCAAATGAAATGCAAAATTTACTTTCGTCTGAAAATGACTCCTTGAACCACTGAGCAACAGTCCAGTTCTTTTTCTCCTTGGCCCAGGTAAGACGCTTCTTGTGTTGTCTATTGGTCATTAGTGGCTTGACACAAGGAATGTGACACTTGTAGTCCATGAATGTGGAGCCTACTGAAACAGACTAAGGGACATTTTTAAATGCTTTGGAAGCCTTTGATGGTGTTTTTTGTTAATTATTTATTCTAATTTACTGAGATAATGACTTGGGGTTTTCGTTGGCTGTAAGCCATAATCATCAACAGAAATAAACACTTGAAATAGATCACTCTGTTTGTAATGATATATTTATAATATATGAGTTTCACTTTTTGAAGAGCTGAAATAAATTAACTTTTTGATGATATTATAACTTTGTGAACTTCCTGTACATGCAAACCACCAAACCTTAACTACATTTGTCTTCTCTTCCCTAATTAAAATCTAAAATTATTTGGAATGACATGAATGCATGAATAATATTGCCATACTGTACAGAATTATACCACTATACTGAGCACATAAACCGTACAGCATAACTGTATAGATGAATACCAGAGCTGAATACACTGCATTGTATCAGAAGCATCCCTTTAACATGTATTGGGCATGCACTTTAAGCATGTGCCTGAATGTGATGCCAACATAGCCTATTAGAGATGACTGGATCTTTTCACATTTAAAGTTGTCGCTTTCTACAAATTTTCCCCCAATTTTTGATTTGCGGTGAATAAATTTGCATGAATCTCAATACTGGAAAGCTTGTAATTGCTCTGAAAATACATGTTAGGGAAATGAAAGAGCGAGAACCCAGCTGACCATAAGAGCTTATACTTTACCGTTGAGAGAGAGAAAGAGTGGAGCCCGCTGATCATAAGAGGTATCCAATAACTGTGGAGATGGAAAATTATTCTGCCATACAAACTGTGCTCTACTGGGAACCGCTGACCTGAAAATGATGTTAGCCCATGATCTGACTCTCCACCAGGCTGAGAAATGGTGTCAGGCAAGTATTTTTTTTAAACCGTGAATCGAATCTGAAAATGTTTGAATTTGTGTGAAATCATGAATTTCAGGAGATTCAACTTATTCCTCCTCATATCAATCCACTTATCTCTACTTACTATGTCACTAAGTGAAGAAAACATCAATCTGTTTTCATTCACAGTCATTTATCTACTAGTCCCACCCCACCATCCTGTACTCCACATTCCCAGAATTGTGTTAGTGTTATTCTTAGAGGTTTTTATACTATTGAGATATTGAGTTTCATAGTATTGAGTTTTGAGTTCTGTGTTGAGTTTTATAGTATTGAGTTTGTATATGTATTCATCCTTTTGCTATGAAGGCTCTAAAAATTTTCAATGCAAGCAATTACCTTCATTAGTCACATGCCTAGTGAAAAGAAGTCCACCTGTGTGCAATCTAAGTGTCACATGGTATGTCAATGTATACACTTTACCTTTATTGAAAGGCCACAGAGGCTCCAACACCATTAAGCAAGAGGCACCCCTAACCAAACGCCACCATGAAGACCAAGGAGATCTCCAAACAAGTCAGGGACAAAGTTGTTGAGAAGTACAAATCAGGGTTGGGTTAAAAAATATATACATATGCCAATCTCTGATGATTCCCCGGATCACCATCAAATCCATTATCATCAAATGGAAAGAACACGAAACCACAATAAACCTGCCAGGAGACGGTGCCCACCAAAACTCTCAGCCCGGGCAAGGAGGGCATTAATCAGAGAGGCAGCACCGAGAACAAAGGTAACCCTGTTTCCAAAAAGACAATGATCCAAAGAATACTGCTAAAGCAACACTCAAGTGGTTTAAGTTGAAATGTGTAAATGTTTTGGAGTGGACTAGTCAGTGCCCAGACCTTAATCCAATTGATAATCTCTGGCCAGACTTGAAGGTTGCTGTTGACCAGAGGAAACCATCTAACTTGAAGGAGCTGGAGCAGTTTTGCATTGAGGAAGGGGCAAATATCCAAGTAGCAATATGGGGAAAGCTAATTGAGACATCTCCAAATGGCAGTTGTCGTTACTTCAAAAGGAGGTCCACACTTATTCGTTCCTCACACAACCGCCTACAAGATTTCTCCCGAATATCACCCATCCTCTGGAATTCCATGCCTCAACACGTCCGACTATCCACCATCCTTGGATCCTTCAGACGGAACCTGAAAACCCATCTCTTCAAGAAAGCCTACAGCCTGCAATAACCATTCTGCCGCCTCGCCATCGCCAGAGCAGCCGCCTCACCACCGACAGAGCTGCTGCACCTCTGACCTTCGGTCTCTTCCCCACTATCCCACAGAATGTAAGTCCGCAAGGACAGGGACCTCTCCCCTCTGTACCAGTCTGTCACTGTAAACTTGTTTACTGTAAACGATATTTATAACCCTGTATGTAACCCCTTTCTCATGTACAGCACCATGGAATTAATGGTGCTATATAAATAAATAATAATAATAATAATAATAATAATAAGGAGGTTCTTAAAAGCACTGACTAGGAGTGAATAGTTATGCACAATGAAGTTTTCAGTTATTTTGTCATATTTGTTGTTTGCCAAATTTTCAAAAAAAGTGAAATTTCAGGTTGTGAGGTATCAAAACATGAAAAGATGGCCTCCCCCACCGATAAACCTCTGAATAACACAGATCGCGCACTTTTTTTGCCGTTGCGCAGTGCATTCGGCTGTTGCGCATGCGCAAAACATTACGTCAACGCCGGGAAGATAAGCAAGAGGTGGGGGAGAAACAGCCATTTCACCACGCCCTTTTGACCAGACCAGCGTGATTGACAGGTGAAAACGGCGACTTTTGTAAGGTATTTCGGCAGCATATGTGGGGAATCAGGGGACAAAAAATACACTATTGTAAAGCATAGCTCAGGCCCTATTTAACGGTATTTTTATCTCATACTGAAAAAACGCGGTGACAGGTTCCCTTTAAAGAGTGACTTTTTGGCACATCTCTCGACAACGTTGATATTAGTTGTGTGTGTTGCTCAGGCACAAAACAATTACAACACGTACCATATGTTCTACTTTTCTCTTCCAGTGTAATTGTGAAAACAGATTTAAGTTTTGTCTTCTTTGAAAAAAAAGTCCTAAAATGGTGAGTAAAATAAGCTCTCTTCTGGGTTACACCTAGCGCACTATATTTATCTGTATCAATTATTTTCATTTTCATTCATGTTATAGGCAGATGGGCATAAAAAACACCTGGAGATGGTAAGGACTAATTTTGTTTCCAAAGTTCTAAAATTCACTAAAACACCACCTTTCTAAGTTTCTGCAGAATAAAGACCTCATGCACATGGCATGTTTTATCCGTACAGTGGGATATAGGATCTCTACAACTATCCCTAGTACATAGCTTTAGGCATTTTCTTGGGTTCAAACACATTATGCTAAAATTGGTTGACCCCATTGATATAGGATCAGCCGACAGTATTATTTATAATGGGGCATCTGTACTGTCCCTCTTAAGATTATGTTGAGAAATAAAAAGATACAGCCATTGGGAGGTTCTACTGTTTATCCTTTTGTTTGACACAGTGATAAAACTAAACTGACAGAAAATCTTCCATAGAGAACACTTTCTTCTCCCACTATGAATATCCTCCCCATAGCGCATTCCTGGTCAGAGTAAGATTCTACTTAGTCCTCCAGGACCGGTTTGACACTTTGTCTGTAGCCCACTTCTTGCTAGCTGCCTACGGAGGTCACGCCTCTGTCAGCTCTATTCATGCTACAGCAGGTACTCTCTGAACGTGAAGAATCTTTCTTAGTAAGTTAGTCACAAGGGTCAATATGTGTGGTTGTGACTTCCTATCCAGTTTCTGCGTCTTCGGTCGTTGGATGTCAATCGTCTTCTAAAGCACGGTCCTGACATTGGTATTGTCGACCACTGTGAATAAATATCTCCCCAAGGGTCTCCGACCCCCTTTCCTTCCCAACATCCGAATAATGACATGAGTCTCAAGTTGGATATAATTGGCCACAGCGGCCTTTATTATAAACAAACAAAACATATAACCGTAACATGATCTGGGAAGGGGTCCTTGAAGCTAAAAGTCTGGTGTTAACCATAGTATAAACAAGTGGACAAGAGACCAACCATAGATTACTCTCAGCTGTTACCCCACAGGCTCGAGAGCACCGAAATACCCCGAAGGGTTACCCTTGTCCACTTCCAATTTAGGAATCTGGCCCGTTACCAAGATTCCCCTAAATCACCAGACCTGCAACCAAAACTTATGCCAACTGGAGAGTCCGTATCCCGACGGACCCCCCAGGCCAATTTAGCACCAACTCCAAGGACCCCTCCCCCGCCACCACGAGGATACTTGACCCCTCAAGTACCCGAGACCCCACCAACCTTAACCGCTATGGCTCACTCAATTCCAGACTGCAGCCCAAGGGCCCACAAATCAGTGCCCGCAGCGTTCAGATGAACGCCATCACCCAAAAGAAATTGTTCACCACCATGCTCCAACTTAAAATGCCGCACAGCAAAGCCCCCATTCCGTACGACAAAACCCGTCACGGCCCGATTCACCTTGATGCGGGCTTTATAAATCTTGTCCACCGACCTAGCGTGCTTCCAGGATTTCCGTGGAACAATCTCCGACCACACAATGGACATGTCCCGAAAGGAGACCCATAAACATAAAAAAGTCATGTTTAATGTCCCGGATCAACTCACGACAAGGAGGAACTCCCAAGTCATTTCCACCAACGTGTAAAGCCAAAATGTCAGGAGGCCTGTCCAACCGAACGCCATTGTGTACTTCCTCTAGGACTCTGTTCCAACCTAGGCCCCGAAACCCCAACCACCTGATGACGGCCACATCCCTGGAAAAGCCGAGCTGTCTTCCATCCTGCCAGACATCTGCTCGCTTTGCTCCCCAGAACACGTAAAGAGTGGCCGACAATCCACACCAACAGAGAGGATGAACCTGAAAAACATAAACAACTTAGCCACTCGCCAACAACGAGTAAAACAACCGACAGTCCCCAGCCACTCAGGGCCTCACGTAACTCCGATAACGACAGGACTCCCACCGCCCTATCCTCCGTACAACCGCAGGAGCCAACCCACCTCGCGCCGCCTCCGTAGCGACCCCGATCTGAAAAGAATTTGAGGCGAACCTGGAAGAATCCACACCGAACGCCTCCAAAGACTGCCGAAAAACCGCTACAAACTGATATTTAGACAGAAAAGACCCATCCTCATGACATAACAAAAACCCATCACCACGCTCGTGAGCCCTATCAAAATCCTGCCAACAACGGACAGGACACATAACGGAACCGGGAACATCTCCCAACACTACTCTTTTACCCCGTCCCGTCTGATCCGTTTTAGACTTCCTAATCCAAAATTGCAACGACCCCTCGGAAACAAAAAAGTCCCCTGCCCAAAGGCCCCCTTGATGAACTGTAGTGGGAGACACAAACTCCCCAACCTTCAAGGCCCCATAAAAGGCCAACAAAAAAGCTAGGCAAAATAACGCAACCTCAAAGCTAGAAGCACATATATCACCCAGACGTTGCTCCAACATCTCAAAAGAGACCGGGCGCCTGTGATTGCCATGGCTACCTGATCTCCTCAACCCCTTTGCAGCTTGCTTTACCAAAAAAAACTTAATCAAGTCTTGCAGGCCCCGGAGCCTGAAACCAAAAGCTAAAGCCGCTATTGTCCTATAAACCTTTGCTGCCGACCATCCCTGGTCCGCCTAATGCCTTATCCATAACAACAACGCCCCCACATGGTCCCGACCAGTACCCGCAACACCACAAGATGGCAAACAGCTCTCTCACATACTCCATACCGCCTGATAATACGACCACGTACTCGGCGCCAAGGACGCTTGAATGAAAGGTTCTGCAGCCCGGACACCATGCTCCAAAGCTCCGCTGGGCATTCCAGCCCCATCTCCTCGGCCTCCAGAGCCAGCGACCGAAAACGCTCCCACTGGAAACGAGACAGAGAATCGGCAATGCAGTTATTAACACCGGGCACATGAGTAGCCATAAAATAAGCATTCAAGGATAAACAAGACAAAACCAACTGCCGAAGAACTCTGATCACGGGGGGCGACCCTGTCGTCAAACTGTTAATGGCACACACGACCGCCATATTATCACAATTAAAACGCACCCTTTTGTTTTGAAACTCATCGCCCCAAAGCTGTACCGCCACCAAAATCGGAAAAATCTCCAACAAAGTAATGTTCCGTACCAACCCAAGTAGTAGAGCGTTGGGTGGTTTCGTCAAACTCAATTTGACAGGTGGACACGCCCCTATCAAAGTGTATCAAAGTGTGTAACCCCTCCTCCCCTCCCTGTCAGCCAGCTGTCCTCCTTGTCTGGCTCTCCCTTTTTGATATAGTTTAATTTGTTAATACAGTGAATATTATCCCAGTAATTGTTTTATATTAGTTGTTTATATGCTATATTAAGAGTAGTCTTATTTGATAATCCGCTGATAGGGAGAGTGAGGCTGTGTTTCTGTAGTATTAATGGTTAGTGGTATTCTCATTTATATGTGTTTTATAATGGCCACAAAGTATGTGTCCATATTACAACACCCGCAAGTATGAAGCGTGGTGTTTTATACCTATTCTGAATGAGTCTGTGTACAGGATGCAGGGATGCAGTCAGAAAAAATGTGTGAGTCTCCTCTATTCCTTAAATAAACACAAAAGACTGGCTCCTACATAAGTTTGTTTTTTTTTCCCCATCAGCTGTTTCTCTGGTATCCCAGATAACTGAGCAAACACAGAATGGTTTAAAATCTTTTATTGTGTGAAGTAAAGCAAATGGAGATACAAACATGCTAGCAGCTGTTAAAATGTATCTGTACTGATCACTAACTAGACAGCCAGGCTTTCTGTGTTGGAGATACAAACATTCCACACAAGCAGTGTTAAATAGGCATCATACGGATACCGTAGTGAGTATAAAATGTATTAAATTGATTACTGATACGATACGATTCCAACAAATTGATAATTAACTGCTATCAAAGTGACAGCAAAGTATATTAAATAGATAACACACCAAAATCATAGTGTATCAAAGTGTATTATTTTATTTATAGTCCCAATAATATTTATTCTCTTTTATTGACATTTTCATAAACCTATAGTCCCAATAATATTTATTTGACCAGCAGATAATTAATTAAAATCGCATAAAGCGTGTTAAATAGACAGCGCACGGACACCGCAGTGAATCAAAATGTATTAAATTGATTACTGATACGCTTCCAACAAATTGATAATAATATCATAAGTGTATTATTTTATTTATAGTCCCAATAATATTTATTCTCTTTTATTGACATTTTCATAAACCTATAGTCCCAATAATATTTATTTGACCAGCAGATAATTAATTAAAATCGCATATAGTTCAGCGATAATGTCAGGTGTTGGACAGACATTTATCAGTTTTTCATACGTATCACAGAAAGATTTTAGCTTGATCTGCGCGAGTTTGCGGACATATGTATATTCTGTGTTTGTGCATCATTATTTCATACTGTGATTCCCATTTTATGAGCTTTATAACACAGCAGACTGATTTACGGACGTATTATGTGTAATTATTAGTTAATTGGACAGTCATTTATCAGTTTTTCATACGTATCACAGAGATTTTAGTTTGATCTGATTTAAAATCATATAGTTCAGCGATAATGTCAGGTGTTGGACAGTCATTTATCAGTTTTTCATACGTATCACAGAAAGATTTAGCTTGATCTGTGCGAGTTTGTTGGCATATTAGAAAAAGTACATTTGTATTAATTTTATTAGATTGTGGAAGAGTTTTATTGACATTTTCATAAACCTATAGCCCCAATAATATTTATTTGACCAGCAGATAATTAATTAAAATCGCATATAGTTCAGCGATAATGTCAGGTGTTGGACAGACATTTATCAGTTTTTCATACGTATCACAGAAAGATTTTAGCTTGATCTGCGCGAGTTTGCGGACATATGTATATTCTGTGTTTGTGCATCATTATTTCATACTGTGATTCCCATTTTATGAGCTTTATAACACAGCAGACTGATTTACGGATGTATTATGTATAGTGTTGAGCGATACCGTCCGATACTTGAAAGTATCGGTATCGGAAAGTATCGGCCGATACCGGCAAAATATCGGATCCAATCCGATACCGATACCCGATACCAATACAAGTCAATGGGACTCATGTATCGGACGGTATTCCTGATGGTTCCCAGGGTCTGAAGGAGAGGAAACTCTCCTTCAGGCCCTGGGAACCATATAAATGTGTAAAAGAAAGAATTAAAATAAAAAATATCGCTATACTCACCTCTCCGACGCAGCCGGGACTTCAGCGAGGGAACCGGCAGCGTTGTTTGTTTAAAATTCGCGCTATTACTTGGTTACGTGAATTCCCGGCTTGTGATTGGTCAGGTCGGCCATGTTGCCGGGACGCGGACCAATCACAGCAAGCCGTGACGAAATTACGTCACGGCTTGCTGTGATTGGTCCGCGTCCCGGCAATATGGCCGCCCTGACCAATCACAAGCCGTGACGTCACGGGAGGCTGGACACGCGCTCATTTTAAAATGGGCGCGTGTCCAGCCTCCCGTGACGTCACGGCTTGTGATTGGTTGCGCCGCGGCGCAACCAATCACAAGCCGGGAGGCTGGACGCGCTCATTTTAAAATGGGCGCGTGTCCAGCCTCCCGTGACGTCACGGCTTGTGATTGGTTGCGCCGCGGTCAACCAATCACAAGCCGGGAGGCTGGACGCGCTCATTTTAAAATGGGCGCGTGTCCAGCCTCCCGTGACGTCACGGCTTGTGATTGGTCAGGGCGGCCATATTGCCGGGACGCGGACCAATCACAGCAAGCCGTGACGTAATTTTGTCACGGCTTGCTGTGATTGGTCCGCGTCCCAGCAACGTGGCCGACCTGACCAATCACAAGCCGGGAATTCAAGTAACCAAGTAATAGCGCGAATTTTAAACAAACAACGCTGCCGGTTCCCTCGCTGAAGTCCCGGCTGCGTCGGAGAGGTGAGTATAGCGATATTTTTTATTTTAATTCTCTCTTTTACACATTTTAACATTAATGTTGTTGCGATACCCGATACCCGATACCACAAGAGTATCGGAATCCCGGTATCGGAATTCCGATACAGCAAGTATCGGCCGATACCCGATACTTGCAGCATCGGAATGCTCAACACTAATTATGTATAATTATTAGTTAATTGGGCAGGCATTAATCAGTTTTTCACACGTATCACAGAAAGATTTAGCTTGATCTGTGCGAGTTTGTTGGCATATTAGAAAAAGTACATTTGTATTAATTTTATTAGATTGTGGGAGAATTTTATTGACATTTTCATAAACCTATAGCCCCAATAATATTTATTTGACCAGCAGATAATTAATTAAAATCGCATAAAGTGTGTTAAATAGACATCATACGGATACCGTAGTGAGTATAAAATGTATTAAATTGATTACTGATACGATTCCAACAAATTGATAATAAATTGTTATCAAAGTGACAGCAAAGTATATTAAATAGATAACACACCAAAATCATAGTGTATCAAAGTGTATTATTTTATTTATAGTTCCAATAATATTTATTCTCATTTATTGACATTTTCATAAACCTATAGTCCCAATAGTATTTATCTGACCAGCAGATAATGAATTAAAATCGCATAAAGCGTGTTAAATAGACAGCGCACGGATACCGCAGTGAATCAAAATGTATTAAATTGATTACTGATATGCTTCCAACAAATTGGTAATGATATCAAAAGTGTATTATTTTATTTATAGTCCCAATAATATTTATTCTCTTTTATTGACATTTTCATAAACCTATAGTCCCAATAATATTTATTTGACCAGTAGATAATTAATTAAAATCGCATATAGTTCAGCGATAATGTCAGGTGTTGGACAGACATTTATCAGTTTTTCATACGTATCACAGAAAGATTTTAGCTTGATCTGTGCGAGTTTGCGGACATATGTATATTCTGTGTTTATGCAGCATTATTTCATACTGTGATTCTCATTTTATGAGCTTTATAACACAGCAGACTGATTTACGGACGTATTATGTGTAATTATTAGTTAATTGGACAGTCATTTATCAGTTTTTCATACGTATCACAGAGATTTTAGTTTGATCTGATTTAAAATCATATAGTTCAGCGATAATGTCAGGTGTTGGACAGTCATTTATCAGTTTTTCATACGTATCACAGAAAGATTTAGCTTGATCTGTGCGAGTTTGTTGGCATATTAGAAAAAGTACATTTGTATTAATTTTATTAGATTGTGGAAGAGTTTTATTGACATTTTCATAAACCTATAGCCCCAATAATATTTATTTGACCAGCAGATAATTAATTAAAATCGCATATAGTTCAGCGATAATGTCAGGTGTTGGACAGACATTTATCAGTTTTTCATACGTATCACAGAAAGATTTTAGCTTGATCTGCGCGAGTTTGCGGACATATGTATATTCTGTGTTTGTGCATCATTATTTCATACTGTGATTCCCATTTTATGAGCTTTATAACACAGCAGACTGATTTACGGATGTATTATGTATAGTGTTGAGCGATACCGTCCGATACTTGAAAGTATCGGTATCGGAAAGTATCGGCCGATACCGGCAAAATATCGGATCCAATCCGATACCGATACCCGATACCAATACAAGTCAATGGGACTCATGTATCGGACGGTATTCCTGATGGTTCCCAGGGTCTGAAGGAGAGGAAACTCTCCTTCAGGCCCTGGGAACCATATAAATGTGTAAAAGAAAGAATTAAAATAAAAAATATCGCTATACTCACCTCTCCGACGCAGCCGGGACTTCAGCGAGGGAACCGGCAGCGTTGTTTGTTTAAAATTCGCGCTATTACTTGGTTACGTGAATTCCCGGCTTGTGATTGGTCAGGTCGGCCATGTTGCCGGGACGCGGACCAATCACAGCAAGCCGTGACGAAATTACGTCACGGCTTGCTGTGATTGGTCCGCGTCCCGGCAATATGGCCGCCCTGACCAATCACAAGCCGTGACGTCACGGGAGGCTGGACACGCGCTCATTTTAAAATGGGCGCGTGTCCAGCCTCCCGTGACGTCACGGCTTGTGATTGGTTGCGCCGCGGCGCAACCAATCACAAGCCGGGAGG
Organism: Ranitomeya variabilis; assembly: GCF_051348905.1. Classification (NCBI taxonomy): domain Eukaryota; kingdom Metazoa; phylum Chordata; class Amphibia; order Anura; family Dendrobatidae; genus Ranitomeya; species Ranitomeya variabilis. The sequence continues at coordinate 1,005,349,874 of NC_135233.1, read as the reverse complement.
CTGGACGCGCTCATTTTAAAATGGGCGCGTGTCCAGCCTCCCGTGACGTCACGGCTTGTGATTGGTTGCGCCGCGGTCAACCAATCACAAGCCGGGAGGCTGGACGCGCTCATTTTAAAATGGGCGCGTGTCCAGCCTCCCGTGACGTCACGGCTTGTGATTGGTCAGGGCGGCCATATTGCCGGGACGCGGACCAATCACAGCAAGCCGTGACGTAATTTTGTCACGGCTTGCTGTGATTGGTCCGCGTCCCAGCAACGTGGCCGACCTGACCAATCACAAGCCGGGAATTCAAGTAACCAAGTAATAGCGCGAATTTTAAACAAACAACGCTGCCGGTTCCCTCGCTGAAGTCCCGGCTGCGTCGGAGAGGTGAGTATAGCGATATTTTTTATTTTAATTCTCTCTTTTACACATTTTAACATTAATGTTGTTGCGATACCCGATACCCGATACCACAAGAGTATCGGAATCCCGGTATCGGAATTCCGATACAGCAAGTATCGGCCGATACCCGATACTTGCAGCATCGGAATGCTCAACACTAATTATGTATAATTATTAGTTAATTGGGCAGGCATTAATCAGTTTTTCACACGTATCACAGAAAGATTTAGCTTGATCTGTGCGAGTTTGTTGGCATATTAGAAAAAGTACATTTGTATTAATTTTATTAGATTGTGGGAGAATTTTATTGACATTTTCATAAACCTATAGCCCCAATAATATTTATTTGACCAGCAGATAATTAATTAAAATCGCATAAAGTGTGTTAAATAGACATCATACGGATACCGTAGTGAGTATAAAATGTATTAAATTGATTACTGATACGATTCCAACAAATTGATAATAAATTGTTATCAAAGTGACAGCAAAGTATATTAAATAGATAACACACCAAAATCATAGTGTATCAAAGTGTATTATTTTATTTATAGTTCCAATAATATTTATTCTCATTTATTGACATTTTCATAAACCTATAGTCCCAATAGTATTTATCTGACCAGCAGATAATGAATTAAAATCGCATAAAGCGTGTTAAATAGACAGCGCACGGATACCGCAGTGAATCAAAATGTATTAAATTGATTACTGATATGCTTCCAACAAATTGGTAATGATATCAAAAGTGTATTATTTTATTTATAGTCCCAATAATATTTATTCTCTTTTATTGACATTTTCATAAACCTATAGTCCCAATAATATTTATTTGACCAGTAGATAATTAATTAAAATCGCATATAGTTCAGCGATAATGTCAGGTGTTGGACAGACATTTATCAGTTTTTCATACGTATCACAGAAAGATTTTAGCTTGATCTGTGCGAGTTTGCGGACATATGTATATTCTGTGTTTATGCAGCATTATTTCATACTGTGATTCTCATTTTATGAGCTTTATAACACAGCAGACTGATTTACGGACGTATTATGTATAATTATTAGTTAATTGGACAGTCATTTATCAGTTTTTCATACGTATCACAGAAAGATTTTAGTTTGATCTGATTTAAAATCATATAGTTCAGCGATAATGTCAGGTGTTGGACAGTCATTTATCAGTTTTTCACACGTATCACAGAAAGATTTAGCTTGATCTGTGCGAGTTTGTTGGCATATTAGAAAAAGTACATTTGTATTAATTTTATTAGATTGTGGGAGAATTTTATTGACATTTTCATAAACCTATAGCCCCAATAATATTTATTTGACCAGCAGATAATTAATTAAAATCGCATATAGTTCAGTGATAATTGTTACAGTATTTTATTTTCCTGATGCTACTTTTGTTCGTGTATTATCGGCGTCTTCTTCAGTTGTGATTCTTACCTTTTCTATATAAATATGGGTAAATGAATTGTCCAGTGCCAGCATAATTTTTCAGCGTGTCCAGGGGTTGTGTTTAACTATCCTTTTAGAGTGTCTAGTAGTTTATATTCTTTGTCTGATATATTTCTACACAAAGCATCAAAACTATTTTGTAATTTATAATGTATCACAGTAGTTTCATATGAAGTTACATCTTAGGCTCTGTTCAGACTATTGCAATATCTGTAGCTTAAAATAGAGCCAAATAGCTACTTTCAAATCCGGACATACACCATTGATTTTAATGGGGTCTAAGGGGCTTCTATCAAGCTTTTCCACATAATAGTTATGGAAAGAATAATGCTACAGAATTGACCGCTCCAGTTATAAAACAAAAATGATGAAAATTATCCTTGATGATAATGTGAAAAAGGCTTATGCAGCGGGTTTATGGATCTCTACAATAAACACCATGTGTAGAAATTTGGTTCTAGAACTTGTTGGATTAGTGAATATAATAACGCTTGGCATATTTTATAACATACAGCTAATGATTCTTGCTTTTAACTTGTATGTAATCAGTTAATGTTACTAATACCCTCTAACATGGGGTCACGGTTCTGCATTTTCTGAAGAGTTGAGCTTCATCTCCATCTTTCTTTAATTCTACATTATTTTATCACATATTAATTTCACAGCTGTCTGTGCTGGCTATTTACACACAGCCTTCTTGAATTCAATGTTTGTAGATTTTTCTGTCATGGAAAAAAAAAAAAAAACGTGTACAAAGTTAAGACATAATTAAAATAAAGAATAATGACCTAGCTGGTTGTTTGGATGATTTTGTAAAATCATTTATTGTTTCTACTACTTGGCAATTGTTACACTCTGTTATTTTTATTTATTTATTTATTTATTTTTTCCTTGGATTTTGTTAGTCATTACAATTATTTTTGCTCCCAAGATAGGGTTTTAGAGTCACCAAGTAACATAAACGTGCAGACTCCTGAATATTACAATTACAAAACATTCAAAGTTTGTTTCTCCACTTTTTGCAGATAATAAATCTTAATTTCTTTATAATTTGACTTTTAGTTATAGTTTGTTTCAGCCCTTTGTCGTTCTATGTATACCGTAAATTTTGCTTCCTTTCAGTGAATAATATAAGACAAATTATTTAGACTCCTGAATATTACAATTACAAAACATTCAAAGTTTGTTTCTCCACTTTTTGCAGATAATAAATCTTAATTTCTTTATAATTTGACTTTTAGTTATAGTTTGTTTCAGCTCTTTGTCGTTCTATGTATACCGTAAATTTTGCTTCCTTTCAGTGAATAATATAAGACAAATTATTTTTATACAAAGACATCTAACTTATGTATACTTTTAAAGCTTTGTTACATTTCTATCCAGTCTACACCATGCTGTGTAACATAAATACATGTGGTCTTGTAGTATGGTATTTGGTTTCTCTGAACTGCCGCAAACAAAACATATAAGGTAGTATGGCACAAGATGTGAGCGTACCCCCAGCTCACTGAGCATTACCGCGGCACTCATGGCCACTTCTCTTTGCAGCTTCTGAATGTACACTATTCTCACCCATGGAGAGTTTTCCTTTAAAAATATGAATATTATTGAATATAATGTTTTACATATGTTACAGTATTTTATTTTCCATGCAAAAATCCATCTTTGTGCTGTATGTTGTGTGTGTATGTTTGTTGTGTGTGTTGTATGTGTTGTGTATGTTGTGTGTGTATGTTTGTTGTGTGTGTTGTATGTGTTGTGTGTGTTGTGTGTATGTTTGTTTTGTGTGTTGCATGTGTTGTGCGTGTGTTCTGTATGCTGTGTGTGTATGTTTGTTGTTTGTGTTGCATGTGTTGTGCGTGTGTTCTGTATGTTGTGTGTGCATGTTTGTTGTGTGTGATTCTTGTGTTGTGCGTGTGTTCTGTATGTTGTGTGTGTTTGTTGTGCATGTTTGTTGTGTGTGTTGTATGTGTTGTGTGTGTTCTTTATGTTATGTGTGTTTGTTGTGCATGTGTTCTGTGTGTTGTGTGTGACTGCCTCCATCTCCGTTCTGCAATTCTCCTCTCTCTTTACAGAACCATAAACTTATAATGGCAAAATGTTGATGCCTCCATCAGCACAAAGATGGATTTTTGCATGCAAAATAAAATACTGTAACATATGTAAAACATTATATTCAATAATATTCATATTTTTAAAGGAAAACTCTCCATGGGTGAGAATAGTGTACATTCAGAAGCTGCAAAGAGAAGTGGCCATGAGTGCCGCGGTAATGCTCAGTGAGCTGGGGGTACGCTCACATCTTGTGCCGTACTACCTTATATGTTTTGTTTGCGGCAGTTCAGAGAAACCAAATACCATACTACAAGACCACATGTATTTATGTTACACAGCATGGTGTAGACTGGATAGAAATGTAACAAAGCTTTAAAAGTATACATAAGTTAGATGTCTTTGTATAAAAATAATTTGTCTTATATTATTCACTGAAAGGAAGCAAAATTTACGGTATACATAGAACGACAAAGAGCTGAAACAAACTATAACTAAAAGTCAAATTATAAAGAAATTAAGATTTATTATCTGCAAAAAGTGGAGAAACAAACTTTGAATGTTTTGTAATTGTAATATTCAGGAGTCTGCACGTTTATGTTACTTGGTGACTCTAAAACCCTATCTTGGGAGCAAAAATAATTGTAATGACTAACAAAATCCAAGGAAAAAATAAATAAATAAATAAATAAATAAAAATAACAGAGTGTAACAATTGCCAAGTAGTAGAAACAATAAATGATTTTACAAAATCATCCAAACAACCAGCTAGGTCATTATTCTTTATTTTAATTATGTCTTAACTTTGTACACGTTTTTTTTTTTTTTTTTCCATGACAGAAAAATCTACAAACATTGAATTCAAGAAGGCTGTGTGTAAATAGCCAGCACAGACAGCTGTGAAATTAATATGTGATAAAATAATGTAGAATTAAAGAAAGATGGAGATGAAGCTCAACTCTTCAGAAAATGCAGAACCGTGACCCCATGTTAGAGGGTATTAGTAACATTAACTAGTTACATACAAGTTAAAAGCAAGAATCATTAGCTGTATGTTATAAAATATGCCAAGCGTTATTATATTCACTAATCCAACAAGTTCTAGAACCAAATTTCTACACATGGTGTTTATTGTAGAGATCCATAAACCCGCTGCATAAGCCTTTTTCACATTATCATCAAGGATAATTTTCATCATTTTTGTTTTATAACTGGAGCGGTCAATTCTGTAGCATTATTCTTTCCATAACTATTATGTGGAAAAGCTTGATAGAAGCCCCTTAGACCCCATTAAAATCAATGGTGTATGTCCGGATTTGAAAGTAGCTATTTGGCTCTATTTTAAGCTACAGATATTGCAATAGTCTGAACAGAGCCTAAGATGTAACTTCATATGAAACTACTGTGATACATTATAAATTACAAAATAGTTTTGAAGCTTTGTGTAGAAATATATCAGACAAAGAATATAAACTACTAGACACTCTAAAAGGATAGTTAAACACAACCCCTGGACACGCTGAAAAATTATGCTGGCACTGGACAATTCATTTACCCATATTTATATAGAAAAGGTAAGAATCACAACTGAAGAAGACGCCGATAATACACGAACAAAAGTAGCATCAGGAAAATAAAATACTGTAACAATTATCACTGAACTATATGCGATTTTAATTAATTATCTGCTGGTCAAATAAATATTATTGGGGCTATAGGTTTATGAAAATGTCAATAAAATTCTCCCACAATCTAATAAAATTAATACAAATGTACTTTTTCTAATATGCCAACAAACTCGCACAGATCAAGCTAAATCTTTCTGTGATACGTGTGAAAAACTGATAAATGTCTGTCCAACACCTGACATTATCGCTGAACTATATGCGATTTTAATTAATTATCTGCTGGTCAAATAAATATTATTGGGACTATAGGTTTATGAAAATGTCAATAAAAGAGAATAAATATTATTGGGACTATAAATAAAATAATACACTTATGATATTATTATCAATTTGTTGGAAGCGTATCAGTAATCAATTTAATACATTTTGATTCACTGCGGTGTCCGTGCTCTGTCTATTTAACACGCTTTATGCGATTTTAATTAATTATCTGCTGGTCAAATAAATATTATTGGGACTATAGGTTTATGAAAATGTCAATAAAAGAGAATAAATATTATTGGGACTATAAATAAAATAATACACTTTGATACACTATGATTTTGGTGTGTTATCTATTTAATATACTTTGCTGTCACTTTGATAGCAGTTAATTATCAATTTGTTGGAATCGTATCAGTAATCAATTTAATACATTTTATACTCACTACGGTATCCGTATGATGCCTATTTAACACTGCTTGTGTGGAATGTTTGTATCTCCAACACAGAAAGCCTGGCTGTCTAGTTAGTGATCAGTACAGATACATTTTAACAGCTGCTAGCATGTTTGTATCTCCATTTGCTTTACTTCACACAATAAAAGATTTTAAACCATTCTGTGTTTGCTCAGTTATCTGGGATACCAGAGAAACAGCTGATGGGAAAAAAAAAAAAACTTATGTAGGAGCCAGTCTTTTGTGTTTATTTAAGGAATAGAGGAGACTCACACATTTTTTCTGACTGCATCCCTGCATCCTGTACACAGACTCATTCAGAATAGGTATAAAACACCACGCTTCATACTTGCGGGTGTTGTAATATGGCCGCATACATAATGCGCCCCATTATAAAACACATATAAATGAGAACACCACTAGCCATTAATACTACAGAAACACAGCCTCACTCTCCCTATCAGCGGATTAATGCATTTTGTGTGTGTGTGAACAGGCTATGCGGAGATATCCCAAGCACATCTGCTTATGTGCTCATGTAGGAGCCAGTCTTGTGTGTTTATTTAAGGAATAGAGGAGACTCACACATTTTTTCTGACTGCATCCCTGCATCCTGTACACAGACTCATTCAGAATAGGTATAAAACACCACGCTTCATACTTGCGGGTGTTGTATTATGGACACATACATAATGTGGCCATTATAAAACACATATAAATGAGAATACCACTAACCATTAATACTACAGAAACACAGCCTCACTCTCCCTATCAGCGGATTATCAAATAAGACTACTCTTAATATAGCATATAAACAACTAATATAAAACAATTACTGGGATAATATTCACTGTATTAACAAATTAAACTATATCAAAAAGGGAGAGCCAGACAAGGAGGACAGCTGGCTGACAGGGAGGGGAGGAGGGGTTACACACTTTGATACACTTTGATAGGGGCGTGTCCACCTGTCAAATTGAGTTTGACGAAACCACCCGACGCTCTACTACTAACCCATTTTCAAACCAAATTTCCGGCCATCTCTCAGCACACCAACGGCCCCCAAAAAAAGGCCCCAAATCCCACACCGCCTGATGCGTCGGTAAACAAATCCAAATCCGCGTTACCCACCACTTCCTCCATCAACAAAGAACGCCCATTGTAACAGGACAAAAAACGGTCCCAAACCTCCAAGTTCGGACGACAAACGAACAAAATGATGCGGGGCGGAAATCCCGGCCGTAGCGCTAGCCAATCTACGTGAAAAAATTCTCCCCATTGGGATAATTTGGCAAGCAAAATTCAATTTCCCCATAAGCAGCGGCAATTTCTTCAAACGTCTAGCACGGGCCACCTCATCCCTCAAGCCCAACACCTTGTCAACCGGCAACCTAAACTCCCACTTCACGGAATCGATAACAATACCCAAAAAAGACAAACTCATGCACGGACCCTCGGTCTTGCTCGGTGCCAGTGGGACACCAAAACGTTCAGCAACCCAAACATTCGTCCTCAACAGAACCTCACAACATTGGGACTGATCACGACCTATGCACAAGAAGGCGTCCAGATAATGAATCACTGAATCCAAACCGGACACATCCCGCACCGCCCACTCCAAAAAAGAACTGAAGGCCTCAAAATAAGCGCACGACAGCGAACAGCCCATTGGCAAACATCGGTCAACATAAAACCCGCCGTCCCAATAACAGCCTAACAACCTCACGCTATCGGGGTGAACCGGCAATAAACGAAAGGCCGACTCAATATCGGTCTTAGCCAACAATGCCCCTTTACCACAACTGCGCACCCACCTGGCTGCCTCATCAAATGACGTATACACCACCGAACAAAGCTCTGGATCAATCCCATCATTCACGGACCTCCCTTTTGGGTATGACAAATGCTGAATGAGCCTAAATTTATTAGGCTCCTTCTTAGGGACCACACCTAACGGCGACTCCACCAGATCGTCCAAGAGAGGTGTAGGAAACGGCCCAGACATCCTACCCAAAGCCACCTCTTTACTTAACTTTTTGGACACGACTGACGCGTGCAACAAAGCCGATCTGAGGTTCTTCAAACTCGGTGGTACCACAAAAGTCGGGGCCGGTATACAAAAACCAACACTAAAACCAGCCCGGAGCAACTCCGCCCTCTCCCTATCGGGAAACCTATTTAGATAGGGGGCATCGCGTCCAACCTCACCGGAGTCACCCCCTTTGGAATTACCCTCTGGCTTCCCTTTTTTCTTAAAACACTTGGAGGCTCCGTGTGAAGCGCCATTGCAATTCAAGCACAAATGCTTGAACTTACAAGTCGCTCCGAACTTACACTGGCCCTCATTGAACTGCCAACACACTCCATGCTTCTGACCACCGGATTGTTCTGACTGACCCCCGGTTTCTGAAGATGAACCTTGCGAAGCGTTGTGGCCGGAAGTTCCGGCCCCGCTTTGAAACTTCGTTGGCGCCATCACCCGCAACCACAGACCAATGTCCTTCTGATCCCACCGGATCGCAGGATGGACCGCCTTCCGCTGCCGGAACTGCTCATCATATCGTAACCAAGCTTGACCACCATAGGCCCTATGAGCCTCACCTATGGAGTCCATATAACAAAAGAAGGCAGAGCAATTCTCGGGAGCCTTCTCGCCAATAACGCTTGCCAAATTCGCAAATGTCTGAAGCCAATTCATAACCGTCTGAGGAATAAGGCGCCATCGCCGGTTTTCCTCGTCCTCTTTCTTACTATCCTCCTTTTTACCCTTATCAAGGTTACATTTTTCCAATGGCAAGAGCGAAAATATCTCCACATACTCGTCTTTCCAAATCTTTTCACGCACCTCCTTCTTCAAGTGCGCCCCTAACGGCCCTTCAAAGCAAATGTACACCTCACCCCGCGCCTTATCATCCAGCCGAATGCCCCCTCTTTCTCTTTTTCCATCTGCACAGATACCGAGACCAGCTCGGTCAACCTGCCCGGTTCAGCAGACCCGCTGCCGGATAACGCCAACCCCAGATCAGACGATCCGACCCAAGCCGACAAAGGGGACGGCCCTGGCCTACCACTGCCCAACCGTAACAACAGCTCCCGTACACCGGACAACAACTCCCTCACCCCCTCACGACTCGCATCAGCCTGCGTACCGACTCCATCACCGCTCTCCACATACCCCTCAACCCGATTCACAGAAGTCAAAGTCAGCGTCGAAAACGCCGGAGACAAACAACACATAGATGGATTCTCACCAGGCTGCAGGGGAGCTGTGATCCCCCCAGCCGCAAACGCTGTCGCCATCCAGCCATCTCTCGATCCCGATGCCGTCCTTGGGGCCTCCCGGACGTGGACTTCGCTCCGCAATACCGCTCCAACCAATCCGCCCCTTACGGAGGGGACCGTGCCAAACGCGCCAGGCGATGAGTCCGCCTGATGTCCAGTAGGCCCAGACCAGGACCCGCCGTCCGAGACACTGCCGTCTGATGCCATCACCCGAGAGGAGGTGCTTGAGGGGAATAGTGCCCCCTGGCTGTGTCCAGCAGCCCCGCCAAATCTGGGGCGCTGCCCGCTGCTGCCGCTGGGATGCTCCCCCGCCATCTCGCGCTGCCACTGGAAGCAGGCCGCCTGGCCTGATCCTCACTGCGGCGGCCCGCCGTGACATCGCTCTGGCTGTTAGGAGCTCTGGCGCGCATAGGCCCCACCCCCCGGCATGCTGGGGGAGAAGGGCCAACCGCCGCCGTAGGCCTCAGCGCAGCTGATGGATTCCTCCCAGACTGCGGCCTGCTGGGGTGCTTCTGAGCAGGCACGCGGCCTGGAGGGTCCCCTGACGGGCTCCTGTGCCGCCGCTGAGACACCGGGGTGACATTGGGGGATAGGCGCTCCGGGGGCCGCACTCGCCTGGATCGCCGCTCACCAGGCCCGACCGCCGGGGGATCCACACTGCCGCTGCCACCACTGAGGATCCCGGACACTTGAGCCTTGAGCCAGCCTGGAGGCTGTGACGCCGCTGCTGCCCGAAGCTGAGCCAGAACCTGTTCTAAGGAGGCCATGAGGTAACCACTGGTGTTCCGTCCTGCTCACAAGTCCTCAGAGCGGGAAGTGAACGGCTCCCCCCCCCCACTCACCCATACCTTCTCTGGCCAGCATTAACCCACCCCCAAGAGCGAAACCCCCCCCTTTTTCTCCATGCTCCAAACCCCCTGTCATGGCAGCTCCAGGTACACCGCCCGGGGAAGGGGGTGGGGCGGCACGCTCCAGCCTGGTCTTTAACTTTAATCTTTTATTCCCAGTCGCTGCACACTTCCTACTTGTGGCCTACTGACTAACAGGAGTTCTTATCTCCTTCAAGATCTATGGATTACTAACTCTAACCAGGAGCTAGTTTCCCGAAAAATGTCCATGTAACTCCTCCTCACCTGGGCTGATACTACTTATGTCCTTCAAGATCTATCAATTACTAACTGTAACCAGGAACAAGTTTCTTGAAAATGCCCATGTAACTCCTCCTCACCTGGGCTGATACTAATTTTTAACCCTTCCTAGATTAACACACTACTGCAGAGTCCTAAGCAAGTAAAATTACATTTAAAACAAATGCATCACACTGAAAGACTAGTTTTACAGTAAGTCTTTAGAAGGGGTGCCGACACTTCTTCCACACCTGTACAACAACAATCAGATTCACTATCATGATTACTTGTAATGTAAGAGCAATCTAAAAAAAAATTTGTGAATCCCCAACCTAAAGGTCCTAATATTTGCTGACGGAGTCTCTATAGCATTTTCAATAAATGTCATACCCCATAGGATAGATGCTAGGATGCAAAAATATCACTCTCATCTTCCCAAGTAGGTCGTAATCTGTTTTCTAAAAATCCTCTTCTAAAATGCAAGAAAATAAGGCTGCTGTGATACCACCATTTCCTCCAGCATTGCTCATAAATGGTCTTAATTTATAAATCTATTACTTTTTAGTCATTGTGACTGAAATAAAATGATACCATATTGAATCTTCCTTTTCTCTTCTTTTTTTTTTAATAGCTGAATAATGATATTAAAAACCTAAGAGGAATATTGACCGATTTGCTGAATACTATTGCTGATTGCTCCACAGAACTGCTAAGAATAGCTGATGACCTGGATAAATTTCACAGAGGAGCCACCATTGCCAGCGTCACAGGAAGTTCAGTTGGACTTGCTGGAGGCATCACCACCATTGTAGGCCTCATTTTGGCCCCATTTACTGCAGGGGCATCTCTGATTGTCAGTGGTGTCGGGGCCGCTGTTGCGGCGGTTGGAGGAATCACAGGGGCATCGGCTTCTATTGCCGATAGTGAAAATATGAAAAATAAATGCAGCCGAGTAGAAGAGATTGTAAAGACAGTGAATTTAGAGATGGATAAGTTTCAAAAGGCTTCAAAAAAGTTGGATTCATTAATTACTGATATATCAGAGCAACAAGTAGTAGACGGTCCTCATGCAGCCAGAGCTGTGGGGAGAGGTGCATATGCTGCATTAGAGGTTGGCAGATTGATTCAGCTGGGCAACGTGTCAGCCACTGTGGCTCGAGGGGCGCAGATAGCAGCACGGGGGGCCCAGGTATTTGGAGTGGTTTCAGGGGTTTTGGCTGGGTTGTTTATATTCGTTGATGGCTTTTTCATTTTCAAGGGATCAAAGGATATACACCAAGGGAGTAAGACAGAGCAGGCTGCAAAAATAAGAAAATGTGCTGAGGAGATTAAAAAGATACAGAAAGAATTCCAAAAGTTAAATGAGGATTTGGTGCCAGAGAATAAAAGCAAATGATGGGGAGATGCCTTCAGAAAGGTTTCATACAGCAGAATACTAATTATATCTGGATATCTACTTCATTAATAAGACTTCAGTGCAGAATCTTGGTGGGATTAGTGCAGCCTCCAAGGAAAAGAAAACATGTTGGACGCAGACTTGAGCATTTGGTACAAAATACCAGTGATGGCATACAAAGGCCGAAGATCTTTATTCCAATTAATAAACCACTGGCTTCATGTGGATCACATCTCTGCATTGCAGATGGCTACTGGAGACACCAACATTGTATTTGTCTCTTACCAAAAAATCCTCTAATAGAAAACAAAGGGGGAAGAAGAAGCCGACAGTGGGATAAGCTCAAAAAATTAAATTCACCCGGTCGCAGAAGAGGCTAATATTCGAAGTGTTGTGCTATGTTTGATAACCCTTGTGAGAAACTGCTTGTTCAAAGTCCATCACCATGGAAGGTTATGTGTCCAATGTTCTCTTTTCTAGGAATTTCTCACGGAAATATTTTTGGCATTTCTGATATCTTCCTACAATATCCATTATCTTTGTTATCATTAATTAAAGCGTAAAGTGAGGCTGACAGCTGATACTTGCCCAAACTATGGGAAGGAAGCATGTATCAGACACTGGCTGCACCATTCCAGACCAATATGGATTTCTCTGAAAGGCTACAGAAATTCCGCATACATTTAAAAACTGGAACCATTCACACAATTGACTAGTTGAAAGAGCCGATCACCAGCAGCTTCTACCTCTCTGTGTGCGCATAGGTAGCATGGCAATGGGGAGGGAAAAAAAACACAGGTCCAGGCTTTTTGGAAATGTTACCCATGTGGCATGGTCCTCAAATGGCTTTTAAATGTATATGTTTTCTCTAAAACACCACATGTCTATGGTTTGGTCAGCATGTGTCAGTTGTCAGCTTCCCTTTATGAACATTATTTTCTTCTAAAAACAATATGAAATCTATCATGCTTTTAACATCCATTTATACTGTAATATATCTCAATGATGATACTTTTTTGATTTCCGCTATGCATGATTTAATGTTTTAAATTAAAGTAAAAATCTCTGATTTTCTCCAATTTATTTACTTATAGAGGGATTTTGCACTTACCACTGTTCTCTTGAGTATTCTGGTTTGTATTTTTTTTTTTTGTTCACCGTACAGCTCCAGAGATTTGGTCCTTATTACTTGTTGCTAATTTTTATGATCTTTTCCAAGGGGACAGTGCTCACAAGTCAATAATTTAGAACAGCCTAAAAACAGGCCCATGAAGATTCCTGTGGGCCAAACCCCCTTACTTATGATGAAAAATTGAATACTTAAGGGAGCATCAGGTATAAAATAAGGCAAAAAATTGACATTTTTGACCTGGGGACAGGACGGTTCAAATGCTTTCTGAAGCCCAAGCCAAATAACGGTTGCCTTTATATACCCTATCTACGACAATGGTGACTACTTAATCAATCGATAAGCTGGTGTGCAGTTCCCAAGTCAAAAATTTGTCATGGGACCTAATAGTTACATAGTTACATAGTTACATAGTTATTAAGGTTGAAGGAAGACTTTAAGTCCATCTAGTTCAACCCATAGCCTAACATGCCCTAACATGTTGATCCAGGGGAAGGCAAAAAAAACCCATGTGGTAAGAGTAAGCTCCATCATGGGGAAAAAAATTCCTTCCCGACCCCACATACGGCAATCAGACTAGTTCCCTGGATCAACGCCTTATCAAGGAATCTAATATATATACCCTGTAATATTATACTTTTCCAGAAAGGCATCCAGTCCCCTCTTAAATTGAAGCAATGAGTCACTCATTACAACATCATACGGCAGAGAGTTCCATAGTCTCACTGCTCTTACAGTAAAGAATCCGCGTCTGTTATTATGCTTAAACCTTTTTTCCTCCAGACGTAGAGGATGCCCCCTTGTCCCTGTCACCGAATAATAATAATAAACTAAAATTAAACCAATAAGTATTGTCTACTGTATTATTTCAACTTCTTTTTGCAGTATACCAACATGTATGTCCCGACTCAAGCGGGGAGGATGTTCATTTGGCTTTTTTGGTTACTGGAACTCTATAAGTGTATGTGCACACGTTGCGGATTTGCCTCTGGAATTTTTGTGCGGATTCTGCATCTCTTGGCAGAAAACGCAGGTGCGGATTTGATGAGTTTTTTATGCGGATTTGCTGCGGATTTACTGTGAATTTTGGGCAGATTTCATGCGTTTTTACCCCTTTGGATTTCTATAACGGAATGGGTACAAAAATGCTGCAGATCCACACAAAAGAAGTGACATGCTCCTTCTTTTAATCCGCAGCTTTTCCGTGTGGAATTTTCCACACCATTAGTACAGCATTTTTTTTTACATTGATTTACATTGTACTGTAAATCACTTGCCGATCTGCAGCGTTTCTGCACGGAAAAAAACGCTGCGGATCCGCAGGAAATCCGCAACGTGTGCACATAGCCTAAGCATGATTTATATGTATACTAAGAGATCTCTAGCCATACACGCAAAGCAGAAAGTAAAAACAAGATGTGAACATGACCCAATAGTGATTTGTCAAAGTAATCACACAACCTGGCCACTAGGCTTATTCAGCGAACGTCTTAGACCCTTGACAAATTTTCCCAAGAAAATGTTTAACTGGATACAAAAGAAGATAGAAACTTCATGTAAAGGATTTGTTCCATAAAAGACGATCCATTTACTATAATGATCCATTATTCATTGCGCACAAGCACCCCCAGGAAACAGCTTATTTTATAAGGGTGTGTTTCCACGTTCAGGAAAGGCTGCGTGTTGGAAGCTGTGCAGTGCCGCAGCGTCAAACACGCAGCGTCCAGATGTTACAGCATAGTGGAGGGGATTTTATGAAATCCCATCTTCACTATGCGTGGTAACACGCACCCGGCGGCCCTGCGATTACGGACATGCGGCAAGGTAAACGGACATGCTGCGATCTTAAAAGACACGTAGTACATGCCTGCACAAGGCAATCTTGCCTTACGCAGGCGTGTACTATGGAGGACAGAGAATGAACTTCAATCCAATATTGCAGCCAGGAAAAAACACCAAAAACAGGCAGAGATGCTTACCTGTCTGAATAGGCCTCAATACTAATGCACAAGCAGGATGCAGCGGACCCAAATGAAATAGCAAATGCACAGGTGCAATACCTGATGAGACAGCCAGCCTTCAATAAGGGTTTGGCCGTGTGGTGCACCCGTGCACTAAGATAAAAACTGTATGTGGCGTGTTCACACAGGGAATGCAGGCATCTGGCTCCAGCCTATTAATAACGCCCTATGGCGGGCTGCCCAGTGCCAAAATGCATCCCGTGTGAACAGAGGCCACAGTGTACAGAACCAATTGGGCCCAGCTGCACCCTGCAAAAAGATATACGTGCAAAAACAAAACATATAAATATATGTAAGGTATTGGTTGATATTCTGGCCATAATATGGAAGCTGGCAACCCACGTCAAGGGTCCTTACTTATTGCCAGTCCTACACTAACATGAAAAACACCAAAAAAGGAACAATCCAAGAAAAAACACCAAAAACAGGCAGAGATGCTTACCTGTCTGAATAGGCCTCAATACTAATGCACAAGCAGGATATTGCAGCCAGCATGCAGCCAGCGGGTAAGGAAAGGGTGCATCAAACACTCGAAAACCCCGCCCCTAGGTCTAAAGATTGTTCCCTCCAAATTCAGGTGACAGTGTCCCTTTAAAAAGATAAATATACGAGTTTCACTTTTTGTATTGAAGAGCTGAAATAAATTAACTTTTTGATGATATTATAACTTTGTGAACTTCCTGTACATGCAAACCACCAAACCTTAACTACATTTGTCTTCTCTTCCCTAATTAAAATCTAAAATTATTTGGAATGACATGAATGCATGAATAATATTGCCATACTGTACAGAATTATACCACTATACTGAGCACATAAACCGTACAGCATAACTGTATAGATGAATACCAGAGCTGAATACACTGCATTCTTTCAGAAGCATCCCTTTAACATGTATTGGGCATGCACTTTAAGCATGTGCCTGAATGTTATGTCAACATAGCCTATTAGATGACTGGATCTTTTCAAATTTAAATTTGTCGCTTTCTACCAATTTTCCCCCAATTTTTGATTTGCGGTGAATAAATTTGCATGAATCTCAATACTGGAAAGCTTGTAATTGCTCTGAAAATACATGTTAGGGAAATGAAAGAGAGAGAACCCAGTATTGAGATTTGAGTTCTGTGTTGAGTTTTATAGTATTGAGTTTGTATATGTATTCATCCTTTTGCTATGAAGGCCCTAAAAATGTTCAATGCAAGCAATTACCTTCATTAGTCACATGCCTAGTGAAAAGAAGTTCACCTGTGTGCAATCTAAGTGTCACATCGGCTGTCAGTATATACACTTTACCTTTACTGAAAGGCCACAGAGGCTCCAACACCATTAAGCAAGAGGCACCCCTAACCAAACGCCACCATGAAGACCAAGGAGATCTCCAAACAAGTCAGGAACAAAGTTGTTGAGAACTACAAGTCAGGGTTGGGTTAAAAAATATATACATATGCCAATCTCTGATGATTCCCCGGATCACCATCACCATTATCATCAAATGGAAAGAACATGATACCACAACCAACCTTCCAGGAGACGGTGCCCACCAAAATTCTCAGCCCGGGCAAGGAGGGCATTAATGAGAGAAGCAGCACGGAGAACAAAGGTAACCCTGTTACCAACAAGACAATGACCTAAAGCATACTGCTAAAGCAACACTCAAGTGGTTTAAGGGGAAATGTGGAAATGTTTTGGAGTGGACTAGTCAGTGTCCAGCCCTTAATCCAATTGATAATCTCTGGTCAGACTTGAAGACTGCTGTTCACCAGAGGAAACCATCTAACTTGAAGGAGCTGGAGCAGTTTTGCCTTAAGGAAGGGGCAAATATCCAAGTAGCAAGATGGGGAAAGCTAATTGAGACTTCTCCAAAGCAACTTGCAGTTGTCGTTACTGCAAAAGGAGGGTCTTAAAAGCACTGACTGGGAGTGAATAGTTATGCACACTGAAGTTTTCAGTTATTTTGTCATATTTGTTGTTTGCTTCACAAGAAAACCAAATTTTCACAGTCTGTCCGCCTTAGTACCCAGGAGGCACGGTGACACCCTTAGAGGCTGGGGCGTGCTAGAGTCCCTATAAACCGCCTCAAGTCACCAGTCATATGGGTCGTGTCCTATCCTATACGGGGGACAGAGAGAGAGAACATCTGTGAGAACCTTAT
Source organism: Ranitomeya variabilis (assembly GCF_051348905.1). NCBI lineage: Eukaryota > Metazoa > Chordata > Amphibia > Anura > Dendrobatidae > Ranitomeya > Ranitomeya variabilis. The sequence continues at coordinate 1,005,332,520 of NC_135233.1, read as the reverse complement.
TTGAAGCCATAGGCAGTAAGGGACTGCAACACCAAAGCGCTAGAGGAAGGCTTTGATTTCCACCTGGATCAGGGGACTCCTAACTTGCCTCCAAGCCGGCCGGACCCTGTCTGCTCTGTGATCTGGTGCCCTGGACTGTGGCTGCCTGAAGTCGACAGTAAACAAGGTAAAGAGACTGCAGCCCTGTGGCCTCATTCTTTACTGCACCATTCACCATCTTCCATCTACACACTGGGAGCCCTGGGGACACACTTCACCTGCGGGAAGCTATACAATCTAGCTGCCATAACATCACCCCAGAGGACCCCTTAAAGCAGCGTCAGTCTCCACTGACTGAATACCACAGGTGGCGTCACGAACATAAACTTTATTCCCTTCAAAGACCTTTCCCCTTTTACATGGGCGCCCAGGGCCACAGACCGGGTCGCCACCGTGACATCCCCCTGTGAACGCAGGACCCGGTACCGAGTACCCCACGGCCCTGGCAGGCGACTCAGAAACATGGGAGCACAGCTTCAACAAAGGCTCTTTTTCCCTGTATACTGCTGTCAGCTTTGGCGTGCTCTTCTCCGCTTCAGGTTTTCTGATGTGCTGCTCCCAAAAATAAGATCAAACTGGATATAAAACACAAACCATCAACCACATAAGAAGAAAATGTAGGATGGAGGCAGTGGAGTCATTAAATCTTAGATCAGACCCCTGTTAAAGAAATGGTTAATCTTCACTTTTATCTAACAGAAAAATAACAGAATTACAGAAAAACAAGTATTGTGCAATGTTATCATCTGAGTTTCTTTTAGCACGATTTCCCGGACATTCCACACAGCAGTGGTCAATAATTCAGCAAATTCAGACCTTAGACCTTACCAGTAAATAAATACAAATACCAGACCAAACCTTAAAATGAGTCCAGACCCCCAAAATCGATGGTGAGGTAAGCTCACCGGCATCAGGGGCTTATCTACAGCATTCAGTAATGCTGCAGATAAGCCCCAAATGTTACCTGAAAGATGAGAAAAAGAGGTTAGATTATACTCCCGCTGCGGTCTGGTCAGATGGGTGTCTTAGGTCCGCTCCGGGGCCTCCTATCTTCATTCCATGATGTCCTCTTCTGGTCTTCACGCCGCGGCTCCGGCGCAGGCGTACTTTGGCCTGTTGAGGGCAGAGCAAAGTACTGCAGTGCGCAGGCGCCGTGCCTCTCTGACCTTTCCGGCGCCTGCGCACTGCAGTACTTTGCTCTGCCCTCAACAGGGCAGACAAAGTACGCCTGCGCCGGAGCTGCAGCATGAAGACCAGAAGAGGACGTCATGGAATGAAGATGGGAGGCGCTGTACCGGACCTGAGACGCCCATCGGAGCAGGACCGCCCCTGGGTGAGAATAATCTAATGTATTTTTCTCCTCTTTCAGGTAACATCGGCGGCTTATCTGCAGCATTACAGAATGCTGTAGATAAGCCCCTGATGCCGGTGAGCTTATCTCACTATCGATTTTGGGGGTGACAGGTTCCCTTTAAAATGAGTCCAGACCCCAGACCAGAACCCAGCATTAGTTCAAACCCCAGGCCAGACTTCAGCACTAGAATAGAAAGTCAAATAAATAAAAACTCCAGACTAGATACCTACATTAATTCAGAACCCAAAAAAGGCCCCATAATTAATTCAGTACTTAGACTAGACCTGTCACGATCCATTTTTGGATCTGTGGCAGATTAAAACTTTTTTCCTTTCAGGCCATCGGGGGTTAATGTCAGTGTTTTTTCCCCCAGTTGCCTGCTGGTCACCACCAGCCATCAAAACCACATTAGAATCAAAGTGCCCTGGGACTAAAGCTCTGCCTGTGGAGAGCTGTACCAACTCTGCAGCATCACCCTCAGCCCCAGCGGACTCCTTTAACCCCTTCATGACCTTGGGTTTTTCCGTGTTCGTTTTTCGCTCCCCTCCTTCCCAGAGCCATAACTTTTTTATTTTTTCGTCAATTTGGCCATGTGAGGGCTTATTTTTTGCAGGACGAGTTGTACTTTTGAACGACATCATTGGTTTTACCATGTCGTGTACTAGAAAACGGGAAAAAAATTCCAAGTGCGGTGAAATTGCAAAAAAAGTGCAATCCCACACTTGTTTTTTGCTTGGCTTTTTTGCTGTTCACTAAATGCTAAAACTGACCTGCCATTATGATTCTTCAGGTCAGTTCGAGTTCATAGACACCTAACCTGACTAGGTTATTTTTTATCTAAGTGGTGAAAAAAAATTCCAAACTTTGCTAAAAAAAACCAAATTGCTCCATTTTCCGATACTCGTAGCGTCTCCATTTTTCATGGTCTGGGGTCGGTTGAGGGCTTACTTTTTGCGTACCGAGCTGGCGTTTTTAATGGTACCATTTTGGTGCAGATACGTTCTTTTGATCGCAAGTTATTGCATTTTAATGCAATGTCACGGCGACCAAAAAAACGTAATTCTGGAGTTTCAAATTTTTTCCCCACTACGCCGTTTAGCGATCAGGTTAATGCTTTTTTTTATTGATAGATTGGGCGATTCTGAACGCGGTGATACCAAACATGTGTAGGTTTTAGGTTTTTTTTATTGATTTATTTTGATTGAGGCGAAAGGGGGGTGATTTAAACTTTTATATATTTTTTATTTTTTTCACATTTTTTTTTACTTTTTTTTTTTACTTTTGCCATGCTTCTATAGCCTCCATGGGAGGCTAGAAGCTGGCACCACTCGATCGGCTCTGCTACATAGCTGCAATCTGATGTTCGCTGCTATGTAGCAGAATTGCAGGTGTGCTGTGAGCGCCGACCACAGGGTGGCGCTCACAGCTGCCGGGGATCAGTAACCATAGAGGTCTCAAGGACCTCTATTGATACTATTCTGAAGCATCGTCGACCTCCGATCATGTGACGGGGTCGGCGATGACGTCATTTCCGGCCGCCCGGCCGGAAGCGGTAGTTAAATGCCGCTGTCTGCGTTTGACAGCGGCATTTAACTAGTTAATAGGCGCAAGCAGATCGCGATTCTGCCCGCGCCTATTATGGGCACATGTCAGCTGTTCAAAACAGCTGACATATCCCGGCTTTGATGCGGGGCTTCAGACCTCGGACGTACTATCCCGTCCGAGGTCAGAAAGGGGTTAAGCAGCGTTGGCTAACACCTTTATTGCCAAGTACCACAGGAGGAGTCACGAACAAACTTTATAAACTTTATTCCCATTTACTTCAACCTCTTTTATTGGACGCCCAGGGCCACGGACCGGTCACTGCCACTGTGACACATCCCTTTTAGATCCGGCCCGATTCCGAGTACCCCACGGTCCTAGGGGGCGCTACAACTGCTGCCTCTCAGTCATAGGGTAAGTTCACAGTAGGCATCAGCCGTAGTCTTGTGTAGCACAGAGTGACCAAGAGTGAAAGGTAAATTGCTGAATGGCTTACAATATATATATATGGGGGTGATCACTGGGGAGGCAATGTTTATATATGAGGCCAGTGAGCCAAGCCCAGGCTATGACACACAGTGGGGAATTTCTTCAACTAAGAGAAATCTTTCACTTTCACTTACAATGCAGCTTCTCTTTCTGCACTGATAGAGCTTGGTAAGTAGACAGCTATATACTTCTTATAATGCAATCGATACATGCTAATAATCTGTGCACAAAAAGGATATACCAAATTCTACTATACGGAATCCACACATGGATACTGTAATGAGATATCGTGGAATAGTGGCCGCTGTAAGGATTATTGCATTTGTAATAGTCAAATACTTCTCAGCATTTTTTTACCGGCAGCACGGATGACAAGGCACAATACAAGTCTATGGGTCTATGTATAATACATACAGCGCATGGATGGTATCTGTGTTTTATCAGTGTGATATACAGGTTTAACAATGCAAAGTATAGGAGAAGCTTTGTCATTTCTTTTTATTTTGCCATACCGGAAAAACAGTGATGGCACACTGATGACACACTGATGGCACACTGACACATCGATGACACACTGATGGCACACTGGTGACACATTGATGACACACTGATGGCACCCTGTTGACATGTTGATGGCACACCGAGGGCACACTGCTGACTACAACTATTGCCTGCTCTTGCTGATCGCTGGGAGAGCAGGCAACAATGGTGAGGGCTGTTTTCATGACCCAGTGCCTGGGAACAGTGCAAACTGTACAGCTTTTTCCAGGCACCGATACGTGTCACACTGATGACACATGGATGTGATTCGTGTGTCATCAGTGTGCTCATGTGCGGCACACATTTCGTCCATGGTGCTGGTTAAAAATTGACATAGCTGCGGATTTGTCACATCGACACATGGTCCGTGTGAACATCCTGACATGTGCGCACCACCATTGAATACAATGGGTGTATGTGTGTTTGTATTCTCGGTTCTTAAAAAACGGACAGCATATGGACATGAAATACAGACCTGTGAAGGGGCCTTACCTTGTATTGAATTTATTGTCTGTATATGTCACCACTTAACTGTAAAGTGCTGTTTATGATATTCATATGCTATTAAATGAAACCTGTCAGGTCCTCAAATGCTATAAACCTGCAGATACGGGGTTAATCTGGAGATTAATAATGTTCTAAAGCTTCTGTATTGGAATCACAGCTACTGGGAGAAAATGAACTTTATTGCTCCTGCAGCTGCCGCCTCTCAGTCACAGTCACTGATCAGTATACGGTGAGCTGCGGCTGTAAAGCTTTCAGTGCAATGGCCACACAGCTATGGAAAACTAGTAACCTGTGTGCCTGAGCTTACAGCCATCTTACAGGTCATTCGGCCATAGTCTTCTGCAGTACAGAGACCTGGAGGGTCTGTTGCTGATTATAGATTATATATGGGGGTGATCACTGGGGCGGCAATGTTTATATATGAGGTCAGTGAGACAAGCCCAGGCTATGACACACAGTGGGGGAATTTCAGTTCTTCAACTAAGAGAAATCTTTCACTTTCACTTACATTCCAGCTTCCCTTTCTGCACTGACAGATCTTGGTAAGTATACAGCCATATGCTTCTTATAATGCAATAAATGCATGCTAATAATCTGTGCACAAAAAGGATAAACCAATTCTACCATACTAAATCCACACATGGATACTGTAATGAGATATCGTGGAATAGTGGCTGCTGTAAGGATTATTCCATTTGTAATAGTCAAATACTTCTCAGCGTTTTTTTTACTGGCAGCACGGATGACAAGGCACAATACAAGTCTATGGGTCTGTGTAAATTACATATTTTAATTTCTTTTGCTATACCAGGAAAACACTGATGGCACATACAGGGGCTTCTCACAAAATTATAATATAAAAAAGTAAATTTATTTTAGTTCTTCAATACAAAAAGTGAAACTCATATATTATAGAGAGTCATTACAACAAAGTGATCTATTTCAATTGTTTATTTCTGTTAATGTTGATGATTATGGCTTACAGCCAATGAAAACCGAAAAGTCATCATTATCTCTGTAAATTAGAATACTTTATAACACCAGCTTGAAAGAATGATTTTACAATTAGTGATGAGCCACCTCCCTAGTGTTCGGGTTCGGTTTGGTTCGTCGAACAGGGACATGTTCGACGAACTGTTCGTCGAACACCGTCAAACCCCATTGAAACCAATGGCAGGCAAACACAAACACATACAAACACATGGAAAACACATAGAAAACACCTTAAAAGGTGTCCAAAAGCTGACAAACTGTTCAGAAGACACAACAAACACATGGAAAAGTCACAACTACATATAGTCATGCGAAAAGAAAAGAGGTGGAGGAGTAAAAGGAGGAGGAGACACAGATATAGGCATGTCATGCCCTTCTAAAATCAAGAAAGGCTGGAGTAAAAATCTAAACTCACTCCACCAACACCCAGACATCTTGACAAAAAAAATAAAAAAATAAAGGTAGAATGGCGGCGGGTCCATTGAGAACACTGTCCTTAGAAGACGTAGTGGTACCCCCTTTGGAAGTTGTGCCAAAAAATGAACCCATTACATTCAGACTAATCCACCATTTGTCATATCCAAGGGGCAGGTCAGTAAACGACAAAATCGAAGCGGAACCAAGTGCAGTACTATGTACTGTACCTCCTTTGATGAGGCAATCAGGCGGGTCAAGAAGTTGGTAAGGGGCACCCTAATGGCCAAAACAGACATTGAGGGGGCGTTCTGGTTACTACCTGTGCCTCCGAATAGTGTCCTCCCATTGGGCTGCTTCTGTGAAGGAGCATACTACATAGATCGCTGTTTGCCCATGGGGTGCTCCATATGCTGCTCACTATTTGAGGCGTTTAGTTGCTTCCTCGAATGTGTCGTCATGGACATTTGTAAGGCGGCACATATTATCCATTACCTCGAAGACTTCTTATGCCTGGGCCCAAAAGATTCGCCACAGTGTGAAAACACGCAGTAGTCCACCTGTGAGAAGGAGAGAGCTGGAGGGAGAGTGGACACCGCAGAGCCGAGGGGTTAGATTGAGAAAGAAAGAAGGCAGTGTAGCTTGCTTCATGGGTGGGGAACTCTGCTGAGTAGCAGAAATTGCTACTAGGCCCAAAAGGATTTCCTGGGCCAGATGCCATTACAAAATAGTAGTTAGGTAAACAGGCGGTGTAGCTTGCTTCATGGGTGAAGTACGCTGCTGAGTAGCACCAAATTCTACTAGGCCCAAAAGGATTTCCAGGGCTAGATGCCATTAAAACATAGTACTTAGGTAAACAGGCAGTGTAGCTTGCTTCATGGGTGAAGTACGCTGCTGAGTAGCACCAAATTCTACTAGGCCCAAAAGGATTTCCTGGGCTAGATGCCGTTAAAACATAGTATTTAGGTAAACAGGTGGTATAGCTTGCTTCATGGGTGGGGTACACTGCTGAGTAGCACTAAATTCTACTAGGCCCAAAAGGATTTCCAGGGCTAGATGCCATTAAAAAATAGTACTTAGGTAACCAGGCGGTGTAGCTTGCTTCATGGGTGGGGTACGCTGCTGAGTAGCACTAAATGCTATTAGGTACAAAACGATTTCCTGGGCTAGATGCAGTTAAAAATTAGTAATGAGATCAACAGGCGGTGTAGCTTGCTTCATGCGTGGGGTACGCTGCTTAGTAGCACTAAATTCTACTCGGCCCAAAAGGATTTCCTGAGCCAGATGCCATTAAAAATAGTACTTAGGTAAACAGGCGGTGGGTGGCTGGGCTACTCTGCTGACTAGCAGACACTGAAGCTTTGGAGCAGACCTCTGAATCCCAGGCCATAGTATGAGTAAACAACTCTGCAGACGACCCCACCCACCTGGAATTGATGATGGCAATGTCATGTAAAACTCAGCAAGGGAACTAAATAAAAGAGTCTCCATTTTTTTAAAAAATTCGGCCACAGACACCACTTAAGTGGCATCAATTTCGCCAGAGTTTTTTAAAACGGTTGGTGAGGTGATTTTCAAAAATCATCAAGCTTTAGTCTCCCCAAGATGACACATGAGTAGAAAAGTCCTTGCGGATCCAGGATTTGTTCATCTTGATGAACGTTAGTCTGTCTACATTGTCACTGGACAGCCGCGTGCGCTTATCTGTCAGCACACCACCATCAGCGCTGAACACACGTTCAGAGAGAACGCTGGCTGCGGGGCATGACAAGATCTCCAAGGCGTGAGTGGCAAGCTCAGGCCATTTTTCAAGATTGGAAGCCCAAAATGAGCAAGGGTCCAGTTCCATGGCATCGATGTTAACTTGGAGATACTCTTGTACCATCCTCTCTAGGCGTTGGCTGTGCATCAGACTTCTTGTCTCCTGTGGCCTTGCAAAGGATGGTCTAAAAAAATCTTGAAACGATTGGAAAAAATTGCTGTTACCACCAGATACGATGTTACTGTCACGGTTAGAGTGATGACTCGATAGTCCCACGGTTGGCAAGTTAGAACTCAGAGATTGACTACGTGCACCACTGGTGTTTTGTGGAAAAGCAGATGTTAGATTCTGTAGCAGTCTCTGCTGATATTCCTGCATGCGTAAATCCCTTTCTATGGCAGGAATTATTTCGCCAAATTTGCTTTTGTATCGGGGATCTAAGAGTGTGGCAACCCAGTAGTCGGCATTACTTCGGATTCTGACAATCCGAGGGTCATGTTGCAGGTAGTGCAGCAAGAAGGCACTCATGTGTCTTGCGCATCCAGGAGGACCAAGTCCTTGTTGTCTTGGTGGTGGCGAGGTGAGAATCATGCTTCCTTCATCTGCCCTCTCCCCCCAACCTCGCACAACAGAAATTTGATCAAGGTCTCCCTCATCTGATCAGTCTTCCATGCCCAGCTCCAGTTCATCCTCCACTTCTTCCTCACCTCCTGCACCTTCCTCAACAGTTTGGCTGCTACCATGCGCCCTCGGTAATCCCTCTCCCCCAGCCTCCAATGCCAGCAGCCTTGGTGCTGCCAACCTTCTTGACCTTGGAGATATGATCGCTTCTGCATACAACTCCTCCTGTTCCTCCTCCTCCTCTTGTTCCACCACCTGACTCAGAACACTGTGTAAGGTGTGCTCCAGCATGTAAATCACCGGAATGGTCATGCTGATAATGGCATCGTCAGCAATAAACATCTTCATTGCTATTTCAAAACTGTGCAGAAGGGTACATAGGTCCCTGATCTGAGACCACTCCTGCAGCCTGATTTGCCCCACCTCTTGAGCTCGTTGGCTCAGGCTATACATCATAACGTATTGCACCAGGGCTTGTCGGACAGTGCAGACACTGCTCCTAGGCCCAAAACTATTAACTGGATTAGATGCAGTAAAAATAGAGATACACAGTCATAGCTCCCAACCTTCCCTCATTGTGCGGGACTGTCCCGGTTTTCAGCCTTTGCCCCGCACTCCCGCACGGGACGCTCTGATCCTGGGCCGCAGACAGCACAGGACCGACACGCCCCCTTGTGTTAAGCCATGCCCCGGGCCCTTACCCTTCCGTATGGCTGCCTGCTTTCTGCGCACAGGACCTGTGATGATCAGTGATGTCCTGTGATGTCACAGGAGGGGAGGAGTCAGGGGTCACATGATCGGGACCTCCGTGGATTGCAGGACTCGGCTGTGCTGGTTGCCACCACGATGAAGTAAGTAATGCCTTGTATGGGGTCAGGAGGTGTACAGTGTGGATGTAGCAGAGCCATGTGTGTGCGAGGTGTATGGAGCAGAGCCGAGTGTCTATGAGGTGTATGGAGCAGAGCCGAGTGTGTATGAGGTGTATGGAGCGGAGCCGTGTGTGTATGAGGTGTATGGAGCGGAGCCGAGTGTGTACGAGGTGTATGGAGCGGAGCCGTGTGTGTACGAGGTGTATGGAGCAGAGCCGAGTGTGTACGAGGTGTATGGAGTGGAGCCATGTGTGTATGAGGTGTATGGAGCGGAGCCGTGTGTGTAAGAGGTGTATGGAGCGGAGTTGAGTGTGTACGAGGTGTATGGAATGGAGCCGTGTGTGAACGAGGTGTAAGGAGCAGAGCCGTGTGTGTGCGAGGTGTATGGAGCGGAGCCGTGTGTGTACAAGGTGTATGGAGCGGAGCCGTGTGTGCGAGGTGTATGGAGCAGAGCCGTGTGTGTACGAGGTGTATGGAGCAGAGCCGTGTGTGTGCGAGGTGTATGGAGGGGAGCCGTGTGTGGCGAGGTGTATGGAGTGGAGCCGTGTGTGTGCGAGGTGTATGGAGCGGAGCCGTGTGTGTATGAGGTGTATGAAGCGGAGCCGTGTGTGTGCGAGGTGTATGGAGCGGAGCCGTGTGTGTATGAGGTGTATGGAGCAGAGCCGTGTGTGTATGAGGTGTATGGAGCGGAGCCGTGTGTGGCGAGGTGTATGGAGCGGAGCCGTGTGTGTGCGAGGTGTATGGAGCGGAGCCGTGTGTACGAGGTGTATGAAGCGGAGCCGTGTGTGTGCGAGGTGTATGGAGCGGAGCCGTGTGTGTATGAGGTGTATGGAGCGGAGCCGTGTGTGTGTACGAGGTGCATGGAGCGGAGCCGTGTGTGTACGAGGTGTATGGAGAGGAGCCGTGTGTGTACGAGGTGCATGGAGCGGAGCCGTGTGTGTACGAGGTGCATGGAGCGGAGCCGTGTGTGTGCGAGGTGTATGGAGCGGAGCTGTGTGTGTGCGAGGTGTATGGAGCGGAGCCGTGTGTGTACGAGGTGTATGAAGCGGAGCCGTGTGTGTACGAGGTGTATGAAGTGGAGCTGTGTGTGTGCGAGGTGTATGGAGCGGAGCCGTGTGTGTGAGAGGTGTATGGAGCGGAGCCATGTGTGTATGAGGTGTATGGAGCGGAGCCGTGTGTGTATGAGGTGTATGGAGCGGAGCCGTGTGTGTATGAGGTGTATAGAGCGGAGCCGTGTGTGTACGAGGTGCATGGAGCGGAGCCGTGTGTGTACGAGGTGTATGGAGCGGAGCCGTGTGTGTACGAGGTGCATGGAGCGGAGCCCTGTGTGTATGAGGTTATGGAGCGGAGCCGTGTGTGTATGAGGTGTATGGAGCGGAGCCATGTGTGTCCGAGGTGTATGGAGCGGAGCCGTGTGTGTACGAGGTGTATGGAGCGGAGCTGTGTGTGTACGAGGTGTATGGAGCAGAGCGCATGTGTATGGAGCGGAGCCGTGTGTGCAAAGTGTACGGAGCGCAGCCGCATCTGTAGGAGTAGCTATGTGTGGCCATTATATGGTACGAAGTATCATGTGCGGCCAATATACAGTATGGAGCATCATGTGCGTTCATTATACAGTATGGAGCATCATGTGTGGCCAGTATACAGTATGGAGCATCATGTGCAGTCATTATACAGTATGGAGCATCATGTGTAGCCAATATACAGTATGGAGCATCATGTGTGGCCATTATACAGTATGGAGCATCATGTTTAGCCAGTATACGGTATGGAGCATCATGTGCAGCCAGTATACGGTATGGATCATCATGTGCAGCCAGTATACGGTATGGAGCATCATGTGCAGTCATTATACAGTATGGAGCATCATGTTCGGTCATTTTACAGTATGGAGCATCATGTGTGATCAGTATAAAGTATGGAGAATCATGTGGGGCAATTATACAGTATGGAGCATCATGTACGGCAGAGGTGTCAAACTGCATTCCTCGAGGGCCGCCAACAGGTCAAGTTTTCCGGATTTCCTTGTATTGCACAGGTGATAATTTAGTCACCTGCACAGAATGATTCCAGCACCTTGTGGAATGCTAACGAAATCCTGAAAACATGACCTGTTGGTGGCCCTCGAGGAATGCAGTTTGACACCTCTGATGTACGGTCATTATACAGTATTGAGCATCATGTGGGATGATTATACAGTATGGAGCATCATGTGCTGTCATTATACAGTATGGAGCATCATGTGGGGTCATTATACAGTATGGAGCATCATGTGCGGTCATTATACAGTATGGAGCATCATGTGCAGCCAGTATACAGTATGGAGCATCATGTGTGGTCATTATACAGTATTGAGCATCATGTGGGGTCATTTATACAGTATGGAGCATCATGTGTGGCCATTATACAGTATGGAGCATCGTGTGTGGTCATTATACAGTATGGAGCATCATGTGTGGTCATTATACAGTATGGAGCATCATGTGTGGTCATCATACAGTATGGAGCATCATGTGTGGTCATTACACAGTATGGAGCATCATGTGTGGCCATTATACAGTATGGAGCACTGTGTGGCCATATTTTTTGTTTATAATTATTGTATATGAAACAGTGAGATCAGCAGTGCTAAATGGGTATGTTTTGGACATGGATATGGGTCTGACTAATTATGAATGGGTGTGGTCAGAGGCATGGCCCAAAATTTGCCGCGCGTTGCGCGCCGCAATCTTTGTCCCTCTTTCCCATCTTCAAAAGTTGGGAGGTATGTACACAGGCTGGCTACACTGCTGACGTGCAGACACTGCTCCTAGGCCCAAAACCACAAAACTATTAACTGGATTAGATGCAATAAAAATTGAGATACACAGGCTGTATAGTTTGTTTCACAGGCGGGCTACTCTACTGACATGCAGACACTGCTACTAAGCCCAAAACCCCAAAACGATTTACTGGGTTAGATGCAGTAAAAAGTGAGATACACAGGCGTTGTAGCTAGCTTCACAGGCGGGCTACTCAGATGACAATGCTGCTAGCTCAAAAGGATTGGCTGAGCTAGATTACACCAAATGCTGTGACTAACACTTGCACAGCACTGGCTGAGACCTGCCTGGCAAGCAGTGCTATGAACTGCTGTAACCTACCCTGAAAAGGGCTGATATTACAACTAGTCCCGACTCCTCCCGACTCCCTAAACCTATCTCTCTGAGAATTCGCACCAAAAAAACACTCTTAGTCTGTATAGCGCCCACAGCAGCAGCGGTGCCGTCTAACACTAAGCTGCAGCAGTGAGAAAATGGAGGCGACGGGGCAAATGGCTGGTTCTTATAGGGGAAGGACATGTGACATACACAGCCAGTGACACATGCCCTTGCTTGTGTGAATCACATGCACATTGCATTGCTGTGTGTGTGCGCACTGCTGATAGGCTGAGAGACTGCACCCCCCCTCTGTAAATGCGGGAAAGAAAAAAAGAAAAGAAAAAAAGATCTATCCCCGCCCACTATACACTGAAACAGTCCATAAACAATGATAAACAGTTTTAATGTGCAAATCAAGCTAGGCTTTTGGTGAACGAACAGTTATCGAACAGAAACTCGAACAGCCGAATTTTAAGCAAATCGTTCAGGTTCATCGAATGACTCGAACTCCGCCCAAAACAGCTCGAATTTGAAATTGGCGAACAGTTCGACTCGAACACCGCTCATCTCTATTTCCAATCCAAAATGTTGGCCTACTGAATTGTATGTCAGTAAATGCACTCAATACTTGGTCGGGGCTTCTATTGCATCAATTACTGCATCAATGCGGCGTGGCATGGAGGTGATCAGCCTGTGGCACTACATATTAACATAATTTTTAAGGTTTAAGGAAGACTTTAAGTCCATCTAATTCAACCCATATCCTAACCTAATATGCCGTAACATGTTGATCCAGAGGAACGCAAAAAATCCCTTATGGCAAACAGTACACTAAGCTCCACATTGGGGAAAAACATTCCTTCCCGACTCTACATACGGCAATCAGACTAGATCCCTGGATCATTCCCTATCAAGGAATCTAGTGTATATAACCTGTAACATTATACTTTACAAGAAAGGCATCCAGTCCCTTCTTAAATTTTAGTAATGAAACACTCATTACAACATCATACGGCAGAGAGTTCCATAGTCTCACTGCTCTCACTGTAAAGAATCCACTGCTGAGGTGCTATGGAAACCCAGGTTGCTTTGACAGTAGCCTTCAGCTCATCTGCATTGTTGGGTCTGGGGTCTCTCATCTTCCTCTTGATGATATTCCATAGATTCTCCATGGGGTTAAGGTCAGGCAAGTTTGCTGGCCAATCAAGCACAGTGATACTGTTGTTTGTAAACCAGGTATTGGTACTTTTGGCAGTGTGGACAGGTGCCAAGTCCTGCTGGAGAATGACATTTCCATCTCCCAAAAGCTTGTTGGCAGAGGGAAGCATGAAGTGCTCTAAAATTTCCTATACATCTGTGCTGACTTTGGTCTTGGTAAAACACAGTGGACCTACACCAGCAGATGACATGGCTCTCCAAACCATCACTGATTGTGGAAATTTCACACTAGACCTCAAGCAGATTGGATTGTGGCCTCTCCACTCTTCCTCCAGACTCTGGGACCTTGATTTCCAAATTAAATGCAAAATTTACTTTCGCCTGAAAACAACACCTTGAACCACTGAGCAACAGTCCAGTTCTTTTTCTCCTTGGCCCAGGTAAGACACTTCTGGTGTTGTCTATTGGTCATGAGTGGCTTGGCCTACTGAAACAGACTAAGGGACATTTTTAAATGCTTTGAAAGCCTTTGATGGTGTTTTTGTTAATAATTTATTCTAATTTACTGAGATAATGACTTTGGGGTTTTCATTGGCTGTAAGCCATAATCATCAACAGAATTAAACACTTGAAATAGATCACTCTGTTTGTAATGACTCTATATAATATACGAGTTTCACTTTTTGTATTGAAGAGCTGAAATAAATTAACTTTTTGATGATATTATAACTTTGTGAACTTCCTGTACATGCAAACCACCAAACCTTAACTACATTTGTCTTCTCTTCCCTAATTAAAATCTAAAATTATTTGGAATGACATGAATGCATGAATAATATTGCCATACTGTACAGAATTATACCACTATACTGAGCACAGAAACCGTACAGCATAACTGTATAGATGAATACCAGAGCTGAAAGTGCAGCGCCCCAGAGTCCTGGTCGTTGCAGTAATGTCGCTCTTCCATCGGGGGGAGTGATGTTACGTCTGATGGTACTAAAGGAGTTGACCTGACCAGGTATCACAGTCACACACTACACTTCACACTCCAGTCCACCAGGGGGAGCAAAGGTTCTATTTACTAGGCCACTCCTCACACACGGGTAAAACTGGTGGGTTGGATAGGAAGTTAGGGAGAAGCTGCCTGGGTTTGACCCAGAGAGGACCTGTCAGGCAGACAGGGGGAGAAGGAGGAACATCTGAGCTGCAGACAGAGGGTCCCTGTCAGGGGTGGGATCCTGACAGAGACCAAGCACGAGATAGAACGTTACTGAGATGTGCCTGCACTTCATTGCGGCAGCATCCTAAGAAAGGACACGAAGTGAAGTATATTGTGGAGAGTGAGAAACGAAGTCACAGCACAAGGAGATAATACCGGGAGGAGTCCTGCCCCAAGATCGGCAGCCTCCTTCTGAGGCGCGTAGCCGTTGGCCGGAACACCGAGGGAGTAATAGGCTCTACGCATTACTTCAGATAACGGCAGGATAGTCAATTCCAAGTTGGCTGCCCGACCTTAATACCTATGAAGACACGGAGGCAAAATTGTGGGAGAGGGGCGTCTCTAGGGTCCCTATAAAATAGCTCCAGGCCTACCCCGTCATACAGGTTGTCCTATCCATACCATCTGGGGGACAGAGAGAGAGAACATCAGAAACATCCACAAAAGTTGTGAGGACTATTCCGTGGTCCTCAGCAGGGATGTACTACAACACACCGGCGCTAGTAGGAAGGCTACTGATTTCCACCTATGGAAGGGAACTCTGGATGTGCCTTCAGACCGGCCAGACTCAGCCTGCCCTGTGAACGGTACTCTGGACTGTGGACTCTGAAATCTTCAGTAGAAGGTAAAGAGACTGCAACTTTGTGTCCTCGTTATTCATTGAGCCTTACAACGTCCACCATCACCACCTACACATCTGGGAAGCCCTGGGGATATACTTCACCTGTGGGAAGGAATACCATCTAGCTGCCATTCCATTACCCCAGTGGACCCCTAGCAGCGTCGATCACCCTGACCGAATACCACAGGTGGCGTCACGAACACCGTACAAACAACTACACCTTTAAGTGGACGCCCCTCAGAAGGGCCACGGACCGGGTCGGGCCACCGTGACATCCCCAGAACCGAGAGAGATAGACTCGGTACCGAGTACCCCATTGCCCTTGTGCGTGGGGGCGCTCCAAATACACTGCATTCTTTCAGAAGCATCCCTTTAACCCCTTCATGACCTTGGGATTTTTCGTTTTTCCGTTTTCGTTTTTCGCTCCCCTCCTTCACAGAGCCATAACTTTTTTATTTTTCCGTCAATTTGGCCATGTGAGGGCTTATTTTTTGCGGGACGAGTTGTACTTTTGAACGACATCATTGGTTTTACCATGTCGTGTACTAGAAAACGGGAAAAAAATTCCAAGTGCAGTGAAATTGCAAAAAAAGTGCAATCCCACACTTGTTTTTTGCTTGCCTATTTTGCTAGGTTCACTAAATGCTAAAACTGACCTGCAATTATGATTCTCCAGGTCAGTACGAGTTCATAGACACCTCACATGTCTAGGTTATGTTTTACCTAAGTGGTGAAAAAAAATTCCAAACTTTGCAAAAAAAAAAAAATTGCGCCATTTTCCGATACTCGTAGCGTCTCCATTTTTCGTGATCTGGGGTCAGGTGAGGGCTTATTTTTTGCGTGCCGAGCTGGCGTTTTTAATTATAGCATTTTGGTGCAGATACATTCTTTTGATCGCCCGTTATTACATTTTAATGCAATGTCGCGGCGACCAAAAAAACGTATTTCTGGCGTTTCGATTTTTTTTCTCATTACGCCATTTAGCGATCAGGTTAATGCTTTTTTTTTATTGATAGATCGGGCGATTCTGAACGCGGCGATACCAAATATGTGTAGGTTTGATTTTTTTTTTATTGATTTATTTTGATTGGGGCGAAAGGGGGGTGATTTAAACTTTTATGTTTTTTTTATTTTTTTCACATTTTTAAAAACTTTTTTTTTTCACTTTTGCCATGCTTCTATAGCCTCCATAGGAGGCTAGAAGCAGGCACAGCCCGATCGGCTCTGCTACATAACAGCGATCATCAGATCGCTGTTATGTAGGAGAATTGCAGGTGTGCTGTGAGCGCCGACCACAGGGGGGCGCTCACAGCCACCGGCGATCAGTAACCATAGAGGTCTCCAGGACCTCTATGGTTACCATTCAGAAGCATCGCCGACCCCCGATCATGTGACGGGGGTCGGCGATGACGTCATATCCGGCCGCGCGGCCGGATGCGGTAGTTAAATGCCGCTGTCTGCGATTGACAGCGGCATTTAACTAGTTAATAGGCGCGGGCAGATCGCGATTCTGCCCGCGCCTATTGCGGGCACATGTCAGCTGTTCAAAACAGCTGACATGTCCCGGCTTTGATGCGGGCTCACCGCGGAGCCCTGCATCAAAGCAGGGGAGCTGACCTCGGACGGTATAGTACGTCCGAGGTCAGAAAGGGGTTAACATGTATTGGGCATGCACTTTAAGCATGTGCCTGAATGTGATGTCAACATAGCCTATTAGAGATGACTGGATCTTTTCAAATTTAAATTTGTCGCTTTCTACAAATTTTCCCCCAATTTTTGATTTGCGATGAATAAATTTGCATGATTCTCAATACTGGAAAGCTTGTAATTGCTCTGAAAATACATGTTAGGGAAATGAAAGAGAGAGAACCCAGCTGACCATAAGAGCTTATACTTTACCGTTGAGAGACAGAAAGAGAGGAGCCCGCTGATCATAAGAGGTATCCAATGACTGTGGAGATGGAAAATTATTCTGCCATACAAACTGTGCTCTACTGGGAACCGCTGACCTGAAAATGATGTTAGCCCATGATCTGACTCTCCACCAGGCTGAGAAATGGTGTCGGGCAAGTATTTTTTAAAACTGTGAATCTGAAAATGTTTGCATTTCTGTGAAATCATGAATTTCAGGATATTCAACTTGTTCCTCCTCATATCAATCCACTCATCTCTACTTACTATGTCACTAAGTGAAAAAAACATCAATCTGTTTTCATTCACAGTCATTTATCTACTAGTCCCACCCCACCATCCTGTACTCCTCATTCCCAGAATTGTGTTAGTATAAGGCTACTTTCACATTAGTGTCGTCCTGCAAAGTTGCCCACAGGATGCGTTTTTTCTCCATAGGCTTTCATTAGCGACACATTGCGATGGAGTGCCACACGTCGCAACCGTCGTGGCGGCCCCATGCTGACGCTAGTGTGAAAGAAGCCTTATTCTTAGAGGTTTTTATACTATTGAGTTATTGAGTTTTATAGTATTGAATTTTGAGTTCTGTGTTGAGTTTTATAGTATTGAGTTTGTATATGTATTCATCCTTTTGCTATGAAGGCCCTACAAATTTTCAATGCAAGCAATTACCTTCATTAGTCACATGCCTAGTGAAAAGAAGTTCACCTGTGTGCAATCTAAGTGTCACATGGTCTGTCAGTATATACACTTTACCTTTACTGAAAGGCCACAGAGGCTCCAACACCATTAAGCAAGAGGCACCCCTAAAAAAAAACGCCACCATGAAGACCAAGGAGATCTCCAAATAAGTCAGGAACAAAGTTGTTGAGAAGTACAAGTCAGGGTTGGGTTAAAAAATATATACATATGCCAATCTCTGATGATTTCCCGGATCACCATCACCATTATCATCAAATGGAAAGAACATGATACCACAACCAACCTTCCAGGAGACGGTGCCCACCAAAATTCTCAGCCCGGGCAAGGAGGGCATTAATGAGAGAAGCAGCAGGGAGAACAAAGGTAACCCTGTTACCAACAAGACAATGACCTAAAGCATACTGCTAAAGCAACACTCAAGTGGTTTAAGGGGAAATGTGAAAATGTTTTGGAGTGGACTAGTCAGTGCCCAGACCTTATTCTAATTGATAATCTCTGGTCAGACTTGAAGACTGCTGTTCACCAGAGGAAACCCTCTAACTTGAAGGAGCTGGAGCAGTTTTGCCTTAAGGAAGGGGCGAATATCCCAGTAGCAAGATGGGGAAAGCTAATTGAGACTTCTCCAAAGCAACTTGCAGTTGTCGTTACTGCAAAAGGAGGGTCTTAAAAGCACTGACTGGGAGTGAATAGTTATGCACACTGAAGTTTTCAGTTATTTTGTCATATTTGTTGTTTGCTTCACAAGAAAACCAAATTTTCACAGTCTGTCCGCCTTAGTACCCAGGAGGCACGGTGACACCCTTAGAGGCTGGGGCGTGCTAAAGTCCCTATAAACCGCCTCAAGTCACCAGTCATATGCGTCGTGTCCTATCCTATACGGGGGACAGAGAGAGAGAACATCTGTGAGAACCTTATTTGAAGCCATAGGCAGTAAGGGACTGCAACACCAAAGCGCTAGAGGAAGGCTTTGATTTCCACCTGGATCAGGGGACTCCTAACTTGCCTCCAAGCTGGCCGGACCCTGTCTGCTCTGTGATCTGGTGCCCTGGACTGTGGCTGCCTGAAGTCGACAGTAAACAAGGTAAAGAGACTGCAAACCTGTGTCCTCATTCTTTACTGCACCATTCACCATCTTCCATCTACACACCGGGAGCCCTGGGGATACACTTCACCTGCGGGAAGCTATACAATCTAGCTGCCATAACATCACCCCAGAGGACCCCTTAAAGCAGCGTCAGTCCCCACTGACCGAATACCACAGGTGGCGTCACGAACACAAACTTTATTCCCTTCAAAGACCTTTCCCCTTTTACATGGGCGCCCAGGGCCACAGACCGGGTCGCCACCATGACATCCCCCTGTGAACGAAGGACCCGGTACCGAGTACCCCACGGCCCTGGCGGGCGAATCAGAAACATGGGAGCACAGCTTCAACAAAGGCTCTTTTTTCCTGTATACTGCTGTCAGCTCTGGCGTGCTCTTCTCCTCTTCAGGTTTTCTGATGTGCTGCTCCCAAAAATAAGATCAAACTGGATATAAAACACAAACCATCAACCACATAAGAAGAAAATGTAGGATGGAGGCAGTGGAGTCATTAAATCTTAGATCAGACCCCTGTTAAAGAAATGGTTAATCTTCACTTTTATCTAACAGAAAAATAACAGAATTACAGAAAAACAAGTATTGTGCAATGTTATCATCTGAGTTTCTTTTAGCACGATTTCCCGGACATTCCACACAGCAGTGGTCAATAATTCAGCAAATTCAGACCTTAGACCTTACCAGTAAATAAATACAAATACCAGACCAAACCTTAAAATGAGTCCAGACCCCCAAAATCGATGGTGAGGTAAGCTCACCGGCATCAGGGGCTTATCTACAGCATTCAGTAATGCTGCAGATAAGCCCCAAATGTTACCAGAAAGATGAGAAAAAGAGGTTAGATTATACTCATACTCACCCAGGGGCGGTCCCGCTGCGGTCTGGTCAGATGGGTGTCTTAGGTCCGCTCCGGGGCCTCCTATCTTCATTCCATGATGTCCTCTCCTGGTCTTCACGCCGCGGCTCCGGCGCAGGCGTACTTTGTCTGCCCTGTTGAGGGCAGAGCAAAGTACTGCAGTGCGCAGGCGCCGTGCCTCTCTGACCTTTCCGGCGCCTGCGCACTGCAATACTTTGCTCTGCCCTCAACAGGGCAGACAAAGTATGCCTGCGCCGGAGCCGCGGCGTGAAGACCAGAAGAGGACGTCATGGAATGAAGATGGGAGGCGCTGTACCGGACCTGAGATGCCCATCGGAGCAGGACCGCCCCTGGGTGAGTATAATCTAATGTATTTTTCTCCTCTTTCAGGTAACATCGGCGGCTTATCTGCAGCATTACAGAATGCTGTAGATAAGCCCCTGATGACTGTGAGCTTACCTCACCATCGATTTTGGGGGTGACAGGTTCCCTTTAAAATGAGTCCAGGCCCCAGATCAGAACCCAGCATTAGTTCAAACCCCAAGCCAGACTTCAGCACTAGAATAGAAAGTCAAATTAATAAAAACTCCAGACTAGATACCTACATTAATTCAGAACCAAAAAAAGGCCCCATAATTAATTCAGTACTTAGACCAGACCTGTCACGATCCATTTTTGGATCTGTGGCAGATTAAAACTTTTTTCCTTTCAGGTCATCGGGGGTTAATGTCAGTGTTTTTTCCCCCAGTTGCCTGCTGGTCACCACCAGCCATCACCACCACATTACAATCAAAGCGCCCTGGGACTAAAGCTCTGCCTGTGGAGAGCTGTACCAACTCTGCAGCATCACCCTCAGCCCCAGCGGACTCCTTTAAGCAGCATTGGCTAACACCTTTATTGCCAAGTACCACAGGAGGAGTTATGAACAAACTTTATAAACTTTATTCCCATTTACTTCAACCTCTTTTATTGGATGCCCAGGGCCACGGACTGGGTCACTGCCACTGTGACACATCCCTTTTAGATCCGGCCCGATTCCCCACGGTCCTAGTGGGCGCTCCAACTGCTGCCTTTCAGTCATAGGGTAAGTTCACAGTAGGCATCAGCCGTAGTCTTGTGTAGCACAGAGTGACCAAGAGTGAAAGGTAAATTGCTGAATAGCTTACAGTATATATATATGGGGGTGATCCCTGGGGAGGCAATGTTTATATATGAGGCCAGTGAGCCAAGCCCAGGCTATGACACACAGTGGGGAATTTCTTCAACTAAGAGAAATCTTTCACTTTCACTTACAATGCAGCTTCTCTTTCTGCACTGATAGAGCTTGGTAAGAAGACAGCTATATACTTCTTATAATGCAATCAATACATGCTAATAATCTGTGCACAAAAAGGATATACCAAATTCTACCATACGAAATCCACACATGGATACTGTAATGAGATATCGTGGAATAGTGGCCGCTGTAAGGATTATTGCATTTGTAATAGTCAAATAATTCTCAGTTTTTTTACCGGCAGCACGGATGACAAGGCACAATACAAGTCTATGGGTCTATGTAAAATACATACAGCGCACGGATGGTATCTGTGTTTTATCAGTGTGATATACAGGTTTAACAATGCAAAGTATAGGAGAAGCTTTGT
The DNA here is from genome assembly GCF_051348905.1 of Ranitomeya variabilis. NCBI lineage: Eukaryota > Metazoa > Chordata > Amphibia > Anura > Dendrobatidae > Ranitomeya > Ranitomeya variabilis. Next base: position 1,005,311,032 of record NC_135233.1, on the reverse strand, counting down.
CATTTCTTTTTATTTTGCCATACCGGAAAAACAGTGATGGCACACTGATGACACACTGATGGCACACTGACACATTGATGATACACTGATGGCACACTGGTGACATATTGATGGCACACCGAGGGCACACTGAGGGCACACTGCTGACTACAACTATTGCCTACTCTTGCTGATCGCTGGGAGAGCAGGCAACAATGGTGAGGGCTGTTTTCATGACCCAGCGCCTGGGAACAGTGCAAACTGTACAGTTTTTCCCAGGCACCGATACGTGTCACACTGATGACACATGGATGTGATTCGTGTGTCATCAGTGTGCTCATGTGAGGCACGCATTTTGTCCATGGTGCTGGTTAAAAATTGACATAGCTACAGGCTTTTCACATGGACGCATGGTCCGTGTGAACATCCTGACATGTGCGCACCACCATTGAATACAATGGGTGTATGTGTGTTTGTATTCTCAGTTCTTAAAAAACGGACAGCATATGGACATGAAATACAGACCTGTGAAGGGGCCTTACCTTGTATTGAATTTATTGTCTGTATATGTCACCACTTAACTGTAAAGTGCTGTTTATGATATTCATATGCTATTAAATGAAACCTGTCAGGTCCTCAAATGCTATAAACCTGCAGATACGAGGTTAATCTGGAGATTAATAATGTTCTAAAGCTTCTGTATTGGAATCACAGCTACTGGGAGAAAATGAACTTTATTGCTCCTGCAGCTGCCGCCTCTCAGTCACAGTCACTGATCAGTATACGGTGAGCTGCGGCTGTAAAGCTTTCAGTGCAATGGCCACACAGCTATGGAAAACTAGTAACCTGTGTGCCTGAGCTTACAGCCATCTTACAGGTCATTCAGCCGTAGTCTTCTGCAGTACAGAGACCTGGAGGGTCTATTGCTGAATGGAGCTTATATACGGGGGTGATCACTGGGGCGGCAATGTTTATATATGAGGTCAGTGAGCCAAGCCCAGGCTATGACACACAGTGGGGGAATTTCAGTTCTTCAACTAAAATAAATCTTTCACTTTCACTTACATTCCAGCTTCCCTTTCTGCACTGATAGATCTTGGTAAGTATACAGCCATATGCTTCTTATAATGCAATAAATATATGCTATTAATCTGTGCACAAAAGGATATCACAATTCTACCATACTAAATCCACACATGGATACTGTAATGAGATATCGTGGAATAGTGGCTGCTGTAAGGATTATTGCATTTGTAATAGTCAAATACTTCTCAGCTTTTTTTTTACTGGCAGCACGGATGACAAGGCACAATACAAGTCTATGGGTCTGTGTAAAATACATATTTTAATTTATTTTGCCATACCAGGAAAACACTGATGGCACATACAGGTGCTTCTCACAAAATTATAATATAAAAAAGTTAATTTATTTCAGTTCTTCAATACAAAAATTGAAACTCAAATTTTATAGAGAGTCATTACAAACAGAGTGATCTATTTCAAGTGTGTATTTCTGTTAATGTTGATGATTATGGCTTACAGACAATGAAAACCCAAAAGTCATCATTATCTCTGTACATTAGAATACTTTATAACACCAGCTTGAAAAAATGATTTTACAATCCAAAATGTTGGGCTACTGAAATGTATGTTCAGTAAATGCACTCAATACTTGGTTGGGGCTTCTATTGCATCAATTACTGCATCAATGCGGCGTGGCATGGAGGTGATCAGCCTGTGGCACTACATGTTAACATAGTTTTTAAGGTTTAAGGAAGACTTTAAGTCCATCTAGTTCAACCCATATCCTAACCTAACATGCCGTAATATGCTGATCCAGAGGAACGCAAAAAAAAACCTTATGTCAAACACTAAGCTCCACATTGGGGAAAAAAAAATTCCTTCCTGACTCTACATATGGCAATCAGACTAGTTCCCTGGATCAACGCCCTATCAAGGAATCTAGTGTATATAACCTGTAACATTATACTTTACAAGAAAGGCATCCAGTCCCTTCTTAAATTTTAGTAATGAAACACTCATTACAACATCATACGGCAGAGAGTTCCATAGTCTCACTGCTCTCACTGTAAAGAATCCACTGCTGAGGTGTTATGGAAGCCCAGGTTGCTTTGATAGTAGCCTTCAGCTCATCTGTATTGTTGGGTCTGGGGTCTCTCATCTTCCTCTTGATGATATTCCATAGATTCTCCATGGGGTTAAGGTCAGGCAAGTTTGCTGGCCAATCAAGCACAGTGATACTGTTGTTTTTAAACCAGGTATTGGTACTTTTGGCAGTGTGGACAGGTGCCAAGTCCTGCTGGAGAATGAAATTTCCATCTCCCAAAAGCTTGTTGGCAGAGGGAAGCATGAAGTGCTCAAAAATTTCCTATACATCTGTGCTGACTTTGGTCTTGGTAAAACACAGTGGACCTACACCAGCAGATGACATGGCTCTCCAAACCATCACTGATCGTGGAAACTTCACACTAGACCTCAAGCAGATTGGATTGTGGCCTCTCCACTCTTCCTCCAGACTCTGGGACCTTGATTTCCAAATTAAATGCAAAATGTACTTTCGTCTGAAAACAACACCTTGAACCACTGAGCAACAGTCCAGTTCTTTTTCTCCTTGGCCCAGGTAAGATGCTTCTGGTGTTGTCTATTGGTCATGGGTGGCTTGGCCTACTGAAACAGACTAAGGGACATTTTTAAATGCTTCGGAAGCCTTTGATGGTGTTTTTTGTTAATAATTTATTCTAATTTACTGAGATAATGACTTGGGGGTTTTCGTTGGCTGTAAGCCATAATTATCAACAGAAATAAACACTTGAAATAGATCACTCTGTTTGTAATGACTCTATATAATATACGAGCTTCACTTTTTGTATTGAAGAGCTGAAATAAATTAACTTTTTGATGATATTATAACTTTCTGTACATGCAAACCACCAAACCTTAACTACATTTGTCTTCTCTTCCATAATTAAAATCTAAAATTATTTGGAATGACATGAATGTATGAATAATATTGCCATACTGTACAGAATTATACCACTATACTGAGCACAGAAACCGTACAGCATAACTGTATAGATGAATACCAGAGCTGAATACACTGCATTCTTTCAGAAGCATCCCTTTAACATGTATTGGGCATGCACTTTAAGCATGTGCCTGAATGTGATGCCAACATAGCCTATTAGAGATGACTGGATCTTTTCAAATTTAAATTTGTCGCTTTCTACAAATTTTCCCCCAATTTTTGATTTGCGGTGAATAAATTTGCATGAATCTCAATACTGGAAAGTTTGTAATTGCTCTGAAAATACATGTTAGGGAAATGAAAGAGCGAGAACCCAGCTGACCATAAGAGCTTATACTTTACCGTTGAGAGACAGAAAGAGAGGAGCCCGCTGATCATAAGAGGTATCCAATAACTGTGGAGATGGAAAATTATTCTGCCATACAAACTGTGCTCTACTGGGAACCGCTGACCTGAAAATGATGTTAGCCCATGATCTGACTCTCCACCAGGCTGAGAAATGGTGTCGGGCAAGTATTTTTTTAAACCGTGAATCGAATCTGAAAATGTTTGAATTTGTGTGAAATTATGAATTTCAGGAGATGCAACTTATTCCTCCTCATATCAATCCACTTATCTCTACTTACTATGTCACTAAGTGAAGAAAACATCAATCGGTTTTCATTCACAGTCATTTATCTACTAGTCCCACCCCACCATCCTGTACTCCTCATTCCCAGAATTGTGTTAGTATTATTTTTAGAGGTTTTTATACTATTGAGTTATTGAGTTTTATAGTATTGATTTTGAGTTCTGTGTTGAGTTTTATAGTATTGAGTTTGTATATGTATTCATCCTTTTGCTATGAAGGCCCTAAAAATTTTCAGTGCAAGCAATTACCTTCATTAGTCACATGCCTAGTGAAAATAAGTCCACCTGTCTGCAATCTAAGTGTCACATGGTCTGTCAGTATATACACTTTACCTTTACTGAAAGGCCACAGAGGCTCCAACACCATCAAGCAAGAGGCACCCCTAACCAAACGCCACCATGAAGACCAAGAATATCAGGAACAAAGTTGTTGAGAAGTACAAGTCAGGGTTGGGTTAAAAAATATATACATATGCCAATCTCTGATGATTCCCCGGATCACCATCACCATTATCATCAAATGGAAAGAACATGATACCACAACAAACCTGCCACGAGACGGTGCCCACCAAAACTCTCAGCCCGGGCAAGGAGGGCATTAATGAGAGAATCAGCACGGAGAACAAAGGTAACCCTGTTACCAACAAGACAATGACCTAAAGCATACTGCTAAAGCAGCACTCAAGTGGTTTAAGGGGAAATGTGGAAATGTTTTGGAGTGGACTAGTCAGTGCCCAAACCTTAATCCAATTGATAATCTCTGGTCAGACTTGAAGACTGCTGTTCACCAGAGGAAACCATCTAACTTGAAGGAGCTGGAGCAGTTTTGCCTTAAGGAAGGGGCAAATATCCAAGTAGCAAGATGGGGAAAGCTAATTGAGACTTCTCCAAAGCAACTTGCAGTTGTCGTTACTGCAAAGGAGGGTCTTAAAAGCACTGACTGGGAGTGAATAGTTATGCACACTGAAGTTTTCAGTTATTTTGTCATATTTGTTGTTTGCTTCACAAGAAAACCAAATTTTCACAGTAGTAGGCATGATGTTTACATGAACTGCTGCAAACCCTCAAAAAAAGGGAAATTTCAGGTTGTGAGGTAGCAAAACACGAAAAATGCCAAGGGGGTGAATACTTTTGCAAGCCATTGTATAGTGAATACACCAGTGCACCCAATGAAAGACCTCAAGATGCAATGCTGACACACTGTTGCTATTGCTGGAGATAAATTATGGTTCTGTGCTCCCCGTAATAGTTTAACAATGACCAGTACATGCAAAGAGCCTCCACTTTCTTAGTATAATGAAGACAACTCCTTAAGAGGCAATATCATACTTACTTCTCATCTCTCACCTTAGTATGCCATTTATATTTTGTTCTATTTAGCAACCTAGCAACCTTATTTCCATTATTTAATCTGTGTGATAATTATTTTCCTACTATGTACATTTTAAATGTTCAGGTGTTGGTAGCAATTTAATCAAATTGCTGCTTTTAAGGAGTTGTCTTGGTGTATGGCGTTGAAGTTTAACCCCTTTCCAACATCGGGCGTAATAGTACGCCAATGTCAGACTCCCTTCCTTCGTTGTGGGCTCCAGCACTGAACCCACATCTTTTCCAGCACGTCAGCTATTTTGAACAGCTGACATGTGCCTCAAACAGCCATGGGTGGAATTGCGATCCAGCAGTGGCTGTTAACTAGTTAAAGGCCACAGTTAAAGTCTGACAGTGGCATTTAACATGTGCTTCAGGCCAGCTCTCCGGAAATCCTGCCCATTGGCACCCGTGTCACATGACCGTGGGTTGCCTATGGGTTGGCTTGACAACCAGAGGTGTCCAGCAGACCTCTATGGTTGTCATTAGGGTTGAGCGACTTTTGCTTTTTTAGGATCGACTCGGGTCTCGTGAAACCCGACTGTCTTGAAAGTCGTATCGTGTGAAATCGGCCGATTATTGTGAAAAGTCTGGGGCCAACCGAAACACGAAACCCAATGCAGGTCAATGGGGAGATTTTTTTTTTTTTTTTTTTCTCTCTCTCTCTCCTCCGTCCCTGCAAAGTTTGTGTTTCACTGTGCAAACCGCTATATCCCAAACGTTAAGATGGCGGTTTTACCCCCTGTGACGCCGCACAAAGGAAGCCGGAACCTATGTCATCACGCTGCCCACACTCCTTCATTGGCTGAAAAAATGGCGGGGAAAGCGTCATATGAAACGCGACTTTGGCGCGAAGATCGCCAACCACATGGCCGATCCCACAGTGGGATCGGGTCGGGTTTCATGAAACCCGACTTTGCTGAAAGTCGGCGACTTTTGAAAATGTCCGATCCGTTTCGCTCAACCCTAGTTGTCATTCCCGAATTGCTATAAGTGCCTTCCGGCGGTCGGTGCTCATAGTAAGTGAGCAATTCTGCTACATACAGGCAATTTGATCATTGCTTGTATGTAGCAGAGCCAGTCGGGTTATTGCAACTTTTAGTCTCCCATGTAGACTATTTAAGCACACCAAAAGTAAAAAAAAAAGTTGTTAAAAATATATATATAAAAATATATAAAAGTTCAAATCACCCCCCTTTCACCCCATTCAAAATAGACTAATTTAAAAAATATATATATACACATATTTGGTATTGCCACGTTCAGAATCGGCCCTATCTATCAAACTTTATAACTAATTAACCCAATCGGGAAATGGCGTAATGAGAAAAAACTGAAAACGCCAGAATTACGTTTTTTTGGTCACCGCAACATTGCATTAAAATGCAATAACGGGGGTTCAAAAGATTGTATCTGCACCAAAATATCATTAAAAACGTTAGCTCGGCATGCAAAAAATAAGCCCTCACCCAACCCGAGATCATGAAAAATGGAGACGCTATGGGTATCGGAAAATTACGCTCCTTTTTTTTTAACAAACTTTGGAAAAAATTTTCACCACTTAGATACAGTGGAAAAAAAGTATTTAATCAACCAGCAATTGTGCGAGTTCTCCCACTTAAAAAGATGAGAGAGGCCTGTAATTGACATCATAGGTAGACACAACTATGAGAGTCAAAACGAGAAAACAAATCCAGAAAATCACCTTGATTTGGCAAGATTTATTTTGTAAAATATGGTGGAACATAAGTATTTGGTCACCTAGAAACATGGAAGATTTCTGGCTCTCACAGACCTGTAACTTCTTCTTTAAGAGTCTCCTCTTTCCTCCACTGATTACCTGTAGTAATGACACCTATTTGAACTTGTTATCAGTACAAAAGACACCTGTGCACACCCTCAAACAGTCACACTCCAAACTCCACTATGGGGAATACCAAAAAGCTATCAAAGGACACCAGAGACAAAATTGTAGCCCTGCACCAGGCTGGGAAGCCTGAATCTGCAATAGGCAAGCAGCTTGGTGTGATGAACTCAACAGTGGGAGCAATAATAAGAAAATGGAAGACATACAAGACCACTGATAATCTCCCTTGATCTGGGGCTCCACGCAAGATCTCACCCTGTGGGGTCAAAATGATCACAAGAATGGTGAACAAAAATCCCAGAACCACATGGGGGGACCTAGTGAATGACCTGCAAAGAGCTGGGACCACCATAACAAAAGCTACCATCAGTAACACACTACGCCGCCAGGGACTCAGATCCTGCAGTACCAGACATGTCCCCTTGCTTAAGCCAGTACATGTCCGGGCCCGTCTGAATTTGTTAGAGGGCATTTGGATTATCCAGAAGAGTATTGGGAGAATGTAATATGGTCTGATTATACCAGAGTAGAACAGTTTGGTAGAAACAAAACTCGTCGTCTTTGGAGGAGACTGCATGCTGAGTTGCATCCAAAGAACACCATACCTACTGTGAAGCATGGGGGTGACAACATCATGCTTTGGGGCTGCTTCTCTGCAAAGGGTCCAGATGGGTCGTGGATGGGTCTTCCAGCATGATAATGATCCCAAGCACACCCCCAGGGCAACGAAAGAGCAGCTTAATAAGAAGCATATGAAGGTCCTGGAGTGACCTTGCCAGTCTCCAGATCTCAACCCCATAGAAAACCTTTGGAGGGAGTTAAAAGTCCATGTTGCCCAGTGACAGGCCCAAAACATCACTGCTCTAGAGGAGATCTGCATTGAGGAATGGGACAAAATACCACCAACAGTGTGTGCCAATCTTGTGAAGACTTACAGAAAACATTTGACCTCTGTCATTGCCAACAAAGGATATATAACAAAATATTGAGATGAACTTTTGTTAATGACCAAGTATTTTTTTTCAAACATACCGTAACTTGCTAAATAAATTTTGCCAAATCAGACAAGGTGATTTTCTGTTTTTTTTTTCTCATTTTGACTCTCATTACAGAGTGACTTTTTGGCACATCTCTTGACAACGTTGATATTAGTTGTGTTTATTGCTCAGGCACAAAACAATTACAACACGTACCATACCTTTTACTTTTCTCTTCCAGTGTAATTGTGAAAACAGATTTAAGTTTTGTCTTCTTTGAAAAAAAAAAAAAGTCCTAAAATGGTGAGTAAAATAAGCTCTCTTCTGGGTTACACCTAGCGCACTATAATTATTTGTTTATGTCATTTATTTTCATTTTCATTCTTGTTATAGGCAGATGGAAATAAAAACAGCCTGGAGTTGGTAAGGACTAATTTTGTTACCAAAGTTCTATAATTCACTAAAATACTAACTTTCTAAGTTTCTGCAGAATAAAGGCCTCATACACAAGGCATGTGTTACCTGTACAGTGGGATATAGGATCTCTACAACTATCCCTACTACATAGCTGTAGGCATTTTGGGGGGTTTAAACACTAAATGCCCCCATATACATTATGCTAAAATTGGTTGACCCCATTGATATAGGATCAGCCAACAATATTATGTATAATGGGGCATCCGTACTGTCCCTCTTAAGATGATGTTGAGAATTAAAAAGATACAGCCATTGGGAGGTTCTTCTGCTTATCCTTTTGTTTGACACAGTGATAAAACTATTCTGGCAGAAAATCTGTTATAGAGAACACTTTCTTCTCCCACTATGAATATCCTCCCCATAGCGCATTCCTGGTCAGAGTAAGATTCTACTTAGTCCTCCAGGACCGGCTTGACACGTTGTCTGTAGCCCACTTCTTGCTAGCTGCCTACGGAGGTCACGCCTCCACCAGCTCTATTAATGCTACAGCAGGTACTCGCTGAAAGTGAAGAATCTTTCTTAGTAAGTTAGTCACAAGGGTCAATATGTGTCGCTGTGACTTCCTATCCGGTTTCTGCGTCTTCGGTCGTTGGATGTCAATCGTCTTCTATAGCACGGTTCTTAACTTTAATCTTTTATTCCCAGTCGCTGCACACTTCCTACTTGTGGCCTACTGACTAACAGGAGTTCTTATCTCCTTCAAGATCTATGGATTACTAACTCTAACCAGGAGCTAGTTTCCCGAAAAATGTCCATGTAACTCCTCCTCACCTGGGCTGATACTACTTATGTCCTTCAAGATCTATCAATTACTAACTGTAACCAGGAACAAGTTTCTTGAAAATGCCCATGTAACTCCTCCTCACCTGGGCTGATACTAATTTTTAACCCTTCCTAGATTAACACACTACTGCAGAGTCCTAAGCAAGTAAAATTACATTTAAAACAAATGCATCACACTGAAAGACTAGTTTTACAGTAAGTCTTTAGAAGGGGTGCCGACACTTCTTCCACACCTGTACAACAACAATCAGATTCACTATCATGATTACTTGTAATTAGTGTTGAGCATTCCGATGCTGCAAGTATCGGGTATCGGCCGATACTTGCTGTATCGGAATTTCCGATACCGAGATCCGATATTTTTGTGATATCGGGTATCGGTATCGAAACAACATTAATGTAAAAATGTGTAAAAGAAAGAATTAAAATAAAAAATATCGCTATACTCACCTGTCCGACGCAGCCTGGACCTCAGCGAAGGAACCGGCAGCGTTGTTTGTTTAAAATTCGCGCTTTTACTTGGTTACGTGAATTCCCGGCTTGTGATTGGTCAGGGCGGCCATGTTGCCGGGACGCGGACCAATCACAGCAAGCCGTGACAAAATTACGTCACGGCTTGCTGTGATTGGTCCGCGTCCCGGCAACATGGCCGCCATTAACCAATCACAAGCCGTGACGTCACGGGAGGCTGGACTTGCGCGTTTTTTTAAAAAGCGCGCGTGTCCAGCCTCCAGTGACGTCCCGGCTTATGATTGGTCACGGCGCCATGTTGCCGGGACGCGGACCAATCACAGCAAGCCGTGACGAAATTACGTCACGGCTTGCTGTGATTGGTCCGCGTCCCGGCAACATGGCCGCCATTAACCAATCACAAGCCGTGACATCACGGGAGGCTGGACTTGCGCACTTTTTAAAAAACGCGCGTGTCCAGCCTCCAGTGACGTCCCGGCTTGTGATTGGTCAGGGCGGCCATGTTGCCGGGACGCGGACCAATCACAGCAAGCCGTGATGAAATTACGTCACGGCTTGCTGTGATTGGTCCGCGTCCCGGCAACATGGCCGCCATTAACCAATCACAAGCCGTGACGTCACGGGAGGCTGGACTTGCGCGTTTTTTTAAAAAGCGCGCGTGTCCAGCCTCCAGTGACGTCCCGGCTTATGATTGGTCACGGCGCCATGTTGCCGGGACGCGGACCAATCACAGCAAGCCGTGACGAAATTACGTCACGGCTTGCTGTGATTGGTCCGCGTCCCGGCAACATGGCCGCCATTAACCAATCACAAGCCGTGACATCACGGGAGGCTGGACTTGCGCACTTTTTAAAAAACGCGTGTGTCCAGCCTCCAGTGACGTCCCGGCTTGTGATTGGTCAGGGCGGCCATGTTGCCGGGACGCGGACCAATCACAGCAAGCCGTGACGAAATTACGTCACGGCTTGCTGTGATTGGTCCGCGTCCCGGCAACATGGCCGCCATTAACCAATCACAAGCCGTGACGTCACGGGAGGCTGGACACGCGCGTTTTTTAAAAAGTGCGCAAGTCCAGCCTCCCGTGACGTCACGGCTTGTGATTGGTTAATGGCGGCCATGTTGCCGGGACGCGGACCAATCACAGCAAGCCGTGACGTAATTTCGTCACGGCTTGCTGTGATTGGTCCGCGTCCCGGCAACATGGCCGCCCTGACCAATCACAAGCCGGGAATTCACGTAACCAAGTAAAAGCGCGAATTTTAAACAAACAACGCTGCCGGTTCCCTCGCTGAGGTCCCGGCTGCGTCGGACAGGTGAGTATAGCGATATTTTTTATTTTAATTCTTTCTTTTACACATTTATATGGTTCCCAGGGCCTGAAGGAGAGTTTCCTCTCCTTCAGACCCTGGGAACCATCAGGAATACCGTCCGATACTTGAGTCCCATTGACTTGTATTGGTATCGGGTATCGGTATCGGATTGGATCCGATACTTTGCCGGTATCGGCCGATACTTTCCGATACCGATACTTTCAAGTATCGGACGGTATCGCTCAACACTACTTGTAATGTAAGAGCAATCTAAAAAAAAATTTGTGAATCCCCAACCTAAAGGTCCTAATATTTGCTGACTGAGTCTCTATAGCATTTTCAATAAATGTCATACCCCATAGGATAGATGCTAGGATGCAGAAATATCACTCTCATCTTCCCAAGTAGGTCGTAATCTGTTTTCTAAAAATCCTCTTCTAAAATGCAAGAAAATAAGGCTGCTGTGATACCACCATTTCCTCCAGCATTGCTCATAAATGGTCTTAATTTATAAATCTATTACTTTTTAGTCATTGTGAGTGAAATAAAATGATACCATGTTGAATCTTCCTTTTCTCTTCTTTTTTTTTAATAGCTGAATGATGATATTAAAAACCTAAGAGGAATATTGACCGATTTGCTGAATATTATTGCTGATTGCTCCACAGAACTGCTAAGAATTGCTGATGACCTGGATGAATTTCACAGAGGAGCCACCATTGCCAGTGTCACGGGAAGTTCAGTTGGACTTGCTGGAGGCATCACCACTGTTGTAGGCCTCATTTTGGCCCCATTTACTGCAGGGGCATCTCTGATTGTCAGTGGTGTCGGGGCCGCTGTTGCGGCGGTTGGAGGAATCACAGGGGCATCGGCTTCTATTGCCGATACTGTAAATATGAAAAATAAATGCAGCCGAGTAGAAGAGATTGTAAAGACAGTGAATTTAGAGATGGATAAGTTTCAAAAGGCTTCAAAAAAGTTGGATTCATTAATTACTGATATATCAGAGCAACAAGTAGTAGACAGTCCTGATGCAGCCAGAGCTGTGGGGAGAGGTGCATATGCTGCATTAGAGGTTGGCAGATTGATTCAGCTGGGCAAGGTGTCAGCCACTGTGGCTCGAGGGGCGCAGATAGCAGCTCGGGGGGCCCAGGTATTTGGAGTGGTTTCAGGGGTTTTGGCTGGGTTGTTTATATTCGTTGATGCCTTTTTCATTACCAAGGGAGCAGTGGATATACACCAAGGGAGTAAGACAGAGCAGGCTGCAAAAATAAGAAAATGTGCTGAGGAGATTAAAAAGATACAGAAAGAATTCCAAAAGTTAAATGAGGATTTGGTGCCAGAGAATAATAGAAAATGATGGGGAGATGCCTTCAGAAAGGTTTCATACAGCAGAATACTAATTATATCTGGATATCTACTTCATTAATAAGACTTCAGTGCAGAATCTTGGTGGGATTAGTGCAGCCTCCAAGGAAAAGAAAACATGTTGGACGCAGACTTGAGCATTTGGTACAAAATACCAGTGATGGCATACAAAGGCCGAAGATCTTTATTCCAATTAATAAACCACTGGCTTCATGTGGATCACATCTCTGCATTGCAGGTGGCTACTGGAGACACCAACATTGTATTTGTCTCTTACCAAAAAATCCTCTAATAGAAAACAAAGGGGGAAGAAGAAGCCGACAGTGGGATAAGCTCAAAAAATTAAATTCACCCGTTGCAGAAGAGGATAATATTCGAAGTGTTGTGCTATGTTTGATAACCCTTGTGAGAAACTGCTTGTTCAAAGTCCATCACCATGGAAGGTTATGTGTCCTATGTTCTCTTTTCTTGGAATTTCTCACGGAAATATTTTTTGGTGTTTCTGATATCTTCCTACAATATCCATTATCTTTGTTATCATTAATTAAAGCGTAAAGTGAGGCTGACAGCTGATACTTGCCCAAACTATGGGAAGGAAGCATGTATCAGACACTGGCTGCACCATTCCAGACCAATATGGATTTCTCTGAAAGGCTACAGAAATTCCGCATACATTTAAAAACTGGAACCATTCACACAATTGACTAGTTGAAAAAGCCGATCACCATTCACCAGCAGCTTCTACCTCTCTGTGTGCGCATAGGTAGCATGGCAATGGGTAGGAAAAAAACACACAGGTCCAGGCTTTTTGGAATTGTTACCCATGTGGCATGGTCCCCAAATGGCTTTTAAATGTATATGTTTTCTCTAAAACACCACATGTCTATGGTTTGGTCAGCATGTGTCAGTTGTCAGCTTCCCTTTATGAACATTATTTTCTTCTAAAAACAATATGAAATCTAACAAGCTTTTAACATCCATTTATACTGTAATATATCTCAATGATTATACTTTTTTGATTTCCACTATGCATGTTTTAATGTTTTAAATTAAAGTTAAAATCTCAGATTTTCTCCAATTTATTTACTTATAGAGGGATTTTGCACTTAATTTAATACCACTGTTCCCTTGAGTATTCTGTTTTGTAATTATTTTTTTGTTTATTTTTTTATTCACCGTACAGCTCCAGAGATTTGGTCCTTATTACTTGTTGCTAATTTTTATGATCTTTTCCAAGGAGACAGTGCTCATAAGTCAATAATTTAGAACAGTCTAAAAACAGGCCCACGAAGAATCCTGTGGGCCAAACCCCCTTACTTATGATGAAAAATTGAATACCTAAGGGAACATCAGGTATAAAATAAGACAAAAAATTGACATTTTTGACCTGGGGACAGGACGGTTCAAATGCTTTCTGAAACCCAAATCAAATAACGGTTGCCTTTATATACCCTATCTACGACAATGGTGACTACTTAATCAATCGATAAGCTGGTGTGCAGTTCCCAAGTCAAAAATTTGTCATGGGACCTAATAAACTAAAATTAAACCAATAAGTATTGTCTACTGTATTATTTCAACTACTTTTTGCAGTATACCAACATGTAAGTCCCGACTCAAGCGGGGAGGATGTTCATTTGGCTTTTTTGGTTACTGGAACTCTATAAGTGTATGTGCACACGTTGCGGATTTGCCTCTAGAATTTTTTGTGCGGATTCTGCATCTCTTGGCAGAAAACGCAGGTGCGGATTTGATGAGTTTTTTACACGGATTTTGTGCGGATTTGCTGCAGAATTACTGCGGATTTTTTGCATTTTTACCCCTTTGGATTTCTATAATGGAATGGATACAAAAACGCTGCAGATCCACACAAAAGAAGTGACATGCTCCTTCTTTTAATCCGCAGCTTTTCCGTGTGGAATTTTCCGCATCATTAGTACAGCATTTTTTTTTCCATTGATTTACATTGTACTGTAAATCACTTGCCGATCTGCAGCACTTCTGCATGGAAAAAAAACGCGGATCCCCAGGAAATCCGCAACATGTGCACATAGCCTAAGCATGATTTATATGTATACTAAGAGATTTCTAGCCATACACGCGAAGCAGAAAGTAAAAACAAGATGTGAACATGACCCAATAGTGATTTGTCAAAGTAATCACACAACCTGGCCACTAGGCTTATTCAGCGAACGTCTTAGACCAGGCATGTCAAACACGCGTCCCGAGGGCCGCATGCGGCCCTTCACAGGCATATCTGCGGCCCTCACAAAAGTCTCAAACTTTGTCTCTAAACACAAAGTTTGAGACTTTTGTGCGGGCCGCAGATGCTCAAAACTTCACGATCAGCACTTCTGGCTCTTCATTCATTGGCCCATATCCCTGCATATGACCTGCTTACGTGATCAGCAGCCGACCAACTAGCTCCGTGTCAATCCATGACGCGTGTACTTTGGTCGGCTGCTGATCACGTAAGCAGGTCATATGCAGGGATATGGGCCAATGAATGAAGAGCCAGAAGTGCTGATCGTGAAGTTTTGAGCATCTGCGGCTCGCGTGGCTGCTGATCACCTAAGTCAGTTTTGTTGTGAGCGGAAGAAGAGTCGTGGCTGAGAGTGACTGGGATACTGTGACCGTGCTGAGAAAGAAGGGACCCACTGCCGCACAGGCAAAGTCCAAGCAAGTGAGTGGCCCTCCTGTATGTAACCATTAAAAACTAAAGAGAGGGGTGAGCACTCAGATTATAAATAATTGTGATGCAAATGGAGAGCTGTTACTCTATGAACTGGTGGAACACCATCTGTATGTAACCTGCCATTGGTGCTGTTAGCGTAGCTACTGGGGGGCCATCGCCCCGGGCCCTGTCACATGAAGGGGCCCACTGGGAGCCAGGGCCACTTCTGTGAGGAGGCAGAACACTGCATAGGAGCAGAGCAGTATAATGTCTGCTCCCGTCTGACCGAGACTCTGCATGCTGCTAGCACAGTGGCGGCTGCAGTCTCCCTCCTGCAGTGAATGGTTTCGCCCCTCTGACCTGATCATGAAGCTTTTTCCCCGACTGCAGTTTTCTTCACTCTGTGCACGCTGGGATTGGCTCAGGCACGCTGGGTCCTAGTGCCCACCTTGCATTTCACTCACACTTCCTGGTCCTGCCTGCAGTGCAAACGTTATCAGTAAGTGCTGGGGATGGAACTTATTAGGTTTATTAAATTCAGGTATGTCACTGTGAGACCGTTGGGGTATTGTGGGGGCTGAAAGTGAGTGAGGGGGGACAGGCTACTGGGGGGTGAATGTGAGACCATTTGGTGGTTGTGAGGGCAGAAGGTGGGTGAGGTGGGACAGGGCACTGAGGGGTGGATGTGAGATGATGGGGGTATTGGGACTGAAGTGGGGGAGGGGGGACAGGTCACTGGGGGCTGAATATTATAATGTTTTGTTATGATGTTATATGTACTCCATCATGTAATATTTGATGTCTGGGGAGGCTGGAGATGTGGGGCGGGGGGGGGGGGGGCTTTTGATACGTACCACCTGGGCCTTTTATGAGTATTAGTATAAGGAGCCCCCATACAGTAACCACGAGCTGCATCACATTTACAGCACCACTCCAGCATTATTATTTATTTCACTGCTGGAGCGGTGCTGAAAATCCCCGTCCCCTGCCTCCTGTCTGATACTCACCTTCTGGCGTTTTCATCTGTTTTAGTCTCCGCTCGGCTCCGTCTCCTGCAGTTTGTGGCCTGTCCAAGGCTCCAGTGTTTCATGGAGCAGCGCAGAGGTCACTAATCAGTGTGAGTCTATGGGAGCCTCGTTCTGGCCTCTCTCTCGCTGTCAGGCTGTGTGCACACGGTGTGGATTGGCCGCTGCGGATTCGCAGCAGTTTTCCGTCTGGTTTACTACAAGACCTGGCTTTTGCTGTGGATATAACTGCACATTTAACTGATCTTAATCTGAAATTACAAGGTAAAAACAAACTCATCAATAATCTGTATGATGATATCAAGTGCTTCCTTGCAAAACTAAGCTTATGGAGGTCGCAGTTGTCAAATGAAAATTTAGTTCATTTTCCTACGTGCAAAGAGTTAAAAAACACAGCTAATACTGAGTCTGTACTTATCTTTGCGAAGTATGACAGTCATCTGAAGCTATTGTCAAAGGAATTCCAGGAAAGATTTTGTGATTTCTCATCTTTTGAACATCAGTTTGCATTATTCTCAGCACCATTCACCTTTGATGTTGCAAAGGCAGAAGAAAGCCTGCAGATGGAACTTTTAGGGCTCATTTCCACATGCGAGGCACACGTCCGTATCTCGCATGTGGAAACCAAGCTCTGACACCGGCACTCCAGAGCGGAGCGTGCGGCCGCATAGGAACACATGGAGCTGCACAGCTCCGCTCCAAAGTGCCGGCTCCACAGCTTGGTTTCCACATGCGAGATACGGACGTGTGCCTCGCATGTGGAAATGAGCCCTTAGAAATACAATCTGATTCTACACTCAGAGCAAAGTATCTTGAAGTGGGAATACCTGGTTTCTTTTCATACCTTCCTGAAAAGTTTAACAACTTTAAAAAGTTTGCCACAAAGATTATGGCAATGTTTGGTTCAACCTATGTTTGCGAACAGTTATTTTCTTTTATGAAACTAACAAAATCTTCTCAGAGAACAAGGCTGACTGATCACCACTTATCATCTTTGATCAAAGTAGGCACTGCGTTGTCATTTCAGCCTGATATACCAACAATTATTAGCACAAAGAGGTGTCAAGCCTCAGGACAAAACACTAATGATTGAAAAAAATGATAGCAAATAAATGTTTAGTTTTTAATTGCTGTATTTTTGTTAAATATATTAGTTGCTGTTGCGCACTGCAAATATATGTTGCTGTTACATATTACTACTTCATATCTTGTTTTCATGACTGCTGTTAAAATACTTGTGTGAAATTAGCTGCTGTGTGCGGCCCTCGCAACAACCTCTTGTTACTCATGTGGCCCTCGTGGTACCCTGAGTTTGACATGCCTGTCTTAGACCCTTGAGAAATTTTCCCAAGAAAATGTTTAACTGGATACAAAAATGTAAAGGAATTGTTCCATAAAAGACAACCCATTTACTATAATGATCCATTATTCATTGCTCCCAAGCACCCCCAGGAAACAGCTTATTTTATAAGAGGAAATAAAGAATGAGCAGTAATGTACACTTGGACTATTAGACTACTCCAGTCTGTCAATACAAGAAGCAATACTTGTTTCTCTGCTCTAGCTTACAGGTGCTGGGCAGGGGATTGTGCATTTATATTATCCATTTTTCTCATTAATAATTGTACTGATGGAGCTTCCCACACATTAAATGCTACAATGTGAATATATTGCAATATGCAGTAAACCTAAAAAATCATCTAGTACTTTCTATATTCCCCGTTGAGTCTAAAAGGACATCTGCAATGCAATCAATAAGCTAATTTAAAATTCTCATTTAGTTTATTACACATATTAAAAAAACAAACAACAGCCTTATTCAAAATTACAGTTATTATGAGAAGTTAAGCAAGTCTAAAGTTAAAGATGACACATTTCCTTTGTATGTAGGCTATATATATATATATATATATATATATATATATATATATATATATATATTCATCTTTTACATTTTAAAAATTACAAAAAGGAAAATGGGTAAATGCAAAAGTTTGGGCACCCTGCATGGTTAGTATCTAGTAGCACCAACTTTTGAAAGTATCACAGTTTGTAAACTCTTTTAGTAGCTGGCCGAGAGTCTTTCAATTCTTTTTTAAGGGATTTTCATACATTCTTCCTTGGAAAATTCTTCCAGTTATGTGAGATTCCTGGGGTGTCTTGCATGCACTGCTCTTTTGAGGTCTAACCACGGATTTCAATGATGTTCAGATCAGGGGACTGTGAGGGCCATTGTAAAACCTTCAGCTTGTGCCTTTTGAGAAAGTCTATTGTGTATTTTGATGTGTGTTTAGGATCAGTATCCATTTGTAGAAGCCATACTCTTTTCAAGTTCAGCTTTTTTACAGATGTTGCTATGTTTGCATCAAGAAATTGTTGGAATTTCATTGAATCCACTCTTACCTCTACCTGTGAAATGTTCCCTGTGCTATTGGCAGCAACACAACCCCCAAAGCATGATTGATCCACCCCCATGCTTAATGGTTGGCAAGATGCTCTTTTCCTAAAATTCTGCGCCATTTTTTCTCCACACATATTTTAACCTCATTGGTCCACAGGACCTGTTTCCAAATGCATCAGGCTTGTTTAGATATTCTTACTTATGACACTGAATTTTATGGTGAGGACGCTGGAGAGTTTTTCTTCTGATGACACTTCATTAGAAGAGACATATGAAGGCCATATTTGAGCAGGTGTCTCTGAACAGTAGAACAATGTACTACAACTCCAGAGTCTGCTAATTATTTCCAAAGGTCTTTTGCAGTCAAGCGGGGTTTCTGATTTACCTCTCTAGCAATACTGCTAGCAAGCTCTCACTAAAATTTAGCTTGGTCTTCCAGACCTTATCTTGACCTCCATTGTTCCAGTTAACTGTAATTTCTTAATTACATTTGAACTTTGGAAAATGAAACTTGAAAACGCTTTGCTATCTTCTTATAGTCTTCTCCTGCTTTGTGGGCCTCCGCCATTTTCACGTTCAGAGTGCTAGGCAGCTGCTTAGAAGAACCTATGGCTTCTGTTTTTTAGAGGACGCTGGGTTTTTACAAAGCTGGGAAATTTGCATCTGCTGGCCTTTCCTAATTATGATTGTGTACAAGCCATAACTTTAACAGGCTAATTAAGGTCTGAAACCTTGGTCAAAGATATAAAATATCTTAAATATAAGATATCTGAGCACATAAATCTCCAAGGGTGCCCAAACTTTTTTGCATCGGCCCATTTTCCTTTTTGTAGTTTTCTAAATGTAAAAAATGAAAATATATTTGTAAAGTCTGGAGGGAGATTCTCCTGCAAATTAGTGTCTAGCCCACAGCCTGGTACTGCTCATTTACATATTTGAAATGTTATTATTATTATTTCTCTGGAATAAGACGTCAGATTTCAGTTATCAAGGGATAATTTTATTCAACTTCCTATGACCTGCATACCTACAGTGGGGAAAATAATTACTTGATACACTGACAATTTTGCAAGTTTTCCCACCTACAAAGAGGAGAGGTCTGCAATTTTTACCGTAGGTACACTTCAACTGTGAGAGACAGAATCTTAAAAATAAAAACCAGGAAATCACATTGTATGTTTTTTAAATAATTAAATTGCATTTTATTGCATGAGATAAGTATTAGATCATCTACCAACCAGAAAGAATTCTGGCTCTCACAGACCTATTAGATTTTCTGTAAGAAGCCCTCCTACTCTGCACTCATTACTCATTATAAACTGCACTTGTTTGAATTTGTTACCTGTATAAAAGACACCTGTCCACACACTCAATCAATAATGCTCCAACCTCTCCACCACGGCCAAGCCCAAAGAGCTGTCTCAGGACACCAGGGACAAAATTGTAGATCTATTTCAATAAATCATACTAAACCACCTAAATAATTTAGACTTCAGTTTAAACCCTCAAAATACATCAGAGCAGACACCTCAAATCAGACCACTTAATCAACACTCCTAACCTCAAAATAAATACAGATTTCAATTTAGAGAAAACAAACTTCCCATACCACAGCTTAACTCTAAGGCCACGTTCACATGATCACTATTCTGTCAGTATTTTACCTCAGTACGTGTAAGCCAAAACTAGGAATGGAACAATCTGAGGAAAAGTATAATAGAAACACGTCACCACTTCTGTATTTATCACCCACTCCTGGTTTTGGCTTACAAATACTGAGGTAAAATACTGACCAAATACTGATCATGTGAACGTGGCCTTAGGGTACATGCACACAATGTTTTTTTTCCCCCGTGGGTCTGCTTTAAAAAAAAAAGTGCTAATAATATACTCAAAAGAATGAACATATGCATTTCAATGTAAAAAAACACAAGCGGTTTAGTGTTTTTTACATCTTTTAGATATCCAAAGATGCCAAGCAGTTAAAAGAAATCACCTCACCATTGTTCAGTTTTCAGCTTGGAAAATGCTTTTTTCTTTGGGAAGACTCAGAAAACATTCAGCAGATACGCAGGCGTCTAGTTGAGTGTTTTTTCTCTTTCAGTGTTTTCTGCTCTAAAATCCGCTTTCAATTAATTTACTGTTAATGAAGATTAAAAAAAAATTCATCCAGAAAACATATGTATAAAAGATGCACCAAAAGCACTGTAAAAATTATTTTAAAAGACTCCGGCAGCCACAAAGGTAAAACCAAAAAAAAGTCCTCTGGAAACAGCCCAAAAAAAGCGAAAAAAGTTCTTCAGCAAAAAAAAAATGCCTGAAGCGTCTTTTTGAAAAACTCATCAGGCTCGTTTGCCTGAGCACATATATATATATATATATATATATATATATATATATATATATATATGTATATATATATATACTAATTCCTTCCTCCCGACTCCTTTTTACAGGCACGATCACTAAGTCCTTACTAAGTTTTTATAAAGGTTAAGGCAAAGTCCAGATTCCAGACCCATCGGCACTCCTGTCATTTTATGATGCTCATTTTCACTGTAAACAAAGGCATGGCTTATTAGAAAAAAAAAAATCTTTCTTAGTAACTCTCTGCTGTAGATAATATCTGAGGAACCCTTTTCTTTCACATTCCCCTCAAAAAACAGGACACATATAAAATTGTAGTGGTGCACCTATGGCTGCAGCTATGTGACGGGTCCATCCGCTGAAGGATTCTGCAGGAGAAAGTGACCTGGAGGGATCAGTATGGTTGGATTGCTGACTCCAGCCCAGCGTATGGAAGAGATCACTGTACGTAATAAGTGCAAATTGCCTCTTCTGAGAAAAAGAGGACTAAGGTCATTTATATGAGGCCATAATGTACCTCACATACACAGCAGGTGGAGTTTCATTTCTTGATATCTTTTCCTTTCTCTTGCACTGTATTTCGGCTCACACTTAGACCGTGGTAAGTACCGGCACATATCTTTATGCTCTTTAAGATACTTTTATTTTAATTCACAATTTGATGTAATTTCTGCAGATTTACTGCAAGTTAGCACACATCGAAATCAAGACTATGTACTTTGCTTGTGTGAATCGTTTATCAATATGTATTCCTATAGGCTATTCATTATAAGAATAATATACTGTAAATCTCATTTCAAACTGTAATCTGTACTTTTATTGGCTGAGATTTGTGCTTTTAGGGCTCGCTCACACTAGCGTATAATACGGAGGAATGCAATACGAGAAAATATCGCATTGGACTCTAACCAATGTTATTCAATGGGTCAGTGCCCATCTGCAAGCCTTTCTTCAGCTCTAATCGGACTGAGGAAAATATCGCAGCATGCTGTGATTGGAAGCGTATATCGGACGGAACTCGTCAGTGAGTGTGCCGTCTGGTTTTTACTTGCACATCTCAAAGGAACCATGAAATGTCATCAGCCAAGTGCAGTAAATTCACAGCCCAAACTGTCAGAATAGGATAGATAGAATAGATATATAGAATAGATAGAATACCTATATGTCCAGTAGATATATAATGTCACAAGCCCTCTACATGTGATAAACTAGCACCCTTTAGTGCCTTTCATGTGGAGTTTTGCTACACCTTTTTAGGCTTGTTAATCCTAATAAATAAATAGTTTAAATAAACTATTTTGATAATCAGCAAAGCTAAAACAGACAGATGTGGACTGATATTATCAGGCTGGGAAGGTCCATGGTGATTGACCTCTTCCCAACCTAAAAGGTGCCATATCTCATGAGATGCGCCAATTCCGCCACTTTGCCTGGCTCTTCCCAATTGCTCTGGTGGAGTGGCAATGGAAATGGAAACCTGAAAGATATAAAAAGAGAGAAATAAAGACAAGACGCAATAACTATGGATTTTGCCAACCTGATAATATCAGCTCTCAGCTGTCTGCTTTACCTTTGCTGGTTATCAAAAAATAGGGGAGACCCCATGTTATTTTTTTAATTATTTGCCTATTAGATTAACCCCTTTCTGACCTCGGACGGGATAGTACGTCCGAGGTCAGAAGCCCCGCTTTGATGTGGGCTCTGGCGGTGAGCCCGCATCAAAGCCGGGACATGTCAGCTGTTTTGAACAGCTGACATGTGCCCGTAATAGGCGCGGGCAGAATCGTGATCTGCCCGTGCCTATTAACTAGTTAAATGCCGCTGTCAAACGCAGACAGCGGCATTTAACTACCGCATCCGGCCAGGCGGCCGGAGATGATGGCATCACCGACCCCGTCACATGATCGGAGGTCGGCGATGCTTCAGTATTGTAACCATAGAGGTCCTTGAGACCTCTATGGTTACTGATCCCCGGCAGCTGTGAGCGCCACCCTGTGGTCGGCGCTCACAGCACACCTCATTTTCTGCTACATAGCAGCGAACAGCAGATCGCTGCTATGCAGCAGAGGCGATTGTGCTGTGCCTGCTTCTAGCCTCCCATGGAGGCCATTGAAGCATGGCAAAAGTAAAAAAAAAAAGTTTAAAAAAATGTGAAAAAAATAAAAAAAACATAAAAGTTTAAATCAGCCCCCTTTCGCCCCAATCAAAATAAATCAATAAAAAAAAATCAAACCTACACATATTTGGTATCGCCGCGTTCAGAATCGCACGATCTATCAATAAAAAAAATCATTAACCTGATCGCTAAACGGCGTAGCGAGAAAAAAATTAAAAACGCCAGAATTAAGTTTTTTTGGTTGCCGCGACATTGCATTAAAATGCAATAACGGACGATCAAAAGAACGTATCTGCACCAAAATGCTATCATTAAAAACGTCAGCTCGGCACGCAAAAAATAAGCCCTCAACTGACCCCAGATCATGAAAAATGGAGACGCTACGAGTAGGGTTGAGCGAAACGGGTCGATCATTTTCAAAAGTCGCCGACTTTTGGCTAAGTCGGCGTCTCATGAAACCCGATCCGACCCCTGTGCTTGTCGGCCATGCGGTACGCGACTTTCGCGCCAAAGTCGCGTTTCAATGACGCGAAAAGCGCCATTTCTCAGCCAATGAAGGTGAACGCAGAGTGTGGGCAGCGTGATGACATAGATCCTGGTCCCCACCATCTTAGAGAAGGGCATTGCAGTGATTGGCTTGCTGTCTGCGGCGTCACAGGGGCTATAAAGGGGCGTTCCCGCCGACCGCCATCTTACTGCTGCTGATCTGAGCTTAGGGACAGGTTGCTGCCGCTTCGTCAGAAGCAGGGAGAGCGTTAGGCAGGGTCCACTAACCACCAAACCGCTTGTGCTGCAGCGATTTCCACTGTCCAACACCACCTTCGGTGTGCAGGGACTGTGGAAGCTATTTTTTTTTTTTTTCCCCTCAGCGCTGTAGCTCATTGGGCTGCCCTAGAAGGCTCCGTGATAGCTGTATTGCTGTGTGTACGCCACTGTGGAAACCAACTGCTTTTTTCAAAGCACATATCCTCTTGTTCCTTCCTTTCTGCACAGCTATCTTTTTTGTTTGTCCACACTTTTTATTTAATTTGTGCATCAGTCCACTCCTATTGCTGCCTGCCATACCTGGCTTAGATTACTGCAGGGAGATAGTAATTGTAGGACAGTCCCTGTTTTTTTTTTGTTTTTTTTGTGGGAGATTAAGATTGGCATTTCTGCTACAGTGCCATCCCTGTGTGTGCCATCTCTCACTGAGTGGGCCATAGAAAGCCTATTTATTTTTTCCGTGATTTGTGTTCTAAATTCTACCTCAACACAAAAACACTACATCAATCAGTGGGAGAAAAATATTGGCCTCAGTCAGGGCTTGTGTGTCACTGCTGTGTGTGCTATCTCTCATTCAGTGGGCTATAGCAAGCCTATTTATTTTATTTTTTTTTTTAATATTATTTGGTTTCTAAAGTCTCCCTGAAAAAAAAAAAAAAACCTAAAAAAACAGTGGGAGAGTAATATTGCCCTTTCAGCTTGTGTGCCAGTCTTGACTCCTGGGTGTGCCACCTCTCTCTCTCATTCAGTGGGCCATAGAAAGGCTATTTTTTTTTTTGGTTTTTTTAATATTATTTGGTTTCTAAAGTCTCCCTGAAAAAAAAAAAAAAAAACATAAAAAAACAGTGGGAGAGTAATATTGCCCTTTCAGCTTGTGTGCCAGTCTTGACTCCTGGGTGTGCCACCTCTCTCCCTCTCATTCAGTGGGCCATAGAAAGCCTATTTATTTTTTTTTTAAAATATTATTGGGTTTCTAAAGTCTCCCTTAAAAAACAAAAAATACATAAAAAAACAGTGGGAGAGTAATATTGCCCTTTCAGCTTGTGTGCCAGTCTTGACTCCTGGGTGTGCCACCTCTCTCCCTCTCATTCAGTGGGCCATAGAAAGCCTATTTTTTTTTTTTTTTAAATATTATTGGGTTTCTAAAGTCTCCCTTAAAAAACAAAAAATACATAAAAAAACAGTGGGAGAGTAATATTGCCCTTTCAGCTTGTGTGCCAGTCTTGACTCCTGGGTGTGCCACCTCTCTCTCATTCAGTGGGCCATAGAAAGCATTTTTTTTTTTCCTTGATTTGTGTTCTAAATTCTACCTCAACACAAAAACACTACATCAATCAGTGGTAGAAAAATATTGGCCTCAGTCAGGGCTTGTGTGCCACTGCTGTGTGTGCTATCTCTCATTCAGTGGGCTATAGAAAGCCTATTTATTTATTTATTTTTTTTCTTATTATTTGGTTTCTAAAGTCTCCCTGAAAAAAAAAAAAAATACATAAAAAAACAGTGGGAGAGTAATATTGCCCTTTCAGCTTGTGTGCCAGTCTTGACTCCTGGGTGTGCCACCTCTCTCCCTCTCATTCAGTGGGCCATAGAAAGCCTATTTATTTATTTTTTTAAATATTATTGGGTTTCTAAAGTCTCCCTTAAAAAACAAAAAATACATAAAAAAACAGTGGGAGAGTAATATTGCCCTTTCAGCTTGTGTGCCAGTCTTGACTCCTGGGTGTGCCACCTCTCTCTCATTCAGTGGGCCATAGAAAGCATTTTTTTTTTTCCTTGATTTGTGTTCTAAATTCTACCTCAACACAAAAACACTACATCAATCAGTGGTAGAAAAATATTGGCCTCAGTCAGGGCTTGTGTGCCACTGCTGTGTGTGCTATCTCTCATTCAGTGGGCTATAGAAAGCCTATTTATTTATTTATTTTTTTTCTTATTATTTGGTTTCTAAAGTCTCCCTGAAAAAAAAAAAAAATACATAAAAAAACAGTGGGAGAGTAATATTGCCCTTTCAGCTTGTGTGCCAGTCTTGACTCCTGGGTGTGCCACCTCTCTCTCTCTAATTGTGGGCCATAGAAAGCCTTTTTTTTTTTTTTTTTTTTTAATATTATTTGGTTTCTAAAGTCTCCCTGAGAAAAAAAAATAAATAAATTAGGTGGGAGATTAATATTGACATTAGTGCTTGAGTGACAGTCCTGCGTGTGTGTCATCTCTGTGATTTTGTGCCACAGAAAACAGAGTGTGTAACATTGTGCCTGATTTTCCTTGTGGTCTCACCAACCTGTTAAGGGATATTGAAATCATACTGAAGTTATAGCTCACCGTGTAAGTTGTTTGACAGCAACAAATAAAGTTACTTTGGTTAAGATTTTAAAACAATGAGGAAGTCTGGTGCAAGAGGTCGTCGTGGGCGTTCATTGTCAGCTGGTAATGATGGTAGTGGTAGTGGAGCATCAGGTGGTCGTGGGGATAAAAATATTCCACCTAAGTCTGGAGCTGTGGAGCCAGTTTCGTCGTCAGGCTACACAAGGCCTCGAACGCTCTCTTTTCTGGGAGTAGGAAAACCGCTTTTAAAGGCGGAGCAGCAACAGCAAGTTTTGGCTTACATTGCAGACTCAGCCTCTAGCTCTTTTGCCTCCTCTTCCGAAACTGGTAAATGTAAAAGCAGCGTGTCGCTTGTGGATGTTCACGGTCAGGGACAAGTCGCTTCCTTGTCCTCCTCAGCAAAAACTACAACAAGAGAGAAGGATGCAGCAGGCGACACAACGGGTCACTCCATGGAGCTCTTTACACATACCGTCCCTGGCTTAGAAAGTGAAACATTTAACAGGCCATGCCCATTACAAGTATATTCTGACATGGAGTGCACTGATGCACAGCCACAGCCAGAGTACTATGCTGCTCCTTTGACTCAGACCACCACATTGCCCTCTCAGGGTACAGATCCACAATCAGACCCTGATGAGACTATGTTGCCCCGCCACGAACGCTATACCACCGACCGACACAGTGACACAGACGAAGTTGCACACGAGCTCGAAGAGGAGGTAATAGATGACCCAGTTATTGACCCCGATTGGCAGCCATTGGGGGAACAGGGTGCAGGCGGCAGTAGTTCAGAAGCGGAGGTGGAGGAGGGGCCGCAGCAGGCATCAACATCGCAACAGGTTCCATCTGCCGGGCCCGTATCTGGCCCAAAACGCGTGTCAAAGCCAAAACCTGTTGGAGCACAGCGTTGCCATCCGGTTAAAGCTCAGTCTGCAATCCCTGAAAAGGGATCCGAGTCTAGGAAGAGTGCAGTCTGGCATTTTTTTAAACAACATCCAACAGATCAGCGCAAAGTCATTTGTCAAAAATGTTCAACTAGCTTAAGCAGAGGTCAGAATCTGAAAAGTCTAAATACTAGTTGCATGCATAGACACTTAACCACCATGCATTTTCAAGCCTGGACTAACTACCAAACGTCCCTCAAGGTTGTAGCACCCTCGGCCAATGAAGCTAGTCAGCAACGCAACATCCCTTCCGTCACTGTAAGGCCACCATTTTCTGCACCACCGGCAGTATCTGTGCAGGTTTCTTTGCCAGCCAAAAGCAGTCAGGGTCAGGGAACCACCAGTTTTGTAGGAGGAAATATTGCATCTAGGGCACCGGCGGAAACAATACCGTCTCCAACCGTCTCTCAGTCTGCCATGTACACCGGCACACCCGAAAGTTCCACGATCTCCAGCTCTCCAGTCCAGCTCACCCTACATGAGACTCTGGTTAGAAAAAGGAAGTACTTATCCTCGCATCCGCGTACACAGGGTTTTAACGCCCACATAGCTAGACTAATCTCGTTAGAGATGATGCCCTACCGGTTAGTTGAAAGCGAAGCTTTCAAAGCCCTGATGGAGTACGCTGAACCACGATACGAGCTACCCAGTCGACACTTTTTTTCCAGAAAAGCCATCCCAGCCCTGCACCAGCATGTTAAACAGCGCATCGTCCATGCACTCAGGCAATCTGTGAGTACAAAGGTGCACCTGACTACAGATGCATGGACCAGTAGGCATGGCCAGGGACGTTATGTGTCCATCACGGCACACTGGGTGAATGTGGTGGATGCAGGGTCCACAGGCGACATCAATTTAGGGACAGTTGTGCCTAGCCCACGGTCTAGGAAACAGTTGGCTGTAGGCGTTCGCACCCCCTCCTCCTCCTCCTCCTCGTCCTCCTGCAGAAGCTACAGCTCTTCCACAGAACGCAGTCTGCCAACCACTCCATCGGCAGATGACACTGTTGCACACCAGTTGTCCCATTATGGGCCAGCTACTGCCAAGCGTCAGCAGGCTGTATTGGCTATGAAGTGCTTGGGCGACAACAGACACACCGCGGAAGTTCTGTCCGAGTTCTTGCAACAAGAAACGCAGTCGTGGCTGGGCACAGTAGATCTTGAGGCAGGCAAAGTAGTGAGTGATAACGGAAGGAATTTCATGGCTGCCATCTCCCTTTCCCAACTGAAACACATTCCTTGCCTGGCTCACACCTTAAACCTGGTGGTGCAGTGCTTATTGAAAACTTATCCTGGGTTCTCCGACCTGCTCCTCAAAGTGCGTGCACTTTGCTCACATATCCGACGTTCGCCTGTACACGCCAGCCGTATGCAGACCTATCAGCGGTCTTTGAACCTTCCCCAGCATCGCCTAATCATAGACGTTGCAACAAGGTGGAACTCAACACTGCACATGCTTCAGAGACTGTGCGAACAGAGGCGTGCTGTTATTTATTTGTGGGAGGATACACGGGCAGGCAGTAGGATGGCAGACATGGAGTTGTCAGGTGTGCAGTGGTCTAAGATACAAGACATGTGTCAAGTCCTTCAGTGTTTTGAGGAATGCACACGGCTGGTTAGTGCAGACAACGCCGTAATAAGCATGAGCATCCCCCTAATGCGTCTGCTGATGCAAAGTTTGACGCACATAAAGGAGCAGGCGTCTGCACCAGAGGAAGAGGAAAGCCTTGATGACAGTCAGCCATTGTCTGGTCAGGGCAGTGTACAGGACGAGGTAGCGGGCGAAGAGGAGGTGGAGGACGAGGAGGATGATGGGGATGAGTATATTTTTAATGCCGAACCTTTCCCGGGGGCACAGGAAATTGGTTGCGTGTCACGGCCGGGTTCTGGTTTTTTGAGGGACACAAGTGACGTAGATTTGCCTGCAACTGCCCCTCAACCAATCACAACCGGAGATTTGACAACTGGAACTTTGGCCCACATGGCGGATTATGCCTTACGTATCCTAAAAAGGGACACACGCATTACGAAAATGATGAACGATGACGATTACTGGTTGGCCTGCCTCCTTGATCCACGCTATAAAGGCAAATTGCAAAATATTATGCCACATGAGAACTTGGAACTAATATTAGCAACCAAACAATCAACTCTTGTTGACCGTTTGCTTCAGGCATTCCCAGCACACAGCGCACGTGATCGTTCTCACACGAGCTCCAGGGGGCAGCAGACTAGGAGTGTTAGGGGTGCACACATCAGAAGTGGCGTTGGACAGAGGGGTTTTCTGACCAGGTTGTGGAGTGATTTTGCTATGACCGCAGACAGGACAGGTACTGCTGCATCAATTGAAAGTGACAGGAGACAACATTTGTCCAGTATGGTTACTAACTATTTTTCATCCCTTATCGATGTTCTCCCTCAACCGTCATTCCCATTTGATTACTGGGCCTCCAAATTAGACACCTGGCCAGAATTGGCAGAATATGCATTGCAGGAGCTTGCTTGCCCGGCAGCAAGTGTCCTATCAGAAAGAGTATTCAGTGCTGCAGGTTCAATATTAACCGAAAAAAGGACTCGTCTGGCTACCCAAAATGTTGACGATCTAACATTCATTAAAATGAACCACAACTGGATTTCGAAATCTTTTGCCCCACCTTGCCCGGCCGACACCTAGCTTTCCTATGAAAGGCTCTTGCCTGTGAATTACTTTTCTAATGTCTAATTTGCTGCAGCTGATTGTACAGCATACGACATGTTTACACCTCCCTAAATGGCCAAACTCCCCACACGGGGCCGTGGTATCGCGACTTGGCGCAAGCACCCGTGAGACTGCTGTTTGTCTGAAGAGGTGGGTGTGCTCGCTTTTGGTTGACGGCATTGCTACTGGGTCCCTCATAGTACAATGTAGTGTCTCTGGCGGTGGTGGTGCGCACCCAACGTCAGACACACCGTTGTAACATGAGGGGCCCTGGGGCGGTCCCGCCGGCCTCTAGAGAGTTCCCCCCTACCCCAGCTCAAAATGTGCTCTACCACATGCAAAATTATGTCGCACAGCTCCACCAATCTTTAGTCTATTCGCTGACATCATTCAATGTCTGGCACTGACAATACACATTTGTAGACATCTATGATGCAACTTAAAGTAGTCTGTGTCTGTGTCCTATATTGGCACCATTAAATAGTTACTGCCAAATTACTATGTCAGAAACTCAGCAGATGAGCCCACCCCTGTACCTAAGTATGCCACCTTTTTTTTTGTTTTGGTTGTTTTGCGAGACATTAACATCTATTTATATTTTGGGAGTACTGGGACAGACACTCCTTGCACTACTCCTCCACTCACCACCAAGCTGCCCGTGTATCCATGTAACCGCTGTAAAACTGCCATGAGCCTATTGTTTGTTATTTTAGGCCTTTGAAGCCTGTCTGCGGTCCCTCCTTCCACTAGTCCTCCACTGACCAGACCACTGCTGCCCGTGTACCCCTGGAACCAATTATAAAGTGCCTACAGCCAGCCCATTTTCTTATGTTAGGCCTTTGAAGCCTGTCTGCGGTCCCTACTTTAAATACTCCTCCACTCACCACCAAGCTGCCTGCCCGTCTATCCATGTAACCGCTGTAAAACTGCAATGAGCCTATTGTTTGTTATTTTAGGCCTTTGATAGCCTGTCTGCGGCCCCTACTTGCAATACTCCTCCACTGACCACAATGCTGCCTGGAGTGCCTGCCTGTGTATCCATGTAACCGATGTAAAACTGCCATGACTGCCTACTGTTTGTTATTTTAGGCCTTTGATAGCCTGTCTGCGGCCCCTACTTGCAATACTCCTCCACTGACCACAATGCTGCCTGGATTGCCTGCCTGTGTATCCATGTAACCGATGTAAAACTGCCATGACTGCCTACTGTTTGTTATTTTAGGCCTTTGATAGCCTGTCTGCGGCCCCTACTTGCAATACTCCTCCACTGACCACAATGCTGCCTGGAGTGCCTGCCTGTGTATCCATGTAACCGATGTAAAACTGCCATGAGTGCCTACTGTTTGGTATTTTAGGCCTTTGATAGCCTGTCTGCAGCCCCTACTTGCAATACTCCTCCACTGACCACACCAATGCTGCCCGTGTACCCCTGGAACCTATTTAAAAGTTCATAGAGCCTAGTTATATATTTTATTTACTATTAATAAGGCCATGATGGACTACGCTGTACCACGCTACAAGCTAACCAGTCGACACTTCTTTTGCGAGAAAAGCCATCCCAACCCTCCACCAGCATGTAGAAGACCGCATTGTCCATGCACTCTGGCAATCTGTGAGTACAAAGGTGCACCTGACAACAGACGCATGGACCTGTAGGCATGGCCACGGAAGATTACGTGTCCATTACGGTGCAATGGGTTAATGTGTTGGATGCATGGTCCACAGGGGACAGCCTACTAAGTCTGTCTGCAGTCCCTAATTCAAATTGTCCTCCACTGTCTAAATCGGAGCTTCCACCTTCTGGCTTTCGGCCTATAGTATCAGAAATTAAACTGCATTTGGCCTTCAACTTTGGTTAGGGCCTACTAACAGCTTCTGCCCCTCCCTGGTGTTGCCCTCAACTAAATAAAGCTGAGCTTCAACCTTCTGCTCCAAATTACCATTTTAAAAAATGCAATAGGCTTTTCCGGCCTACTAAAGGTGTCTGTCTGTGTGCCCCTGCCTGGTGTTGTCCTCAACTAAATAAAGCTGAGCTTCAACCTTCTGCTCCAAATTACCATTTTAAAAAATGCAATAGGCTTTTCCGGCCTACTAAAGGTGTCTGTCTGTGTGCCCCTGCCTGGTGTTGCCCTCAACTAAATAAAGCTGAGCTTCAACCTTCTGCTCCAAATTACCATTTTAAAAAATGCAATAGGCTTTTCCGGCCTACTAAAGGTGTCTGTCTGTGTGCCCCTGCCTGGTGTTGCCCTCAACTAAATAAAGCTGAGCTTCAACCTTCTGCTCCAAATTACCATTTTAAAAAATGCAATAGGCTTTTCCGGCCTACTAAAGGTGTCTGTCTGTGTGCCCCTGCCTGGTGTTGTCCTCAACTGAATAAAGCTGAGCTTCAACCTTCCGGCTCTCATTAAGTGGTTTTTAAAAAACAAAATGGTGGTTAGGGCCTACTAACGGCTTCTGCCCCTCCCTGGTGTTGCCCTCAACTAAATAAAGCTGAGCTTCAACCTTCTGCTCCAAATTACCATTTTAAAAAATGCAATAGGCTTTTCCGGCCTACTAAAGGTGTCTGTCTGTGTGCCCCTGCCTGGTGTTGTCCTCAACTAAATAAAGCTGAGCTTCAACCTTCTGCTCCAAATTACCATTTTAAAAAATGCAATAGGCTTTTCCGGCCTACTAAAGGTGTCTGTCTGTGTGCCCCTGCCTGGTGTTGTCCTCAACTGAATAAAGCTGAGCTTCAACCTTCCGGCTCTCATTAAGTGGTTTTTAAAAAACAAAATGGTGGTTAGGGCCTACTAACGGCTTCTGCCCCTCCCTGGTGTTGCCCTCAACTAAATAAAGCTGAGCTTCAACCTTCTGCTCCAAATTACCATTTTAAAAAATGCAATAGGCTTTTCCGGCCTACTAAAGGTGTCTGTCTGTGTGCCCCTGCCTGGTGTTGTCCTCAACTAAATAAAGCTGAGCTTCAACCTTCTGCTCCAAATTACCATTTTAAAAAATGCAATAGGCTTTTCCGGCCTACTAAAGGTGTCTGTCTGTGTGCCCCTGCCTGGTGTTGTCCTCAACTGAATAAAGCTGAGCTTCAACCTTCCGGCTCTCATTAAGTGGTTTTTAAAAAACAAAATGGTGGTTAGGGCCTACTAACGGCTTCTGCCCCTCCCTGGTGTTGCCCTCAACTAAATAAAGCTGAGCTTCAACCTTCTGCTCCAAATTACCATTTTAAAAAATGCAATAGGCTTTTCCGGCCTACTAAAGGTGTCTGTCTGTGTGCCCCTGCCTGGTGTTGTCCTCAACTAAATAAAGCTGAGCTTCAACCTTCTGCTCCAAATTACCATTTTAAAAAATGCAATAGGCTTTTCCGGCCTACTAAAGGTGTCTGTCTGTGTGCCCCTGCCTGGTGTTGCCCTCAACTAAATAAAGCTGAGCTTCAACCTTCTGCTCCAAATTACCATTTTAAAAAATGCAATAGGCTTTTCCGGCCTACTAAAGGTGTCTGTCTGTGTGCCCCTGCCTGGTGTTGTCCTCAACTGAATAAAGCTGAGCTTCAAACTTCCGGCTCTCATTAAGTGGTTTTTAAAAAACAAAATGGTGGTTAGGGCCTACTAACGGCTTCTGCCCCTCCCTGGTGTTGCCCTCAACTAAATAAAGCTGAGCTTCAACCTTCTGCTCCAAATTACCATTTTAAAAAATGCAATAGGCTTTTCCGGCCTACTAAAGGTGTCTGTCTGTGTGCCCCTGCCTGGTGTTGTCCTCAACTGAATAAAGCTGAGCTTCAACCTTCCGGCTCTCATTAAGTGGTTTTTAAAAAACAAAATGGTGGTTAGGGCCTACTAACGGCTTCTGCCCCTCCCTGGTGTTGCCCTCAACTAAATAAAGCTGAGCTTCAACCTTCTGCTCCAAATTACCATTTTAAAAAATGCAATAGGCTTTTCCGGCCTACTAAAGGTGTCTGTCTGTGTGCCCCTGCCTGGTGTTGTCCTCAACTAAATAAAGCTGAGCTTCAACCTTCTGCTCCAAATTACCATTTTAAAAAATGCAATAGGCTTTTCCGGCCTACTAAAGGTGTCTGTCTGTGTGCCCCTGCCTGGTGTTGTCCTCAACTGAATAAAGCTGAGCTTCAACCTTCCGGCTCTCATTAAGTGGTTTTTAAAAAACAAAATGGTGGTTAGGGCCTACTAACGGCTTCTGCCCCTCCCTGGTGTTGCCCTCAACTAAATAAAGCTGAGCTTCAACCTTCTGCTCCAAATTACCATTTTAAAAAATGCAATAGGCTTTTCCGGCCTACTAAAGGTGTCTGTCTGTGTGCCCCTGCCTGGTGTTGTCCTCAACTAAATAAAGCTGAGCTTCAACCTTCTGCTCCAAATTACCATTTTAAAAAATGCAATAGGCTTTTCCGGCCTACTAAAGGTGTCTGTCTGTGTGCCCCTCCCTGGTGTTGCCCTCAACTAAATAAAGCTGAGCTGCAACCTTCTGCTCCAAATTACCATTTTAAAAAATGCAATAGGCTTTTCCGGCCTACTAAAGGTGTCTGTCTGTGTGCCCCTGCCTGGTGTTGTCCTCAACTAAATAAAGCTGAGCTTCAACCTTCTGCTCCAAATTACCATTTTAAAAATTGCAATAGGCTTTTCCGGCCTACTAAAGGTGTCTGTCTGTGTGCCCCTGCCTGGTGTTGTCCTCAACTAAATAAAGCTGAGCTTCAACCTTCTGCTCCAAATTACCATTTTAAAAAATGCAATAGGCTTTTCCGGCCTACTAAAGGTTTCTGCCCCTCCCTGGTGTTGTCCTCAACTGAACAAAGCTGAGCTTCCACATTCTGGCTTTCGCCCTATACTATCAGATATTAAACTGCATTTGGCCTACTAGTGTGGTTAGGCCCTTGAAACAGTGTCTGCTGCTCTTGGGTTTGCTACTCCACTGAACAAAGCAATGCCGCCTGTTTAGTCCTGTTACCAATTTTGAACTGCATTTAGCCTACTTTATTCTTTGGCCCTATATCTGTTTCCTCCTCATCCTGCCCATTGCCCAGCCACTGCTAAATGAGTCTGCTGGTACATTGACCTAGACCACTACATTCCCCTTGTACTCTACACAGCCAGAATCTGACCCTGCTGAAAGTAAGGTTCCCCTTCCCGCATGTTATACCACCTTACACAGGGACAAAGAGGAAGGTGCAGATGAAAGTGCAGGTTCCTTCATCAGGTGGGGGGGCATACTCGTTGGCGACGTCACTGGCACAGGGCCCCTCAGAGTACGCAAAAGTGTCGCTGCTGGTGGGAGGCGCCCCCGCCATGCAAACACACCGCCGTACTTTGAGGGGCCCTGTGCCAGTGCCAATGCGAACGAGTGGGCCCCCCCCTGCTTGCTCAGGATCACAGCACTTGCAACGTTTAAATACTTACCTTTCCCTGCAACACCGCCGTGACGTAGTCCGCATTTCCTGGGCCCACGAAAAACTTGAGACAGCCCTACTCCCCCCACAACTTT
Source organism: Ranitomeya variabilis (assembly GCF_051348905.1). Classification (NCBI taxonomy): domain Eukaryota; kingdom Metazoa; phylum Chordata; class Amphibia; order Anura; family Dendrobatidae; genus Ranitomeya; species Ranitomeya variabilis. The sequence continues at coordinate 1,005,275,964 of NC_135233.1, read as the reverse complement.
CCCCCAATTCCCTATGCCCAACTATTATTATACAGTTAATTAAGATTGGCAAGCTTCAGAAACAAGAATGGATGTTTTTGGCATTAAAATGGGCACTGTAGGTGTTTTCCTGGCCTCCACTCACTGCCGACTATGCTTCCCCATTGACTTGCATTGGGTTTCGTGTTTCGGTCGATCCCCGACTTTTAGCGATAATCGGCCGACTGCACTCGACTCGACTCTGGACAAAATCGGGTTTCCCAAAACCCTACTCGATCTTAAAAAAATGAAAGTCGCTCAACCCTAGCTACGAGTATCAGAATATGGCACAATTTTTTTTTATTTTTTAGCAAAGTTTGGAATTTTTTTTCACCACTTAGGTAAAACATAACCTAGTCATGTTAGGTGTCTATGAACTCGTAGTGACCTGGAGAATCATAATGGCAGGTCAGTTTTCGCTTTTAATGAACCTAGCAAAAAAGCCAAACAAAAAACAAGTGTGGGACTGCACACGGAAAAACGAAAAATCCCAAGGTCATGAAGGGGTTAAATAAGGCTAAACATCCTTTAGTGTCACATGAAAGGCACTAAACAGTGCAAGTTTATTATATGTAGGGGGCTTGTGACATTAAGTAGCTACAGGACATTTAGCTATTTTATCTATTCTATATATCTTGTCTATCCCATACCTATCTATCTATTCTATCTATTTTATCTATGTACAGTATGTCTCTATCTACTATATAACTAATATCTTTCTATCATCTATCTTTATCTTCATGTAAGATTGCTTTGTTAGTTTTGTACACTAGCTTTAAATTACATTGACTATTATCGCATGTAAAAGATAATGTTAAAACTGAAAAACATACAGATATCATATGGATGCTAGGTGAGAAAAAAAATTGCAGACTTGCATTGCACTCGCATGACATAAGTTCAACTATATGGATTCCGCTTGTCCAACTTGTCTGGAGCTACATCAGAACGATTTTTATACGTGAATGTGAGCGAGCCCTTAAGGGCAGGTGCAATCTGACAAAACATCAGATCGCACTGGGACCAATATTATTCTATGGGAGGATAAAATAACTGTGTTCTCAAGTTTAACCAGATAATTGAATTGCACTCAGCCATGCAAATCAATAAGTCCATGGAAACCATCAGACTGGATGCACTTAGATGACATCTGAGTGCAGTCCAATTTCCGCAGACTCACAAGATGAAGATGGAGACATTATTTTCTCCATCTTCTCCTCATCCGAGAGAATCGGATTACACTATGCTGAGGCTCTGATCAGAGTTTGTGACGCACATATAACCCCTTAAAACTTCACTTTATTGTTACCACAATATAAAACCCCGACCCAAAAATAGAGAAAAAATAGTCACAAAATTGTAAAATAACCTATTAAGGTCCTAGATACAGCTACTGCTCAAACCTGCCTGTCTGTGGAGGTTGGCACCCTAAGAGACGATTTTTAGGCGCCCCCACTCTACGCAGACTGACCCTATCTCCCCTGTACTGTCCCTCTCAGTGCAGGTAGGAAAACAATATAGGGAAAGTGCAGTAGTGAAAAACTAAATTATGTAATATAAACCATAATCGGGACCTATTTAGGGGCAGTCTGCGTAGAGTGGGGGCGCCTAAAAATCGTCTCTTAGGGTGCCAACCTCCACAGACAGGCAGGTTTGAGCAGTAGCTGTATCTAGGACCTTAATAGGTTATTTTACAATTTTGTGACTATTTTTTCTCTATTTTTGGGTCGGGGTTTTATATTGTGGTAACAATAAAGTGAAGTTTTAAGGGGTTATATGTGCGTCACATTCATGATTTTCCCCAACAACATTCAGTTTTTGTTTAGCTACTCTGATCAGAGTTTGATCAGAGTGTAATTTGCATAATTTCAAATGAGAGAAATGACTGCTGTGTGCACCTGCCCCGATCAGCGTCCATGACTTTGTCACCATCAATTACTGAAGGACCCGATTACCTAAAATTTTCCTTATAAAACAAGTTGACATTATAAAACACACCTTCAGGTTATACATTGATGATGTTGCTGGCACTGTTGCCTTCAACTACTATAATTGTGTCTTGGAATCTGACTACAGAAAAAATCTGCATTGAGTTTGTATGACTGTACAGATCTGTAATATGAGTTTTACTGTAATGGATACACAATCGCCTCCATTATTCTAATACATTAATATGTAATATGTAAGAAACAAAAGTTTCATCTCCTGCCATAATATTCAGGTATTCTTGTCATGGAGGCACACACATTATAACAATGCACAAAGTGCCTCCAGCTCCATCTTGTCTTTCTAAGCACGCCCTGTGCACCTAGCTTTGCAGTGGGCAAGCTCATAAAATAATGATTCAGGCGTGTTCTTAGCAGAGCAGTATATAGGCTTACCTTTACCCAAGTCAAAGATTCAGCATTACAAGCCACCACCCTGCACCACCGTTCATACTCATCACCACAACTTAAGGGGGTGGTCTGATACCTAAAATGTCCATTATAAATATCTTTCTTTAACCCCTAAGCACTTCTGTCATTTGCTTTATTATAATATACAGTACCTTATACTTCTCGCTATCCTGCTAATCACTAAATGCGATTTTTTAATTTACCTCCTGTGAGGTTTCAATTAAGGGGAGTTCCATATAGGACATCGCAGGAGGCTGAGACTGTATTCCCTTCCCCATGGCTTCTGTGTTCCCTCATAGAACATGATGTCATCAGGGGGTGGTGCTGCGGTCACTTACCACATTTTCTTTCATTGCTGCCCTCTAAAGATGTCCTAAATTGATGGCGCTAATGAAAACTGTGGGAGTTGTGAGGGCAGCTTTGGCATTCTGCTTCTTACTGTGAAAAGAGATATTATCAGGGGAGGCAGTAGAAGCAGGAAAAGTGACACCAGCACTGCTATCAGCTTCTAGCACTGCCCCTTCATGACAGATAATTTCAGGGTTATGATAGATGCTGTAGGTGGTGCTGGTGTCACTTACCCTACTTCTATTGCCGCTCCCTGATGAAGTCTCGTTTCACAGTTTCCCTTTAATTAAATTTTGTCTTTTCTCCAATCATAAAATGTTAATATAATTTGCATTGGCAGAAATATATACACTGATTTGTGAATACAGTTGACTATACTGCATTGCATCCTTCAGAAGCATCCTTTTGATTTATATTTTGTGGTATACACATTAAGCATATGCCTGAATGTGATGTAAACATACTCTTACTATGTCTCTAAGTCTATGAGAGAAACTCACACGAGTCTCTCGCATCAAGTCCCAGCACTGCCGCCGGCACCCGGGACCGAAGCATCCAGCTGCATGTATTTCTATGAAGCCGCACACTCCTGTCCTGAGTGCCGGTGGCAGTGCCAGGACTTGATGCGAGAGACTCACGAGGTCGGGGTCACACTTCCGTAGAACACAGGCGGGTGCTATGTGAGAAAACAACGCATAGCACCCGGACCAGTGTTAATCTATGGGGCAGCTCACATCACCGTATTTTTTCTCAGGCATATTCGACGTGCGTGTAAAATCTCAGCATGCTGCGATTATTCGCGTATATCATCCAAGACTCGCCAATGCAGGCCTATGGGTGCGAGAAAAACTCGGACACCACACGGACCATTCATCTAGCTTGCGACAAATATGCACACAGTTTCCTCATTTCAGCCCATTGAGCCATTAAATTCAATGTGGAGAATCAGTGAGAAATGAAAAGCCATACGCATGTCACACGGATGTCATACGGATACATGGGTGGGAGAAAATCGCATCATCGCATTGCAAGCGCATTACACACGGATGGCCATACAGAGAACACTTGTGCGACTCTCAGCAGAGTCACTCGGACCGATTTTCCATACATTTAGTGTGACTCCAGCCTAAGGCTATATACTGTACACATGGCATCTTTTGGACATTGGCACACCCAGCCAAGTTTTCCCAGATGAAGCAACACCAAGAAAATTGAACGCCTGCTGTTTTGTCATCATTCTTGCTGCGTCATTTAATTTACCGTATATTTTCAAGTACAGAAACCCTGAAATGGTTAAAAAATGTGATGTAAGGCTACTTTCACACTAGCGTCGGGCTCGGCCCGTCGCTGTGCGTCGGGCCGACGTTCCCGACGCTAGCGTTGTCTCCGCTGCACAACGGGGGCAGCGGATGCATTTTTCCAGCGCATCCGCTGCCCCATTGTGAGGTGCGGGGGAAGTGCGGGGAGGTGGGGGCGGAGTTCCGGCCACGCATGCGCGGTCAGAAAAAGCGGACCGTCGGGAGCAAAAAACGTTACATGTAGCGTTTTTTGCTCCCGACAGTCCGCCACTGCACGACGCATCCGTCGCACGACGGGTGCGACGTGTGGCAATCCGTCGCAATGCGTCGCTTCATGTTAATCAATGGTGAAAAAACGCATCCTGCAAACACTTTTGCAGGATGCGTTTTTTCGGCAAAACGACGCATTGTGACGGAATGCAGTTAACGCTAGTGTGAAAGTAGCCTAAGACTAAGTGTGTGCACAGCAATATCAATTTGATATTGCTGAGCATTATATCATTTTTTTTGCTTTTGCTGCGCTTTTTCAGGCCTAATCCTCCTGAAAAAGTTGTTTTGTGCATATAGCCTCAATACAGAAGAAAGAGAGAGCTACAACCTGTTATCGTCCACATTCCTTTATCAAACTTCATCCAAGTCACCAGCAGCCTCATGCCACCATCTAACCCTAATGTTCAGCATTGTGTTAGTAATATTCTCAGAGTTTTGTTATGTTAATATTACAAAATACCATAGTCAGCTGGTCATCTTCACGAAACAATAGAGATGAGCAGATTGATCCACGGATTGAGCTCTAGTTGAATTTCTTGATATGTGCAGTTCCATACAAATTTGAACAATTTGATTTTGATTTATAAAGTTCATATTAAAAAAAAAAACTTGCTGGCCATCATTTTCCACAATACACCACAATACAGATGCATCAGAGAGCTAGATAATGAGGGTATCCGTGGCTCCGCAAGTTTTCACATAATGCCTTGCAACTACAAGGTGGGCCATTTATATGGATACACCTAAATAAAATGGGAATGGTTGGTGATATCAACTTCCTGTTTGTGGCACATTAGCATATGGGAGGTAGAAAACTTTTCAAGAAGGGTGGTGACCATGGCGGCCATTTTGAAGTCGGCCATTTTGGATCTAACTTTATTTTTTTCAAAGGGAAGAGGGCCATGTGACACATCAAACTTATTGAGAATTTCACAAGAAAAACAATGGTGTGCTTGGTTTTAACGTAACTTTATTCATTCATGAGTTATTTACAAGTTTATGACCACTTATAAAATGTGTTGAAAGTGCTGCCCATTGTGTTGGATTGTCAATGCAACTCTCTTCTCCCACTCTTGAGACAATGATAGCAACACTGCAGAAGAAATGCTAGCACAGGCTTCCAGTATCCGTTGTTTCAGATGCTGCACATCTCGTATCTTCACAGCATAGACAATTGCCTTCAGGTGACCCCAAAGATAAAAGTCTAAGGGGGGCAGATCAGGAGACCTTGGTGGCCATTCAAGTGGCCCACGACGACCTATCCACTTTTTCCAGGAAACTGGTCATGTAGGAATGCTCGGACCTGACACCAATAATGTGGTGGTGCACCATCTTGGGTATCATGTCCGAGCATTCCTACATGAACAGTTTCCTGGAAAGTAGATTGGTCATCGTGGGCCAGTTGAATGGCCATCAAGGTCTCCCGGTCACAATGCAGAATGTAGAAATATCCCATATGTGGCTGTACAGTACTGCCTAGCCATACGGTGAGACTTGGGAGGGACGGAGTGCTATTTGCCTTCTGGATCGCAGATTTTCCTAGAATAGTTTACAGACTCCATATACAGAGACCCTAAGTTATAGAAAAGCCTCAAGTGACCCCATTTTGGAAATTATACCACTTTGTGATGATTTTGACTTCACAGGTGTTTTCCAGAAACAAGCAGCAGTGGATGTTACTAAGTAAATTTCAAACTGCCATTGTAGTGATCAGTACGCTGTAGTGCCCAGTACACTGTGGTGATGAGTACATTGTGGTTCCCAGCTCATGCTTTTGTAGACACTTACCTTTAAATTAGGTGGGATGTCATGGCTACAGAAATGGCAAACATGTGGATGCTAAATGTGGATTAGGCACACTTTGATGCTCAGAAGGGAGGGGACATTTGGATTTGGGAGCGCAGAGTTCTCTGGATTTCTTTTTAGGTCCAAGCAGCCACAGCACTTTTTTAGAGCCTTTGAGCTACCAGTAACGTGGAAGACGCCCCCCCCCCCATATTTCCATTGACAGGTGACAGACCTGAGTGGGAACTTGCTATTTTTGTGGATTTATTTGAAGCTTTTATTGGGAACATTTTACATAACATTTGGGATCACATTTATCCAGTGCTCTACGCTGAGCACTTACTTTGGGGTTTCCATCTAAATCACCAAGTGACGTGATACAGATGAAAACCCAGAGGGATCAAATCACTATAATGAGACAGCAGATTTACTCTGGAATCCCTCTGGCCTCTGTTTAGTGGTTTCCTTCTTTTCAGAAATGCACAAAACTGTGGCAGACCACACTTTTAGGCACACCTAAAAAGTCAGACAGCGCCAGATCATAGGCAGCCAGACGGCATTCACAGTGCCTCCATCTGCCTCATTATAAGGAATCTTCCTCTGGGGGTTCCGCCTGAATCACATATTTCAGAGATTAACACGGAAACCCCAGTTTAAGCTCTCAGTGTAGAGCGCAGGATAAATGTGAGCCAAGCCTTCCTGCAACCTTTGGGAGGCAGAATGAAAAAATCAGCAGCAGGTGAAGAATTAGTTTTAATTATTTTTTACATCATTCCTCATGTGGTATAAGTGATTATGCGACTTTATTCTTCGAGTCTGTGCAATTACAGCGATATCAGATTCACGTCTGATTTTTATATTTGGCAGCTGTCACACAGTAGAAAACACTTTTTATTGCAAGCATCGCCATATTTGGGCGCTATAATTTTTCCATATTTAGTCCGACAGAGTCATGTGAGGGCTTATTTTATTGTGGGATGAGCTGACATTTTTATTGGTGCTGTTTTCTATCACATGACATTTTTTGATCGCTTTCTATTCTGATTTTTGGCAGACAGAATGAACAAACCCCAGCATTTCAGGAATTGTTTTGTTTTTATGCCGTTCCACATGTGATAAAATTGATAAGGCAGCTTTATTCTTCAGTTCAGTACAATTGCCGCTATACCACATTTATATTGTATTTTTTATGTTTTGGCACTTTTAGACAGTAAAAACTATTTTATAGAAAAAATAAGCACTGTATATACTCGAGTATAAGCCGAGATTTTCAGCCCAAATTTTTGGGCTGAAAGTGCCCCTCTCGGCTTATACTCGAGTCACGGTCGGCGGGTGAGGGGAAGAGAGCGCTGAGGCATACTTACCTGCTTCCGGGGCTCCTGGCGCTGTCCCTGCAGTCCCACGGTCTCCGGGTGCCGCAGCTCTTCCCCTGTTCAGCGGTCACGTGGGACCGCTCATTAGAGAAATGAATAGGCGTCTCCACCTCCCATAGGGGCGGAGCCGCCTATTCATTTCTCTAATCAGCGGTGCCGGTGACCGCTGACAGAGGAAGAGGCTGCGGCACCGAAGACCAGCTGTCCGGGGGAAGGAGCGGGACGCCGGGAGCAGGTAAGTATCGCATATTCACCTGTCCGCGATCCACACGCCGGGCGCCGCTCTGTCTTCCCAGCGTCTCTCTCTCCGCACTGACTGTACAGGTCAGAGGGCGCGATGACGCATATAGTGTGCGCGCCGCCCTCTGCCTGATCAGTCAGTGCGGAGAGACGCCGGGACGCCGAGGAGCTGCAAGCAAGAGAGGTGAGTATGTGTTTTATTAGTTTTATTGCAGCAGCACAGCTTTCTATGGAGCATCTATGGGGCAATAATGAACGGTGCAGAGCACTATATGGCACAGCTATGGGGCAATAATGAACGGTGCAGCGCACTATATGGCACAGCTATGGGGCAATAATGAACGGTGCAGAGCACTATATGGCACAGCTATGGGGCAATTATGAACGGTGCAGCGCACTATATGGCACAGCTATGGGGCAATAATGAACGGTGCAGAGCACTATATGGCACAGCTATGGGGCAATAAGGAGCGGTGCAGAGCACTATATGGCACAGCTATGGGGCAATAAGGAGCGGTGCAGAGCACTATATGGCACAGCTATGGGGCAATAAGGAGCGGTGCAGAGCACTATATGGCACAGCTATGGGGCAATAAGGAGCGGTGCAGAGCACTATATGGCACAGCTATGGGGCAATTATGAACGGTGCAGAGCACTATATGGCACAGCTATGGGGCAATTATGAACGGTGCAGAGCACTATATGGCACAGCTATGGGGCAATAATGAATAGTGCAGAGCACTATATGGCACAGCTTTCTATTGTACAGCTATGGGGCAATAATGAATGGTGCAGAGCACTATATGGCACAGCTTTCTATTGTACAGCTATGGGGCAATTATGAACAGTGCAGAGCACTATATGGCACAGCTATGGGGCAATAATGAACGGTGCAGAGCACTATATGACACAGCTTTCTATTGTACAGCTATGGGGCAATTATGAACGGTGCAGAGCACTATATGGCACAGCTATGGGGCAATAATGAACGGTGCAGAGCACTATATGGCACAGCTTTCTATTGTACAGCTATGGGGCAATTATGAACGGTGCAGAGCACTATATGGCACAGCTATGGGGCAATAATGAACGGTGCAGAGCACTATATGGCACAGCTATGGGGCAATAATGAATGGTGCAGAGCACTATATGGCACAGCTATGGGGCCATAATGAACGGTATGGTGCATTTATTTTTATTTTTTAAATTCACCGGTAGCTGCTGCATTTTCCACCCTATGCTTATACTCGAGTCAATAAGTTTTCCCAGTTTTTTGAGGCAAAATTAGGGGGGTCGGCTTATACTCGGGTCGGCTTATACTCGAGTATATACGGTATTTCTGCATCACTTCATTCCGAGAGCCCTTACTTTATTTTTCTACTGATGGAGTTTTCAGAGATACCATTTATTTACATTTCTGTTTCTGATCTTGTTTTATTACACTTTTTGTTCAGTGATATAATGAAAAATCATGTTTTTCCCTCTTTTTTTTACATGTTCACTGAAAGGGTTAACCAATGGGACAGTTTTATGGGGTGTATCATTACGGATGTGGTAATACTAGTGATGAGCAAGTATACTCGTTGCTCGGGTTTTCCCCGAGCTCGCTCGGATGGTCTCCAAGTATTTATGACTGCTCGGAGATTTACTTTTCCTTCCCTCAGCTAGATGATTTGCGGCTACTAGACAGCTTGATTACATGTGGGGATTTCCTAGCAACCAGGCAACCCCCACATGTACTCAGGCTGGCTAATAGCTGTAAATCATCCAGCTGAGGCAAGGAAAACTAAATCTCTGAGCAGTCATAAATACTCGGGACACCACCCGAGCGTGCTCGGGGAAAACCCGAGCAATGAGTATACTCGCTCATCACTAGGTAATACCAAACGTGTACTTTTTTTTTTTTACATAAAAAAAGAAATTTATCAGTACTATATATACACTGCTCAAAAAAATAAAGGGAACACTTAAACAACAGAATATAACTTCAAGTAAATCAAACTTCTGTGAAATCAAACTGTCCACTTAGGAAGCAACACTGTTTGACAATCAATTTCACATGCTGTTGTGCAAATGGAATAGACAACAGATGGAAATTATTGGCAATTATCAAAACACCCCCTATAAAGGAGTGGTTCTCCAGGTGGGGACCACAGACCACATCTCAGTACCAATGCTTTCTGGCTGGTGTTTTGGTCACTTTTGAATGTTGGTTGTGCTTTCACACTCGTGGTAGCATGAGACGGACTCTACAACCCACACAAGTGGCTCAGGTAGTGCAGCTTTTCCAGGATGGCACATCAATGCGAGCTGTGGCAAGAAGGTTTGCTGTGTCTGTCAGCCTAGTGTCCAGAGGCTGGAGGCGCTACCAGTAGACAGGCCAGTACACCAGGAGACGTGGAGGGGGTCATAGGAGGGCAACAACCCAGCAGCGGGACCTCTACCTCAGCCTTTGTGCAAGGAGGAACAGTAGGAGCACTGCCAGAGCCCTGCAAAATGACCTTCAGCAGGCCACAAATGTGTATGTGTCTGCACAAATGATTAGAGACTGACTCCATGAGGATGGTCTTAGTGCCCGACGTCCACAGATGGGGGTTTTGTTCACAGTCCAACATTGTACCGGATGCTTGGCATTTGCCACAGAACACCAGGAATAGCAAATTCGCCACTGGTGCCCTGTGCTCTTCACAGATGAAAGCAGGTTCACACTGAGCACATGTGACGGTCTGGAGATGCAGTGGAGAGCGATCTGCTGCCTGCAACATCCTTCAGCATGACGAGTTTGGCAGTGGGTCAGTAATGGTGTGGGGTGGCATTTCTTTGGAGGGCCGCACATGCAGCGCCCCAGAGTCCTGGTCGTTGCAGTACTGTGGCTCCGCCACTATGGGGAGCCATGGTGCGTCCGATGGCACTGAAGGAGTTCCCCTGATCAGGTATCACAGACACCAATACATTTCACAGCTGGGCCTCCGGGGGGAGCTAAGGGTTCTATTCATTAGGCCACTCCCCACCATAGTGGGTAAACTGGGGGTCAGGCAGGAAGTTAGACCAGAAAGCTGACTGGGTTGGAACCAGGCAACACCTTGTGGCAGAGGGTGTTGTGGGGGAAGATACAGTAGGGTCTCTGTCAGGGGTGGGATCCTGACAGAGGCTTGGCAACTTGAACGAACGTAACGGGACCGCGCCTGCTCCGGGTAGCGGCGGTGCCCAAGGAAGGACTAGAAGCGAGATAGATTGTGCTGAGTGAGAAACGAGATCAAGCAAAAGGAGAAATACCAGTAGGGGTCGTGCTGTAAGACCGGAGCAACACCCTACTGAGGCGCATTACCGGTGGCCGGAACTCCGAGGGAGTATTATAACATTCAGCTTCAAGCAATACTCTAAACAGCGGCAGGACAGTCAGTCTAAGGCGGGCTGTCTAACTAAAATCACCTATGCAGTCTTGGGGGGCAACTTGTGGAGAGGGGCGACTCTAGGGTCCCGGAAGAGCTCCGAGCCTACCCGTCAAACGGGTGCCGTCCCAACCAGAACATCAGGGAGGGACGGAGGATTAGAAGAACATCATTTAATCGAGTTGTGAGGGAACTTAAGAAACAGACACAACGGTTGTGGGGGACTTTCCGTAAGCACAGCAGGGAAGGACCACAACACATAGCGCTAGAAGGAAGGCACCGATTTCCACCTGTGAGGAGAACTCTGGAGGTGCCATTGGACCGGCCGGACTTGCGCAGCCTGGTGAACCGTATTCCGGACTGAGGACCCAGAGATCTTCAGTAAAGAGGTAAAGAGACTGCAACCTTGTGTCCTCGTTATTTACTGCACCGCACCACCACAGCCTCACCCCCCATCTACATCATCCACACCTGTTATTCACTGTGCGCCCCACGGCAGGGTCACGGACCGGGGCCTAGCCGCCGTGACAACCCCAGAGCAGAGGCTCACCCAGGCCCGGTACCGGGACCCCTCGGCCCTGCGGCGGTGGGGGCGCTACAACTTGGCGTCGCGAACAGGATCTACTTAAGCCTGAAGAATCAGGTCATGTGTGCCTTGGAACTGAGATTTGTTGTGCTAGGACTGTATTATGTTGCAAAAACTGTGCTATAACTTTCCCCGCCAAAACCGTCGCCATTATAATAATATGTGGCGCGCAGGGAACATGGGGCGTGTCATCGTGGGCGTAGCTTGGAAGAGCGGCGCGAAGATGGAGCCCACCCCTCACAGATACTACTATGTTCAGAAAATCTGCCCATCAAGGAGAAGGGCCCGCCTCCTAGTGTGGGATGGTGGAGGAGAGAAAGGCCGTCCTCCGGACGGGGGGGAGCTAGAGCCTCTGGATGCCACGAGGCAGAATCCGATTGGCAGCATGGAGCGCGGAAGTCACCCCGGAGAGGGAGAGAAGACCCGTACTAGGCTCCGCCAATGGGAGCCGACGGAGTTCGTACCAGGCTGTGCTAATCAGGAGATCCTCGGGGCAGAGGTGGAGGAGCTGTGCCGGCAGTTCCGGAGTCTCTGTCAGCGAGCAACCGTCCCTGGGGAGGAGCCGCACCTGCACCAGGCATCGATCCCACAGCCAACTACAGAGGAGACCGGCCCCGGAGATGCGGCGGAAGCAGGTAACAGCGCCGACCTGGGCGTGGCGACTGAAGAGCCCCTGCTGGTGGAGGTAGACTCGCCCCCACCATGACCACCCGGACGGGTGTGTAGCCGCATCGAGTGCGAGAGGCCCTGGGAAACCCTGCAGACAGCCGATAGCCCCCTGCGTCCCATCAAGCAGTCCCCGCAGCTCCAGGGAGAATGGGTCACCTTCAAGTGGACCCGCGCGGCCACCACCAACCTGATGGGGTTTCCAGGGAGTCCCCAGGAGGAAGGGGAGAGTATCGAGGTCATTCGCCAGAGGGAATACCGCCAGCAGCTGCACCAGCAAGAAGAGGAGTGGGCCCGCAAGAAGGAACTCCGGCGTCAGGCTGAGCGAGAGAAGGACCTCCAAATCAAAGCCCAGGTCAGGCAGGCTGCTGAGGAGAACTGGGGCCCGCAGCGCCATGGCATGATCAGCACCTTCCGGCTGCAGGGAGGTTGGGGCTTCATTAAGGAGCCCGGTCTTGCTTTGGAAGTATTTGTCAACCGGCGGGATGTAGAGGCGCACCTCGTTGAGGGACACCCAGGCCGGGATCTCTATCCGGGAGACCGAGTTCGGTACACTCGCCACTGGGGAGATAAGGGGTGGTATGCCCTGCATGTGCGCAAATACAAGCCAGAAGTGACAGTACCCCCCTCCGACGATTCACTGAGGCCCGCGGTTATCCCCCCGATCTCCTTGTGTGCTAGATGCTTGCGGACCATCACCCCAAGGAGAACCGTGAGTACCCAGACCCCAATCCGGGGTGCGGACGCCCTTTATGTGGTGGCAGGAGGAGAGCGGTGCTCACGGAAGCCACCCCCAGACTTGAAAGAGTAAACCTCGATACCACGAATATGTACATAGTTTTTAACTGTTGGTTTGTTGTTTCCTGATTTTTGCTGCTGAACCCGTTCAGGGTTAACTCTTAAGGGGATCCTTCTGTGGACCTGGGATCCCTACTGTTTTGCTTTTGTTTGATTTTTCTAAAGTTTTATTTGCACAAGTTTCTAGAACTGCTGAAATCATGAACAGTGCATGATCCGAACTTCTTGTATATAGTTTGCACCTTATTAAAGGCGCTCCCTACTGGTTTTACTTAAAGAAGGACTCTTTGTGAAGATACCACACTGGAACCTTTGCTGAGTATGGACTGGTAGCTTGAGAAGACGTGCTACCTCATAGAGACTTGGTCCCCTCTTAAAGGGGATGTTCATTTGTTATGCTTAAACTGTGATATTGCTTAAGATAGGAAGCAATAATGTATTGACCAGAGAAAGAGATGATAATGTTTACATGAGAAAGTTATATGTATTTAAATAGTTAAATGTGAAGAAATACTGATGATGTGCTCTGAGAAGAAAAAGGTGAAAGATAGAAGAAGGATGCGGTGGGCCCGTAGGGATAGATGTGGTGTCCAGCATGCATGAAAGGAAGAAAGATAATGAGAAGGCTTAATGTTCAATAGAAAATGTTTTTGATAATGCTGATAGATAGTTAGGATAGAAGGTAAACCCTGAGTCCTCATAGGAGTCATGTAGAGATGACTTAGTGCTCTTAAACTGAAAGTAATGTTATGTTCTATACTGTGTATAGTAGTTGAAAAGGCAGTAGGCCCTGGCTGAACGGGGCGGTCCTGTAACTGAAAGGAGAGGCAGTAGGTCTGGTGCCGATAGGACAGGCGGTCCTTCAGATTTAAAGAAGGAGAATGAGAAAGTTAAATTGCCTTATAATGTGATTATAGGAAGGTCTTTAGAGGATTTAGAGTGTAAGTCCTTAAAGGCAATGTTAAATTATTGTTCAACAAATTTGCACTTAGTAGAATACCCGGTTGGGTAACAGGAGTTATTTATAGCCTGTAATTTAGAATGTTAACTATGTTTGTAACGTTCAAGTGTCCTTACCTCCCATAAAGGGAAGCCTGTTCAAGTATACTTATTGTTATTACACTCAACGAAATTGTATGTCTTTTTGCTAACTTGTATTGTTGTTTTCTTCCCAGTCCCGGAGTACTGTGTTTAACCAGGGGGGAGTGCAGCTCCCCAGAGTCCTGGTCGTTGCAGTACTGTGGCTCCGCTACTATGGGGAGCCATGGTGCGTCCGATGGCACTGAAGGAGTTCCCCTGATCAGGTATCACAGACACCAATACATTTCACAGCTGGGCCTCCGGGGGGAGCTAAGGGTTCTATTCATTAGGCCACTCCCCACCATAGTGGGTAAACTGGGGGTCAGGCAGGAAGTTAGACCAGAAAGCTGACTGGGTTGGAACCAGGCAACACCTTGTGGCAGAGGGTGTTGTGGGGGAAGATACAGTAGGGTCTCTGTCAGCGGTGGGATCCTGACAGAGGCTTGGCAACTTGAACGAACGTAACGGGACCGCGCCTGCTCCGGGTAGCGGCGGTGCGCAAGGAAGGACTAGAAACGAGATAGATTGTGCTGAGTGAGAAACGAGATCAAGCAAAAGGAGAAATACCAGTAGGGGTCGTGCTGTAAGACCGGAGCAACACCCTACTGAGGCGCATTACCGGTGGCCGGAACTCCGAGGGAGTATTATAACATTCAGCTTCAAGCAATACTCTAAACAGCGGCAGGACAGTCAGTCTAAGGTGGGCTGTCTAACTAAAATCACCTATGCAGTCTTGGGGGGCAACTTGTGGAGAGGGGCGACTCTAGGGTCCCGGAAGAGCTCCGAGCCTACCCGTCAAACGGGTGCCGTCCCAACCAGAACATCAGGGAGGGACGGAGGATTAGAAGAACATCATTTAATCGAGTTGTGAGGGAACTTAAGAAACAGACACAACGGTTGTGGGGGACTTTCCGTAAGCACAGCAGGGAAGGACCACAACACATAGCGCTAGAAGGAAGGCACCGATTTCCACCTGTGAGGAGAACTCTGGAGGTGCCATTGGACCGGCCGGACTTGCGCAGCCTGGTGAACCGTATTCCGGACTGAGGACCCAGAGATCTTCAGTAAAGAGGTAAAGAGACTGCAACCTGGTGTCCTCGTTATTTACTGCACCGCACCACCACAGCCTCACCCCCCATCTACATCATCCACACCTGTTATTCACTGTGCGCCCCACGGCAGGGTCACGGACCGGGGCCTAGCCGCCGTGACAACCCCAGAGCAGAGGCTCACCCAGGCCCGGTACCGGGTACCCCTCGGCCCTGCGGCGGTGGGGGCGCTACACACAGACCTCCATGTGCTCGCCAGAGGTAGCCTGACTGACATTAGGCACCGAGATGAGATCCTCAGACCCCTTATGAGACCATATGCTGGTGTGGTTGACCCTAGGTTCCTCCTAAATCGGGACAATGCCAGATCTCATGTGGCTGGAGTGTGTCATCAGTTCCTGCAAGATGAAGACATTGAAGCTCTGGACTGGCCTGCCCGTTCCCCAGACCTGAATCCGATTGAACACATCTGAGACATCATGTCACGCTCCATACACCAATGTCACGTTGCATGTTGTGAATTCTGCTCTTGGGCTCCCTCCGGTGGTTGTAAGTGGTAGCGCTGCTGTCTCTGAATCACAGCATTTATCAGGTGTGTTCACTTTTTGCAAATCTGACTGGGCTATTTAGTCTTGCTTCACCCTTTAGTCAGTGCCAGTTGTCCATTGTTCCTGGAGGATTCACATCTCTGCCTGGTCTCTCCTGCTTTGCAGTTCTTTTCAACAAAGATAAGTTCTGGCCTTGATTTTTTGCTGTCCACATGCTGTGGCCTTATTGTTCAGTTCTTTTCCCTTTTTTTTGTCTTGTCCAGCTTGGTCTGTATAAGGATTTGTTTAGCCAAGCTGGTATCTCTGGAGATGCAGAAATACCCTCCATATCTTTAGTTAGCTGTGGAGTTTTTGTATTTTCTGTGGTGGATATTTTCTAGTGTTTTAATACTGACCGCATAGTACTCTGTCCTATCCTTTCTATTTAGCTAGAAGTGGCCTCCTTTGCTAAATTCTGATTTCAGTCTGTGTATGTTTTTTCCCTCTCCTCTCACAGTCAATATTTGTGGGGGGCTGTCTATCCTTTGGGAAATTTCTCTGAGGCAAGATAGTTTTCCCTTTTCTATCTCTAGGGGTAATTAGTCCTCCGGCTGTGTCGAGATGTCCAGGGAGTGCTAGGTACATTCCACGGCTACTTCTAGTTGCGGTGTTAAGTTAAGGGTCTGCGGTCAGTACAGGTACCACCTTCTCCAGAGTACGTCTCATACTGCTCTTAGGCCACCAGATCATAACAGTACAACTGGCCAACAATGAGTTAACCTAAAGGCCGACTTTTCAACCTGTCTGTGCCAGAACATACCGCCATGCGGAGTTATGTTAAGGAGTAATTGGAGAAGGGGCATATTCGGCCATCTTCTTCACCATTGGGAGCAGGTTTTTTTTTTGTTGCCAAAAAAGATGGCTCCTTGAGAACCTGTATTGATTATTGCCTCTTGAATAAGATCACGGTCAAATTCCAATACCCTTTGCGTTTGCTTTCTGATCTGTTTGCTAGGATTAAGGGGGCTAGTTGGTTTACTAAGATTGACCTTCGAGGGGCATATAATCTTGTTCGTATTAAGCAGGGTGACGAATGGAAAACTGCGTTTAATACGCCCGAAGGCCATTTTGAATACCTTGTGATGCCATTCGGACTCTCTAATGCTCCATCTGTGTTTCAGTCCTTCATGCATGATATATTTCGGAATTATCTTGATAAATTCATGATTGTATATTTGGATGATATTTTGATTTTTTCAGATGATTGGGAGTCTCATGTGAAACAAGTCAGGATGGTATTTCAGATCCTTCGTGGTAATGCCTTGTTTGTGAAGGGGTCTAAGTGCCTCTTTGGAGTACAGAAGATTTCTTTTTTGGGCTTCATTTTTTCTCCCTCATCTATAGAAATGGATCCGGTTAAGGTTCAGGCCATTCATGATTGGATCCAGCCCACATCCGTGAAGAGCCTTCAGAAATTTTTGGGCTTTGCTAATTTTTATCGCCGTTTCATTGCCAACTTCTCCAGTGTGGTGAAACCCCTGACCGATTTGACGAAGAAAGGCGCTGATGTGACGAATTGGTCCTCTGCGGCTGTTTCTGCCTTTCAGGAGCTTAAACGCCAATTTACTTCTGCCCCTGTGTTGCGTCAGCCGGATGTTTCTCTTCCTTTTCAGGTTGAGGTTGACGCTTCTGAGATTGGGGCAGGGGCTGTTTTGTCTCAGAGGAATTCTGATGGTTCCTTGATTAAACCGTGTGCCTTCTTTTCTCTAAAGTTTTCGCCTGCGGAATGCAATTATGATGTCGGCAATCGTGAGTTGTTGGCTATGAAGTGGGCATTTGAGGAGTGGCGACATTGGCTTGAGGGGGCCAAGCACCGTATTGTGGTCTTGACCGATCATAAGAATCTGAATTATCTCGAGTCTGCCAAACGGCTGAATCCTAGACAGGCCCGATGGTCCCTGTTTTTCTCCCGTTTTGATTTTGTGGTCTCGTATCTTCCGGGTTCTAAGAATGTAAAGGCTGATGCCCTCTCTAGGAGCTTTTTGCCTGATTCTCCTGGGGTCCTTGAGCCGGTCGGTATTCTGAAGGAAGGGGTGATTCTTTCTGCCATCTCCCCTGATTTACGACGGGTTCTTCAGGAATTTCAGGCTGATAAACCTGACCGCTGTCCAGTGGGGAAATTGTTTGTTCCTGACAGGTGGACTAGTAAAGTGATTTCGGAGGTTCATTGTTCTGTGTTAGCTGGTCATCCGGGGATTTTTGGTACCAGAGATTTGGTTGGTAGGTCCTTTTGGTGGCCTTCTTTGTCACGGGATGTGCGTTCTTTTGTGCAGTCCTGTGGGACTTGTGCACGGGCCAAGCCTTGCTGTTCCCGCGCTAGTGGGTTGCTTTTGCCTTTGCCGGTCCCTGAGAGGCCTTGGACGCATATTTCTATGGATTTTATTTCGGATCTTCCAGTTTCCCAGAGGATGTCAGTTATCTGGGTGGTTTGTGACCAGTTTTCTAAGATGGTTCATTTGGTACCTTTGCCTAAGTTGCCTTCCTCTTCTGATTTGGTTCCGTTGTTTTTTCAGCATGTGGTTCGTTTGCATGGCATTCCGGAGAATATTGTGTCCGATAGAGGTCCCCAGTTTGTTTCTAGGTTTTGGCGGGCCTTTTGTGCTAGGCTGGGCATTGATTTGTCTTTTTCTTCCGCATTTCATCCTCAGACAAATGGCCAAACCGAGCGAACTAATCAGACTTTGGAAACTTATTTGAGATGCTTTGTGTCTGCTGATCAGGATGATTGCGTGGCTTTCTTGCCATTGGCCGAGTTTGCCCTTAATAATCGGGCTAGTTCTGCTATCTTGGTTTCACCCTTCTTTTGTAATTCTGGTTTTCATCCTCGTTTTTCTTCGGGGAAGGTTGAGCCTTCTGATTGTCCTGGGGTGGACTCTGTGGTTGACAGGTTGCAGCAAATTTGGGCTCATGTTGTTGACAATTTGGTGTTGTCTCAGGAGGGGGCTCAGCGTTTTGCTAACCGTCGTCAGTGTGTTGGTTCCCGGCTTCGGGTTGGGGATTTGGTCTGGTTGTCTTCCCGTCATGTCCCTATGAAGGTTTCTTCCCCTAAGTTTAAGCCTCGGTTTATTGGCCCTTATAGGATTTCTGAGATTATCAATCCAGTGTCTTTTCGTTTGGCCCTTCCAGCCTCTTTTTCCATCCATAATGTTTTTCATAGATCTTTGTTGTGGAAATATGCAGTGCCCGTTGTTCCCTCTGTTGATCCTCCTGCCCCGGTGTTGATTGATGGGGAGTTGGAGTATGTGGTTGAGAAGATTTTGGATTCTCGTTTTTCGAGGCGGAAGCTTCAGTATCTTGTCAAATGGAAGGGTTATGGCCAGGAGGATAATTCTTGGGTTGTTGCCTCCGATGTTCATGCTGATGATTTGGTTCGTGCCTTTCATTTGGCTCGTCCGGATCGGCCTGGGGGCTCTGGTGAGGGTTCGGTGACCCCTCCTCAAGGGGGGGTACTGTTGTGAATTCTGCTCTTGGGCTCCCTCTGGTGGTTGTAAGTGGTAGCGCTGCTGTCTCTGAATCAGCATTTATCAGGTGTGTTCACTTTTTGCATGCAAATCTGACTGGGCTATTTAGTCTTGCTTCACCCTTTAGTCAGTGCCAGTTGTCCATTGTTCCTGGAGGATTCACATCTCTGCCTGGTCTCTCCTGCTTTGCAGTTCTTTTCAACAAAGATAAGTTCTGGCCTTGATTTTTTGCTGTCCACATGCTGTGGCCTTATTGTTCAGTTCTTTTCCCTTTTTTTGTCTTGTCCAGCTTGGTCTGTATAAGGATTTGTTTAGCCAAGCTGGTATCTCTGGAGATGCAGAAATACCCTCCATATCTTTAGTTAGCTGTGGAGTTTTTGTATTTTCTGTGGTGGATATTTTCTAGTGTTTTAATACTGACCGCATAGTACTCTGTCCTATCCTTTCTATTTAGCTAGAAGTGGCCTCCTTTGCTAAATTCTGATTTCAGTCTGTGTATGTTTTTTCCCTCTCCTCTCACAGTCAATATTTGTGGGGGGCTGTCTATCCTTTGGGAAATTTCTCTGAGGCAAGATAGTTTTCCCTTTTCTATCTCTAGGGGTAATTAATCCTCCGGCTGTGTCGAGATGTCCAGGGAGTGCTAGGTACATTCCATGGCTACTTCTAGTTGCGGTGTTAAGTTAAGGGTCTGCGGTCAGTACAGGTACCACCTTCTCCAGAGTACGTCTCATGCTGCTCTTAGGCCACCAGATCATAACAGTTGCACCACAGACTGTCCAGGAGTTGGTGGATGCTTTAGTCCAGGTCTGGGAGGAGATCCCTCAGGAGACCATCTGCCGCCTCATCAGGAGCATGCCCAGGCATTGTAGGGAGGTCATACAGGCACGTGGAGGCCACACACACACTACTGAGCATCATTTCCTTGTTTTGAGGCATTTCCACTGAAGTTGGATCAGCCTGTAATTTGATTTTCCACTTTGATTTTGAGTATCGTTCCAAATCCAGGCCTCCATTGGTTAATAAATTTGATCTCCATTGATGATTTTTGTGTGATTTTGTTGTCAGCACATTCAACTTTGTACAGAATAAAGTATTCAATGAGAATATTTCATTCATTCAGATCTAGGATGTGTTATTATTGAGCAGTGTATATATATATACACTTTCACTTCACTTTTGTAACCTTTTTACTTTGCCCCACTATGGGAATTCCACTTTTACCAGCCTTATTGCTGCTATAATTCATTGCAATGCATGAGCATTGCAATGGATTATGTCAGTGCTGCACTGACACAAGCCCCTGCAAATATGCTCTGCACATGGTCTGATGGACTTGCTGTAGCCTGGTCACTATGGCAATGATTGGGCCCCCGCTATGTCATCATGGTGGGGCGCCGATCGGAGTGTAGAGGGAAGCTGTGTATGCGCAAAATCGCCTGGACGTACTGAGTACATCTAGGTTTGGTAACTACCATCCGACCATGATGTACTGAGTGAGCACGTCTAAGGTCGGTAAGGGTTAAAGATTATATTGAAACAATGATTTCAGCACAACAAACAGTGATCTGAAGATGTGCGGAGGACTGGATGGGAGGGAAGCATAGGGGTCTCAGAGGTGAGCAGTAAGGTGAGCATAAGGATTTTTTATGCAAATACTAGCTGAAGAGCCCGGCGTTGCCCGGACATAGTAACTAACTGCTGTCCCGCTCTCTACCTCCGCAACCCCGCTCTCCACTCGCCTTCCCGCTCTCTCCCTCCGAAGCCCAGCTCTCCACCCGCCATCCCGCATTCTCCCTCAGCAGCCCCACTCTCCACCCACTGTCCCACTCTCTCCCTCCTCAGCCCCTGTCTCCACTGGCTGCCCTGCTCTCTCCCTAAGCAGCCCCACTTTCACTCTGCAGTCACGCTGTCTCTGTCTGCAGCACAGCTCTCCATCCACCATCATGCTCTTTCCTTCCACAGCCCCACTCTCCAATCGCTGTCCTGCATTTTCCCTCCACAGCCCCACTCTGTCTCTCAGCAGCCCCTGTCTCCACTGGTCGTCCCGGGCTCTCCCTCCGTATCCCCGCTCTCCATCTGCTGTCCCGCGCTCTCTCCCTCCGTATCCCCGCTCTCCACTCGCTGTCCTGCTCTCTCTCCCTCCGCAGCCCCTGTCTCCATTGGCTATCCCACGCTCTCCCTCAGCAGCCCAGCACTCCAGCCACGTCCCTCGCTCTCCCTTAACAGCCCCGCTCTCCACCCACCATCACACTCTCCCTCCACAGCCCCGCTCTCTCCCTCCACAGCCCCGCGCTCTCCCTCCACAGCCCCACTCTCCATGCGCCATCCCGCTCTATTCCTGTGCAGCCCCACTCTCCATCCGTCCCGCTCTCCCTCCACAGCCCCGCTCTCTCCCTCCACAGGCCCACTCTCCATGCACTGTCCCGCTCTATCCCTCCACAGCCCCACTCTCCATCTGTGTTCTGCGCTCTCCCTCACAGCGCCAATCTCTACTCATATCCAGCCCTTTCCCTCTGCAACCCCGCTCTCCAGACGCCAGTGGGTGGGGCTATGTGGAGTGGGCGTGGCTTGATACATATGCACACACACACACAAACATACATACACTCAGCTTTATATATATAGATTTTGATGGCCCTTTATGTCTCAGGAAAGTGGCAGCCAGTGCCCTCTAATTTTGCAAATGTGGATTTTTTTTTACATTAGTGCAGGATTCAATTCCACTTGAATATATCCGCTCATCTCTAATCACGTGTACTATTGATTTATATAAAAAAAAATTAAAAGAATGATTAATCTTTAAGTTCACAAAACTCAATTCACATCAAAATGTCATATTGGCACCTATAAACGTCAACTTTGTCACTAGCTACGAATTGTTAAGGCACAAAACAGATGGAACAAGTACCATATTTTCTGCTTTTGTCTTCAAGTGTAATATTGAAAAAAAGATTCAAGATTTCCATCTTAATTGAAGTAAAACTGAAGTCCTGAAATGGTAAGTAAAATAAGACTCTCTTCTGTGTTACTCCTAGAGCACTTTTCTTTATTTTTTATTTTAGCTGATTTAATTTATGTACATTTTTATTTTTCCTGTTACAGGCAGATGATCAGGATAACAATATGGATTTGGTAAGGACTCTTTTTGTCACCAAAATTCTATAATCCACTAAAACACCTACTTTCTAAGTTTCTGCAAATTAAGGCCTCATGCACATGGCATTTGTTACATGGATCATGTACAGAGGGATACATGATGGATGATGGTGGATAAAAGGATTCAACCATTGAAGTCTTAAGGGTCTATCCTTTTTCCAACAGAAAGATAAAATGTTTCTGGTAGCTGCTCTTTCATAGAGAGCATAGGAGCGATTGTGCGAGCTGAGTGTTACACAGTGTTACTGTGTAAGGGGGAGAAGGTAGAGATGGCTGTCAGATGATTGTTTAGCCAACTGCTATTTAATTGGGGCCTTGTATCTAGAACATGGAGCACAAACCAGAGGCACAACTAAAGGTTCAGCACACTTGGGAGGAACACATGTGAATGGAACCTGAATCTAGCTGACCATGTTACAACTCCAGTGGTTTAGCTTGGCTTTATTCTAAGTCATATGGCAAGGCTCATTAAAATGTCAATATTGAATTTTAGGATTGCAACTTCCAATAGTTGGCACTAGTGTTCAAGTCCTCTTTCTTTCTGAAGAGACTATTTGCATTGGCACCCCCAAATTATAGTGGGCAAAAGGAAGCCTCAGATGACTATATTGAAAAAAAATATCATTTCACAAGAACAGGATCAATATTACTGCAATACATTGCCCATATACTGGCAGATTCCAGTTCTGCAAATCATATAAGAGATTACAGTTACAGATAGTAATTTACAGGTGACATTCTTTCTGCTAGCACAATGTCCCTGTGCAGGTGGAGCGACGCTGTGACATCATTTCACCACCTCTGTCAAAGTGACCTGCGACCTACAGAACAGAGACTGGTAGAACTGGAAGACCATGACTCCCTGCTCTACTGCAGAGTTTGTGTATCAACAAGCTACACACATGCCAATACGGTTAAGAATGGCAGATGCTCTATGTGGACCCATTGCGTGATTGGGTCACAGTTGATTGCTCCCTTTTTCTTCCTTGTAGCCACACTACTGGGCCAAGCTTAACAACCAAGTGACCCAAAACCAAAAACCTAGTGTTGGCTCAAAGTCTGCTGAGTCTACAGGCAACGGGTGTCAGTGTAAAAATCCCTGATATTTTAAAGTGCCATGCACTGTATATTTATGGCATTAGGGACAGGGAGTTAAGAACAGTGCCTAAAATACACTTGTAGCACTGTTAAAGCACAGGCTCGAGAACTGAGCCCAAGCCTCTCCATTAGGAGTTGGCTTTAATGCAAAATCCATTAGCCAGGACTGAACCCTTGTCAGTCATCCCTGTGACATCTAAATGGTTTTACACTATCTTCCCCCTGAGACGTGATTGCAGGGTGCCAATGTGTTGCCATGATGACCAGATGCTTAGGGTCCTCAACCCTACCTGATGGGATACATGTTGGCATTATACAGAAAGTTAGAATACACTGCAATATAGTGAGATAAAAAAAATGTTCAACACAGTGTAAGAAAAAAAAAATTTAAAATCTAATAAATCCCTAAATGATAGTACATTAAAAAAAGATTCCTAAAGTGCTATAAATAGAAACAATTAAAAACCTGTCCATAATTGGAATCTCCATGACTGTAACAATGCAAACCATAAAGTTACTATGTTAATTAATCCATGCAATGAATCTCATAATAAAATAAAAACAATTTAAGAATTCCTTTTTTTTATTGTTCCTGCCTCGCAAAAAAAAGAAATTACCAGATTACCAAAAGCACTGAAAAAGAAGTATGTACTACCAAAATAATACCATAATTGTATCTCAAGTTGTAGATTTGCTGTTTTATCCCATCTTCATCACCCCAAATTTAAAAAAAATCCTTTTTACAAAATATTCTTCTAATAGATTATATGTATTCCAAAACTGTCAGACACAGAACAGTACTGAGGGCACAACAAGATAATGCTCAGGATCACTAGCCCCACACTTAAATACTGCACAAAAAAACAAGAAAAAGAAGTGTGTGCAAAAATGGCCAGGATCACCGGAATCTATAAGAAGTGTTTATCAAAATTTATTGTAGTACAATTATACAAGCAAAATACAAAACATACATTACAAACAATTAAAAAGCAATTAAGGCTAATATAATTAACACCTGGAGGACCCAATAGGGACCATCCAGACTCCTCCACTGTGTGCACAGGATATAGGCAAAAAGTATATGTTACGCACCAATAAAAAAACCTGGGTTACAAAAGGAACGGACAATAAGTTCAGTGTATAGTAACAAACCAAATAAAGGAATAGTATCGAACAAGAGAGATATACAAATTCTATTGTTCAAAGTTGGAGAAAAAAAAAAAAATAGAGTGGTAAATAAGTCCCAAGAAATTAATACAGGGAAAAGGGGATCAATCAAACAGCATCCTGACAATAAAGGATTCTAAGGTTCAAAACTGAAAAAATTCTCAGAGTAAATTGATACATAAATCACAAATGATGAAAAAGGGAAAAGGGGCTCAATCAAGCAACATCCTACAGAAAAAGGATATAGTACACGGGAAAGACAACCCAGGGAAAAAGAAAAGGCTGCGTAAGACCTGTGGATGGATGCGATGGTAAAAGCACCCGGTCATGACATAATAATTGGAGAGAGGAACCCCATGTGTATCGCCATATGTGATTGACACGTTCTATATCATCCACACAGTGTCCTCCAATCTCGCTCCTGAGTAGGTGGACTTCTCTTCGCCCTACTGAGAGCATAGCACATTACTGTAGTCCACATCCCCTGGCTTCTAAGTCATCGGCACTCTTTGGCCTTTTTCAAGTGCATGCGCCTTACAGTACTTTGCGCCTCCCTCAGTAGTACGCCAGCACAGAAGAGCAATGGGGGCCACTCTGTGGATGATGTAGGATGCCTGATCCATGTGAAGCAAAGGTTGTAAGAAGAGAGGAGGTGCCGAATCAAGACCAGAGACGCCCATTGGACCGGACCACACCCAGAGCCAGCGTTTGGGGCAGGCAGACGCCTAGGGCCCCCACCTACAAAGGGGACCCCCTGCGTCTGCAGCCCCTTTATGAAGTGCCCAAAGGGTGTACAGCAGTGAATAATGCTGTGCATTGCTCTGTAGTCCTGGAGCGTCTCTCGCAAACCCTCCTTGACTGTGGTCCCGGAGCTCTGTGCTGATTGCTGTAGGATCAGGTTTCACAGTCACATACAGCAGGGATCAGCATGGGCTCTGACCATAGTCACTAGATCACTGCTTGTAATCTGACAGGGCGACCTCCTGTCACTACTCTCTGGATGACACAAGACAGGAATATTGTCTGCTTAATCGGGGTATTTATTATATAGAAATAAATGAATTCCCATGTGAAATAATAAGGTTAAACCATACACATATAGTACAGGTGTGCATAGGAATCAGCGTTTTTGATGCATTTTTTTTTTTTTGCAGCCAAAGCCTGCTCTCTTAGCTGTAAAAACACTGCTTTCACAACACCCATTTTTTAGGGTATGTGCAGACAATCTGGAAATGGCAGCCCTTTGGACGCAGTGAACATGTGCTACATCCAAGTGCTGCCATCTTTTGAACACAGGTGATTCCGCATGTATTTATTGATCTGTGCGGAATCACCGCGTCCTATACATTGCACGGGTGAGATTTCTCTTGCAGAGACTCACATTTACGCAAGATAAATTGGCATGCTGGGGTCTGGAGAGACGCGTATGTCCGTCTCCACAGGTGAGGTGCGGGTGTCAGTGCACGCATAGTAGAGAAGGAATTTCTTGAAATCCCATACACTATACTGTAACATGTGGTCGCTGCAGGTTGGACGCTGTACAAGTGCACAGCAGCCGACCCGCAGCGTTTACTGATTGTGGACACACACCCATAGAGCTTTTGCTGTTTGTTTGTTTTTTTACAGAAAGCATTTTGTCTACAGTACATGTTTAATAAAGTTAGTTTTATTCACCAAAAACACAGCAAAAAACAACGTTGCGACGTTTGCAGCATTTTTTTTACTTTTTCATTGCTTTCTACAGGTTAAAAAAATTGCTGAAAGAAGTGATATGCTGCAGATTTCAAAAATCAGTCAGGAGAAAATAAAATGGTGTGCAGGAGATTTGTGAAAATCTCAGTCTTTGCTTGTGCTATAAAATGCTGTAAACTTCTTATTTGCAGAAGAAAACGCTGCAAAAATTCTGCATATGAACATGGCGAAAAGCTGCTTTTTAAAGTGCCAGCAAAACATAGGGGATTTCCGAAATCTCCTGCATGCGCTTGTTTTTTTTCTGACTGGATTTCAGAACTGTAGGTCTTTTTAAATCTGTGTTTTCACCCGTAGAAAGCAATGAAAGAATAAAAAAAGCTGCAGATATTGCAACGGCATTTTTCGCTACAATTTTTTAAGTGGTTTTGGTGAATTAAACTATTAGGTCTCGCTCACATGTTCAGTATTTCCCCTGTATTTGTAATGCAGAAACAGGAGAGGAACAATCAGAAACCCGACACCGCTTCTGTATTTCTCACCCTCCTGGTTTTGGCTTACACCTACTGATGTGAAATACTGACCAAATACTCAACGTGTGAACGTGGCCTTAATCATACTGTAGATAAAGCAAACAGCCTCACTCCAAAAACAAGCTGAAAACAGGTGTTTTGAACACATTTTTACTGCCAAAAGAAAAGGTTTTGGTTACTGAAAAAATGCTGCATGTGAACATAGTCTTACTCTGAACCGCTATGGCTATCTGTGGTGTAACATAGGACTGCAGGTGACATCTACTACATTATCTGTACTCAGGGAGTTATCAGTGCTATCTCTGGTGTTACATAGGACTGCAGGTGGCATCTACTACATTATCTGTTCTCAGGGAGTTATCACTGCTATCGCTGGTGTTACATAGGACTGCAGGTGACATCTACTACATTATCTGTACTCAGAGAGTTATCAGTGCTATCTCTGGTGTTACATAGGACTGCAGGTGACATCTACTACATTATCTGTACTCAGAGTTATCACTGTGCTATCTGCAGTGTTAAAATTTAAGAGGGGGTTGGGGGCAACTCTTTGTCTTGGGATTTGGGCCCCCAATCTTTTCTGACCCTAGCAACATCCCTGCGTACAGCTAATAGTGGCAGACCTGTTGGCCGATATAAGGCCCCTAAATATGGGGGCCACAGTGTGAGCACTGGCTCCAGGCCCCTCCACCAACTGTATCCGCATCCTGCTCATGTAATGTAACCTAAATGTTTGTTTGATTTTACAATGTGCATTGTTGCACTTTAAACTTTTGCCTAGGGCCCCACTTTGTCTAAAACCGGCCCTGACCACACCATATAGGAGTATAATGAAAGGGGTTTTTTGTGCTATGCAGAGGGAACTTGGGACTTATATACAGCATGCCAGAACACTGTAAAAGAGGCAGAAAAGGTGCTGGTCGTAGTTTATATTGGGAAAACCTGGTGACAGTTTCCTATAAACCGAAAAACTAGGAAAATAATTCTTTATTTCATTGTTTTCTAATTGTGTATGCATGTCAAGAGTTAGTGGTCGAATGTAATCTACAAGTTTTTACCTAAGCAGAAGCCGCATGTAAGGCCAGTCTCACACGTCCAGATAATTCCGGTACCAGAGAAATCGGTACCGCAGTTATCCGTGTCCGTGTGTCCGTGTGCTCACCTCCTATGGGAGGTGGAGCCGCATATTCATCCCTGTAATGAGCGGTACCACGTGACCGCTCACACAGGACATGCTGCCGGCGCTGAGAGGAGGCATCGCGGGAGCTGGGTGAGTATTTCTCTGTAAGCGGGCAGGCGCACAGGGGGTGGGGAGGGGTGGGAGACGGGAGGTGACCCCCAAACTTTATTTTTAAAGAAAAAAAAACAGAACATCATTTTTCATCTCTTCTGTTCTGCAAGTGCTGCTTTCAGCCAAGCAGGACAGAAGGGATGAATGCCGGCTTCAGCACCACACGCAGAGGACAGCGCTTGCTGTAGTGCTGTTTCTCCTGCGGGCGGTACGTGCACACGGGAGGAGAGTGCACACTGTTCTCCGTGTGCACGTGTGCAGGACGCTTTGCCGACCGTGCTGCCGGAGAAAAACGGAGATGTCTCCGTGTTTTGCACACAGACACACGGTCCATGAAAACGCGCAGGCATGTGCAAAGACCCATTCATTTGAATGGGTCTACATGTGTCAGTGTCTCCGGTACGTGAGAAAACTGTCACTACACGTACCGGAGGCACTGATGTGTGAAACTGGCCTAAGGCCGGTTTGACACGTCAGTGATTCCGGTACGTGAGGTGTCAGTTTTCTCACGTACCGGAGCCACTGACACACGTAGACACATTGAAATCAATGCATCTGTGCAGATGTCATTGATTTTTTGCGGACCGTGTCTCCGTGTGCCAAACACGGAGACATGTCAGTGTTCGTGGGAGCGCACGGATTACACGGACCCATTAAAGTCAATGGGTCCGTGTAAAACACGTACCGCACACGGACGTTGTCCGTGTGCAGTCCGTGTGCCGTGCAGGAGACAGCGCTACAGTAAGCTCTGTCCCCCCCACATGGTGCTGAAGCGGCCATTCATATCTTCTCTCTAGCAGCGTTCGCTGGAAAGAAGATATGAAAAATCCCTTTTTTTTTGTCCTCGTGTTTAAAATAAAGATCCCTGTCACCACCCCCCTCCCACCCCCTGTGTGCCCCCCCCCGCTGTTACTAAAATACTCACCCGGCTCCCTCGCAGCGTCCTGTCCTCGCCGCAGCTTCTCCTGTATGCGGTCACGTGGGGCCGCCCATTACAGTCAGGAATATGCGGCTCCACCCCTATGGGAGGTGGAGCCGCATATTCATGACTGTAATCGGCGGCCCCACGTGACCGCTCATACAGGAGAAGGTGCGGCGAGGACAGGACGCTGCGAGGGAGCCGGGTGAGTATTTTAGTAACAGCGGGGGGGCACACAGGGGGTGGGAGGGGGGTCTTAACAGGGATCTTTATTTTAAACACGAGGACAAAAAAAAAAGGGATTTTTCATATCTTCTTTCCAGCGAACGCTGCTGGAGAGAAGATATGAATGGCTGCTCCAGCACCAGATGCAGGGGACAGCGCTTATCTCTAGCGCTGTCTCCTGCACGCTCCGTGTGGTACCCAGTCGGCACACGGGCGGCACACGTGTGCCGCACGTGTGCTGCACGTGTGCCACACGGATGGCCTACGTGAGCTCACGGACACACGGACACGGATAACTCCGGTACCGATTTTTCCGGTACCGGAATTATCTGGACGTGTGGGACAGGCCTAAGGGAGTTACAGACCTGTTTCAATAATTAAGCTTATATTGTCTGCTACTGCTGATTACACTGAACTTTATGATGTTATCTGTTCAAGCAGGGACTGAAATGTTTTGTAAAGTGAGTCAACAGAACGATATTCCACACCCCTTAGTGAAATGTAAATATTACATGCGGTTGTTAAATGCGGAAGTAAACTCTGAGAATTAGGGCTCGCCTACACTCAGGTATAACACAGCCCAGTGCAATCCCATGTTTTATCACATAGAGCTCGGCCCAATGTTATCCTATGGGGCAGGGCAGACCTGCTATTATTTTCTCATGCTGATTTGATATAAGAAAACAATTGCAGCATTCTGCGGGTGCATCCGATAATACATACAAGTCTATAGGTGCATGGAAATCATTGGGCTGCAGTCTGATGTCATCCGAGTGTAGCAGGCAGGACTCAAATACAGTAGAGTAGACAAGGAGGCAGAAAAAAAACCCACCGGCTTTATTGATAGACAGGGGATGTTATGCCGGAAAAAAAGGCTAACAGTGAAACAATAACTGATAATAGCAATAATAGATACAAAGAAAGATAGCCGGAGTGTGTCACACAAGCTGCGCTCCAGCTATGGCAATGCAAAGTTCAATATAAACAATTTCTACGAACTGCTCTCGTCTAACTTTATACCTGCTTCCGATAAATGGGCCGCGCTGCTACAGCCCCCTAGCTATAGAACCCTGCTCTACATGCTAGCACAGTTGAACACCTGTTCTGATGACCAATTTTCATCACTGATAGAATCTGTCAGTGAAAAAAAAAATCGCAGCATGCTGCAATTTCACTTCGAAATCAGATACCACACACACTCAAGTCAATGAGTGCATGGGAAGCATCGTACTGCACTTGGATGACATCTGAGTGCAGTCCGATTACCGCAGACTCAGACAATGGAGAAGATGGAGACATTTTGTACTCCATCTTCAACTCACAATGTGCCCCAATTCTCTCATCAGAAAGAATCAGATCACACTACACACTATGCTGACATTCTAATCAGAGTTTGATCAGGTTATAAATTGCATAATCACCCAATTCTCAAGGATGAGAGAATCTGAGCACTGTGAGGAGAGGATGGAGAACAAAATTTCTCCACATTTCCATTCTGCGACTCCATGGTAATCCGATTGCACTTGGAAGTCCGATGTTTTCCACGCACCCATAGATTTGAATGGGCAAGTGGCATCCGATTTCAAAGTGAAATCATCACTCCATTAAATAACATCGGTCTGAGAGCTATCTGTATACCTACTCCAAAGAAGTGCATAAACCAAATAAAAAAGTATATAAAATATAGAATTTTTATTAGGTCATAATGTTAAAATGTAAGAAGCAATAAAAACATGAGTGGTGAAAATGATGTATACCAGTAGTCAGTACCCCGTGGTTCCTGTGATTCCATCGTACGTTTCGCCTAGCGGCTTTTTCAGGGAGTATGATAAAAATCGGATAGCACTCGTCCGATGTATACGCTCATGTGAGGGCGCTCTACAGGGAGCCCTAAAAATATTTGCCAACTGATCCTGCATAGCATATTCATTAAATGTCACACCCCATTTGATAAATGGTAGGCTACAAATATATCCCTCTCATCTTTGTAAGTAGGTTGTAGTCTGTTTTCTGGAAAAGATCTCAAGTAAGGAAATAAGGCTGCTGTAATATCACCATTTCCTCAGCTTTGTTCATAAAATGTCTTAATTACAAATCTATTGCTTTTTAGTCATTATTAAAAACTAAATAAAATGTTATCATACTATACTGAATCCTCCTTTTTTTTTAATAGCTGGATGTTTCTATCGAAGAACTTAGAGGAATTTTGATCAGTTTGCTGAATGGTATAGCAGATTGCTCCACAGAACTGCTAACAATCGCAGATGACCTGGATGATTTTCACAGAGGAGCCACCATTGCCAGCGTCGCGGGAAGTTCAGTTGGACTGGCTGGAGGCATCACCACCCTTGCAGGCCTCGTTTTAGCCCCGTTTACTGCAGGGGCATCTCTGGTTTTCAGTGGCATCGGGGCCGGTGTTGCGGCGGTTGGAGGACTCACAGGGGCATCAGCTTCTATTGCCGATAGTGTAAATATGAAAAATAAATGCAGCCGAGTAGAAGAGATTGTAAAGGCAGTGAATGCAGAGATGAATGAATTGGAAAAGGCTTCAAAAAAGTTGGATTCATTAGTTAGTGACATAATGTCTAAGCAAAAAATGGTAGACAGTTCTGATGCAGCCAGGGCTGGGGGGAGAGGTGTCTACGCTGCACTCGAGGTTGGCAGATTGCTTCAGCTGGGCAAGGTGTCAGCCGCTGCGGCTCGAGGGGCGCAGATAGCAGCTCGGGGGTTCCAGGTATTCAGGGTCGTTTCAGGGGTTTTTGCTGCTTTGTTTATAGTCGTCGATGCCACTTTTATTGTTAAGGGAGCAAAGGAAATACAGGACGGGTGTAAGACAGAGGAGGCCACACAAATAAGAGAATGTGCGGAGGAGATTCAAAAGTTACACAAAGATTTACAAAAGTTAGAAGAGGATTTGGTGGCCAACTATTAACTAACGTGGGTGTAAATAGCGCTCGCTCCCAGTCAAAAGAAACATGTTGGACGCAGACTTGAGTATTTGGTACAAAATACCAGTTATGGGATACAAGGGATGAAGATCTTCATTGTAGTCAGTAAGCCACTGGCTTCATGTGGATCACGTCACTGCATTGCAGATGGCTACTGCAAACACCAACATTGTATTTGTCTCTGTCACCAGAAACTCCTGTAATAGAAAACAGAGAAAAAAAACAAGGGGTTAAAGCCCATGAACCACCTGCTGCTCATGCGCATGTGTGTTGTCCTTATAACAGTATGTGAAATATCAAACACCAAACCAAAATGATGCAACTTTGTGCACGCTGCCTAAGTCAACAGTGTCTGCAAGCTCAAAACATCAGAGATTGCTAGGTCTACGCAAGTGTAAAATTTCCACTCATTAAAGGGGTTGTCCACGACTTTAACATTGATAGCATAGCATTAGGATAAGACATCAATGTCTGATTGGTGGGGGGCCGACTCCCGTCATCCCCGCCGATCAGCTTCTCCAAGAGTCAGTGGCGGCCTGGACTGCTCAGTTAGCGAGCTGCGTGGTATAGCTACCTCAATGGAATAATGGCCACGGCCGGGTACTGCACACCCACTCATGACTGATTAGGGTTGGATGTGACTGGCCACGGCCACTATACAGTCAACAGAGTTGTGCAGCTCCTAACTGAGGAGTTCAGGCCGACACCGGCAACAGTTGATCACACCCCCACCGATCAAACATTGATAACCTATCCTAAGGATAGGCCATAAATGTTAAAGTCCCAGATTACCCCTTTAAAGAATGGCCATTGACAGCCATGTCCATCAAGACTCTTTGATTCCCACTGGTGTTTAACATTCGATGTGCTGCTTTAGGTTTGATATCCTTTGTAAGTAGCAGATTGTTGAAAGTGCTTCACCACTGAATATCTCAGAAATATTTTTGGTGTTTCTGATATACTGTAAAGTACAGTCTTAGCTTTAAACCATATTGTTTAATGGTTGGATTGAAGATCTTCATCCTTTATATACCTGAGCTGCAATTTCATCTTTAATACTCAAGGCTACATTCATTATTTTTATATTAGTTTTATTACACGGAGCTTAAAACTAACCTGACAGCTGCTACATGCTGCCCGAACCATAGACAGCATGTATCGTACACTGGCTCCATCATTTCTGCAAGGAATAGTTTTGCTCTGAATCGGCGTTTCAGAAAAAAACATATATTTAGAAACCATCCGGGGAACTTACCTCTTGGGGGACTTGTCCAAAAAGCCAGTCTCCAGAGGCATATCCATGCCTTTCAGTGACATGTCTCTTCTTGTGTGTGTATAAAGAGAGGCCTGTCACTCATAGCAGGAAGAAGCTGCCAGGACCGGCCTCTGGGACTAGTCACCCTTGCGGCATTGTACCCGGCCAACTTTTACACACGTTTTCTCTGAAATGTCTCAGCATTGCAGAATAAACCATACCTGGTTAGAATTCAGAGCTACAGCAGGAATCGGGTATCAGCTGTCCGGTTCCTTTTGAGAAAATTATCTTTTTCCTAAAAATTATAAAAAATTAAACATTCTTTTATCCTGCAATATACAGTAGCTCAATGAAGATTATTGTCTTAATTTTCACACTGTATTGTTAAAAAAATACTTCATGGTATAAGAAAGCAAAAATCTATGTTTTTCTACAATTTACCGTATATAAGTAAGATTGTTTAAGTGCTAAGACAAAGGCAAAGAAGAGCTAGATCTAAACATCCTAGCAACAAGCTGGTGTGGGCTGTCTAAGTGTAAAAGTTGCCTTGGGACCCCAATGAATATTACACTTTGTCTACTACACTATTTCAAAATTTGTTTTCAATATTTCAAAGCATAAGGACTGTCAGGCTGAAAAGATATTCATTTAGCCATTTTAGGTTGTTGCAGCCCTATAAACATGCTTAAAATGGATGCTTAGAGCATTTTGGGGCATACATATTAAGCGAACACAAAGAATTAGACATTACCTTGACCTAATAATTAGAGATGAGTGGATCAACGCGCGGAAGATCGAATTCAAGTCGGATTTCCTGAAATCCACAGTTTCAATCCAGCAATCTGCAATTTGATTTGGGAGGATCAGAAAAATGAAAAAAAAAAAGCCCATCACCATTTCACACATTCTGCACACTCGGCGACTGAGCTAATGGCATCTGGCATCCAAATTCTGAATTCAATGCTTGCTTCCGTTTGTATTTTAAAGTGCAATCCTTATGTTTTCAGATTCATCATTTTTTTATGCATTTTCAATGCATTCATTTTTTTTCAGCCCCTTTTCACATGTACAACACCATGGAATCAATAGTGCTTTAAAAATCATAATAATAATGTACATTTTTTTTATTAAAGAGAAATTTAATAATTCTAAAACATTAGCAGCGTTCACCTACCACATTGCGTGCGTTGTTTATAAAATATTTTTTAATGTGAGACTCATTGCTCCAATAGTCATGGACATGATTCTACCTATTCTATGTGCACAGTTATTATGCAATTTGCAATATTGATGATTAATTTTATTATTCTATAACTACAGTGCTTTTAGTCAATCCAAAAGGG
The DNA here is from genome assembly GCF_051348905.1 of Ranitomeya variabilis. NCBI lineage: Eukaryota > Metazoa > Chordata > Amphibia > Anura > Dendrobatidae > Ranitomeya > Ranitomeya variabilis. Next base: position 1,005,240,993 of record NC_135233.1, on the reverse strand, counting down.
TAATAAACCTGGAACCTGAATATTTAAGAAACTAAAAGTGATGTTTTGTCTTTCTGAGGGGAATATCTATGTGTGCAGAATTACTGGACAACCATTAGTGAGCAGAATTATTATGCAACTGCGAAGAATATTGGAGATATAATTTCATGCTAATCATTTTATCCCATTTGGCCTGGGATTATAAAACCCTATTTCCTTTATCCAACAAGGACTCAGCAGGAGGCGGAATATTCTCAAATCCTCAAGGAGAAAGCTGGCACCTAGCTCAGCACTAAGGGGAGTCAAGCCTCCAAAGGCTGTGAGTGACAGATCTTATACCTTGAACAAGCTCAGAGCAGGACAAAGGCTTGCTTGCAATATAGAGTCATGCTGAAGCTGCCAAAGAACATTCTAGAAACATAATTCTTTAAGGAGTTATGGAGATACTAAATGTCCTGGCCTTACGTCATATTTCCGAGATCTCCAGAATATGGCTAATGCCTTACAGGGTCCTTTCCAGCATTCCAGGGAGGGGAAAAATACATAGAATGGCCAGTAGGAACCAGATTGCAAAGATGTTTCTAGTCTCTACCTGTAGCAGGTGCCCGGCCTGATTTGATGGTGCCAAAACCGCCTCCCTTGGACCATTCATAAAAGAGTTATGATTCATCTTAGGTTTTGGAGTTTTTAGTTGCTAGAGGCAAGGGGAAGGGATTCGTGTTCAGTCCAGAGGGCAGGAGGGGAGAGACCCAAAGTGGATAAAGGCTAGTGTAAGGCCATGTGGTCTCTGTCATGTATGCTTTCCACTTCAAAGGGGTGTCATGTTGAGTAATGTGCTGTGAAAGCTGGCAGCCCATGCCCCCATTTGCGGCCCAGTGTGCACATGGTCAAACATCAAACCGGTAATTGACATGATCTATCTGCATATATCTTTTGTCTTACGACTATCTGTACTTGCATATCTGACCATTGTATATGTATAACGATTATGTATATACTGTATTGTTTAGCGTGCCCTTAAGGTGATTAAATATATAATTTAACATTGGGCTGCTCTTTTATATTGATCCACACGTCCATTTCTTAGTTTAACTTTCCATGTTACCGGGGCTGGTTTCTGGCCCAATATAATCCCATTAACAGACCAAGCTTCTATCTAAGAACTGGTGGCAGTCCAACAGAGCTGGCAGAGCTCTGTTTAACTGGTGCTAGGGAAAGGGGCCTCCCAGCCTGTCAGGGTGGTGAGTGAGGGTGGTGCCACATCAGTGACAGCATAAGCCACATACTCTCACTCCCCGTAGTTCGGTGTGGACAGGGAGCGTCTGTGCGAAACTGTACCAAACTGACCTTACATGTTCCCAGGGGGTGCGGAACATCCCGTTGGTGAAATTGGGGAGACTGCATTTCATGATCCGTCTAATATAAGTGACGTCAGGCGGGGTGACGAGAAATGTTTTCTTGTTAGGAAGTAAAAAGGGTTGGATTCAAAGTTAATTGACAATTTTTCATTTTGCCAAGAAAATGTACAATTTGTTTAGGGGCCACATCACATTTGAAGTGACTTTGAGGGGACTATGTGACAGAGAATACCCAAAAATAACACTATTTTAAAAACTGCACCCCTCAAAGCTATAAACCACATTGAAGAAGTTTATGAACCCTTTAGGTGCATCAAAGGACATAGCAATGTGGAAGGTAAAAATGAACACTTTCATTTTTCCTACAAAAATGTTGCTTTTGACTCAAATTTTTCATTTTTGCAAGGGTAACAAGAGAAAATGGACCATAAAATGTGTCATGCAATTTCTCCTGAGTAAACTGATACCCCATATGTGGTGGAAAACTACTGTTTGGGTGCATGGCAGAGCTCGTAAGCTAAGGAGTGCCATTTTAATTTTCGGAGTGCAAAATTGGCTGGAATAGATTGAGGATTCCATGTTGCATTTACAGAGCCCCTGATGATCCTAAACAGTGGAAACCCCACACAAGTGACCACAATTTGGAAACTACACACCTCAAGGAAATTATTTAGTTATAGAGTTGTGGTGAGCACCTTGAACCCACAAGTGCTTCACAGAATTTTATAATGTTGAGCTGTGTAAAATGAAAAATACATTTTTCCCACAAAAAATATTTATTTTGCCCCAAATGTTTAATTTCCACAAAAGTAACAGAAAATATGGATGATTCAGTTTTTTGTGCAATTTCTCCTGAGTACCACAATACCCCATATGTGGTGGAAAACTACTTTTTGTGAACATGGCAGCGCTCGCACGGGTAAGGTTATATTTTTACTTTTGGAGTGCAGAATTACATACATAGTAACATAGTAACATAATTTTTAAGGTTGAAAGAAAACTTTAAGTCCATCTAGTTCAACCCATAGCCTAACCTATCATGCCATAACATGTTGATAATAATAATAATAATAATAATAATTTTATTTATATAGCGCCAACATATTCCGCAGCGCTTTACAAATTATAGAGGGGACTTGTACAGACAATAGACATTACAGCATAACAGAAATCACAGTTCAAAATAGATACCAGGAGGAATGAGGGCCCTGCTCGCAAGCTTACAAACTGTGAGGAAAAAGGGAGACACGAGAGGTGGATGGTAACAATTGCTTTAGTTATTTGGACCAGCCATAGTGTAAGGCTCGGGTGTTCATGTAAAGCTGCATGAACCAGTTAGGCTACGTTCACATTTGTGGTCAGCGCCGCAGCGTCGGGCGCCGCAGCGGCGCCGCATGCGTCATGCGCCCCTATATTTAACATGGGGGCGCATGGACATGCGTTGTGCTGCGTTTTGCGCCGCATGGCCGCAAGCGTTGGACGCAAGAAACGCATCAAGTTGAATTTTTTTTGCGTCCAACTTTCGGCCAAAAACGACGCATGCGGCGCAAAACGCAGCGTTTTAGCGTGCGTTTTGCCGCGTTTTTGTTTGCGTTGTGCGCTGCGGCGCCGACGCTGCGGCGCACAACGCAAATGTGAACGTAGCCTTAACTGCCTAAGTATGTAACAATATCAAAGAAACAGAAACCATAATGAGCCTAACCCGGGAAAGAAAAAACACAAGTGTGATAATTAATAATAACCCGGGCGCTTAATTCATTGCTCCAGCAACATTATATAGGAAGGAGAAACAGGGAGCCAAGAGTACAAATGTACAAAAATAGTTTATTATTTAAAAATAGGACAAGAAGCAAAAACAGAGTAATAGGGATATCACGACAAAACATGAGGGGAGAAGGGGACACCTCTACCTGTCAGCCCCCCCAAGCACTAAATGTGATAACTGTGAGTGGGCACAGATAAAAGATGGAAAATAATGAGTGCCAATATAGTACAAAGTGCTGGGAGGATGGGAAGCACAAAGCACATAGTATGAAAAACAATGCTGTGCGGTCATACAAGGAAGACAATCCTAGGGCCAGTGCCCTGTATATTTATGTAAAATCCCGCCATACAGCAATAACAAAGAAGGGTGCCATGCTTACCGCAGTGGAAGGAGGTAGACAGAAGAGGGTCCCACCGGTGAAAGTGCCCCAACGCACGTTTCGCAGCGCTCAAACGCCGCTTTCTCAAGGGGAAGTTCCCCTTGAGAAAGCGGCGTTTGAGCGCTGCGAAACGTGCGTTGGGGCACTTTCACCGGTGGGACCCTCTCCTGTCTACCTCCTTCCACTGCGGTAAGCATGGCACCCTTCTTTGTTATTGCTGTATGGCGGGATTTTACATAAATATACAGGGCACTGGCCCTAGGATTGTCTTCCTTGTATGACCGCACAGCAACGTTTTTCATACTATGTGCTTTGTGCTTCCCATCCTCCCAGCACTTTGTACTATATTGGCACTCATTATTTTCCATCTTTTATCTGTGCCCACTCACAGTTATCACATTTAGTGCTTGGGGGGGCTGACAGGTAGAGGTGTCCCCTTCTCCCCTCATGTTTTGTCGTGATATCCCTATTACTCTGTTTTTGCTTCTTGTCCTATTTTTAAATAATAAACTATTTTTGTACATTTGTACTCTTGGCTCTCTGTTTCTCCTTCCTATACTAAGTATGTAACAGTACAGACACAGAGGGCTATTAACTGCATAAAGTGTATGAGAACATGATACGAGGAACCTGATTATGGGGGTTTTTCTTTTTTATGATAGGCCACACAAAGATTGTTAGGTTAATGCGTTGAGGCGGTAGGCCAATCTGAACAAATGAGTTTTTAGGGCACGCTTAAAACTGTGGGGATTGTGGATTAATCGTATTAACCTAGGTATTGCATTCCAAAGAATCGGCGCAGCAGGTGTAAAGTCTTGGAGACGGGAGTGGGAGGTTCTGATTATTGAGGATGCTAACCTGAGGTCATTAGCGGAGCTGAGGGCACGGGTAGGGTGGTAGACTGAGACCAGAGAGGAGATGTAGGGTGGTGCTGAGCCATGGAGTGCTTTGTGGATGAGGGTAGTAGTTTTGTACTGGATTCTGGAGTGGATGGGTAGCCAGTGTAATGACTGGCACAAGGTAGAGGCATCTGTGTAAGGGTTGGTGAGGAATATGATCCTGGCTGCAGCATTCAGGACAGATTGGAGCGGGGAGAGTTTGGTAAGAGGGAGGCCGATTAGTAGAGAGTTACAATAGTCCAGACGAGAATGAATAAGTGAGACAGTAAGAGTTGTTGCAGAGTCGAAAGTAAGAAAAGGGCGAATTCTAGAAATGTTTTTGAGATGCAGATAAGAAGAGCGAGCCAGTGATTGGATGTGGGGGGTGAATGAAAGCTCGGAATCAAGGATGACCCCAAGGCAGCGGGCATGTTGCTTTGGAGTAATGGTGGAACCGCACACGGAGATGGCAATGTCAGGCAAACGTAGGTTAGTAGAGGAAGAGAACACGAGGAGTTCAGTTTTTGACAGGTTCAGTTTCAGATAGAGGGAGGACATGATGTTAGAGACAGCGGTAAGACAATCACTGGTGTTTTCTAAAAAGGTCGGCGTGATAGCAGGAGAAGAAGTGTATAATTGGGTGTCGTCAGCATAGAGATGGTACTGGAAACCAAATCTACTGATTGTTTGTCCAATTGGGCCAGTATACAAAGAGAAGAGGAGGGGGCCTAGGACTGATCCTTGAGGAACACCAACAGTAAGGGGAAGGTGAGAGGAGGAGGAACCAGCAAAACATACAGTGAAGGATCGGTCAGAGAGATAGGAGGAGAACCAGGAGAGAACGGTGTCCTAGAGGCCGATGGAGAGGAGCATATTGAGGAGGAGCTGTTGATCCAGAGGAAGGAAAAAAAAACCATGTGGCAAAGAGTAAGCTCCACATTGGGGAAAAAAATTCCTTCCCGACTCCACATACGGCAATCAGACTAGTTCCCTGGATCAACGCCCAATCAAGGAATCTAGTATATATAACCTGTAACATGATACTTTTAAAAAAAGGCATCCAGTCCCCTCTTAAATTTTAGTAATGAATCACTCATTACAACATCATACGGCAGAGAGTTCCATAGGCTCACTGCTCTTACAGTAAAGAATCCGCATCTGTTATTATGCTTAAACCTTCTTTCCTCCAGACGTAGAGAATGCCCCCTTGTCCCTGTCTCAGGTCTATGAGTAAAAAGATCATTAGAAAGGTCTTTGTACTATCCCCTCATGTATTTATCCATTGTAATAAGATCACCCCTTAGCCTTCACTTTTCCAAACTAAATAACCGAAAGTGTAATAACCTATCTTGGTATTGCAGACCCCCCAGTCCTCTAATAACCTTGGTCGCTCTTCTCTGCACCCGCTCTAGTTCAGCTATGTCTTTCTTATACACCGGAGACCAGAACTGTACACAGTATTCTAAGTGTGGTCGAACTAGTGTCTTGTATAGAGGTAAAATGATGTTCTCCTCATGAGCATCTATGCCTCTTTTAATGCATCCCATTATTTTATTTGCCTTTGCAGCAGATGCCTGACACTGGCCACTAAATGTGAGTTTGTCATCCACTCATACCCCAGCCCCAGGTCTTTTTACAGTGACAGTTTTGCCCAGTGTTTTACAATTAAGCACATAATTACACATCTTATTTCTTATGCCCAAGTACATGACCTTACATTTATCCCCATTAAAGCTCATTTGCCATTTATCAGCCCAAGCTTCTAGTTTACATAAATCATCCTGTAATATAAAATTGTCCTCCCCTGTATTGATTACCCTGCAGAGTTTAGTGTCATCTGCAAATATTGAAATTCTGCTCTGTATGCCCCCTACAAGGTCATTAATAAATATGTTAAAAAGAAGAGGGCCCAGATGAAGTGGCCGAGGGAAAGGTCGCCCATGTATATCCATGATCTGGCCCAGCAAAACTCCCACACTCAGATTCCATCTTAACAAACGTATCTTTACTGTTATACATTTTCCTTAACACAGCGGAACACAATAATAGACAATACAAAATATGCCTATTCACAGAGATAACGTGTAATAACAAACTGTCCCTCACTGTCCCTATCCACACGTTACCAGTTCCTTTGCTCCAGGAGGTTATCTTCCCACGTCGCAGGCCTGTCTGTCACTGCAGGGAGACGTTCCAGCCGAAGAAAAAAACAACAGGGATTAAACAAAACTCTGTCTCTCAGGTCCAGACTGTAGTCCTTGGGGTTCAGCAGGTAAGGGTGGAATGTTCGGCCTCTCAACAGAGGACCCGCTTACAGTTCATGGGCTCCAGAATCTGTGAATACGTCACCGCTGAGTGCTCCGCAGTGTGGGAGCTGGGAACAATCTGGATGTCAGCTTCCAAGAGAGAGAGATCATCCAGGCAATCCTCTATATCGCATCTACAGGAGGACGCCAGCACACACAGACCTCTCTCTGCACAGAAAAGTTTCCCGGGCTCTCTTTTTCCCTCCTCTTCCTGTTCACATGACACAACAGGGGGAAGTTTAGCCAATACAGTTTGTTTCTCTGTAATCACATTCGGCATAGGTATAACTTCTGGCCACACGGGGGCAGTGTCTGTCACAGATTCTATGTCAATGATAATAGAACAGTCACAGCCGGCCAGCTCACTACACGCCCCCCCACTCAAAGGTTGGCAGTCCCTGTCAACGACTGACTCCAGGGCGGCGATGGCTGTGGAGGTTGTAGGACCCGGCTGTGAAGAGGGCCACACATATTGGTCTCTGTAGGACTGTCCCGGGGGCACTCCTGCGGTGGTCCTCGCCGTCCGCCTAACAGGTGCTAGTCTCTCTCCCCGATCGGTCACCCCACTCTCTACCCCAGTCAGTAAGTCAGTCAGGCGAGCAGGGGTAGGGATGTCTTCCACCTCTACATCCCCGGTATCGGTGTCTCCCACAGTATTAGTGATATCTATCTCTCTAGGTATCACAGGAGGGGAGTCAGGCTGGGAACGACAGGGGCGCAACATGTTACGGTGCAGGGTGCGGAGGCTGCCGCTGTCTTCGCCTTGTACTTGGTAGACGGGGCCACCAGGGTACGGGTGTCTAACTATTCGATAGACTTCGGTCTCCCACTTGGGCCGGAGTTTTCCTTGCGGTTTCTTTATACGAACTAGGACTAATTGACCCACATTCAGTAGGTCTTCTTGTACTGGAAGTGGATCAGCGTGGACCTGGTCCTGGATCTGCTGTTCCACCAGCCGGTAGACAGTCTCCATCCTTTGGCGGTGTGCTTGTAGCCAGGAAGGATAGGTACCACAGGTGTCTTCATCAGAGTTAGACAGGTGTAGCTCATGGATGCCTTTGCCTGGGCGGCCAAAAAGGAGGGTGTAAGGCGTGTATCCGGTAACAGAATGGACTTGATTGTTATAGGCCCACAGCAGTTCTGGGAGGAATCGAGGCCAGTCGGGTTTTTTGTCTTCTGCTAAGGTTCGGATCAGTTGTAAGAGGGTCCGGTTGAAACGTTCACACGCGCCATTCCCTTGTGGATGATACGGGGTGGTCCTGGACTTCTTGATTCCATACATCTGCTGAAGTTCTTCAATAACTCGCCCTTCGAAACACGCCCCCTGATCAGAGTGTAGCCGCTCCGGACACCCGTAGACCCGAACGAAGTGTTGACAGATGGCCTGTGCAGCTGATTCGGCAGTCTGATCTTTGGTAGCAACAGCGACGGCGAATTTTGTGAAGTGGTCCACCATCACCAGACAGTACTGGTAGCCACTATTCGCCGTTCCGATCAACAGATAGTCCACCATCAACAATTCGAGGGGCCTGGATGTGCTAATAGTCTGGGTGCACGCTGCTCAGTAGACTTGTGGAGTTCACATGTACGACATCTTAGGCAGACGTTTTCAACCAGCTTACGGAGTCCTGGGCAAAAAATGAATTGCTGGGTCCACCGGAGGGTCTTGTCTATGCCGAAGTGGCCATTCCTTCTGTGGGCTTCAGCCACCATCTCATGGGCTAGCTGCACCGGGACGACAATCTGCAAACATTCTTCCAGCATATGGGATAAAAGGGCCCTGCGATACAAGACTCCATCCTTCACGATCAGCCGATCCCATTGGGCAAGTAGGGCAGAGGCCCTGGTTGATAGTCGGGCTCTTACGTCGGAGGGTGGTTTCTCTTGTGTCTTCACGTACTGTTTCAGTAAGACGTGTTCAGGGTCTCGATCTTGAAGCTTGGCCCATTCTTGTTGGGACAGGGGGGACCCCACTATGGCTTCGATCCCGCCTACAGCATACTGGCGGCCATCTTCTATTTGTTTGGATAGCCGGGCAAAGTCGGGCAGTTCATCTTCCTCCAACTCTTCATCCCGGTCCCCCACTGGCAGGGATGATGTCACTCTGGAAAGGCTGTTAGCATTCTGATTTTCCGTCCCCGCTCTGTATTTAATTTTGTATTGGAATCTAGAGAGCCTTGCCATCCAGCGCTGTTCCATTAACCCTAGTTTGGCATTTTCTAGGTGGGCAAGAGGATTGTTGTCTGTTACGACCAGCACCTCCGCCCCTGTCAGGTAGCCAGCAAATTTCTCTGTCATAGCTCAGGTCAGGGCCAGGAGTTCCAGGCGGAAAGAGCTGTAGTTGACGGGGTTCTTTTCGGTGTCACGGAGGGATCTACTGGCATAGGCTATTACGCGTTCCTTGTTATCTTGGACTTGGGAGAGGACCGCCCCGAGACCTTGAAGGCTGGCGTCGGTGTATAACTGGAACGGCAAGGTGTAGTCTGCATATGCCAGAATAGGGGGTGATGTCAGAGCAGCTTGAAGCGCCTGGAAGGATTTTTCTTGGTCGGGCCCCCAGCTGATGCGTCGTCCTCTGGGACTGTTCGCGGTCCCTCGGAGGGTCTCATGCAGTGGTTCCGCAAGCCGGGCAAAGTCCTTGACAAATCGGCGGTAATAGCCCGCTAGCCCCAGGAAAGCCTGAACTTCTTTGATGGTAGTTGTTTGTGGCCACTCTCGGACAGCTGCTATCTTCTCTGGAGAGGGTTGGACACCTTCGGCCGAGATCCGGTGTCCCAGGTAATCGATCTCCTGCTGGAATAGACGGCACTTGCTGGGCTTCAACTTCAAGCCGTGTCTCTACAAGCGCTGGAACACTTTGCCAAGCTTGTGAAGATGATCCTCAAAGGTGGCGGACTATACCACGATGTCATCAAGGTATATCAGCGTGAATTCGAAGTTGAAATCTCCCAGACAGCGTTCCATCAGTCTCCGAAAGGTCCCTGGTGCGTTACTCAAGCTGAATGGCATCCGGTCAAACTCGTACAGGCCCATGGGAAGGATGAAGGCGGTCTTTTCTCTGTCCTTCTCACTCATGGGGACCTGCCAATATCCACTGGCCAAGTCTAGAGACGAAAAATATTTGGCCTTTTTCAGGGCGGTCAGTGACTCTCCGATCCGGGGGAGTGGATAGGAGTCCCGGATCGTGCAAGCGTTCAGCCGACGGTAGTCTACGCAAAATCTCAGGGATCCATCTTTCTTTTTGACTATCACCACGGGTGCAGCCCATGGGCTCTGGCTCTCCCGCACCCCTCCGGCGTGTAGCATAGATTCTAAGAGGCTTTTCACCTCCTGGTATTGTTGAGGTGGTATTTGTCGGTACCTCTCGCGAATAGGGGCAGTATCGCCCGTGGGAATCTCGTGTTGGATACTGGTGGTGTACCCGAAGTCGGTGTCATGCTTTGCAAAGGAGTCTTGGTGTTCTCGCAGTAGTTTCTCCACTTGAGACACTTCCTGTTTGGTGTACTGGGACGGGTCCAGTTGCACTTTTTCTAGTAGTAGTTTTCGCCCAATGTCTTCATCATCTGCTTGAGCATTTATGGCTGAGACAGTTACCGTCCAGCCATCTTCTGTAGACGGGGTGAATTGTAAGGGTCCCATGGGGTTCACTTCTGTGGGTAGAGCATATACTCTGGCAAGTTGCGTGCCAGCTTCAAGGGCTACACCTACGTCTGCGGTGTTGTTCAGCCTGACAGGGACTCTTCTGTTCCTCACGATGGCTAGGGTGCGGGCGACTAGTGGGTTTAGCTTACTCCCACTTGGAGCCCTCGGCTCGATTAACACTTCAACTCCTTCAAGCTGTCGGTTGGTGTTAAGAGGCAGGGAAATGACTGTCTCTTTTTCAGCGGGCAAAGTAATCCGGGTACAGCGGGGCACTTTAATGGCTGCTAGGGGTAGTTGTTCCTTTGCCATCTGTTGAAGTCCAACGGCCCGTATTACGCGCTGGAACGCCAGACGAGTCGGTTTATGTTTGGTAACTTTCTGCCAGTACTTGGGCCCTTTTCTTGTCAACAGCATAAGATCCAGGTCTTTCAAGATATTCATTCCGATTATTACTGGGGTCTCGGAGCCGAAGCCTTCCTTGACAATGACGATTCCTCGTTTCCCTAGGTCTTGTCCGCAGGCCTTCGTATCCATCCAGGCGACTCCGGTTACTGGAATGGGTAGGTTATTAGCCGCAATTATCTTAATGGTGGTATCTGGATCACAAGCAGTTCTTGGCTTGAGGCACTTTTCATAAAACTGTTCAGAGATCGTGGTCACTTGCGACCCAGTGTCCATCAATCCTTGCACCGCAACTCCCTCCAGAATAACTTCAAGTGTAGGACTACTTGAGGCAAGAGTATTCCGCTGCTGGCTCTGTTTTTCTACACCCCATTCTCTTTCCCCCCCTGCTGCTCGAACCTCAGCTGCAGGGGTGTCTAGTTTAACGGCGGCCATTGTGGTGAGACCTGGCGTGGTGGCTCTGCTCGTGGATGTAGCTGATATTCTGTTCGTCGTGGTAACTGATGGTTTGTTCGTTGAGGACAACGATTCGCCCTATGGCGAGGGTCACCACATGACCAACACGGTCCCGCGGGACGGCTAGGTTGCATCCGCTGGTCTCTCTGTCGTTCTAGTGTTAACTGTGACACCTGTTGCTGTAAATCTTCTACCATCTGTTTCAGCTCCTCAGTGTCACTGTTGGGCTGTTTAATGTCTAATATGGATCTGCACGCAGCGCTTTGAGTCCCCACATCCATGACGGGTCCCCTAGAACGTTCTATGGCTTCCTGCTTGACTTCAGCAAAGGTGAGAGTCGGCGTCATCCGAATCAAGTCCTGTAGCGTACGGTTAAGATACTGAAACACAACCAAAATAGCTGGCGCACTACAATTATGCGTAATATACAAAGGGCGGGGGTGCAGTAGAGTGGCTAAAGTATAGCAACTAATAGAACAAGAAAAGTAGCCACCCATAGGAACTGCACACCACCAATGAGTAATGAAAAAAGGAACAGCTTTATTGGTAGACAAAAATTAAAAACAGATTAAAAACATGAAAAATACCCATGTCCACCCATGTGTCTGCTCAAAAAACATACGAAGAGTATAATTATGCATGAATAATGTACATCATAACAAACAGCCACCTGGCATGAAAAAAAGGCTGCAATACTGGCAAACAAATATATAAATATTACAGTGCAATGCTGAGTATAATAGCCAAACAGTAGCCAGATATTGCTAGGGAGAGTATATACTGCAGTGGTCCATGAACCCCTGTAGGTAATAGGTTAAGCCTAGTCTAGCAGGGCCCCGAACACCATAAACGGTGGCCCACAATGTGAGACAATGCTCACGGCAAGTAACAATACCCCAAGACCTAGGCCATAAGAGACCACACACACGTGTGGAAAATATCACCAATTCAACCTACAGGAAAATAAGGAAGCCTGAGTAGCCGGTGGCAAGAGCAGAACAACAGGGTGGAAGGACCCAACGCGTATCGCGGCTTCCAAGAGCCGCTTCGTCAGGGGAAGTGATTTACCAACCGTAGCGTTGTCCTAATATATCGGTATGCCCGGTGCCAAGTGCACACACGTGTGTGACAGAGCGATGGTGACTCACAGGACCGGAACTAGAGGAAGTTGGCCCAGCCCACGAAGCGGCGCATGCGCAAACAGCAGGGGAGAAAATGAAAGTAATGGGCAGACGTCTCTGCCCATAGTACACCACTGCGCACGCGCCGTCAAAATAGACAGCGGTCTGCAAAGGAGCAAAAAGGGAAAGCGCAGCTTGTGCATAATACACTGCAGGAGGGGTAATGGTAACAAGTAGCACAGTGGCATGAAGCAGTCCCATGGGCCGGAGTGCAAAGCCACAGAAAACAGAAAAGCTGAAGGAAAAAAGTCACGTTATAACAAGACCTGTATCACTATAAGCTACATATATGGGGGAACACAGGGAACACAGTTGACACACATCACCAAAAGGGTACAAAAATGTATAGTCCCATATTGAATAACAATAAATATGTGTCCTATTATAATGCCATAAACTAGCAAGAAGGACCATAAGAAATGCCCATGTGTTAATGAAGGCTGATTTATGCAAAAAGCAGATATGTAAAAATCACACCCCCAGATATATACATAACAAGCTACACACGGGGCCCCAATACATGGTAAAGATTATAACAACCTATGGAACATAATATATGGGCCTTGAGACAGGCCAAATAAAAAGATCATAATAAATCATTCCCCAAAGCGCCCCTCTGTGTCCATATATGAGATGGGTCACCGGAACAGGAATTACATTGTCCCAAGAAAATGTCCAGCAGGGATGCCGACTCCGCGGTAGTAAAAAGATAACCACCATTTCATGCTTCCCAAATTGTTCCAAAATAAATAGATGGTCCAGACGAACATGCCCACGGAGCCCTCCATGATGTGGTTCCTTGAAACACAGACCTAGAGGATTATATCCATGCTCATCCGGAAATCCAAGAGGTTATCTGTCCAAAACAAACAATGGGGATTATCCAGGGAAAAATCAGCCCAAAAAGCCCGTGAAAAGGAGGTCCTCACTAATTCCATGGGGTGCAATAGAGTGGTGTAAATAAATCCACCGGGATTCGGTCTGTAGTAGTCGTTTATGCAGAGGGCCCCCCCTGCCGGAGATTTTGATGTGCTCTAACCCTACTATCTTAGTCCCTGCATAGCTACCCGCATGATGTAATAGGAAATGTGCGGCGACTGTTGTCAGCACCTTACCCTTGCGACTATCCGCTGCAGCGGTATTGATGGTTGAGAAATGACCCTGTATCCTTCGACGTAGCTCCTGTGAGGTCTGACCTACGTAGATGCAAGGGCAGGGACAGATCAACGCATATATCACATGAGAAGTCTTACAGTTAATATATGCTTTTAGCTTATGCTGTATTTGATCCGTCGGGTTGAGAAAAGTATCGCGGGTAGGGCGCATGTATGGACAGATGCTACAGTCTCCGCAGGGGAAAGAGCCGCGTAAACAGAATCCACGGTTCAGTCTATAGGTAGGTCGGGTGTAATGACTATTAGTAAGTATGTCTCTGAAATTAGGCGCCCTCCTGGCTGTCATTAATGGACGGGCACTGACCACCTGGGACGTCTGGGCATCTGTTAATAAAATCCTCCAATGGTCACTCATGATCCGCCTTACCTGTTTCCATTGGGTATGATAGCCCGTGATGAACCGTGCATAATTATCTTGTCTTTTTTTGGTGGAGACCAGCAAGGTGTCCTGTGCTTGTGCATTGGCCCTCTGAAAAGTGGAAGAGATACATTTTCCTGTTCCTGAACCTCATTGTGAGGTCCCGGGCTTCCCTCCTGAAGTCAAGATCCTGGGTGCAGTTGCGCCTGGCCCTGAGAAACTGGCCGATCGGAATCCCATCTCTTGTGTGTTTAGGGTGGAAGCTGTGGTACTCCAACAAGCTGTTGACGGCTGTGGGCTTCCGGTACAGGCGGGTAGAAAGAATGCCATCCTGGCATTTCACCTCGAGATCCAGAAAATTTACTGTGACAGAAGAAAAATGGTGGGTCAAAAAAATATGAAGTGAATTATGGTTGAGGTAGTCCAGAAACTTCAGACATTCCTCCAATGAGCCAGACCAAATAAAGAATATGTCGTCTATAAAGCGCAACCAATGTCGCACCTTGTTGACAAAAAAATTCTGAAGTATAGACGACAGTAGACTCCCACCACCCTAAAAAAAGATTTGCGAAGGCCGGGGCACAACGTGCCCCCATAGCCACGTCCGATGTTTGTAAAAAAAAGGTGTTGTCAAACAGAAAAAAATTGTGTCTCAAGATGAAGTCAAGAAGGTCAATGATAAACGAATCATGTAATCTGTCCGAGTTTACCTGTTGATCCAAGAAGAACAGGATAGCCCGCATGCCGTCATTGTGGTTAATGTTCGAATACAGCGATTCTACATCGCAAGTGACCATGAATTCATTTGGAGATAACGTCACTCCCTTGTAGGTCCTGATGAAATGTGAAGAGTCCTTGATGTGGGAGGGCAATGTAATGACCATTGGCTGCAGAAAAAAGTCAATATAGGTACATGCCCTCTCACACAGGCTGCCAATGCTCGATACAATTGGGCGTCCGGGAGGTTTTTCAATATTTTTGTGGACCTTAGGTAACATGTAGAAGGTCGATATGACCGGCTGTTCCACCCAAATAAAATCCCGTTCCTTAATGTTAATGATGCCCAATTGAAAGGCCTTGTCAATGAGTGCCCTCAATTTCACAGAAAAAACCCCAGTTGGGTTAGAGGGCAGTCTACGATAGAACCGGGGATCATCAAGTTGTCTATGGGCCTCCTCTAAGTATAACTCATGAGGCCATAGAACCATGTTCCCACCTTTATCAGCCTCTCTGATCAAAAATTCCTTATTATTTTTAAGGCTAAAGAGGGCCCCTCGTTCCTGAGAAGTGAGATTGGTTATAAGGCCAGTGTTCAAAGGAAGTGCCTCTATATCATGTTTAACCATCTCAAAGAATAATAGACCACTGCAGTATATACTCTCCCTAGCAATATCTGGCTACTGTTTGGCTATTATACTCAGCATTGCACTGTAATATTTATATATTTGTTTGCCAGTATTGCAGCCTTTTTTTCATGCCAGGTGGCTGTTTGTTATGATGTACATTATTCATGCATAATTATACTCTTCGTATGTTTTTTGAGCAGACACATGGGTGGACATGGGTATTTTCCATGTTTTTAATCTGTTTTTAATTTTTGTCTACCAATAAAGCTGTTCCTTTTTTCATTACTCATTGGTGGTGTGCAGTTCCTATGGGTGGCTACTTTTCTTGTTCTATCGGTTAAGATACTGGTCTCTCAGCCCTATAACAAATTGGTCTCTCAGTACCAGGTCACGAGGAGCTATATTAGCCAGTTGTTCCCCTTTTGCACAGACTTGTTCAAGGAGTACCTGAAGGGCATTTGCATATTGGGGAATGTCCTCCCATTCAAGCTGTGTCCGTCTAAAGAACAGGTATCGCAGTGTTCCCTGGTACGTAGTAGGCCCATAGGTCTTTTCCAGTATCCGCACCAAATCCTCCAACGCACGCTGCCCCCTGACCGTCTCCAGTCTGACTGTTGTCCATGCCTCCCCCTCTAGCGTCAGTACCGCCATTTCTGCCAAGGTCTTAGGGTCAATATTATACATTTCTCCCAGTATCCGCACTTGTTCCACCCACTCTGGTATGGGGTAGTTTCGCCCGCCAAACTTCCTGACCTGGTTTACAATGGACACCGGCGGCGGTTTCTGACTGTACACTGGGCCTGGGTGGGAATCTTGCTGGGCACAGATCCTGCCGACTACGCCAGATGAAGTGGCCGAGGGAAAGGTCGCCCATGTATATCCATGATCTGGCCCAGCAAAACTCCCACACTCAGATTCCATCTTAACAAACGTATCTTTACTGTTATACATTTTCCTTAACACAGCGGAACACAATAATAATACAAAATATGCCTATTCACAGAGATAACGTGTAATAACAAACTGTCCCTCACTGTCCCTATCCACACGTTACCAGTTCCTTTGCTCCAGGAGGTTATCTTCCCACGTCGCAGGCCTGTCTGTCACTGCTGTCACTGCAGGGAGACGTTCCAGCCGAAGAGAAAAACAACAGGGATTAAACAAAGCTCTGTCTCTCAGGTCCAGACTGTAGTCCTTGGGGTTCAGCAGGTAAGGGTGGAATGTTCGGCCTCTCAACAGAGGACCCGCTTACAGTTCATGGGCTCCAGAATCTGTGAATACGTCACCGCTGAATGCTCCGCAGTGTGGAAGCTGGGAACAATCTGGATGTCAGCTTCCAAGAGAGAGAGATCCTCCAGGCAATCCTCTATATCGCATCAACAGGAGGACGCCAGCACACACAGACCTCTCTCTGCACAGAAAAGTTTCCCGGGCTCTCTTTTTCCCTCCTCTTCCTTTTCACATGACACAACAGGGGGAAGTTTAGCCAATACAGTTTGTTTCTCTGTAATCACATTCGGCATAGGTATAACTTCTGGCCACACGGGGGCAGTGTCTGTCACAGATTCTATGTCAATGATAATAGAACAGTCACAGCCGGCCAGCTCACTACACAATACTGACCCCTGTGGTACCCCCTGCTAACCATGACCCAGTCCGAGTGTGCTCCATTAATAACCACCCTTTGTTTCGTATCCCTGAATTGGCTATAATAGATAGAGGATGCTAGTTTGCAGAGCCCCTGATGTGAATAAACTGTGGAAACCCCCAACAATTGACCCCAATTTTTTAAACTACACTCCCTAAGGAATTTATTTAGAGGTGTGGTGAGCACCTTGAACCCACAAGTGCTTCACAGAATTTTAGAACGTTGAGTTGTTAAAATTAAAAAAATACATTTTTCCCACACAAATGTTGCTTTTGCCCCCCATTTTTCATTATCACAAGGATAACAGGAGAAAATGAACTATAGAATTTGTTGTGAAATTTCTACTGAGTACACCAATACCTCATATGTGATGGAAAACTACTGTTTACAAAGTCCTTGAGGTGCCAGCACAGCCAACCTCCTCATAAGTGACCCCATTTTACAAACTACATCTTTCAATGAATTCATCTAAGTGTCCAGTCATCATATTAATGCCACAGGTGTGTCACAGAATTTTATACCAATGGGCGATGAAGTAAAAATTGAATTATTTTTTCTACCAAAAATTTGTTTTAACCCCAGATTTTACATTTTCGCACTGTAAAATGGGTTAACTGGAACAAAATTTTGTCACAGAATTTCTGCAGAAGATGGCAATACCCCACATGTGGCTGTACAGTACTGCCAGTAGCCTCACGTCAAGACTCAGGAGGGTAGGTCCGCTATTTGACTCTTGGAAAACAAATTTTCCTAGAATAGTTTTTGGACTCCATGTACAGACCTCTTAAGTGCCAGCAGAGCAGAACCCCCGTCAAGTGACCACATTTTAGAAATTAAATCCCTCCGCGTTCAATGGAAGCAGAGGGAGCTGAGTAATATTGTTTTTTTTTAATGCATTGGATAACAGAACAGAGCACAGTTTACCGGAATGGGGCACAGTATACCAGGAAATGGACCATGATGGGGCACAATATGTCAGGATGGGGCACAGTATACCAGGATATGCTACAGTATTCCAGGATGGGGCATAGTATACTACTGCCTATGAACTTGACACCCTGCGGATCTCAATGCCCGCAGAGAAATCATGTTTCATTATTAATGTATAAATAGCGTGCATAATTCATGTACTCTTGTTTTATATAGCTTTTGTCATCAAGTTTTTTCTTTTGTATTTTCGTTTTTATTTTTATTCATGCATGTAGTCTTAATTAATTGAACACGGTCACGTGGTTATAATTGATCCCCCCTCCCCCTATTGGCCCCATTTTGCATAAAGCTTCCATGTGATTTTTAGTATGTAGCTTTGAGAAAGGACTCTTTTGAGTGTTTGAAACGTGTTGCCCCATATGTCTGTGAACCAAATCCTGCCATGATCTTTTAAATATTTGAATACATTTTGGACTTTTACCAGAAGCTGGAACAATCCGTTTCTTTTTCTTGATGGGTCATAGACATAGTATATCAGGAAATGAACCACGATGAGGCACAGCATACCAGGAAATGAACAAGGATGGGGCACATTTTACCTGGATGGGGCTCAGTATAACAGGAAATGTAGCAGTAAGATGCACATTATACCAGGATGGTGCACACTGTACCATGAAATGAACCAGGATTGTGCATATAATATGAGAATGGGGCACAGTATACCAGGATGGGGTGCAGTATACCAAGAAATGGACTAGGATGGAGCACATTTTACTAGGATGGGCATTGGGCACAGTATAACAGGAAATGTACCAGGAAGGTGCACATTATACCAGGATGGGGTACAGTATACCAGAAAATCAACCATGGTGGGGCGCATTATACCAGGATGGGGCACAGTATACCAGAAAATGGAAAAGGATGGGGCACAAAACCTACAATCTATATATTTAATCGTGTAAGGTCAATTTCCGTCTGTTTGTCTGTAACGGAAATCCCGCGTCGCTGATTGGTCGCGGCCGGCCGACTGCGAACAATCAGCGATATTGGGGCGGGATTTAAACACCGCTGCACTTTCAAAAAGATATAATGATAAAATTAATAATAAAATTTAAAAAATTGTGATATTCTCACCTTCCGGCATCCCCGGCAGCTTTTCCCGCTCCTCGCGATGCTTCGGTCCTAGTAATGATTTGTGGTAATGACCCCAGATGACGTAGCGGTCTCGTGAGACCGCTACATCATCACGGGTTATTGCCGCCAAGCATCACTGGGAACGGACCTGGCGGGAGCATCGCTAAAGGCCTGGGCTGGATCCTGGGGCTGCCGGTAGGTGAGTTTATAACTATTTCTTATTTTAATTCTTTTTTTAACAGGGATATGGTGCCCACACTGCTATATACTACATGGCTGTGTTATATACTACGTGGGCTGTGTTATATACTGCGTGGGCAGTGCTATATACTGCATGGGCTGTGCTATATACTACGTGGGCTGTGCTATATACTATGTGGGCTGTGTTATATACTACATGGGCTGTATTATATACTATGTGGGCTGTGTTATATACTACGTGGGCTGTGCTATATACTACGTGGCTGTGCAATATGCTACATGGCTGTGCTATATACTACGTGGCTGTGCTATATACTACATGGCTGTGTTATATACTATATGGCTGTGCTATATTCTACATGGGCTGTGTTATATGCTACGTGGGCTGTTATATACTACATGACTGTGCTATATACTACATGGCTGTGCTATATACTGCGTGGGCTGTGTTATATGCTATGTGGGCCATACAATATACTACTTGGCTGTGTTATATACTACGTGGCTGTGTTATATGCTACATGGCTGTGCTATATACTATGTGGCTGTGTTACATACTATGTGGCTGTGTTATATGCTACGTGGGCTGTGCAATGTATTACGCGGTCGTGTTATATGCTATGTGGCTGTGTTATATGCTATGTGGTTGTGCTATATGCTACGTGGGCTGTGTTATATACTACGTGGGCTGTGTTATATGCTACGTGGGCTGTGTTATATACTACATGGGCTGTGTTATATGCTACGTGGCCGTGCTATATTTCTCTGCTGTATCTGTGCATCATGAATCGTGGTATGTGTTAAAGGGGGGCCCACTGAGACTTTTTCACCCGGGGCCCTCAAAAACCTGGAGCCGACCCTGGCTTCACCCGGCCGGGCGCGACCAATCAGTGACAGGCGCAGTCCGGCCGTGAAGTGGTGCGGGATTTGAACCACGCTTCGCTGATTGGTCACACCCAGCTGGACGAATCCTGTGTATTCATTGCATTATTCTTAAATCTTCATAAATATACTACATTCATATTCTAGAATACCCGTTGAGTTAGAATCGGGCCACCATCTAGTAAAAACATAGTAAGCAAATACCCTGCAGAAAATAAATAAACAGCAATAGTGCATGAAAATAATATATGGTGTTTAGTTAATTAAATTTTGATAAAAAAATGTAAACGCCATCCCATCACATCACGGTGACCATATTCGCAAAGATCCTAACTAGAGTTGAGCGACTTTTACTTTTTTCGGATCGAGTCGAGTTTCGCGAAACCCGACTTTGTCAAAAGTCGGGTTGGGTGAAATCGGCCGATTATTGCGTAAAGTCGGGGGCAGACTGAAACAAGAAACCCAATGCAAGTCAATGGGGAATCAAAAGTCTGCAGTGAGTGGAGGACAGGAAAACACCTACAGTGCCCATTTTAATGCCAAAAACATCAATTCTTATTACTGAAGCTTGTCAATCTTAATTTTCTTTATAATAATAGTTAGGCATTGAAAACTGGGGGTCATTTGGCTAAAGTTGTGGGGGGGTAGGGCTGGCTCAAGATTTTCGTGGGCTCAGGAAACGCGGAATACGTCACGGCAGTGGAGCAGGGAGAGGTAAGTATTTCAACTTTGCAAGTGCTGTGATCCTAAGCAAGCAGTGGGGGCCTACTCATTGGCATTGGCTCTGGCACAGGGCCCCTCATAGTACGGCGGTGTGTTTGACGGCGGGTGGCGCCTCCCACCAGCAGAGACACTTTTGCGTACTATGAGGGGCCCTGTGCCAGTGATGTCGCCAAAGAGTATGCCCCCCCACCTGATGAAGGAACCTGCACTTTCATCTGCACCTTCCTCTTTGTCCCCGTGTAAGGTGGTATAGTATGCGGGAAGGGGAACCTGACTTTCAGCAGGGTCAGATTCTGGCTGTGTAGAGTGCAAGGGGAATGTAGTGGTCTGGGTCAATGTACCAGCAGACTCATCTAGCAGTGGCTGGGCAATGGGCAGGATGAGGAGGAAACACAGATACAGGCCCAAATAATAAAGTGAGCTAAATGCAGTTCAAAATTGGTAACAGGACTAACCAGGCGGCATTGCTTTGTTCAGCGGAGGACAACTGTAAGGAGAGGCTGACACAGTGAGTAGGCCCATAAGTAAGTAGGCTAAATGCAGTTCAAAATTGGTAACAGGAATAAACTGGCGGCATTGCTTTGTTCAGTGGAGGACAACTGTAAGGAGAGGCTGACACAGTGAGTAGGCCCAAATAAGTAAGTAGGCTAAATGCAGTTCAAAATTGGTAACAGGACTAAACTGGCAGCATTGCTTTGTTCAGCGGAGGACAACTGTAAGGAGTGGCTGACACAGTGAGTAGGCCCAAATAAGTAAGTAGGCTAAATGTCTGCCAAAAATTGTTTCATAAATAAACAGGTGGCATAGCTAGATACAGGGGTGGGCTCCTCTGCTGAGTAGCAGACAGTGGTAGTAGGCGCAAAGTATTAACTGGTCTAAATGGAGGCCAGAGCCCATGTATATTTTAACTATCATCTATCATTTCAACAAATTTGTATTGGCAGTGCGATTGAAGGATTTAACAGAACAGACTACACAGTGGTGGAGCAGGGAGAGGTAAGTATTGCAAGTGGTAGAGCACTGTTCGAGCTGGGGGGGAACACTCTCTCGTGGGCGGCGGTACTGGCACAGGGCCCCTCATATTACGACGGTGTGTCTGATGTTGGTTGTGCACCACCACCGTCAGAGACACTTCATTGTAGTATGAGGGACCCTGTTCCAGTGCCGTCGCCCAAGAGTGGGCACACCCACCTGTCCAGGCAAACAGCACTCGCACGGGTGCTTGCGCCAGGTGGTGACCACGGCCCTTTGGGGGGAGTCAGCCCATTTAAGGAGGTATAAAAATGGCCTATGGTGGACATTCAGCAGCTGCAAATGGAGGAATTGGAGAAGTCAGTAAGAGGAGGGCAAAAGCAAGACATTTTTCAGGCAAGCTACATGTCAGCAGGGGAAGGTGGGGCAAAATAATTTGAAATCCATGATTGGTTCATTTTAAAGAAGGTTAGATCATCAACATTTCGGGTAGCCAGATGTGTCCTTTTTTCGGTCAGTATTGAACCAGCAGCACTGAAGACTCTTTCTGATAGCACACTAGCAGCTGGGCATGCGAACTCCTGTAATGCATATTCTGCCAATTCAGGCCAGGTGTCTATTTTAGATGCCCAGTAATCAAAGGGGAATGACCTGTGAGGGAGAACATCGATAAGGGTGGAAAAGTAGTTCGTAACCATACTGGAAAAATGCTGTCTCCTGTAACTTTGAATCGATGCAGCAGTACCTGTCGTGTCAGCGGTCGTTGCGAAATCACTCCACAACCTGGTCATAAAACCCCTCTGTCCAACGCCACTTCGGATTTGTGCACCTCTAACACCTCTGCCATGTTGCCCACTACGGCTCGTGTGAGAACCATCACCGCCGCTGTGTGCTGGGAATGCCTGAACCAAACGGTCTATAAGAGTTGCTTGTTTGGTAGCCTATATTTGCTCAAGGTTCTCATGTGGCATGATATTTTGTAATTTTCCTTTAGATCGTGGATCCAGGAGGCAGGCCAACCAGTAATCGTCATTGGTCATCATTTTGATAATGCGGGGGTCCTTTTTTAGGATACGCAAGGCATACTCAGCCATGTGGGCCAATGTTCCAGGTGTCAATTCACTGCTTGTGCTAGGTTGAGGAGCACTTTCTTGCAAATCAACAACACTTGTGTCCCGCAAAAACCCTGTGCCTGACCTTGCAACGCCACCAGTTTCTATTGCCCCCTGAGAAGCATCCTCCTCCCATAAATATTCATCCCCATCATCCTCCTCCTCCTCCTCTTCATCCACCACCTCGTCCAGGAGAGTTCCCTGAGCAGACATTGGCTGACTGTCATCAAGGCTTCCCTCCTCTTCAGCTGCAGACACCTGCTCCTTAATGTGCGTCAAACTTTGCATCAGCAGACGCATTAGTGGGATGCTCATGCTTATGATGGCGTCATCTGCACTTACCAGCCGTGTGCATTCCTCAAAACACTGAAGGACTTGACAGAGGTCTTGTAGCTTCGACCACTGCACACCAGACAACTCCATGTCTGCCAACCAAGTGCCTGCCCGTGTATGTGTATCCTCCCACAAATAAATTACAGCACGCCTCTATTCGCACAGCCTCTGAAGCATGTGCAGTATGGAGTTCCACCTTGTTGCAACGTCGATTATTAGGCGGTGCTGGGGAAGATTCAGCGATCGCTGATGGTTCAGCATACGGCTGGAGTGTACGGGCGACCGGCGGATGTGCGAGCAAAGTCTTCGCACCTTCAGGAGCAGGGCTGGTAACCCCGGATAATTTTTAGGAAGCACTGCACCACCAGGTTCAAGGTGTGAGCCAGGCAAGGTATGTGTTTCAGTTCTGAAAGGGTTATGGCAGCCATAAAATTCCTTCCGTTATCACGGACTACTTTGCCTGCCTCAAGATGTACACTGCCCAGCCATGACTGAGTTTCTTGTTGTAAGTACTCGGCCAGTACTTCCGTGGTGTGTCTGTTGTCGCCCAAACACTTCATTTGTAACACAGCCTGCTGATGCTTACCAATAGCTGTTTGATAATGGGACACCTCGTGTGCAATACTGGCAGCTGCGAATGGAGTGGTCGTGCGACTGCACTCTGTGGACGAGCTTTTGCTTCTGGAGGAGGAGGAGGAGGGGTGGCGAACGCCTACAGCCAACTGTTTCCTAGACCGTGGGCTAGGCAGAACTTTCCCACTATGGCTGTCCCCAGTGGACCCTGCATCCACCACATTAATCCAGTGCGCCGTGATGGGCACATAACGTCCCTGCATTGCCTACTGGTCCATGCATCTGTTGTGAGGTGCACCTTTCCACTGACTGATTGCCTCAGTGCATGGACAATGCGGTCTTTGACATGCTGGTGGAGGGCTGGGATGGCTTTTCTCGCAAAGAAGTGCCGTCTGGGTAGGTCATAGCGTGGTACTGCGTAGGCCATCAGGTCTTTGAAAGCTTCGCTTTCAACCAACCGGTAGGGCATCATCTCTAACGAGATTAGTCTAGCAATGTGGGCGTTCAAACCCTGTGTACGCGGATGAGAGGATGAGTACTTTATTTTCCTAACGAGAGTCTCTTGTAGGGTGAGCTGGACTGGAGAGCTGCATATGGTGGAACTAGTGGTGGTGGTGGTGGACATGGCAGTTTGAGAGAGGGTTGGTGATGGTATTCTTGATGTTGGCCTACATACAGTGTTTCCTACCAATAACCTTGTGATTCCCTGACTGCTTTGGCCTTGCAATGATACCTGTTATGATCTGGTGGCCTAGGAGTAGCATTGGACGTACTCTGGAGAAGGTGGTATCTGTACAGACCGCGGACCCTGAACTTAACACCGCAACTAGAAGTAGCCGTGGGATGTACCTACTGATCCTAGACACCTCGACACAGCCGGAGGACTAACTAACCCTATAGATAGAAAAGGGAAAACTATCTCGCCTCAGAGAAAATTCCCAAAGGATAGGCAGCCCCAAAAAAATATTGACTGTGAGAGGAGAGGAAAAAACATACACAGGCTGAAAACAGGATTTAGCAAAGGAGGCCAATCTAGCTAAATAGGAAAGATAGGACAGAGAACTATGCGGTCAGTATTAAAATATTAGGAAATATCCACCACAGAAAATACAAAAAACTCCACATCTAACTAAAGACATGGAGGGTATATCTAACTCTCCAGAGATTCCAGCTTGACTGCATAAATCCTTACACAGATTAAGCTGGACAAGAAAAAAACATGAAATGCACTGAACAATTAGGCCCACAAAATGTGGGCTGCAAAACAAGCAGAACTTATCTTGGTGAAAAGACCAGAAAGCAGGAGAAACCATGAAGAGATGTGAATCCTCCAGAAACAATGGACAACTGGCACTGACTGAAGGGTGAAGCCAGACTAAATAGCCCAGTCCAGAGTGGACACACCTGATAACTGCTGTGAAGGACAGACAGCAGTGCTACCACTTATAACCACCGGAGGGAGCCCAAGAACAGAATTCACAACAGATACAGTACCTCCACATTTGCTGCTGGTGGTGTCCTAACTTATGGGCTTACAGTGAGGGAAGCAATGTAGCGTTGCTGACTACCTTCATTCTGAGCAGGTGCACCAATGGTACGTGATGTTTGGTAGTTAGTCCAGGCTTGCAAGTGCATGCTGGTTAAATGTCTACGCATGCACGTTGTATTTAAATTTTGAAGATTCTTCCCTCTGCTAAAGGTCTTTGAGCATTTCTTACAGATAACTTTTGACTGATCATTCGGATCTTGGTTAAAAAATTGCCACACTGCACTCTTCCTACTATCGAATACCTTTTCAGGCATTGCACGCTGTGCTACTTTCACCGGATGGCCACGCTGTCCTAAAAATGTTTTAGTTTTTGACACACGTTTTTGGCCTGATACAGGCCTGCCAGATGACAGCTGTTGCGATGTAGATGGCTGCTGCGGATCATCCTCCTCCGCTTCTGAGCTACTGGCAGCGGCACCCTCTTCCCCCAATGTCTGCCAATCTGGGTCAACAACTGGGTCATCTATCACCTCCTCTTCAATGTCATGTGCACCTTCCTCTGTGTCACCGTGTAAGGTGCTATAGCGTTCGGGACGGGGCATCATAGTCTCATCAGGGTCAGATTCTGGCTCAGTATACTGTGAGGGCAATGTAGTGATCTGAGTCAATGGAACAGCATAATAATCTAGCTGTGGCTGTGCATCAGTGCACTCCATGTCCGATTCATCTTGTAATGGGCAGTTAACAATTTCCCTTTCTAACCCAGGCACGGTATGTGTAAAGAGCTCCATGGAGTAACCTGTAGTGTCGCCTGATGCATCCTTCACTTTTGGTTTGGGTGAAGGACACAAGGAAATGTCTTGTTCCTGACCGGGAGCATCCACTGACGACTCGCTGCTTTTATATTTTGAACTTTCTGAAGAGGAGGCGAAAGAGCTAGAGGCTGTGTCAGCAAGGAAAGCCAAAACTTTTTCCTGCTGCTCCGGCTTGAAAAGCGGTTTTCCTACTCCAAGATAAGGGAGCCTTCGAGGCCTTCTGTAGCCAGATGATGACGCTGGCTCAACACCTCCAGCCTTGGGTGCTATTTTGCTTTTCCCACTACCACCAGATGCTCCACCACTACCACCACCATCAGTACCAGCTGGCAAAGACCGCCCACGGCCTCTTCCACCAGACTTCCTCCTTTTTGTTAAAATGTTACCAAAATAACAACCGTTATATGGTACTGTAAAACAAGGTAGAAGGTGTATATAAACTTGTTGAGAATTTAAATCTCCCTTTTTATTTTGGGGAGACTGCACCTCAACTCAGGCCCAGTGTATAACACAACACAATGTAAGTGGCAGAACGTGGCTGGCTGATATACGACAAACTAACAGGACTGACGTATATCCACTTTGTGACAATTTGAAACACCCTTTTTTGGGGGGCGAGACAGCACCACAACTCAGGCCCAGTGTATAACACAACACAATGTAAGTGGCAGAAAGTGGCTGGAAGATATCTGAAAGAATCCAAGGACTGTAGTACAATTTCAATCTCCCTACAATGATCTCAGGACAAGTATGGCAGCAACAAAAAGGACTGCTGCACACAAAAGTGTGGACAAATAAACAAGATAACTGCAGAAAGGAGCAACAGGATTTTTGCTTTTAAAAAAGCAGTTGGTTTGCAGAGGCGTACAAACAGCAATGCAGCTATCAGGGAGCCTAATAAGGCAGCCTAATAAGCTACAGAGCTGATGCACAAAAAAATAGCCTCCACTGTCCCTGCAAAAAAAGGTGGTGTTGGACAGTCGAAATCGCTAGAGCACAAGCGGTTTGGGGGTTAATCTTCCCTCCCTAACTATATCCATTCTTCTGACGAAGCTGCAGCACCCTCTCCCTATGCTCAGATCGGCAGAAGTAAGATGGCGGTCGGCGTGCGCGCCCCTTTATAGCCCCTGTGACGCCGCAGAAAGCAAGCCAATCACTGTCATGCCCTTCTCTAAGATGGTGGGGACCGAGACCTATGTCATCACGCTGCCCACACTCTGCATCCTCCTTCAATGGCTGAGAAATGGCGCTGAATGCGTCATACGAAACGCGACTTTGGTGCGAAGATAATAATAATAATAATTTCATTTCTATGGCGCCAACATATTCCACAGCACTTTAGATTTTAGAGGGGACTTGCACAGACAAGATACCAAAAGGAATGAGGGCCCTGCTCGCAAGCTTACAATCTATGAGGAAAAGGGGAGACACGAGAGGTGAATGTTAACATTTGCTTTCGTGGTTTGGTCCAGCCATAATGTAGGAATTAGGGTGTTCATTTAATGCTGCATGAACCAGTATGAGAACATGATACGAGGAACCTTGTTATGGTAAAAATTTTGAATGGGCAACACAGTCCAGTCGGAAGAAATGTGTTTTTAGTGCACACTTAAAACTGTGGGCTTTGGGGATTAATCGAATTAACCTGGGTAATGCATTCCAAAAAATTGGGGCAGCACATGAAAAGTCTTGGAGACAGGAGTGGGAGGTTCTGATTATTGAGGATGTTAACCTCAGCTCTTTAGCAGAATGGGGGTCACGGGTAGAGTGGTAGACTGAGACGAGGGAGGAGATCTAGGGTGGTCCTGAGCCATGGACTGCTTTGTGTGTGAGGGTAATAAGTTTATACTGAATTCTGGAGTGGATAGGTAACCTAACCAGTGTAATGACTGGCACAAGGTAGAGGTATCAGTGTAACGGTTGATGAGGAATATGATCCTGGCTGCAGCATTCAAGACAAATTGGAGAGGGGAGAATAATGTACAGCTCCAAAATGAATAGGAATGAGTTGGTGTGCATGTGCAGGAGAGGAGAAGTGGTACTGTGCATTTATATATACAGGACAGGACGAGTGGTACCATGCAGTGTATATATACAGGACAGAAGTGGTACTGTGCAGTGTATATACACAGGACAGGAGAAGTGGTACTGTGCAATGGATATGTACATGACCGCGTATGCCGAGTACGGTCTTTTCCTCCGTATGTAACCTAACCACCAAAAACTGCCCACTGACCCAACCTTTACTTAAATAAAACATAACCAATTATTCTTTTTTGGATATTTTGGCCACAGCGGCCAACTTTATTAATAAAATTAACATAACATAAATACAACAGTATAAATTCGAGGGGAGGGTTCTTGGAGCTAAAAAGATCTGGCAAAAACCCCACAATATAAGATCGACCACCATATTACCCTCAGCCGTGAAAACCAGCTCGAGGGCACCGTACATCCCGTTCCGGGAAGAGAAAAAACCACCAACAGCTCCCAGGGTAAAACCCCGTCCAGAGCCCATACCAAAATGCCAGATCCAACCCCACCACATTTTAAATTGCCTGCAATTATGCTCCAATTCCTTCCCCCAACCAATCAGCGTCAACTCCAAGAACCCCCACCCCCCCACCGCCACTGTGACAATAAATGAATAAAATGCAAACAATGACCAAAAACCCGCATACCAAGTGTAAACCCAAACACTTTTTTTTTTTTTTTTTTATATAACATCCCGTGCCATATCAATATATAAAAACTCTGCCCCACAATTCCCCCCCCCCCCCCCTCGTTAAACAAAAACCCCAAGCACAAGCCTACAAGGGAGGGTGGGTGGGTCTTCCTTCTTCTGGATTCAGGTAGGGAATGGCGGTTTTCCCGCACTTTCCCTACTAACTCCCCTTCTAAAACCCCTCCCCCTTTTCCCTTCTCCTATCCCCAGCCGTAGCATCATTTAAAAAAGCCCGCCGGCTCAAAGCAGTCATGGGGGGCCTCCTCCCAGCTGCGCTTTGTTCCGGCCCCCATCTTGACCGCGTATGCCGAGTACGGTCTTTTCCTCCGTATGTAACCTAACCACCAAAAACTGCCCACTGACCCAACCTTTACTTAAATAAAACATAACCAATTATTCTTTTTTGGATATTTTGGCCACAGCGGCCAACTTTATTAATAAAATTAACATAACATAAATACAACAGTATAAATTCGAGGGGAGGGTTCTTGGAGCTAAAAAGATCTGGCAAAAACCCCACAATATAAGATCGACCACCATATTACCCTCAGCCGTGAAAACCAGCTCGAGGGCACCGTACATCCCGTTCCGGGAAGAGAAAAAACCACCAACAGCTCCCAGGGTAAAACCCCGTCCAGAGCCCATACCAAAATGCCAGATCCAACCCCACCACATTTTAAATTGCCTGCAATTATGCTCCAATTCCTTCCCCCAACCAATCAGCGTCAACTCCAAGAACCCCCACCCCCCCACCACACACGAACAGCCCTGACCACCTCAGGCTCGTGAGTGCCCCAACGCCACCAACGCCCGTTCAACTCCTTCTTGCAATGCTAAAGTCCACAAATCAATCCCAATCGCGTTTAAGTGGACTCCGTCTTCCAACCAGTAGTTACCAAGCCCCGACTCCAATTCAAAATGTCTAACGCTAATCCCCCCGTTCCTGGAAACAAAACCTGCTATTGCCCTATTCAACTTGACCCTAGCCCTA
Source organism: Ranitomeya variabilis (assembly GCF_051348905.1). Classification (NCBI taxonomy): domain Eukaryota; kingdom Metazoa; phylum Chordata; class Amphibia; order Anura; family Dendrobatidae; genus Ranitomeya; species Ranitomeya variabilis. The sequence goes on along the minus strand of NC_135233.1, from coordinate 1,005,211,240 downwards.
TTAATACCCTTCAAAGATCTAGCCCCCCTCCACCGTTTCCTAGGCACAATGTCCGACCACACAATCAACACCCCAGGAAATGATACCTGCAACCTCAACAAATCAAACCGTATGTCCCTAATCAACTCCCTGACAGGCCGCGCGCCCAAGTCGTTCCCCCCCAAATGCACAATTAAAATGTCAGGTTGCCTGTCTAAACGAACCGCCTTGGAAAATTCAGGAAGGGCCCTGCACCACACCATCCCCCTATACCCCAACCACCGAATGACAACCTGACGCCTACTAAACCCCAGTTGCCTACCGTCCGGCCTGACCTCGGCCCGCAGCGCCCCCCAATGAACGAACGAATGTCCGAAGATCCAGGCTAAGTAAAGGGACACACCTGCAACAAGAAGCATGAAGAAAAAACACTGAGGTCAAATACCAAAATCATAACCACACCACTAAATTAATGACGGATGTAACTCAAGTAACGATTGGAAGTCCACCTGCCAATCCTACAAATGTCCTCCGCGCCCAAACCCAAACTATCAGCTTCTGATGCCGCCCCGATACGAAAAGAATGCGACCGAAACAAATCTGGAGAAAGGCCCAACTCCCGCAAGCCCCTTCTTAACACTGCAATGAACTGAAAGCGTGACAAAAAGGACCCCTCTGCGTGACACAACAAAGGGCCGGATCTGCCCGACCATAACTGCCAGTACGCTTCCAGACAACCTCTAGGGCACATCAGAGACCCGTTAACCCTCCCCAGCACCACACGTTTTCCTCTCCCAAGTTGGTCGGTCTTCGAACGCCGAATCCAAAAAACGACACCCCCCGTCCATACTTCTACATCCTCCGCCAACAAACCCCCTGCTCTAACTTTGGACGTTGACACCAGCTCCCCAACGCGCATAGCCCCAAAAAATGCTAATGAAAAGGCGAGACGAAACAACGCCAACTCAAAACTCGAACCACAAATAATCTCCAAAACCCCACCCAACCGTTCTAAAAGGCTAAACGAAATGGGGCGGCGACGGTCAATCGTCTGAGTACCTCTCCTAAAACCCCTAAGTGCCTGTCTGACCAAAAAATGTTTCGTCGCGTCCACCAACCCCTGTAACTTAAAAGCAAAAGCCAATCCAGCAACAAATTTATTTACCTTCGAAATCGACCAACCTTCTTCGGCCGCCTTCCCTATCAAAAATAACACTGCCAACATTCTATCTTCGTCAGACACCAACTGGCCCCACACCGACACCCAACTTTGCCATACTCGCCAAGATGCTTCGTATGATGCCCATGTTTGACTCGTAACAGACTCCTGAATCAACCGGCCCGCTCGTCCATAATCACGCTCCAAAGATGCAAAGGGCATTCCTCTCCCGAGATTTCCGCATCCGGCGCCAATTCCCGAAAACGGTCCCACTGGAAACGAGACAATGCATCTGCTATTGAGTTCTGCACACCCGGCACATGCACTGCCGAAATACAAGCATTCAGCTCTAAGCACCGAAAAACCAACTCCCTCACCAACTTAATCACCGGGGGAGATGAGGCCGACAAACTGTTCATCACTGACACGACGCTCATGTTGTCGCAATGAAAACGAATCCTCCTGTTAGCAAACATTTCCCCCCAAATGGAAACCGCAACCACGATAGGGAACAATTCCAACAAGACCAGGTTTTTTGTAAGGCCCAACTCCCTCCACTGGCCCGGCCACCGTCCGGCACACCAACGACCACCGCAATAGGCCCCGTAACCAGCCGAACCAGCTGCATCCGTATATATCTCGCAATCAAAGTTTGTTAAGACCTCCTGCTGAATCAACGACCGCCCGTTGTAGTTACACAGGAAACGTTGCCACACTAGCAAATCGTCTTTGTGTTCCTTGCTCAGACGAATAAAATGGTGCGGCTCTTTCACACCTGCCGTCGCGACCGACAACCTGCGACAAAATATCCTGCCCATGGGTATGATCCGACATGCAAAATTCAATCTACCCAAAAGAGACTGCAACTCTTTCAAAGTCAGCTTCTTCCTCTTTCTAGCTCTATCAACCTCCTGCTGCAGCAGGGCCAGCTTATCCTCCGGCAACCGACACTCCATTCTCTCGGAGTCAATTAAAATTCCCAAAAAACTCAACACCGTAGCAGGACCTTCCGTCTTATCTGCCGCTAATGGAACTCCAAAAAGCTCTGCAACCCAAAACATAGCCGTTAACGTATTACGGCATACCGCGGAATCAGGCGGCCCGATAAACAAAAAATCATCCAAATAATGGATAACCGACTGAACTCCCGCCACGTCCCTAACCACCCACTCCAGAAAAGTACTAAACGTCTCAAACAAGGAACAAGAAATGGCGCAGCCCATTGGCAAACATCTGTCCAAATAGTAACCACCATTCCAAAAACAACCTAACAACGGAACGCTGTCCGGGTGCACCGGAAGCAAACGGAAGGCCGATTCAATATCCGTCTTTGCCAACAGGGCCCCAGGGCCATGCCTTCTCACCCACAGCACCGCTGCATCAAATGATGTATACTCAACAGAGCACAGCTCTTGGGCGATGCCATCATTTACCGACCGACCCTTTGGATACGACAAATGTTGAATCAGCCGAAATTTATTCGGCTCTTTCTTAGGCACCACCCCCAACGGGGAAACCACCAAACCCTCAATCGGCGGGTTTAAAAACGGCCCCGACATCCTTCCCAACTCCACTTCTTTCTTCAGTTTAACATCAACAACCTCGGCATGCAACATTGCCGACCGCAAATTCTTAATCGAAAAAGGAACCTCGTGACTCGGGGGAGGAATCCTAAAACCATCCGCAAAACCATCAAAAATAATACCCGCCTTCAACTGATCGGGGTACCTATTTAGAAAGGGGGCCATCTCGTGAAGCCTCACCGGGCTCTCCCCCTTGACCGGCACCCAAAGCTGGCTTTCCTTTTCCCTTCCTGAAACACTTGGAAGCCCCGTGTGAACTTCCATTACAGTGGGAACACACATGCTTAAATTTACAGGTGTTACCGTATTTACACTGCCCGTCGTTAAACTGCCAGCAGGTTCCAGACTTCTCCTTTGCTCCCTGTGCACCCTGACTACTGCTTCCGTGTCCCGACTGCTGGCTGCCACCACCCCCGGACCCATGAAAGGACTGCCCATGTCTGGCTGGGGCCATAACCTTCAGCCAAAGGCCTATATCCTTCTGGTCCCACCTAATTTCCGGCCTTACCGCCTTACGCTGCCTGAACTGCTCATCATACCGCAGCCACGTCTGACCGCCATATGTACGATGCGCCTCCCCAATCGAGTCTAAATAGCAAAACAAACCCGAGCAATTCTCAGGCGCCTTCTCCCCCACTACACTCGCCAATATTGCAAATGCCTGCAACCAGTTCAAAAACGTCTGCGGAATTAACCGCCACCTCCGCTTTTCTTCTTCCTCCTTTTTGCTATCGTCTTTTTTTCCTTTATCCAAGTTAAACTTTTCCAAAGGAAGCAGGGAAAAAATTTCCACATACTCGTCTCTCCAAATCTTCTCCTTCACCTCCTTTTTTAAATGCGCTCCCAACGGCCCTTCAAAGCACACATAAACTTCCCCTCTGGCTCTGTCATCTAATTTGACCGTATCGCCTTTATCCTTCTCCGTCTGAACCGAAACTGATACACCTGACGATGCAACCTCCACTGCCTGACCAGGGCTTAACAAACCACAACTTGCCTGGGGTTCCACCCCTCGACCAGACAACCACGCCTCAACCGGCGATGCGGCAACCCCAGCCGCCGACCCTCCCTCTAATCTACGCAAAATCTGCGACATACCCTGCAATAAGTCCTGCATACCTGGCACCTCAGCCACAATCGGCCCACTCCTCTGCCGTTCCTCACACACCGCCACCCGACCGCTCCTACTTTCCTGCAACCCGGCCCCTGCGGGCGACAAACCAGACATAGAGGCATACTCACAAGGCTGCGCGGGTGCTGTGTCCCCGCCAGCCGGACCTCCGGATCCCTGGCGCTCCGACCTCACGCGACTATCACCGCTGGACTCCAACCTCTCGTCGCCGCGTTGATGCCCCAGGCCCGCGCCCCTGGCCTCCTCGTCACCAGGGGGGACCCGAGCGTGCTGGAACTGCTGCGCCGTTAGCCCTCTCTGCCCCAGGCCCGCGCCCCTGGCCTCCTCGTCACCAGGGGGGACCCGAGCGTACTGGAACTGCTGCGCCGTTAGCCCTCTCTGCCCCAGGCCCGCGCCCCTGGCCTCCTCGTCACCAGGGGGGACCCGAGCGTGCTGTAGCTGCTGTATCGATCCACTCCTCCGTCCGCCGACAGTATCCCCCGCCACCTCACCGCCCGATGGGTAACGGGTAAACGCTGCTCTATGTTCCTGAGATCTCCTGGGCGACCGTGACCGATCCCCGCGTTCCAACCCGGGCGAGCCCGCCCGATCGAGTAACGATCTTTGCTCCCTCGCAGGCAGCTCGACACTGCTGCCTGCAACTCTCCCTCCGCTGCGCCGTTGCATATAGGCGGGACGCAGAAGATCTCCTGACCGTTGACCGTCCGCCGCCTGCGCACTCCTTGTGGACATCCCAGCAGGCACCCTGAGAGGTGATGGACTGTGGGTGCCTGCCGCAGGTAAAGGGGCCGAATTCCTGACTGTTCCTGCCGCTGCTCGTCCCGGCCGTGCTGCTCCTCCTGGACTTGTTGTTCCTCCTGCTGCTCCTCCTGGCTGCGTCGCTCTGCCTGGCTGGGCTGCTCTTCCTGTCCGCGCTGCTCTCCCTCTCCTTGCCGCCGCTCGCCCCCTGGGCCCTGTGGATCTGGTGGGGGCAGGTGAAGCGGGGGCAGGGGAAGCGCCGGCCGCCCTGCCCCTGTACGCTGGGACACCGGATGTAGCTGGAGGACCGGCGGCCGCACGCCCGCTGTTATCTGGGGACCTGCCAGGAGCGGAGGAAGCTGCGGCTGCGCTCTGCCTGGATCGCGCAGGCCGCACTTCCGGTCCGGCGCTCCCAGCAGCAGCGGCGGTGTCCTGAGTCCGACGCCCGGCGCGTGCAGGCCGGGTGCTGGGATTCCTGCCGGTGCGGGAGCGGCCGGGGGAGGCAGCGCCGCTGGACTCACCGCCCGCAGGGTCCCTGGAGGGGCTCCGGAGCCTGCGCCTGCCACGCGCCGGGAGATCCGGAGATAGTCTCTCTGGGGGCCTGGTCCTCCTGCCCCGTAAACTCTGCCTGGATCCTCCTGCGGAACCAATGATGGAGGACAGCTGGGCCTCAAGCCAGCCCCCTCTTCTCGATCTGGCCATCTCCCGGAGCTGGGCCAGCATGGACTCCGCCGACGCCATCCTGGACTTCTTCCTTCTTCTGGATTCAGGTAGGGAATGGCGGTTTTCCCGCACTTTCCCTACTAACTCCCCTTCTAAAACCCCTCCCCCTTTTCCCTTCTCCTATCCCCAGCCGTAGCATCATTTAAAAAAGCCCGCCGGCTCAAAGCAGTCATGGGGGGCCTCCTCCCAGCTGCGCTTTGTTCCGGCCCCCATCTGGACAGGAGGAGTGGTATTGCGCAGAGCATACAGATCTGGCAAAAATTAAGAGACCACCACATCAATCTCCAGACCTGAACCCCATTGAAAACCTCTGGATTGTAATAAAGAGGATGATGGATAGTCACAAGCCATCAAACAAAGAAGAACTGCTTACATTTTTGCACCAGAAGCAGTGTGAAAGACTGGTGGAAAGCATGCCAAGACGCATGAAAGCTGTGATTAAAAATCATGGTTATTCCACAAAATATTGATTTCTGAACTCTTCCTGAGTTAAAACATTAGTATTGTTGTTTCTAAATGATTATGAACTTGTTTGTTTTTTGCATTATTTGAGGTCTGAAAGCACTGTTTTTTTTAAATTTGGACCATTTTTCCTTTTCAGAAAAAAACCCAAAATTTATTGCTTGGAAATTCGGACACATGTTGTCAGAAGTTTATAGAATAAAAGAACAATTTACATTTTACTCAAAAATATACCTATAAAGAGAAAAATCAGACAAACTGAACACTTTGCAGTGGTCTCTTAATTTTTGCCAGAGCTGTATATACAGATTCTTAGATTTACACCACACAGGCAATACAGTTGTGGCCAAAAATATTGACACCCCTGCAATTCTGTCAGATAATACTCAGTTTCTTCCTGAAAATGATTGCAAACACAAATTATTTGTTCTTATTATCTTCATTTAATTTGTCTTAAATGAAAAAACACAAAAAGAATTGTCTGAAAGCCAAATTGGATATAATTCCACACCAAACATAAAAAAGGGGGTGGACAAAAGTATTGGCACTGTTCGAAAAATCATGTGATGCTTCTCTAATTTGTATAATTAACAGCACCTGTAACTTACCTGTGGCACCTAACAGGTGTTGGCAATAACTAAATCACACTTGCAGCCAGTTGACATGAATTAAAGTTGACTCAACCTCTGTCCTGTGTCCTTGTGTGTACCACATTGAGCATGGAGAAAAGAAAGAAGACCAAAGAACTGTCTGAGGACTTGAGAAACCAAATTGTGAGGAAGCATGAGCAATCTCAAGGCTACAAGTCCATCTCCAAAGACCTGAATGTTCCTGTGTCTACTGTGCGCAGTGTCATCAAGAAGTTTAAAGCCCATATCACTGTGGCTAACCTCCCTAGATGTGGACGGAAAAGAAAAATTGACAAGAGATTTCAACGCAAGATTGTGTGGATGTTGGATAAAGAACCTCGACTAACATCCAAACAAGTTCAAGCTGCCCTGCAGTCCGAGGGTACAACAGTGTCAACCCGTACTATCCATCAGCGTCTGAATGAAAAGGGACTGTATGGTAGGAGACCCAGGAAGACCCCACTTCTTACCCCGAGACATAAAAAAGCCAGGCTGGAGTTTGCCAAAACTTACCTGAAAAAGCCTAAAACGTTTGTTTTGGAAGAATGTTCTCTGGTCAGATGAGACAAAAGTAGAGCTTTTTGGGCAAAGGCATCAACATGGAGTTTACAGGAGAAAAAAAAGAGGCATTCAAAGAAAAGAACACGGTCCCTACAGTCAAACATGGCGGAGGTTCCCTGATGTTTTGGGGTTGCTTTGCGGCCTCTGGCACTGGACTGCTTGACCGTGTGCATGGCATTATGAAGTCTGAAGACTACCAACAAATTTTGCAGCATAATGAAGGGCCCAGTGTGAAAAAGCTGGGTCTCCCTCAGAGGTCATGGGTCTTCCAGCAGGACAATGACCCAAAACACACTTCAAAAAGCACTAGAAAGTGGTTTGAGAGAAAGCACTGGAGACTTCTAAGGTGGCCAGCAATGAGTCCAGACCTGAATCCCATAGAACACCTGTTGAGAGATCTAAAAATGGCAGTTTGGAGAAGGCACCCTTCAAATATCAGGGACCTGGAGCAGTTTGCCAAAGAAGAATGGTCTAAAATTCCAGCAGAGCATTGTAAGAAACTCATTGATGGTTACCGGAAGCGGGTGGTCGCAGTTATTTTGGCTAAAGGTTGTGCAACCAAGTATTAGGCTGAGGGTGACAATACTTTTGTCTGCCCATTTTTGGAGTTTTGTGTGAAATGACCAATGTTTTGCTTTTTGCTTCATTCTCTTTTGTGTTTTTTTTCATTTAAGACAAATTAAATGAAGATAATAATACCAAAGAATTTGTGATTGCAATCATTTTCAGGAAGAAACTGAGTATTATCTGAGAGAATTGCAGGTGTCAATACTTTTGGCCACAACTGTATGTGTGTGAGTCTTTATGTGAGTATGTATGTGTGTATCTGTGTAACTATGTAACTATGTATGTATATGTGTGTGTGTGAGTATGTGTGCGAGTATGCATGTGTGTGAGTATGTATGTGTGTCAGTATGTATGTACTGTATATGTGTGTGTGGGCATGTGTGTGTGAGTATGTATGTATGCATGTGTGTGTTAGAGAATGCATGTGTGTGAGCGTGTGTATGTGTGCAAGTGAGCTGCCCTTTCCACCACCTCTATCATTGCTCTCTCCCCCACCACTCCCATAATTGCCCTTTCCACCTCTATCATTGCTTTCTCCCCACCACCCCATCATTGCCCATTTCACCATCTCTATCATTGCCTCCTCCCCCACCACCCCATCATTGCCCTTTCCACCACCCCATCATTGCCTTCTCCACCACCTCTATCATTGCTTATTAGTGACTGAAGGCCGAAAAGATGCACTAACTTTAGGCAATAACTTCAGCTTAAAGCGTGCACACCAGTAATGAATCTGGTGCATTTTTATACTTAATTAATCCGTACCCTATTATAAAGACATATTTGCCTAGTGAGGGTATGCATCCTATTTTTTTTCACTAATTCATATCAATTTGGTGACTGTACGTTGAACTGACCCAAAAAAAGGCCCAACTTATGCCAGAATTCTTTTGCAGCACCAATAGTAAATATGGCCTGTTGTTTTTTTTTTCTTTTTCCAGTAAGCAAATTTAATGGATTTAATATGAAAAATATTGTTTTGTAGCAAGTCACCCTTATCAATGTGTTCATAAGAATTATGTGCTCTATAAAGAAATAAAAACACTTGGTAGATTCAAATTCTTTATTTGAAACACTGGAATTTGTAACATAAGGCAATAAAAACAACTTATAGTTGTAGAATGGTGGCAGGACGATGACCAAATGTCCTGTATCTTCTCACTGGTGGAACGAGCAAGCAGAGGCCAACGCTGTAGATACAAAAAGAGGGAAAATTATTTTATATTAAACATTCACATCTGCTCTAATAGAAACATGAGACCTTCCATTTGTGTCCAGTGTCTTCGCAGTACTGATGATTTATGGGTTCTGACTGATCCTGATGGATCTTACTGACCCGTCGCTCCATTAGCCCTTTCAACTGCCCATATAAATTATATATACCACAAAGATTATTGGAACAGTGAGGTCCCCAGTTGTTTCCATTTTTTACCAAGAAGTGTAAATTCATCATGTCCCAAAATGGCAGTTCAGATCTTATAATCGTATATTTGTAGAAATACATATTGACCAAATTTTGTACATTCTATCATGGCATTTGAGAAAATATTTGACAAATAATAAAGCAAATGATTTATCAAATTTTCAAAGACTACATTTTGTAATTGAAAAGATGATTAATCACAATATGTACCTGAGTTGGGTAAGCAGTTGTTATCTTTGTACAAAAGTTTGTAAAAGGGTTTGCTGAGTACATCATCCATAATATCTCTATCCAGCATCCGGTCAAACTCAACCAAGCATTGTGTGCGATCACTGAAGAGGAGGTTTTGGCCGTGACTTGAAGAAAACAACTGAAATATGTCCTTCTGAAATCCTTTCCGTCCATAGAGAGACTAAATAGAAGAAAATGTTGAGATTTGAAGGATATAAGAATATTACCACATTTAACTAATGCATCAATAGGAAAGTAAAAATGCAACAACAGGCACCTACACTGGATATATTATGTAGGAAGATGGACCGGGTTTGTGGTCCCTCTTGTGTATCCAGGTCGGAACTGCTGGGGCTGTCACCATTGTTGCCGGGGGAAAGACTTCCTGACTGGAACAGACCTGTACACCTGACTGATGGGGGCGGATCAGATATAAAGGGACTGAGAGCTGGAAGACTGAGCTTTTAGCGGGTACTCAGCTTGAGCAAAAAGAGAAGGTTGACCCCCTCTACACTGACCAACGCCAATTGACAAATCAGGACAAATCAGTACGCCTGCGCAGGAGCTGCAACAGAAGTAAGGAAGAGGACGTCATCGCATGAAGATGGGAGATGCCGGACCCGGACCTGTGACGCCCATCGGGACTGAACCGGGACCGCCCCTGGGTGAGTATAATCTAACTTGTTTTTCTTATCTTTCAGGTTACATCGGGGGCTTATCTACACCATTACAGAATGCTGTAGATAAGCCCCTAATTGCGGTGGCCGCAGTTTATAGCGGCAAAATGAGGTGACAGATTCCTTTTAATATTTGGTACAGAAATCTTTGCAATTACAGAGGTCAGATGTTTCCTGTATCTCTTGGCCAAGTTTGCTCACACTGAAGCAGGGATTTTAGTTAATACCCCATAGAGATTTTCTCCAGATCTTTCAGGCTTCGGGGCTGTCACTGGGCAACATTGAGTTTCAGCTCCTTCCAAAGATTTTCTATTGTGTTCAGGTCTACCATTCCCCCTCTGGATCATCCACATGGTCATTTGCAAACTTCAAACGGGCCTGGAGACATGCTGGCCTGAGCAGGAAGACCTTGAGTGCCCTGCTGGATTTTAATCCATAATGACGTAGTGTGTTACTAATGGTTATCTTTGAGACTGTGGTCACAGCTCTCTTCAGGTCATTGACAAGGTCTTCACATGTAGTTCAGGGCTGACTACTGACCTTTCCCAGTATCAACCTTAGTCCTCGAGGTGAGACCTTGTATGGAGCCCCAGACCGAGGAAGATGGACAGTCATCTTGTGTTTATTCCATTTTCTAATAATTGTGCCAACAGTTGTTGCCTTTTCACCAAGCTGTGAGCCAAGCTACCATCTCACCAAGCTGCCTTCTCACTATACTGCACATTTTTCCTTGAAGGTAACCATGACTAACATAAACAGTGATTTCAAGCACAAGCCTCCTTTTAAAGCAACCAGTCTGTTCTTATAATTCAGTTTACAAGACAGAGTAATATCAGCTGCCTTGTCCTTGTTAGCACTTTGGCCTTAGCTAATGAGAAGATCAGTGAAATGATATGAGCAGGACATTTTGTCGAAGAGCTGAAATTCTGTAGAAAAGGGTTATTTGTGATTAAGTTATTTTAAATGGAAAAAAATGACTGCAATTCATCTGATCACTTTTCATAACAAGCTAGAGTTAATACAAATTGCAATTATAAAATCTAAAGCAGCAAACTTTGTGAAAGCCAACATTTATGTCATGATCCATTCCAGGATTTAGTCTGCTCTTTTTCCGGGCGGATCATGTCAAGGGGTTAACTTTGCTTTGCCTCATTCTGGGCTCAGGTTTGCTATTTAGCTCCCAGGCATCCTGCTGGTGGTGTCAGCTGTAGCTCTGCCTTCGGCGTGTGAACCTGACTCTTGTAACTCTTGATTTGTGTCTGCTTGTGATACCTGTGCCCATGATAAGAGCTCCCATAACCGGCCGGCCGGGGAATTGGTGCCATTGCCAATTCCGGATAGACCTTTGACTCATTTGTCCATAGATTTTATCACTGACCTCCCTCCTTCTATTGGCAAAACTGTAATCTGTGTAGTTGTTGACAGATTCAGTAAACAATTTTGTACCTCTGGCGGGATTGCCTGATGCTGAAACATTATCTAAGCTGTTTGTTGAGCATGTCGTACGGCTGCATCGTGTGCCTTTGAATGTTGTTTCTGATAGAGGGGTACAATTTGTGTCCAAATTTTGGAGGACATTTTGTAAAAGATTGGGTGTTTGCTTGACCTTCTCCTCTGCTTACCATCCTGAGACCAACGGTCAGACAGAGAGGACCAATCAGTCACTTGAACAGATTTTGAGGTGTCTTGCTACATCTCAGCAGGATGATTGGTGTTCTTCGTTGCCCGTGGCTGAGTTTGCATTTAACAATCGGATTAACCAGTCCACGGGCACATCTCCATACTTCTGTAACTATGGTTTTCACCCCCACTTTGGTGAATGTTCTAGGCTGGATTCAGGATGTCCAGGGGCTGATACGGCGGTGCAAGGAGGTGTGGCGGGAGGTCCAGAAGAACATTGGGGAGGCTCAGGGCAAACAAACTTTTTGCGGATAAGCGACGGTCTGTAGGACCAATATTTCTGGTAGGTAGATAAAGTGTGGTTGTCTACCAGGAACATTCGTCTTAAGGTTCCTTCTGCTAAGCTAGGTCCCAGGTTTATTGGTCCTTACGACTCAAAGCTTCTGTCCTTGACTGTATATAATAATAATGTATAATTGTGATATTAGAGTACAATAAAAATGCAGAATATTGTAATATCTAAGTAATCGACAACCCCTTTAATATACACATCACACTTTAACATCATCATAATACAGAACAATCTATACAGCTGTATAAGCATAGAGGGTGTAGAGGTTGCAGTCACATCTAGGTCAAGGTGCCAGAGGTGAACTAAAGACCCTCTGCTACATAAGTAGACATTAGTATTCTCAGTGGCACATGGTAAGTTGGGTCCCTGTTACAAATTTGCACTGATTCAAAGGGGCTTCTGATTTATAACTACACAATCTATTGTACCAACAGAGCACAGCCTATAAAACTGAAATATTAATATAAATATATTATATAATGCTACAATGTATATTCTATAGAAAAACTCATGTGTATAACAAAGTACAAAATACACAACTTTTCACTGACTGAGATGAAATGCATTTTTGCATTTATTGGCTCAGCAACTTGTCTAGTGTGGTATCAGACACTTACTTGCTGATTGAGTGTAATTCGTACAACATCTCTGAGACTCTCCGGCCTGGTAAAAATAGATTGAGGAGAGATTCCTAAAAGGTGGCATTTTTTGTAGTCACTAACAGGAGCACGAGATCCATCAGGACATAACAACTCAAAATCTGTGGATTTTAAATCCTTTGCCCAAAGTTCTGGATTTTTACCTGGAGAACAAATAACATCATTTGTAAACATTATCCAGTAATTCACAGAAATAATCACCCATATTAGTCATATTCAGTCTTAGGGTACATGCCCACTTTCAGGAACATCAGAGTTTTGGAAGTGCGCTGTGTCCAAATCGCTGTGTACTACAATACAAACAGAGTGGATGGGATTTATAGAAATCCCACGCCCACTGTGCTTCTATTTGACGCAGCGTAAACTCACCCAAGGTGCAAGTTCACAAACCGCAGCTCGTTAATTTCTGTTGCGGAGATGCTAGTCTCAGCATCAGAAATTTCCACAATTGAATGTGTTGGATGCGGTAAATTCCGCATTGTTCCCTGAAAACATGTGGATTTACCTGTGTGATTAGAACGCTGCGCTTTGGATGCTTTCTAAAGCGCAGCTATTTCCTGATCATGGAAACGTAGCTTAAATTAAATGTTTGAAAAAAATGTAACTTCTTGTTCAGATGCTTTCTTCATGTATCATTCAAAAATATAAGTGCAAGTAATAAAACCTGTAGAAACCACTGTTAGAGCAACATGTGGTTATGCTGTTACGGGGCACGTAACTGCACTGGTAAGGAGTAACTAAACATTTTAAACTTTTTAAATATATCCTACTGTGTCTTAAGAACACAGTGAGTGACAGCTCTGCCACCGAAGAGATGGCAGAGGTGTGCAGGGCTGTCAGTATTGCGTATGGGATTGCCCAGCCTCCCAATCAAGGACTGAGGAGTGTTGACTATCCACATGCTAATTTAGGAGTGCCAAGCAACCCAATCAGGCCATGTCTGTTGGGCTTCCTCTAGGTGTCACCTTTCTGGGTGATTGCCTGGCTATCTAGCTGGTTGGTAATGGTCAGACCATTGCCAGTCATTGCTTTGCTTTGTGGTGTGCGTGCTTTGTGCTTGTCTGTTCTGCTATTCTGATCTTTTGCTGCATGACCTTAGACCTTGCCTTTTGACTATTTGTTTGCCAATCCCTTTGTTTTGTTCCACTACCAGTTTGGACTTCTGACCTCGGACTGTGACCTGTTTTCTCTATTATCTTGCCACTGTGTCTTGACATACTCTCATGGTATTTGACCCCAGATTTCTTGACTCCTCTGCCTCATGACTTGTCCGTGAGAAATGACGATAGCCTGCATCACATTACAACTGGCGTTATACAGTTTTTCACCAGTATGAATTCTATTCATATGCTTTGTGATCAGGTGGCGAATCTGACCCAAATGATTCTGGATCATTAAAAAGAATTGAAGTCTAGAATCGCCGCAGTCCCAGTTGAAGGGTCAGCTGACTAACTTGATGAATGTACCCCCCAACTCGTGGCTAATGGCAGTGGCTGCGATGTCTGTACCTGCAGGCGTGCAGTTTGTCTCTCCCAAACCTGTAGCGACTCTTCCAGATACATTTTCAGGAGACAGAAAACAGTTTTAGGGAGAGCTGTAAGGTATTTTTTTATTCTGCGATCCCGGTCAGGGGATGAGTTCCTAGGACCTGGTAGTTTTCTTTGTCCACACAAGCCCCAAAATGGTCTTATGTAAACGCCTTCCTTGATGTGTCAGGTTTAATTTATGACGAGTCAGACAGAATTCAGGTTGCTGAGGCAAAGATCATGAACCTGATACAGGACAGTCACACTGCTAAGGACTATAGTACTGAGTTCCAGCAATGGTTCTCTGAAGTTCAGTGGAATAATGCGGCATTCAGATGCCAATTCCATATAGGCTTTTCCGAAGATCTCAAGGATGCTCTGGTTCTTCATGATCCTCTTTGTTATTTGGAGGAGGCCATGATCCAGGCCATAAGGAAGGATTGCAGAATTTGTGAGAGGCGTTGTGAGCAGCAGGATGCTTTTTATATTCCTTGTGAGCATGTCCATTCTCCTGACGTGGAGCCAATGGAAGTTGGAGATGGCTGTTCTCATGCTGTAGAGAAGAAATGTTGATGTAATCATGGACCTTGTTTCTACTGTGGTCTCGCTGGACATTTTTTTAATGAACTGTCCAACCTGCCCTCAAGCAAGCCATCAGGAATTTGGGTGATTGTCGAGGGAATAACCCAGACTTCCAGGTAAGTTTTTACTCCTCTGAAATGTACTGCTTAATGTGCTTTTATTTTTCAAGCACCAGGTGTTATCTGCATTGACTTTCATTGACTGTGGGTCTGCAGCAAATTTTATTGATTCAAAACTGACTCTGAAAGTAGGATTAGGTACAGTTAGTTTGGAAAGACCCATTAAAATTTTCTCGATTGACAAGACACCGTTACTTCAGAATCTTGGTAAACTGGTTAATGGTGGAGTTCACTCTCCATGTAGGAACACTTCACTCAAAATCCATATCCGGTTTTGTTTTGGATAATATACCTGCTGGGCTGGAACTGGGGCTTCCATGGCT
Source organism: Ranitomeya variabilis (assembly GCF_051348905.1). NCBI lineage: Eukaryota > Metazoa > Chordata > Amphibia > Anura > Dendrobatidae > Ranitomeya > Ranitomeya variabilis. Next base: position 1,005,196,195 of record NC_135233.1, on the reverse strand, counting down.
GCTTATTCACAGTCCTGTTATTGATTGTTGTAAGAAGGATATTGTTGAAGGGTTGTCCGCTCTAAATTGATAATTTTGCACTCACTCTGTGTGACTGCAAACTTTAGAAATCCACCGAGCGCACGCACTCTGCGCTGTGAGGATTCACCAGTTTCTGAGCTGGGACCGGCGGGTACGTATGCGTTATGCATACTCCTGGCCAGAGCCCATCTAGTGGACGTGGCCTTGTTCCATACACTTGTATTGAGTGAGGCCATGTCCACTTGATGGTCACCCCCACTGGACTGGACTGAAGCGTCAATAGAGGGGACATGGCCTCTCTCTCTCTATACAAGCGTATGGAGTGAGATTGTACCCACTAGAAGGGTTCTGGCCAGGAGTATGCATATCGCATGTGTACCTGCCATACCTGGCTCAGAAACCGGCTAATCCTCGCTGCGCACAGCACATGACCTTGGTTGATTCATAAGTCTGCAGTCACACAGAGTAACTGCAAACTTATCATTTTAGACTGGGCAACACCTTTAAGTCAAGCCTCAATTGTCATGGCTCTGTAATGGTTCAAGAAATGTCTTGGTTCTGTATAAACATGCTCTGCTAGTCTGGAGAGTCTGTTGGGGTACCTGAAAGACTTGGGAGAAGTGATTTTGGAAAAAAGGGAGACGATCCTACCTCTCTATCGTCCCTATGATTGTGCTATTAATCTTGTCCTTAATGCCAAATTACCTAAATTTGCCATTACAATTTGTCTGTACTTCATGCCATGAAAAACTATGTGAATAAACGTTTACAGGAAGGTCATATCCGTCCTTCTTCCTCCCCGCTAGCTGCAGCGTTTTTCTTTGTAAAAAAAGAAATATGGTGGTCTGTGTGCTTGTCTCGATTTATGAGAACTGAAGAAAATCAAGATTAAGAATTCTTACCCACTGCCACTCACCCCTGACCTATATAATCAGCTTATGGGGAATAAGTGGTTTTCTTAACTTGATCTTAAAGGACCATCAATGCACCATTATTTCAAAACTTTATGAATTATATTTTTTAGATTGCATTGGCAGATACTTTATTGTTTAACTTGATATTTAAATTTATTTGCCTGACCTGGATTCTTACCATGAACATGTCCGTCTTGTACTACGAAAATTAAGAGAGAATTATTTGTTTGCTAAATTAGAGAAACAAATTTCATTCTTGGGGTTTATTGTATTGGCTGAAGGGTTTAACATGGTTCCTGCAAAGGTGCAAGCCATAATTGTTTGGATTCAACCAACTACAAACTAGATACTTTATTGGGGGGGGTTCTTAGATTGTTAAGCCTCTTACTGACTTCACGTGTAAAGAGATGAATATTAAGGTTTGGTCATTAGATACTATTGGGGCATTTAAGAAAAGAAGAGTGCTTCATGTGTGCTCCAGTCCTAATCCAACCCGATCTCCAAGAACTGTTCATTGTGAAGGCTTATGCTTTGGAGGTCAGGGTATGGGGTTTGTTATCTCAGGGTTCCAAAACTCTGACCAATTTTTGGCCATGTGCATTTTTCTCTAGAAAATTTTCATCTGCTGAAAGAAATGATAGTAACATAGATAGCAAGGTCAAAAAAAGACATTTGTCCATCCAGTTCAGCCTATATTCCGTCAGAATAAATCCCCAGATCTACGTCCTTCTAAAGAACCTAATAACTGTAAGATACAATATTGTTATGCTCCAGGACGACATCCAGGCCTCTCTTGAACCCCTCAACTGAGTTCGCCATCACCACCTCCTCAGGCAAGAAATTCCAGATTCTCACTGCCCTAACAGTAAAGAATTCACTTCTATGTTGGTGGAAAAACCTTCTCTCCTCCAGACGCAGAGAATGCCCCTTGTGACCATCACAGTCCTTGGTATAAACAGATCCTCGGAGAGATATTTATATTGCCCCCTTATATGGTTATTAGATTTCTCCTCAGTCGTCTTTTTTCTAGACTAAATAATCCTAATTATGCTAATCTCTCTGGGTATTGTAGTTCCCCCATCTTATTTATTTTTTTTGCCCTCCTTTGTACTCGCTCTAGTTCCATTATATCCTTCCTGAGCACCGGTGCCCAATACTGGACACAGTACTCCATGTGCGGTCTAACTAGGGATTTGGACAGAGGCAGTATAATGCTCTCATTAAGTGTATCCAGACCTCTTTTAATGCACCCCATGATCCTGTTTGCCTTGGCAGCCACTGCCTGGCACTGGCTGCTCCAGGTAAGTTTATCATTAACTAGAATCCCCAAGTCCTTCTCCATGTCAGATTTACCCAGTGGTTTCCCGTTCAGTGTGTAATGGTAATATTGATTCCTTCTTCCCATGTGTATAACCTTACATTTATCGTTTTTAAACCGCCACCTCTCGGCCCAAGTTTCCAACTTATCCAGATCTATCTGTAGCAGAATACTCTCTTCTCTTGTATTGACTGCTTTACATAGTTTTGTATTATCTGCAGATATTGATATTTTACTGTGTAAACCTTCTACCAGATGGTTAATAAATATGTTGAAGAGAATAGGTCCCAACACCGAACCGACCCCTGCGGTACCACACTGGTCACAGCGACCCAGTTAGAGACTATACCATTTATAACCACCCTCTGCTTTCTATCACTAAACCAGTTACTTACCCATTTACACACATTTTCCCCCAGACCCAGCACTCTCATTTTGTGTACCAACCTCTTGTGCGGCACGGTATCAAACGCTTTGGAAAGTCAAGATATACCACATCCAATGATGCACCTTGGTCCAGTCTATAGCTTACCTCTATACAAAAACTGAATAGATTGGTTTGATAGGAGCAATTCCTCATAAACCCATGCTGATATGGAGTTATACAGTTGTTCTCATTGAGATAATTCAGAATAACATCCCTCATAAACCCTTCAAATATTTTACCACCAATAGAGGTTAGACATTCTGGCCTATAATTTCCAGGTTCACTTTTAGAGCCCTTTTTGAATATTGGTACCACATTTGCTATGCGCCAGTCCTATGAAACAGACCCTCGTCGCTATAGAGTCACTAAATATAAGAAATAATGGCTTGTCTATTACATTACTTAGTTCTCTTAGTACTCGTGGGTGTATGCTATCCGGACCCGGAGATTTATCTATTTTAATCTTATTTAGCTGGTTTTGCACCTCTTCTTGGGTTAGATTGATGATGACCCTTAATATAGGGTTTTCTTTGTATCTCGGCATTTCACCTAGCATTTTATTTTCCACAGTGAATACCATAGAGAAGAAGGTGTTTAATATATTTGCTTTTTCCTCGTCATCTACAACCATTCTTTCCTCACAATTTTTTAAGGGGCCTACAATTTTACTTATGATTCTTTTACTATTGATATAGTTGAAGAACAGTTTGGGATTAGTTTTACTCTCCTTAATAATGTGCTTCTCTGTTTCCTTTTTGGCAGTTTTTTTAAACAATTCTTTCTTCAACATTTTTTTTAAAGTTAACAATAAACATTTAAACAGATAACGGTTATAATATAGTACCGAAGAAGCAACATGTCGAACACAAATGATAATGTCGATTCAAGGTATTTGCGTTACGTCAAACGTCGACAAAAAAAAACCAAATTAGATAGTATAAACAGTGTAATCACAACAGGCGTTGGTAGCGAAAATAACTAGGCTAGAGAATTTTGCAGAGTCAAAAATCTGATCATATGAGAAGGCAAAACGGCAGGACCATCAAAGCTAGTAGTATGTAACATAGAAGATTGTATCTATAGGCCTTGTATATAGACAGGAAAAATTAAATCACAACATTGGGTGACAGAATGGGAAGCAGGAGCTACAAGGATGTAAGAGAGACGATGGGAAAGGCATAGTATAAAGGGCGTCAGGCTCGGCCACTGCAGCAGGAAATATGAAAAAATTACAGATAACAGGCAGTGAAAGGGAAGTTCTCAGCCTCTGGGAATTTTTAGTCCAAGGTTGCCAGATTTTGAGGAATTGGGAGTGTATATGAGTTTCCCAGCTAGATAACTCTTCTAGTTTCTGGATATCGTTAACTTTATTAACCCATTCATTCAGAGTTGGAAGGGAGGGTTGCTTTCAGTGCAGTGTTCAGGGCTGGACTGGCCATCGGGCACTTCTGGCAAATGCCAGAAGGGCCGGTGCCAGGAGTGGGCCGCTGCCGCTATCAGCGGCGCCAGGGCCGACTCCTCCCGCCAGCGCCGACTCACACACCCCCCTACCCCCCCGATCGCCCCCCCTGCATTCAACTATACCTGCATTACATTCTATGCAGCACAGCCCCCATAGAATGTAATACAGCACAGCCCCCATAGAATGTAATACAGCCAGCCCCCATAGAATGTAATGCAGCACAGCCCCCATAGAATGTAATGCAGCCAGCCCCCATAGAATGTAATGCAGCCAGCCCCCATAGAATGTAATACAGCACAGCCCCCATAGAATGTAATGCAGCACAGCCCCCATAGAATGTAATGCAGTACAGCCCCCATAGAATGTAATGCAGCACAGCCGCCATAGAATGTAATGCAGCCAGCCCCATAGAATGTAATTACATTCTATGGGGGCTGTGCTGCATTACATTCTATGGGAGCTGTGCTGTATTGCATTCTATGGGGTCAGGCTGTATTACATTCTATGGGGGCTGGCTGTATTACATTCTATGGGGCTGGCTGCATTACATTCTATGGGGGCTGGCTGCATTACATTCTATGGGGCTGGCTGCATTACATTCTATGGGGGCTGTGCTGTATTACATTCTATGGGGTCAGGCTGCATTACATCCAATGGGGGCTGTGCTGCATTACAGTCTATGGGGGCTGTGCTGTATTACATTCTATGGGGCTGTGCTGTATTACATTCTATGGGGGCTGTGCTGTATTACATTCTATGGGGGCTGGCTGCATTACATTCGATGGGGGTAGGCTGCATTACATTCGATGGGGGCTGGCTCCATTACATTCTATGGGGGCTGGCTGTATTACATTCTATGGGGGTTGTGCTGCATTACATTCTATGGGGGCTGTGCTGCATTACATTATATGGGGGCTGTGCTATACTACATTCTATGGGGGCTGTGCTGTATTACATTCTATGGGGTCAGGCTGTATTACATTCTATGGGGGCTGGCTGCATTATATTCTATGGGGGCTACATTATATTTTATGGGGGGCTGTATTATATTCTATGAGGGGTGATTGCATCATACTCTATGAGGGGGCTACATTATATTCTATGGGGAGCTGCATTATACTATATGAGGAGGGCTGCATTGTATCCTATGGAGGGGCTACATTATATTCTATGGGGGGCTGCATTATGCTCTATGAGGGGGCTACCATATATATGCAGGGGCTGCATTATACTATATGAGGGGGCTGCATTATATTCTCTGAGGGGTTACATTATACTCAGGGGCCTACAATATATTCTGTGGAGTGGCATCATTATACTATATGTGGGCTGCATTATAGTGTATCGAGGACTATGGGGAATACATTATACTATATGATGAACTATGGGGTGCATTATACTATGGGAAGTGAATTGTACTACATGGATGACAATGGCAGTGCTTTATACTATATGGTGCACTCTGGGGAGTGTATTATACTATTTGGAGGACTGTGGCAGTACATTATACTATATGGAGGACTGAGGAGTGTATTTTAATATATGGAGGACTATGAGGAGTATATTATACTATATGGAGGACTGAGGAGTGTATTATACTATATGGATGACTGAGGAGTGCATTATACTATATGGAGGACTGAGGAGTGTATTATACTATATGGAGGACTGAGGAGTGTATTATACTATATGGAGGACTGAGGAGTATATTATACTATATGGAGGACTGAGGAGTGCATTATACTATATGGAGGACTGAGGTGCACATTATAATATATGGAGGACTATGGGGTGTATTATACTAAACAAGCAAAATGCTGCCTATTCATCGAGTGATTGGATTGTTTATGTGGGAACAGAAATCCTTGTTGTCAGCAGCACATCGCCAGTGTAAACTGTAGATGTGCTGCTGATAACATGATACTGTATGGGGACAGATTGATCTAATTGCGATTGTTCTGTTCCCTTCATTCTTTCTCAGTTGGTGTAAAGAGGCCGAGAAACAAGCGAACGACTTCAGTATTGCCGATCACACTCATTTAGTGGCCTGAGATCAGCGCATGTAAATACAGCAGAAATGCTTCGCAGGGAGACCAGGCAAGGATGATGACAGTTGTAGTTAGCACCCGGCGCCTGGGAATAGCGCTAACTCTACTGCTTTTCCCAGCCACCAGAGCATTTAATTCTGGTATGTGTAATGATTTTTAGGGTTGATGTCAGCTGCGTAATATCAGCTTCTATCAATCCCTGGTGTAAGTAATGGAGAGGTGTCTATCAGACATCCCCATTACTAGCCCAGACCTGGCGAGACCCAGCGACTCTGAAGAGCGGTGACGGTAGTAACAGTACCGCTCTTCACAGTCGCCGAGCTCAGCGCAAGACCCAGAATATCTGAAGAGCGGTGACGATACTGATGTCAGCGCTCTTCAGAGTCACTGGGTCTCGTGCTGCGCAGCGGAGCCAAAAGTGGCTGTAGGCAAAGTTTATGGAGCATCAGAATGAGGTTCCACAATCCCTTCATTATCTACGAGATCCAGTTATGTAGGTAAAGTAGTGGCTTTTCTTGGTACTGCAACTAAAAGCAATAAATAGGACCGAGTTGTAATGCTGCATACAGCTGTAATTATATGTTATATAGTCCTGTTACACTCCCCTCACTTCTTGTAACCTACAAGTGTACAAAGATATTATACAGTCACCATGTGACAAGTGGGCCTGTGTAACTTCAAATGCCAGGGCTGAATTTGAGTCCCAGTCCGGCACTGGCAGTGGTATCAAAAGCTTAGCCACTCCCAGTAGTAGCAGAACTAAGTTATGTTTTTTGAGGGTGTAGTCTTTAGATGGAAGAGAGAGTAAACTTTCTGCTGCTGACATATTTCTATTTATCAGCTCTAAGATTTGAAGGGTTTTGTTAATGCTCTTCCAATAGCTCTCTATTGCAGGGCATGACCAAAAGATATGTATTAGACTGCCTTTAAAGTTTTGGCATCTCCAGCACTACCTTTTTGGCAGTTTTCATTAGTTTTTTAGATAAAGTTTTTTTCTCCCTTTAGTTTTTTAGAGCTTCAATGGTGCCATCCTGCTTTAGTAGCTTAAATGCTTTCTTTTTACTGTTAATTGCCCCTCTTACTTCTTTGTTTAGCCACATTGGGTTTTTCGTATTTCTTGCCCTTTCATTCCCACAAGGTATAAACCGCTTACAGTTCCAATTTAGGATGTTTTTAAACATTTCCCATTTATTATCTGTATTCTTATTTCTGAGGACATTGTCCCAGTCAACCAGATTAAGAGCATCTCTAAGGCTACTTTCACACATCAGGTTTTTTTGTTTCAGGCACAATCCGGCAATTTTTGAAAAAAAAACGAGCCGTTTTTTTTTTACGCTGGATCTGTTTTTTCCCATAGAGTTGTATTAGCGCCGGACTGTGCCTGATGTTTTTTTCTGGATCCGTTCAAAAAGTCTACCACTGCAACGTTTTTTTGTCCGGCGGAAAAAAACACACAGTGACGGAATCGGCCAAAAACAGATGAAACGGAGGTTTGAAACAATGATCCAGCGTCCGGATTAGGTTTTCACAGTATTTCCATGCAAATCATGGTGTCTCTCTCCCTAACCCCCCAGTCCCCCCGGAGCCAGGAAGTAAAAAAAAAACAAAACATGCGCATTAAAGAAGCCCGGATCCAGCTAAAAAACGGATCCGGCGCATCAGTTTTTCGCAATTTACGTCGGATCCGTTTTTGAAATCTTAGCCGGATTTAGCCTGAAACAAAAAGCCTGATGTGTGAAGGTAGCCTAAGCAGGTTAAACTTTGCCTTCCTAAAGTTCAGTGTTTTTGTGACTCCCTGACAAGTCCCCCTAGCGAAAGACGAGCGAAACTGTACAATATTGTTGTCGCTATTTCCTAGATGCCCGATGACCTGCAGATTTGTTATTCTGTCAGGTCTATTAGATAGTATTAGGTCTAAAAGTGCTGCTCCTCTGGTTGGATTCTGCACCAATTGTGAAAGATAATTTTTCTTGGTTATTAGCAGAAACCTGTTGCCTTTATGGGTTTCGCAGGTCTCTGTTTCCCAGTTAAGATCCAGGTAGTTAAAGTCCCCCATAACCAGGACCTCATTATGGGTTGCAGCTTCATCTATCTGCCTTAGTAGTAGACTTTCCATGATTTCTGTTATATTTGGTGGTTTGTAACAGGCTCCAATGAGAATTTTGTTACTATTTTTCCCTTCATGTATTTCGACCCATATGGACTCGACATCCTCATTCCCTTCGCTAATATCCTCCCTTAAAGTGGACTTTAGACAAGACATTACATAAAGACAAACCCCTCCTCCTCTCTGATTTTTACGATCCTTTCTAAACAGACTGTAACCCTGTAAGTTAACTGCCCAGTCATAGCTTTCATCTAACCATGTCTCGGTTATTCCCACTATGTCATAGTTACCTGTAGATATTTCTGCTTCTAGTTCTTCCATCTTGTTTGTCAGGCTTCTGGCGTTTGCGAGCATGCAGCTTAGAGGATTTTGTTTTTGTTCCAATCTCCTCCCTGTGGATTGTTTTAGTAATTTTCTTACCTCACTTCTGAGTATGTTGTCTTTGGTCTTTTTTGCCGCTCCTTATTTCCTTCGTCAATATATTTTCTGGCTTCATGTTGAGTCTAATGTTTTTATTCCGCTCTTCTTCTAGTTTAACGCCCTCCTGATGAATGTAGCGAGTGTTCTGATTATGATGTTGGGAATTGCGAGTTACTCGCTGTGTAATTAGCCTTTAAAGAATGCAGGCATTTTTTGGGGGAGGACGGTTCATCAAGTAACTGTGGTCACTGATCATAAGAATTTAACTTATATTGAATCAGCTAAACAGTTAATTACAAGACAGTCCAGATGGTATTTATTTTTCTCCAGATTCTATTTCTTTATCACATTCAGGCTGAACCTCCATACTCCATAAAATGGAGATCCATAAAGTCCAGTCTTTGGCCCCTTCTGCAGCTTAAGAGTCCAAATTATTTTTGCCTGTTTACTTAAGATTGCATCTGTTACAAAAGTTTCATGATTTTGTCTTGAGTGATCATCATGGGGTCAAAGCTAAGCAGAAAGCCATTGCTAGGCTGTTTTGGTGGCTATTCATGCATAATGATATTAGAGACTTTGTATCTGCTTGTGAAGTTTGCACACATGCTAAAGTTTTCCATAACTGTCTGGTTGGGGAATTGGCTTCATTGCCAATTCCAGAAAGAACGTGGATTCATCTGTACTTGGATTTCATCATGGGTTTGCCTCTGTTTGGGGGCAAAACTGTTATTTGGGTGGTGGTAGACCTATTCAGCAAATAAGCTCATTTTGTTCCTTTATTGGGGTTACCTAATGTAGAAATACTGTCTAGGTTGTTTATCAGTCATGTTGTGAGATTGCATGAAATTTCAATTAACATCATGTCTGATAGAAGGGTCCAATTTTTCCAAATTCTGGAAAGCTTTTTGTAGTAGACTGGGGATTGACTTCTCATTTTCCTCTGCCTACCACCTGAAACCAAAGATCAGACGAAAAGGGCAAATCAATCTTTGGAACAAATTTTAAAAAATAAATAAAAAATTGGAACAAATTTTAAGGTGTTTCATGGTGGCTCAACAGGCTAGAAAGGGTTTTGTGGATAGTCTCCGCGCTGCCGACAGGATTTCAAACATATATCCCAGTGTAGTAAAATGATTGGTTTATTTCGACATGTTTTGAAGTACAAGTCTACTTCTTCTTTAGGAAAACCACATTTAAAAGGATACAAGTGGTTTTCCTGAAGAAAAAGTAGACTTGTACTTTGAAATGCATCAAAATAAACCAATCATTTTACTACACTGGGATATATGTTTGAAATCCTGTCGACAGCACAGAGACTATCCACAAACCCCTTCTAACCGATTGATGTCTGATGGTCACTGGCTGACCCATGGATATGCTGCAGCCATTGTTGCACTATATGCTGTTTTTTCGGATTAAACAGGTGAGTTTAATCTGAGCGTAAAGCTCACTATATTTCTTGGATAAGACTGATCTCTTCTACAGTTTTACATGGTGGCTCAACAGGAAGACTGGTCATCATTTTTACCTCTTGCTGTATTTGTTTTTAACAGTCGAGTCAATTAGTCTACAGGTACCTCACATTTTTTGTAATTATGGTTTTCATCCCCATTTTGATGAATTCTCTAGTAGAAGTTTTGAGTCTACCTGGGTGGAGGTCGCCATACAGAAACTGGGGAATGACTTGAGAGAGGTTCAAAAGAATATTGGGGTTGCTCATATTCATTAAAAATGGAAAGCCAATAGAAAATGTTCAGTGGATCTTGTCTTTAAAATAGGTAATAAGGTTTGATTGTCATCCAAAAATATTAAACTTAAAGTACCAACAGTGAAGTTGGATCCTAAGTTCATTGGCCCTCATAAAATTCTAGAGGAAGTCCATCCGGTGACTCTTAGATTGAAATTTCCTCCATCTTTTCGTATTCCTAATGTTTACTATTGATCCCTATGTAACAGCGTGTCCCTTCCCCGGCCTGTGTTCCTGGACTGTAATGTAATCAGGTCTAGGTCCACCTTGCGTGTACTACATCTAGTGGGGGATTCTGTCTTTATTCTTCTCATCATGGGATTCATCCAATACACAAACCTGTAAGACAGAACGGAGCCGGTAGCTTTTGGAAACTTCTCAATGTAGCCACATGTTAAAAGTTGGTGTGAACCTCCCCCATCGATGAGCTGAACCCAGACCACAGGAAAATAGACTCATGTTTTGGCTAGTCAGTTGGTGGTGACCTGTGAAGGGCTAGGATCTTATGCTGAGGCGAGATCCCGGTGACTGTGCGCATTGTTAGATGCTGCCACATGGGACTGTGTTGTATCCCTCATCTGGTGTATCCATTGAACTCATACAAAGACTATTTCCATATTTCCCTGGTGTTGGTTTACTGGGTGGTGTCCCAGGGTAGGCTCCCTTTGCGTGGACTCATTGTGGACCCATTGTGGACTCATTATGGATGTTGTAGCATTACCCTGATTTGTGCAGCCCAGCTCCGTGCTCCAAAAAAATTTTGCTGGATTTTTTTTATCAGCCTGGTGTCTCTTCCTGCTCTGTCGCATACCTCGTCACACCCTATTAAAGGAGTTTGTCCCTTCTGTATTATCTCCATCGTTCCTGCCTTCTCTGGTTTCAGTCAATAGTGGTTTAGACTATTAGAAGGAATAGTCCATTCTTGGAAGGTCGAAAATTCATTCCAGTATCTTATTCATTGGAGGGGATATGGACTCGAGTAGAAACATTGGGTCCCAGCTCGATCTGTGAAGGCCGATCATCTGGTCAGGGGCCTTCCATATAAGATTTCCTGTGATATCCGGAGGTTCGGTGACCTCCCCTAGAAGAGTGGATATGGTCATGAATCCACCACTCAGTGTCCTAGGAATGCAGTGAGTGACAGTTCTGCTGCCTAATAAATGGCAGGGGTGTGGTGGGCTGTCACTGTTGTGTATAGGATAGTTCTGCCACACAACCAGGGGCTGGGGCATGCTGACCATCCCCATGCTAATATAGGAGTGCCAAGCAGCCCAATCAGGCATGCTCTGCTAAGCTTCCTCCAGGTGTCACCTTAATGGGTGATTGCCTGGCTATTTACCTGACTGGCAATAGTCAGACCATTGCCAGTCATAGCTTTGCTTGGTAGTGTGCGTCCCTTGTTCTTTTGTGTTCTGCTTTCCTGATCTTTTGCTGCCTGATCTCGGACCTTGCCTTTTAACTATTCGTTTACCTAGCCCCTTTGTCTCGATCTGCTACAACTTTGGACTTCTGAGCTCAGACTGTGACCTATTTTCTCTTTTGTCTTGTCCCCCTGCCTTTGACAAACACTCTTGGTATTTTACCCCGGACTTCTCGACTCGCCTGCCTCATGGCTTGTCTGTGAGAAGTGATGATAGCCACAGTCACAGGTTTCTTACCGTCTGTATTTTCAAATACAGCAGTGTGCAGTACGAACGCCACATCTCCCTTCTCCACCAAACACCTAAAATCAAAGGGAAAAGTTTAACTGAGCTAAAGTAAGAAAGATGTAAGTCACAAGGTGAGACAAATAGAACAGTTTCCCCTTGTGTGGTTTGTACAGTGACACAAATAATAGCAGAATAGTGAACTTGTCTACTAATTAAAAAAAAGAAAATAAATCAGCTCACCACAAAGTCGAGGTAAATTTAAATGTAATTCAAAAAGATGATGCTGGGATATATTTTCTTATGTTTCATGGACTTATCCAGTACAGGAGATGCTGGAAGTGGTTCCCACCAGCTACTCTGCAAAGTTGTGCTCCTCTTACCCTGCTTGGGAATGTCTTCTCCAGCGCCTCATGTTACATATTCTGGATGTCAATTTCAATTTGCTGTTTTAGTTTGGGAACTGTATAGGGATTAGTTTTACAACCGCTATACTATAGTGTGACAAAGTCACTAGTGAATTACTGGAGAGGAGATATATGTCACTGTGCTTAAAGTTGTCCAGACAATTAAAAAAACATTGCCCATTGCGAAATACAAAGGCATGTGGTTGTGATGGAATCTCAAGCTAGTAATGATCTAAGGCTACGTTCACATTTGCGGTCAGCGCCGCAGCGTCGCCGCATGCGTCATGCGCCCCTATATTTAACATGGGGGCGCATGGACATGCGTTGTGCTGCGTTTTGCGCCGCATGGCCGCAAGCGTTGGACGCAAGAAACGCTTCAAGTTGCAATTTTTTTGCGTCCAACTTTCGGCCAAAAAGGACGCATGCGGCGCAAAACGCAGCGTTTTAGCGTGCGTTTTGCCGCGTTTTTGTTTGCGTTGTGCGCTGCGGCGCCAACGCTGCGGCGCACAACGCAAATGTGAACGTAGCCTAAGAGAGCTCCTGTGAGCATAGCAAGGAGTATACCATGGTGAGTAGCTGCCCCCAGTGCCAAGGGAATGAGGATAGACCCATGTATTTAGATCTATGGCTTGGTATTTATTCTGTTTACACCACTCTTTGCCCGGACATCATGTGTTATATCTTTTTGCTCACTCTTCCACATAGAGACACATGCATAAACTGGAGCTTTTTTTTATTATTCTTATGCACATGCCTGCCAGGTCATCTGACATCTTGATTATACGTATATTATGGGGATGCCCATATACCATTATCGATAAATCAAGCACTGACATCTATAGATTGATCAGACAGATTACTTTTGCTACTTGTGGGTATGATAGTGATGAGCGAATATACTCGTTACTCGAGATTTCTCGAGCATGCTTGGGGGTCATCCGAGTATTTTTTAGTGCTCGGAGATTTAGGTTGTTTTGCTGAATGATTTACATCTATTAGCCAGCATAAGTACATGTGGGGATTCTCTAGCAACCAGGCAGTATATTCCCTCATCACAAGTGTATGACACTGCACCAATCTTAATAGGTTTAACTTTTTTAATTATGCTACTATTAATTGTGTGGATATACATATATACATTTTTACATATACATACCTGTGACCATATTGTTTTGGTATTTTGCAATCTGGTGGTTTATTTATTACATTCATTATTTAGTGTCTCTCATTGACGCTTATTTACCTTTTAATTATTTTTTAGATTACAAGCATGTACTGACTTCCATCACCCATAGACTACTATGTTTAGAAAATGTATACCGCACTGCATGCTTTTTTTTTTTTTTTAACATCTCAAGACTGCTGTATTATTCAATGCAATAAAAGGTATGCTGACATATATTGGCCCAAGGGAGGCACAAGAAAACTCTTTTGACCTTTATTTGGTTCATGAGAACCTATGGACTTTTTTGTCATATATACTAGGAACCTACCTAGAGCATATGGCAAATATACATTCAAAACTCTGTGTTAGAGCACACAAATCTACAGGAAAACCCAGACAGATTACTAAATAGTCACTTAAAGGAAAACTGTCAACTGATTTACGCTCCCCAAACCACGGGCACCATGAATCATAGATAAGCTTCATCATTGGAGACTGTTGATTTTAGCTTGAGATGCTGCGACTGACGATACGACAACCATGGAATAGGTGACTCGGAGCAGATCTATACACCTGCCGGTATCATAGTTACATAGTTACATAGTTACATAGTTATTAAGGTTGAAGGAAGACTGTCAGATACTCCAGTATAGTATCCCTTAGAATGCCCTCCAGGATTTTACCCACAGTAGAGGTTAAGCTTACTGGCCTATAATTACCGAGTTCAGTTTTTGCCCCTTTTTTGAATATTGGCACCACATTTGCTATACGCCAGTCCTGTGGTACAGACCCTGTTATTATGGAGTCTTTAAAGATTAAAAATAATGGTCTATCAATGACTGTACTTAATTCCTGCAGTACTCGGGGGTGTATCCCATCCGGGCCCGGAGATTTGTCAATTTTAGTTATTTTTAGCCGCCGCTGTACTTCCTGCTGGGTTAAGCAGGTGACATTTAATGGGGAATTTTTATCACTAGTCATTTTGTCTGCCATGGGATTTTCTTTTGTAAATACTGATGAAAAAAAGTCATTTAGCATATTGGCTTTTTCCTCATCCTCATCCACCATTTCACCCAGACTATTTTTAAGGGGGCCAACACTATGATTTTTTAGTTTCTTACTATTTATGTAGTTAAAGAATATTTTGGGATTATTTTTACTCTCTCTGGCAATGAGTCTCTCTGTCTCAATCTTTGCTGCCTTGATTTGCTTTTTACAGAATTTATTTAATTTTCTGTATTTATTTAATGCCTCCTCACTACCTACTTCCTTTAATTCTCTAAATGCTTTCTTTTTGTCCCTTATTGCGCCCCTTACAGCTCTATTTAGCCATATTGGTTTCCTCCTATTTCTAGTATGTTTATTCCCATACGGTATATACTGTGCACAGGTCCTATCCAGGATGCTAATAAACGTCTCCCATTTTCTTTGTGTATTTTTGTGTCTCAGGATATCGTCCCAGTTAATTGCACCAAGATCCTCTCTCATCCATTGGAAATTTGCCCTCCTGAAGTTTAGTGTCCTTTTCACCCCTCTACTACACATCTTATTAAAGGTTACATGAAAACTTATTATTTTGTGATCACTATTCCCCAAGTGACCCCCAACCCTTATATTTGATATGCGGTCTGGCCTGTTGGTTATTATTAGGCCTAGCAGTGCCCCCCTCCTTGTTGGGTCCTGAACCAGTTGTGAAAGGTAATTGTCTCTCATAGTTGTCAAAAACCGATTACCTTTGCTGGAACTGCAGGTTTCTGTTCCCCAATCTATTTCAGGGTAGTTGAAGTCCCACATAATAATGACTTCTCCTTGAGTCGCAGCTTCATCTATTTGCTTTACGAGGCTATTCTCCATTGCTTCCATTAGTTTTGGAGATTTATAACAAACCCCTATCAGTAATTTATTATTTTTTCCCCCTCCCCTTATCTCCACCCACAGAGACTCTACATTTTCATTAGATTCACCTATATTATCACGCAGGATGGGTTTTAAGGTCGATTTTACATACAGACACACCCACCCCCTCGCTTATCTGTACGGTCATTTCTGAAAAGGCTATAGCCCTGCAAGTTAACAGCCCAGTCATGGCTCTCATCCAGCCACGTCTCAGATATCCCCACCATGTCATAATTATGCTCCAACAACATTAGTTCTAATTCATCCATTTTGTTGGCGAGGCTTCTGGCATTAGTATACATGCACTTGATGTTACTCTCTGTACCTCTATTCTTTCTTAAATTACTAACTGTTCTAACCCCACCCCCCATGCCACCGCCACCCCCAACTTCCTTATTTCTGCCCAGGTCTCTATCTGCACTATCTTCCCCTCCTATAAAATGAATACCCTCCCCCCCAATCCCTAGTTTAAACACTCCTCCAACCTTCTAACCATTTTCTCCCCCAGCACAGCTGCACCTTCCCCATTGAGGTGCAGCCCGTCCCTAGCATAGAGCCTGTAGCCAACTGAGAAGTCGGCCCAGTTCTGCAGGAACCCAAACCCCTCCTTCCTACACCAATTCTTGAGCCACTTATTAACCTCCCTAATCTCCCGTTGCCTCTCTGGCGTGGCACGTGGTACAGGCAGTATTTCGGAAAATACCACGTTGGAGGTCCTTGCTTTCAGCTTGCAGCCTAATTCCCTGAAATCATCTTTAAGGACCTTCCACCTACCTCTAACTTTGTCATTTGTGCCAATGTGCACCATGACCGCTGGGTCCTCACCAGCCCCTCCCAGTAATCTGTCCACCCGATCAGCGATGTGTCGGACTCGAGCGCCAGGTAGGCAGCACACCGTCCGACGATCCCTGTCTTTGTGACAGATTGCCCTATCTGTTCCCCTAATAATTGAGTCCCCCACTACCAGCACCTGTCTGGCCTGCCCTGCTCTCCTTTTTCCCTCCTTACTGGAGCAGTCACTCCTCCGGCTTTCAGAGGACATGCCTGGCTGCAGCAGTGCTACCCCTGTACTGGCACCCCCCTCATCTGTCAACTTAGCAAACTTATTGGGGTGTGCCAGATCAGGACTAGCCTCCCTGGCACTCTTCCCTCTACCCCGCCTTCTATCTGTCACCCAGCTAACTGCCACACTGTCCTGCAGCTCCATCCTACCATCCCCCTCCTCATCTATCCCATTGAGCGTCTGCTCTGTGAGCAGAAGACTCCTCTCCATATTGTCTATGGATCTCAGTGTTGCCAGCTGCACATTTAGATCCAGTATCTGGGTTTCCAAATGCACAATGTGCTCACATCTCGCACAGCAGTATGCACCCTCGACCGGCTGGTCAAGGACTGCATACATGTGGCAAGATGTACACTGGATGGCATTAACAATAGTGGAGCACATTTCCTAATGGGGATTGCACCACACAGAAACGTTAATTAAAAATAAATACAAAGTATTAATTAAACAAACAAAAAAAAAAAAAAAACAGAAGCAATTCCTCCCTTGGAAACTCCCTGATTCCAAAGTCACTGAATCACAAGTCACACACTTACCGCCGTTCACACTTACGCTCAGGTCACACTCAGCTCGTTCAAACTCGCTGTGCTGAAGATTTATAGATTTTTTTTTTTTTTCTCTATCTCCCCTCAACAGCAATCCACCTTGCTGTTCAGATGCACTTCCAAAAAAAATCTCCCTGTCCCACTCGCCTATACGGACAGGTCTCTCCCGATATAGGCATGCTTAGGTGGGTGATGTGGGGAAGAGCTGTTTCTTATTAAAGCTACTCATGGTTCAGGTTTTATGAATCAGTTCACAGGTTCCATTAAAAGAGTACCAAAAATCCGAACAGAGATTACACAGATATTGGGAAAATACATACTGTAAGACATCTGCCATAGCCAGTACTTATGCATATATTGCAAATATTGTACAAATGATGTGGATACGACTGGTCTCATTGTTATTTTACCTGACGGCCCCTTTATTGCCGTAATACGCCTCTTTGTCGCTTAGAGAACATGTTGTATTTGCCTTAGTGTTTTGTGGATCACCAATACACAGTTTGCAGAGATTGGAATCAATGGGGGATCCTGGAGCGCAGCTCTGACTGAAGTAGGACCCTATTGGGGACAGAAACTTATCAACATGATCATTTATGTACTTGGCAAGGTTATTAGTATGAACCATTAATTTACAGATACCTCAGAAAAATAGAGAACTGCTGTAATGTTCAGTTTAAAAGGCTGATGCGTTCATGGCTATTTTGGGGCTAGATAAGCTTGTACATGTTAATTTGAGAATATAAATACACTTTCGATTGCATGTTGCGAAAAAATATATATTTTGTTCCTAAATGCAAAAATAAATCAGGGAAACACATGGAAAAAACATCACCCTGTGTACCATTGGTGTATTTTCCCATTGAGTCAACAGAAACCTTATCCAAAAAGTTCTTGAAGCGGTTTTGATGTGGATTATGGAGCAGAATCATTTTCCAAATCCACATAAAAAATACTTGTGAACATTGGCTAAAGATTCCATGCACATAAATATAGATTGGGCTCATAACATGCAATGTACGGACCAGCTTAACAGGAATTTCTAATATGATCATGCGCATGAGCTCTGAAAAAATTGTATGAAAAATTGAAAAGATAAAAAAATACATATTTCATAGAATTGGAAAAAAAAGTAAAGGATGCCTACAATTTTTAACCCCTTCACTCAGAAGACTGTTTTCACCTTCCTGAACAGGCCAATTTTTTTCTTCATTTCTGACCACTGTCACTTTATGAGGTAATAACTCCTAATAACACTTCAACAGATCCCACTGATTCTGAGACTATTTTTCGTGACATATGGTACTTCATGATAGTGGTAAAATTTGTTCAATACGACTTGCGTTTATTTGTGACAATGTCAGAAATTTGGTGAAAATTTTGAAAATTTTGCAATTTTCAAACTTTTCATTTTTATGCCCTTAAATAAGTACATTAGTGCTATGTCACACAGAATATGTGATAAATAAAATTTCCCACATGTCTACTTCACATCAGCACAATTTTTAAACATACATTTTTTTTGTTAGGAAGTTATATGGGTTAAACGTTGATCAACGACCTCTATTTTTTTACAACAAAATTTACAAAACCTTTATTTTTCGGGACCACATCTCATTTGAAGTGACCTTAAGTATCATAGTTATTAAGGTTGAAGGAAGACTTTAAGTCCATCTAGTTCAACCCATAGCCTAACCTAACATGCCCTAACAAGTGGTGGTCTATATGACATAAAATACCCAAAAATGACACCATTCTTAAAACTGCACCAATCAAGGTGCTCAAAACACATTCAAGAAGTTTATTAACCCTTCTGGTCCTTCACAGGAACTGAAATAATGTGGGTAGAAAAATTGAACATTTACTTTTATTTCTCCAAATTTTACTTTAGGCCCATTTTTTTTTAGTTTCACAAGGGTAGCAGGAGAAAATGGACCCAAAAAAAAAATTGTTGTGCAATTTCTCCTGAGCACACCAACTACTGTTTGGGCGTATGGCAGGACTCAGAAGGGATGGAGTGACGTTTTGGAACTCAGATTTTAATGTAATGTTCTGCAAATCTGATGTCGTGTTCGGAGAGACTCTTATGTGCCTACACAGTAGAAACTCACCACAAGTGACCCTGTTTTGGAAACTAGACCCCTCAAGGAATTTATGTAGATGTTTGGTAAACACCGTGAACCCACAGGTGCATAACAGAGATTTACAATGTTCATCTGTAAAAACGAAAACAATATATTTTTCCTACAAAAAGGTTGTTTTCATTTTTACAAGGATAGTAGGAGAAAATGGACTCCATACTTTGTTGTGTAATTACTCCTGAGTATGCCGATACCCCATATGTGGGGGAATACTACTTTTGAGGCACCTTGCAAAGCTCAGAAGGGAAGTAGTGCCATATTGGAGTTCAAATTTTGCTGGACTGGTTTGAGGGTACCATGTCACATTGATAGAGTCCCTGAGGTAAGAGAACAGCAGAACACCCCATGAGTGACCCCATTTTACAAACTACGCCTCTCAATGAATTCATCAAGGGGTGCAGTGATCCTATTGACACCACAGGTGTGTCACAGAATTTTATACCATTGGGCAGTGAAGAAAAAGAAATTAGATTTTTTTCGACCAAAATTTTGTTGTAGCCCCAGATTTTATATTTTCACACTAGAAAATGAGTAAAAATGGCACCAAAAGTTGTCACACAATTTCTGTTGAATGTAGAAATACCCTATGTGTGGATGTACAGTACTGCTTAGCCACATGGCGAGACTCGGGAGGTACGGAGTGCTATTTTTTCTAGAATAGCTTGCAGAGTCCATATACATATGCTAGAAGAACAGAATCCCCACTTAAGTGGCCCCATTTTGGAAATTATACCCCTTTGGGAATTTATTTATAGGTGTAGTGACGATTTTTACTCCATGGGTGTTTTCCAGAAACAAGCAGTAGTGGATGTTCCTTAGTGAAAATTGCAAACTGCTGTTATAGTGCCCAACAAGTTGTAGTGCCCAGTACATTATGCCCAGCTCGTGCTTCTGGAGGCATGCACCTGTAAAATAGGAGTGCTGTCATCACCACAGACATGTGGATGCTAAATGTGGTTCAGGTAAACTGTGGAGGGCATTTGGATTTGGGAGCGGAGAATTTGCTGAATTTCTTTTGGTGGGTGAGAAGCAATAGCACTTTTCCAGAGCCTTTGTACTACCAGTAACATGGAAGCCTCCTATATTTCCATTAACAGATTACGAACCTAAGTGGGGATTAGCTTTTTATGCGGATTGAGTGGAAGATTTTTTGGGGAACATTTTACATAATGTTTGGGATCACATTTATCCGGCGCTCTACACTAAGCACTTAAATCGGGGTTTCCATCTAAATCTCTGATTCAGAAAAAAAAAAACCCGAGGAAGCCACTCACTATAATGAGGCAGCAGAGTTACTCTGGACTCCGTCTGGCCTCTGTTCAGGGTTGTCCTTCACTTTAGAAGTGCATAAAACTGTGGCAGAACACACTTTTATGCACACCTAAAAATACAGACACTGCCGGATCACAGTCCAGACAGAGTCCACAGTGCATTCATTTACCTCATTATAGGGAATCTTCTTCTCGCGATTCTATCTGAATCACGTATTTTAGAGATTTATACGGAAATCCCGATGTAAGCGCTCAGCGCAGGATAAATGTGCGCCAAGCTTTACTTCGATCTTTGGTAGGCAGGATGAACAAATCAACAGCAGGTGAAGAATTTGTTTTATTTTTTTACATGTTTCCTCATGCAGTATAAGTGATTAGGTGACTTTATTCCTTGGGTCGGTGCGATTACAGCAATACCAGATTATATATTTTTTATGTTTGACTGCTGTCACACACTAGAAAAATGCTTTTTAATGCGCATACCCATATTTAGATAGTTATCATATTTCCGTATTTTGGCTGACAGAGTGATGTGATGGCTTGTTTTTTTGTGGGACGAGTTGACGTTTTTATTGCTACCATTTTTGGCCACATGAGTTTTTTTATTGATTTCTATTCCGATTTTTGTGAGGCAAAATGAATAAAGACCAGCAATTCAAGAATTGAGGGGTTTTTTTTGCATCGCTTTATTCTGAGAGCTATAACTTTTGTTACTTTTCCACTGACTGAGCTCTATGGTGGCTCTTTTATTGCAGGACAAGATGACGTTTTCGGAGACCCCATTTTTATTTACATTTGTTTTTTATCGCATTATATTCCACTTTTTGTTCGGTGGTATGATGAGAAAGCATAGTTTGTGGCCTAATTTTTTATTTATTTTTTATGGTGCACACTGAAGGGTTTAACTAGGTGGGTCGTTGCGGATGCGGCAATGCCAACTATGTGTACTTTTTTTGTTTTTACATACAGTACAGACCAAAAGTTTGGACTCACCTTCTCATTTAACCCTTTTCTGTCATTGGACTTACTATTCCGTCCATGTGGGGTGGGCCCTACTTCCCAAGGATGGAATAGTACGTCCAGCACGATCGGCCGCTCTCACGGGGGGAGCGCGGCCGATCGCGGCCGGGTGTCAGCTGACTATCGCAGCTGACATCCGGCACTATGTGCCAGGAGCGGTCACGGACCTCCCCCGGCACATTAACCCCCGGCACACTGCAATCAAACATGATCGCAGTGTTCCGGCGGTACAGGGAAGCATCGCGAAGGGAGGGGGCTCCCTGCGTGCTTCCCTGAGACGATCGGTACAAGGCGATGTGCTCACCTTGTACCGAGCGTCTCCTCCCTGCAAGCCCCTGATCCAAAATGGCTGCAGGGCTGCATCGGGGTCCTGCAGAGAGGTGGCTTCACAGCGCCTGCTCAGAGCAGGCGCCGGGAAGCCTCCCTGCTGTGCTGTGTGATCGCCAATCTGACACAGTGCACAGCAAAGTGTCAGATTGGCGATCTGTCACTTTACTGTGCTGTCCCCCCCTGGGGCAAAGTAAAAATATATATAAAAAAAAAAATTACATGTGTAAAAAAAAAAAAAAAATCCTAAATAAATAATAATAAAAAAAAAAAAATTGTTCCAATAAATACATTCCTTTAGCTAAATAAAAATAAAAAAAACAATAAAAGTACACATATTTAGTATTGCCGCGTCCGTAACGACCTGACCTATAAAACTGTCCCACTACTTAACCCCTTCAGTGAACACCGTAAAAAAAAAAATAAAACGAGGCACAAAACAACGCTTTATTATCATACAGCCGAACAAAAAGTGGAATAACATGCAATAAAAAAGACGGATATAAATAATCATGGTACCGCTGAAATTGACATCTTGTCCCGCAAAAAACGAGCTGCCATACAGCATCATCAGCAAAAAAATAAAAAAGTTATAGTCCTCAGAATAAAGCGATGCAAAAATAATTATTTTTTCTATAAAAGAGTTTTTATCGTATAAAGGCGCCAAAACATAAAAAAATGATATAAATGAGGTATCGCTGTAATCGTACTGACCCAAAGAATAAACTGCTTTATCCATTTTGCCAAAGCGGTGCGGTATAAGCGCCCCCCCCCCAAAAGAAATTCATGAATAGCTGGTTTTTGGTCATTCTGCCTCACAAAAATCAGAATAAAAAGCGATCAAAAAATGTGACGTGCCCAAAAATGTTACCAATAAAAACATCAACTCGTTCCGCAAAAAACAAGACCTCACATGACTCTGTGGACCAAAATATGGAAACATTATAGCACTCAAAATGTGGTAACGCAAAAAACATTTTTTGCAATAAAAAGCGTCTTTTAGTCTGTGACGGCTGCCAATCATAAAAATCCGCTAGAAAACCCGCTATAAATAGTAAATCGAACCCCTCCCTTCATCACCCCCTTAGTTACGAAAAATAAAAAAATTAAAAAAAATGTATTTATTTCCATTTTCCCATTAGGGTTAGGGTTAGCGCTAGGGTTAGGGATAGTGTTAGGGTTAGGGCTAGAGTTAGGGCTAGGGTTACGGTTGGGGCTAGGGTTAGGGCTACAGTTAGGGTTAGGGTTAGGGCTAAAGTTAGGGTTGGGGCTAAAGTTAGGGTTAGGATTACATTTACAGTTGGGAATAGGGTTGGGATTAGGGTTAGGGGTGTGTCAGGGTTAGGGGTGTGGTTAGGGTTACAGTTGAGATTAGGGTTAGGGGTGTGTTTGGATTAGGGTTTCAGTTATAATTAAGGGTTTCCACTGTTTAGGCACATCAGGGGCTCTCCAAATGCGACATTGCGTCCGATCTCAATTCCAGCCAATTCTGCGTTGAAAAAGTAAAACAGTGCTCCTTCCCTTCCGAGCTCTCCCGTGCGCACAAACAGTGGTTTACCCCAACATATGGGGTATCAGCGTACTCAGGACACATTGGACAACAACTGTTGGGGTCCAATTTCTCCTGTTACTCTTGGGAAAATACAAAACTGGGGGCTAAAAAATAATTTTTGTGTAAAAAAAATATTTTTTATTTTCACAGCTCTGCGTTATAAACTGTAGTGAAACACTTGGGGGTTCAAAGTTCTCACAACACATCTAGATAAGTTCCTTGGGGGGTCTAGTTTCCAAAATGGGGTCACTTGTAGGGGGTTTCTATGGTTTAGGTACATTAGGGGCTCTGCAAATGCAACGTGACGCCTGCAGACCATTCCATCTAAGTCTGCATTCCAAATGACGCTCCTTCCCTTCCGAGCTCTGCCATGCGCCCAAACGGTGGTTCCCCCCACATATGGAATATCAGCGTACTGAGGACAAATTGGACAACAACTTTTGGGATCCAATTTCTCCTGTTACCCTTGGGAAAATACAAAACTTGGGGCGAAAAAATGATTTTTGTGAGGAAAAAAAATAATTTTTATTTTCACGGCTCTGAAATATAAACTGTAGTGAAACACTTGGGGGTTCAAAGCTCTCACAACACATCTAGATGAGTTCCTTAGGGGGTCTACTTTCCAAAATGGTGCCACTTTTGGGGGGTTTCAATGTTTAGGCACATCAGTGGCTCTCCAAACGCAACATGGCGTCCCCTCTCAATTCCAGTCAATTTTGCATTGAAAAGTCAAATGGCGCTCCTTCCCTTCCGAGCTCTGCCATGCGCCCAAACAGCGCTTTACTCCCACATATGAGGTATCAGCGTACTCAGGACAAAGTGGACAACAACTTTCGTGGTCCAATTTTTTCTCTTACCCTTGGGAAAATAAAAAATTGGGGGCGAAAAAATAATTTTTGAGAAAAAATATGATTTTTTTATTTTTACGGCTTTGCATTATAAGCTTCTGTGAATCACTTAATGGGTCAAAGTGCTCACCACACATCTAGATGAGTTCCTTAGGGGGTCTACTTTCCAAAATGGTGTCACTTGTGGGGGGTTTCAATGTTTAGTCACATCAGGGGCTCTCCAAACGCAACATGGGGTCCCATCTGAATTCCAGTCAATTTTGCATTGAAAAGTCAAATGGCGCTCCTTCCCTTCCGAGCTCTGCCATGCGCCCAAACAGTGGTTTACCCCCACATATGGGGGGGCAAATTGTACAACAACTTTTGGGGTCCATTTTCTCCTGTTACCCTTTGTAAAATAGAACAAATTGGAGCTGAAGTAAATTTTTTGTGTAAAAAAGTTAAATCTTCATTTTTATTTAAACATTCCAAAAATTCCTGTGAAACACCTGAAGGGTTAATAAACTTCTTGAATGTGGTTTTGAGCACCTTGAGGGGTGCAGTTTTTAGAATGGTGTCACACTTGGGTATTTTCCATCATATACACCCCTCAAAATGACTTCAAATGAGATGTGGTCCCTAAAAAAAAAATGGTGTTGTAAAAATGAGAAATTGCTGGTCAACTTTTAACCCTTATAACTCCCTAATAAAAAAAAATTTTGGTTACAAAACTGTGCTGATGTAAAGTAGATATGTGGGAAATGTTACTTATTAAGTATTTTGTGTGACATATCTCTGTGATTTAATTGTATAAAAATTCAAAGTTGGAAAATTGCGAAATTTTCTAAATTTTCACCAAATTTCCATTTTTTTCACAAATAAACGCAGGTAATATCAAAGAAATGTTACCACTATAATGAAGTACAATATTTCACGAGAAAACAGTGTCAGAATTAGCAGGATCCATTTAAGCGTTCCAGAGTTATAACCTTATAAAGGGACAGTGGTCAGAATTGTAAAAATTGGCCCGGTCATTAACGTGCAAACAACCCTTGGGGTAAAGGGGTTAAAGATTTTTCTGTATTTTCATGAAAATTGTACATTCACACTGAAGGCATCAAAACTATGAATTAACACATGTGGAATTGTATACTTAGCAAAAAAGTGTGAAACAACTGAAATTATGTCTTATATTCTAGTTTCTTCAAAGTAGCCACCTTTTGCTTTGATGACTGCTTTGCACACTCTTGGCATTCTCTTTAGTCATGAAAATACAGAAAAATCTTTAATTGAGAAGGTGTGTCCAAACTTTTGGTCTGTACTGTAAAATGTATTTATTGGATTAATATTTTTTCACTTTTTTGTTCTTTATTTTGTGATTTTTTTTATATTTTTACAATTTTTTTTAACATTTTATTTTATTTTTTACCTTGTCCCAGGATGGGACTTCAACTTTCCCTGCCCTGATCACTGATGTAATACTCTGCAATGCTTTAACACAGGTGGGGAGGAGGCGTGTCAGCTCCTGCTTCGAGTAGGAGTTTACAGGCCACTGTCTCTGGGTGACCCCGCAGCCATCTTTCAGCCCGGGGTCACCATGGAGACTATCGGCACAACATGATCGCAATTGCGTTATGCCGAAGGGAGCAGAGATGGAGCTCCCTCCCTCTGTGATGCCCATCAATGTCGCTGTCACTACTGACAGCGGCATCAGAGGGGTCAAACGAACGTGATCAGTGCTAGCACTGATTGTGGGCGTTGTTGTAGGATGTCAGCTCTCGTATAGAGCTGGCAACCACATTTGATCTCAGCGGTGCTCAACGTGAGCCCGCAAGATTGTCACGCAATACATATGCTGCCAGGGTCAGACGCAGACAGCTTGGGGCCTTTGTGCAGGAAATATGTCTGGGTCTTCCTCCTTTTAAGGCAATAAAGCTACATATACATACATACATATATACATATATATATATATATATATATATATATATATATATATATATACACTAAGGGACTGTGCTATGCATAAGTGAGGGCACTTTATACTAAGAGACTGTGTTAGACATAATAATCGATAATAACGTCTTCCTCCACCTCCCCCTGCTCCTAAATCCATTATAAATCCTCCTTCCTCCATCCCAATCCCCCACACACCTCATTGTCCTCCTCCCCCCGCATCCCATTATTGCCCTCTCCCCCACCCCCATGATTGCCCTCTTCACCACCTCCATCATTGCTTTCCCCACCACCCCATTATTGCCCATTCCACCACCTCCATCATTGCCTCATCCCCCCACCTCCTTCAGTGTCCTTTCCACCACCATCATCATTGTCTTCTCCCCCACCACACCATCATTGCCTTCTCCCCACCACCCCATCATTACGTATTCCACCACCTCCATCATTTCCTCCTCCCCCACCACCCCATCATCGTCCTTTCCACCGCCATTATTATTGTCTTCTCCCCCACCACCCCATCATTACCCATTCCACGACCTCCATAATTTCCTCCTCCCCACCACCCCATCATTACCCTTTCCACCACCTTCATCATTGCCTCCTCCCCACCACACCCATCATTGTCTTTTCCACTGCCATCCTCATCGTCTTCTCCCCCATCATTATTCCATGACCTCCATCATTTCCTCCATCTCCCCCACCATTGCCCTTTCCATCACCATCATTGTCTTTTCCCCACCACCCCCATCATTGCCCATTACACTGCCTCCATCATTTCCTCTTCCCCATCACCTTCATTATTTCCCATTCACCACCTCCATCATTTCCTCCACCACCCCCATCATTGCCCTCTCCATCAACCCAATCATTGCCTTCCGTCCCATCACTCCCATCATTGCCCTCTCTGTCAACCCAATCATTGCCTTCTGCCCCATCACCCCCATCATTGCCCTCTCTGTCACCACAATCATTGCCTTCTGCCCCATCACCCTCATCATTGCCATCTCTGTCAACCCAATCAATGCCTTCTGCCCCATCACCCCATCATTGTCCTCTCCTACACCTACACACACACAGCACCATTCATCTCTCTGCACACACACAGCAATATTCACCTCTCTGTACACACATACACACACACAGACACACACAGCACCATTCACCTCTCTGCACACACAGATACACACAGCACCATTCACCTCTCTGCACACACATACACACACCTCACCTCACCTCAGCGCACGGTATCCTGAAGCCACACCATCGCCGGCAGCTTTCTGTCTCGCACTGCCACGGCGCTGATTGATGATGTAATTCAGCTGCTGCTGTGTGAGACAGAAAGTGTGGGCAGGAAGCAGGACGGATCCATTCCCTGCAGCTCCGCTCCACTGCCATTTTCTCTTGCAGGCAGCGGAGCTGCAGGGATTGCTCCCTGCCTGCCTCACATTATGGCAATCTGGCTAGGGGCCCCCTGAAGCCTCGGGGCCGGATAACCTGGCCAGATTGCCCTCATTATTAGCCGCCCTGCGGGAGCCCCCCAGAGCCTTTAGGCCCCAGTGCAGGTGCACCGGTTGAACCGGCAGTATGTCCGCCCATGTATGCTGCCGTTTGCAGGAACGCAGCCCCCGCAGCTGCGTATATATACGGCACATGTCTTGAAGGTGTTAAAGACTTTTGACATATTAAAAGTTAAATCTGGTGGAATCTTAGCATTTCTATGGATTTTTACACTCTTTGCTCAGCTCTCCCTGAGGAAAGCTGAATATAAAAAATAAGAAGTGAAAGGAGATAGAGCTGTAGTCAGAGCTCCCTTCTTTTAAACCAAGATGTGTTAAAATTGTTTTAAAACGAAATATGTCAGCAGGTTTTTGCTATGTAATTTGAGGACAGCATGAAGCAGGGGTTAAAACACAGATTTCAATGATGTGCACATGTCAGGCTGTGTGCTGTTTACTTACAATGAAGGTTTTATCACCTGGTGATTATCATTGCCTGAGCTAAAGCAGCATGTGCATGCTAGTCTGAGTCCGCACCCTCCTGTGATAAGCAGCTCATTGAAAATAGTCAATGTACATACAGAGCCTGGTGTGGGTGTGGTTAGCTTTCTCAGCTTTGCTGCATTGCTAAATCTAAGAATTCTGCTTTTGTCAGCACTGCTGCACGCAGTAAACTAAGTGATATTTTATTGGATTAAAGGTTTCTTTGTCTACATCATTCTGCTCTCAGATGAGGTAGCAATAACCTGGTGACAGACTCCCTTAAAAATAATAGATATCTATTAAACTCCCATTATTCCAGTGAAAATCAGTGAGCTCAGTGGGAAGTGATTTGACAGGTGACTTATTTTTTGTCCCATAATACCACTTTTAACAAGACAATCCCTTTAATGATTGCTATCCAGATCTTAGAATTTTTTGCAATAGTCTAGAAACTGAATCTTTAAGTATTTCTCCAGAACAGTTAAATTGTTTTTACAAGATTTGTAATAATTTTCAAAGGGTAAGACCCATGTGAAATGTTTTCACCTTTTTTCCCTCTTCTAATTGTCCCCTTTGCCTACATATTGGTACAAATCTCATCTTAGGACATATTTTATTCCTTACAAAAGTATAATCAAGTTTCCACATATAAACATTTGCCTTATTTTATTGTTAATGAATTGTACTGGAGATCCAGCAGATGTGCAGTATTTACAGCTATAATTGAAACCTACTCACCAATGTCGCAGTTCTTGGACTTCTTATGAATCAGGCTAATAGGAATATGCCATCCAGCCATGTGACCAACACCGGTGTGACAGGACTTTTTACCTTCAAGATTGTTCCATGTTATTTCTTTATCTTCTTTCTTTACTAAGGCTACAACTCTGAATGTGCCAAACTCTGCACCACAAAAATATTATTCAGTAAGTTTAGGTCACCAGTGAAATAACTTAATCACAAGTTGGATATTTGAAGACAGTTTCAATAATACTGCTCTGTACAATAATACTGCTCTGTACAATAATACTGCTCTGTACAATAATTCTGCTCTGTACAATAATTCTGCTCTGTACAATTACAGTACTCTGTACAATAATACCGCTCTGTACAATAATACTGCTCTGTACAATAATACTGCTCTGTACAATAATACCGCTCTGTACAATAATACCGCTCTGTACAATAATACTGCTCTGTACAATTACACTGCTCTGTACAATGATACTGCTCTGTACAATAATACTGCTCTGTACAATAATACTGCTCTGTACAAGGATACTGCTCTGTACAATAACACTGCTCTGTACAATAATACTGCTCTGTACAATTACTCTGCTCTGTACAATAACACTGCTCTGTACAATAATACTGCTCTGTACAATTACACTGCTTTGTACAATGATACTGCTCTGTACAATGGCCCTGCTCTGTACAATAATACTGCTCTGTACAATAATACTGCTCTGTACAATTACACTGCTCTGTACAATAATACTGCTCTGTACAAGGATACTGCTCTGTACAATAACACTGCTCTGTACAATAATACTGCTCTGTACAATTACACTGCTCTGTACAATAATACTGCTCTGTACAATTACTCTGCTCTGTACAATTACACTGCTCTGTACAATAATACTGCTCTGTACAATGGCCCTGCTCTGTACAATAATACTGCTCTGTACAATAATTCTGCTCTGTACAATTACACTGCTCTGTACAATAATACTGCTCTGTACAATTACTCTGCTCTGTACAATAATACTGCTCTGTACAATTACACGGCTATGTACAATGATACTGCTGAGTACATTGATACTGCTCTGTACAAAGCTAATGTTCTGTAAAATGGCCCTGTTCTGTACAAAGGTACTGCTCTGTAGAATGATACTGCTCTCTACAATGATTCTGTTCGAAACCTATAGACAAGGCCTACACCCACCAAAAAGTGTGATGGCGGACAATAAAGTCAACTAGATTCAGTGCTAAGTAACCATAGAAATCATAAAGAGAAAGCACCATCAAGAATTAAATAACATAAAAATATCAAAGCTTTATTTATGAACAGCCCGGAAGAAGGCTGAGCGCCGAAACGCACTATGGGGACGAGTGGAACCAGACTCCAGGCACCTTCAGGTAATTGTTATAACTTCACTTAGACGTCTTTCGTGGTTTCTTTCAGATGTGGCACACAGCCCTCTTGGAGATTTTCTGATCTGGTTTAATTCTGATAAGGATCCATACTATTCATATGCCTCACTGCATGCATTGGTGTATATACTGTACCTTAGAGCTATTCATTTATTTCCTATATGCCTATTGGTGCCTGTTTTTTTCTGTGGTTCCACTTAGTTTGGCTTACCCCTGTCACATCCCTATATATTCCTGTGTTTATGATTTTACATTGTTCATATATAAAGCGTTGATATTTTTATATTATTTGATTCTTGATGGTGATTTCTCTTTATGATTTCAATGATTCTGTTTGGTACAGTGGCCCTGCTCTGTAGAACGGTACGTACAGTCAGTAATAAGTAGGTTTTCTATTCTGGGGCCACATTTGGCAGTGGCAAATTCACTGCAAATTTCACTTCCAAACCATGGCAAATATTACATGTAGAATTGTGGATGAAATCTGAAATGAATTCTATACAAAGATACAAAGCTTGCAAACATATTTTTTTTTCCTGGTTAACCAATAAAGGTATCACTCTAAGAATACTTTTGTCATCATTGGGCATAAAAGTATTTACATACAAAGATTAGATATGTTACGGATTTCATTGTATTTTAAAGCAGTTGTCCTATTTTGGGATGAAACTCTGTAGTCACTATGTGACTTCAGACTTCTGAATCCTCACAGCGCACCCAATGCACACTGTCAGGATTCTCTGGTGCCAATGGCTATTTGCCTTTGTGCGGTCATGTGCCAACTAAATGTGCTCGGCCTCCTTCAATTCACTTATATTGAGTGAGACCCTGAATGTCTAGTAGGAGTGTATCCAGAATTATGCAATCACATACTTTAGGTGATGTGACCGCCCGTTCTCACTGCCAGCTCCGTAAAATCCTATCAGTGTGCAGAGCAAAGGTTGTGAGGATTCAGAAGTCTGCAGTCATAGAGTGACTGCAGAATTTTGTCAAAAACCTGGACAACCCCTTTCATTTCTGTATCGAACAGCATGTAGTGATACAGTAGTTTCCACAGCAAGTACTTATTGTGGGCATTTAACCTATAGAGAAGCTCTGTTCCTCCTAGGAATTACAAAACCTAACTTAACTCAAAAGTTGAAAACTCGGGTGTGACTGTAGTCGATCATGATGCAGCCACAGGGGTCCATTTCTGAGATAGGAGGATTTATTGGAGTACTGATGGTGGAAGACTGACTATCGCTAGAGGATTGGAAGGTATGAGATATTAAAGTACATTATTTAGCATATTAAGCTTTATGGTGAGAGATATGATATGAAAATCACAGCAGATCACCACCAAAGTGCAAACACCTCATTATGTGTCAGCTTCCTTGACTCCTGGAGAATAACATCGGATATGGTGTCTGACTCTACTCAGTTCAAGGTTTTTGCTTTTGAGAGGCGATAGGATTAATGTAAGACTTTCCTAACCAGACCTGCACAAGACACCGTACATCTAGTTAACAAATTATGTAAAATCTACAAAAATCAAGAACAAAAATCTAAAAAATGTTAAATATTTTTCTTCATCTAAATTATCTTCGTCAAGCTAACAGCTTCTATTGTTTAGTATTAAATATACTATATATATATTAATCATTATGGATTCTGCATTCCCTAGAGCCTGTACTGTACCTATATTATGTATACTGCATGTTACCTGAATATTCTGACCAAGGTATCTGGCACGGGATCAAGTCATCTACCGAAAAAAAAAAAAGAAGAGACAAGAGGTAATTTTAAAGATTTGTGGGCACTCCAAAAATTACAAATTGAATTTAGGGCCAACCGAAGGATAGATTTTTGACAATATTGCACACATTCCACTGCACTGCAGTCTGTTTGATGATGCATGAAAATAGTTGTCTGGTTTCAAAAACCTATTCTCAAATAACCTTTTTGGTGTTAATATATAATATAAGACTATTCTCAAGTTAGATATTCAAAACGGCATTGTCAATAAAATATCATAAATGTCTGATAGTTGTTGAATCCATCACTGAGCCACAATAAATATCCACTGCTGCTGGCCACTGCATTTAAAGGGACTCAGTCAGCAGGTTTTTACTCCCTTATCTGAGAGCAGCATAATGTGGGAAAAGAGATCCTGATTCCAGCAATGTGTCACTTAGTTTACTGGGTGACGCAGTTGTGACACAGAGTTTTTAGATGCAGCAAGAAGCAGAGCTCAGAAAGCTGATCCCGCCCACACCACTGCTAACCCTGCCGACACCACTGCTAACCCCACCCACACAAAGCTGCCCCCGCCTACAACACAGCTTTCTGTGTACATTATCTGTTGATAGTGAGCAGCTAATCAGCACTGGTGGGTGTGGTCAGACCAGGAGACATGCAGGCAGCTAGTCCAGCAGTAATAATCTCATATAGCACTCATTGTATTGAAACAATAGCACACAGCCTAAGAAGTGACACATCGCTGAAATCAATGTCTTAGCCCTCACCACATGCTGCCCTTAAAGATTTATATATCACAATACAAAGACAGATATTACATATTTACAGCTCACACAATATAAACTTAAAATAGTACAATGAACATAATTACCTAAACTCTATACCGCATCAGTGTGACCCCTTAATGCGCGTTTCAGCTATTCTTCCTCAGAAGGGGTGAGCTGGCATTATGTAATATCTGTCCTTGTACTGTGATTTGCTTTATAAAATAGTAATCTCTTCATAGCATCTGAGCAAGAACTAGACATCCTTGATTGTCCTCATACATCTTTGTTGGTCCCAATTGTTGTTGTCCTAAGTCTGTTAGCAGTTGTCTTAACCATAAAACTTCTTGACTGGCATGTGCTGTGGTGACATATTCTGCTTATGTAGACCACAGTGTTACTATAGATTGTTTCTTACTAGTCCGACTAATTGGTCCGCCTGAGAGCAAGAAAAGATAGCCACTAGTAGATTTCCTGTGAATTGGATCTCCAGCCCAGTCTGCATCAACATATCTGATTAAAATGCATTTCTCACTTGCAGGTAGTTTCAGTTTAACACTGCTAGTCTCTTTCAAATAATAGATTACTCTCTTCACTGCATTCCAATCCATTTTGTTTGGCTTTGACACCTTCCTGCTCAAAATTCTCACTGCTGCTGCAATGTCTGGCCTTGTAACAGTCGCAAGATATAATAATTTTCCCCTTGCCTTTCTGTATTGATCATTATTCGGTAACAGATTCTATTCACTATTGATTTACTTCAGCTAGTTGGTTTCCATTGGAGACGTTACTGGTTTTGCATCTTTCAATCCAAATGTTTTGATTATGTCTTGAATCATGTGATTTTGATTAAGAAGGGAACTCCCTTCTCCTTCTCATTCTATCTGTATTCTTAGGTACTGTTTCACATTTCTCAGATCTTTGATCTCGAAGTGTTGATCCAAAGTTTTCACTATCTCCGCTTAATCCCTTTCTTTTCAAAAGAAACTAAAATATAATTCACATATATTGACTCTTATAGTTGTGGTCTACCTATGATTAGTGATGAGCGAATATACTCGTTACTCGAGAGTTCTTGAGCACGCTCGAGGGTCCTCCGAGTATTTTTTAGTGCTCGGAGATTTAGTTTTTCTTGCCGCAGCTGAATGATTTACATCTGTTAGCCAGCATAAGTACATGTGGGGGTTGACTGGTTGCTAGGGAATCCCCACATGTACTTATGCTGGCTAACAGATGTAAATCATTCAGCTGCAGTGCTAAAAACTAAAAAACTCCGAGCACTAAAAAATACTCGGAGGACCCCCGAGCATGCTCGAGAAATCTTGAGTAATGAGTATATTCGCTCATCACTACCTATGATGTCAATTATAGGCCTCTCATCTTTTTAAGTGGGAGAACTTGCACAATAAGTGGCTGACTAAATACTTTTTTTTCCCACTGTAGATCCATTTGTCTGTCAGTATCTTTTTATATGCTGTAGACAAGGTATCCGTTTTGCTTCTTTGAAAATGATCATTTATGAGTATTTCTGTGATTTTATAATTCCATGCTTTAGCAGCTCGTTTTAAACCATATATACTTTTCCGTAGATCACAAACCATGTTTGGTTTCCTTTTATCCTTGAATCCTGCGTGTTGTTCCATGTAAATGTCTTCTGTTAAGTCTCCATTCAGAAATGCTGCCTTTACATCCAGATGTTTCATCTGCATTTGTTTCGGTGCTGCAACTGCAAACAAAGTTCTGATTGTGGTGTATTTGATAACTAGAGCAAATGTCTCATCATAGTCTTCTCCATATTTCTGAGAATAGCCTTTAGCTACGAGTCTTGCTCAGTATCGATCAGCTGTGCCATCTGCTTGGTGTTTTACTTTAAAAACCCATTTACATCCTATAGCCTTTTTTTCTTTTGGTAGTTCGGTCAGTGTCCATGTCTTTAAATAATGCAAGGATTTTATTTCTGTTTCTGCAGCCTTTATCCATTTGTTGGCCTCTTCTTCTGAAAGTTGAGATATGTCCTCCCACGATGTAGGTTCATAAACTTTATTTGTACTTGCCTTGTTTGAAAGACGTTGAGGTGGCCTTCCCTTGTTTTCTCTTATTGAGCGTCTTGGTTCTGTGTCTGTATGGAGATGTATCTCTTGACTGTCAGTTTTTTGATTTTCATTGATTTCCACTTCTTTCTCATCAGATGTTCCTGCAGTTATATCACTGTCGTTTCTCTCATTTTTCATCTCCAGTGATGTCATTATGTCATCATTTAGATCTTCAATGAATATTACACTGTTACTCACTGTGATTCTGTCTGTTTTGGGATCTAGGATTCTGTATCCATTGCAATTGTCACTATATCAGACAAATATTCCTTCAGTGGCTCTTTTTTCAAGTTTGGAGCATTTTTCTTCTGGAATAAACACAAAAAACACTTTGCAACCAAAAACTCTTAAATGATTCACACTTGGTTTCTTACCTTGCCACAGTTCATATGAGTTTTTTTTACAGTTTTCTTGAAAAAAGTCTGTTTTGCAGATAAGTAGCTGTCATTGCTTTGTCACCCCAGTATTTCTCTGGTAGTTTGGAGTCTGTTAGCATGCATCTTATCATTTCAGTCAGAGTTCTGCTTTTCCTTTCTGCTACCCCGTTCTGTTCAGGTGTGTATGGAACAGTCTTTTGATGCTCTATTCCGTTCTGTCTTGATTAAGTAGTTTTCTATTTGGTGTCTTGTAAATTCACCTCCATTATCATTTCTGATGATGATTGGTTTCCTCTGAAACTCGTTATTTGACTTTGTCACATAGTCTTCTAATTTTTCAAAAATGTCACTTTTGTTCTTTATCAAGTATTTGACTGTGTAACTTGAGTAGTCATCTATGAAGGTCAGCATATATCTATTACCTCCTGATGTGGTCGCTTTCATAGGTCCACATACATCAGTGTGTATCAAGTCATGTGGTTTGTGCTTTTTGTCTCAATTTCTTTAGGTATAGATACTCTTGTAGCTTTAGATTTTATACAACATTCACATTTTACGGTAATTGAGAAATAAGATATCAATAGGTCTTTTGTGAAATTCTTCCTTTGTAACACCATTATACTCTCAGGATGTCTGTGTCCTAGGCGTCTATGCCACATGTGAATACAATTCTTGTGATCATGTGTACATAACTTCATCTGTTCCTTTAATGTGTCTAGATGATATAATTGTTCACCTGCTTTGACCCTAATTATTACCTTATCTCCCGCTAGGATTGTACAATTATCATCATTGAATTTTACAGTAAGTTATTTGGCTGGCAGACGCTTTATGGAAAACAATCCTCCTAGTCCTGGAACATATAACACATCCTTTACTAGTAATTTTGAATTAGGAACACAAGATATAACCACTGGATCAAACGCAATATATCTTTAACTAACTTTGAGGCGGCAGGCTGGGGTTTCAGGTCTCTCACCGCATGTAGGTATTTTGCCCTTATAATCCAACCATTTTTGCACTGCATATGCACTTTAGCTCTATTATGCTGCTTGCACCTTAATTCTTTTAATTCTTTTCTTTGCTTGGCACTCCTTGCACTTTGCAAATTATTATATGTATATTCTCAATAGACATAATTGGTATGCTTTTAGCATTGGTATATAATAGGGATTCATATATATGCAGCCTCTTTTTGGTGTATAGCACTTATTAGCTTTGAATTGCTAGCCCGTATTGATATTGTATTATAGTGCCATATAGTGCATTCTAATTATTCAATTTTCATGTGGTCAACTTGTATTCTCCAGTCTAGCTTGGTTAGTGTTTACTCTGCTATGGATTACCAGATTTTATATTTAACAAATACTATTTTCTGAAATATACTCCTTTGGGTCTCTGACTCTGTGTATTTAGAGTTTCCCTTGGTTGTGCTATTAATTTTGAATTATGCCCAAATCCTTGTCCAATACCCTCTGCGGTTATTTTACTCCCATCTGCAAGATAAATTGCTTCCTTCTTATTTTCATCAAGTTTCTTCTATGATATTCATCTATAAATCTGGTCTTTACAAACTCTAGTGTAACGTCTGCTGCAGGTCTTGTCTCTAATGCATTTATCAGAGCAGTGTATGAATCTGGTAAACTTCACAATAATGTTGCTGCTATATGACTTTCCTTAATGTCTTCACTTACTGATCTCAGCTGTGTTACCACCTCCATCATGGAATTTATATGCTCCTGCATGTCTTTCCTTGCACTTAATATCATCTTCTAAAGTTTTCTTAGCAGGAATAGTTTGTCATTTAAGCTGGATCTTTCATGTAGCTTTCTCAATGCTTCCCACATTCCCTTTGCTGTATTCTCATTCCTTATGTGGATTAACTGATCATCCTCCACTAGTAAGCTGATAGTAGCTCTTGCTTGTCTGTTTTTCTTATCCCATGCCTGATTATTATCATTAGGTCTGTCTGTAAGGCTGAGCCACACATAACGATATCGTTAACGATATCGTTGCAACGTCACGCTTTTGGTGACGTAGCAACGATCACACTAACGATCTCGTTATGTGTGACAGCGACCAACGATCAGGCCCCTGCTGGGAGATCGTTGGTCGATGGGAATGATCAGGACTAGTGTTGAGCGATACCGTCCGATACTTGAAAGTATCGGTATCGGAAAGTATCGGCCGATACCGGCAAAGTATCGGATCTAATCCGATACCGATACCCGATACCAATACAAGTCAATGGGACTCATGTATCGGACGGTATTCCTGATGGTTCCCAGGGTCTGAAGGAGAGGAAACTCTCCTTCAGGCCCTGGGAACCATATTAATGTGTAAAATAAAGAATTAAAATAAAAAATATTGCTATACTCACCTCTCCGACGCAGCCTGGACTTCAGCGAGGGAACCGGCAGCGTTGTTTGCTTAAAATTCGCGCTTTAACTTCCTTACTTGAAGTCCCGGCTTGCGATTGGTCGCGCGCCGCCCATGTGACCGCGACGCGACCAATCACAGCAAGCCGTGACGTAATTTTAGGTCCTTCAGGATTTTAAAATTACGTTCCGGCGTTGTGATTGGTTGCGTCGCGGTCACATGGGCGACGCGACCAATCACAAGCCGTGACGTCACGGGAGGCAGGACACGCGCGCATTTTAAAATGCGCGCGTCTCCTGCCTCCCGTGACGTCACGGCTTGTGATTGGTCGCGTCGCCCATGTGACCGCGACGCAACCAATCACAACGCCGGAACGTAATTTTAAAATCCTGAAGGACCTAAAATTACGTCACGGCTTGCTGTGATTGGTCGCGTCGCGGTCACATGGGCGGCGCGCGACCAATCACAAGCCGGGACTTCAAGTAAGGAAGTTAAAGCGCGAATTTTAAGCAAACAACGCTGCCGGTTCCCTCGCTGAAGTCCAGGCTGCGTCGGAGAGGTGAGTATAGCAATATTTTTTATTTTAATTCTTTATTTTACACATTAATGTTGTTTCGATACCGATACCCGATACCACAAAAGTATCGGATCTCGGTATCGGAATTCCGATACAGCAAATATCGGCCGATACCCGATACTTGCGGTATCGGAATGCTCAACACTAATCAGGACCTTTTTTTGGTCGCTGATCACCCGCTGTCATCGCTGGATTGGCGTGTGTGACGCTGATCCAGGGATGTGTTCACTTGTAACCAGGGTAAATATCGGGTTACTAAGCGCAGGTCCGCGCTTAGTAACCCGATATTTACCCTGGTTACCATTGTAAAAGTTAAAAAAAACAGTACATACTCACATTCTGATGTCTGTCACGTCCCCCGGCGTCCACAGGGTTAAAACTGCTTTCGGCAAGAGCGCTGCTAATATGCACACCCTCCGGCCGAGAGCTTCCCTGCACTGACTGTGTCAGCGCCGGCCGTAAAGCAGAGCACAGCGGTGACGTCACCGCTGTTACTGCCGGCGCTGACACATTCAGTGCAGGGAAGCTCTCGGCAGCAGCGCGTGCATATTAGCAGCGCTCTTGCCGAAAGCAGTTTTAACCCTGTGGACGCCAGCGGGGGACGTGACAGACATCAGAATGTGAGTATGTAGTGTTTTTTTTTTTTTTTACCTTTACTATGGTAACCAGGGTAAATATCGGGTTACTAAGCGCGGCCCTGCACTTAGTAACCCGATGTTTACCCTGGTTACCCGGGTGCTGCAGGGGGACTTTGGCATCGCTGAAGACAGTTTCAACGATGCCGAAGTCGTTCCCCTGATCGTTGGTCGCTGGAGAGAGCTGTCTGTGTGACAGCTCCCCAGCGACCACACAACGACTTACCAACGATCACGGCCAGGTCGTATCGCTGGTCGTGATCGTTGGTAAATCGTTTAGTGTAATGGTACTTTTAGTGATTACCTCCCATAAATCATCTTTAGACAATAACATCTCCACTTTGAATTTCCATAACTGATAGTTCTCATTGTTCAACTTAGCTACTGTGAGCCTCAGCTCTGAACTGCTGCTTATCTTTAACTTATTTGTCTGTTTGAAGAGAATTGCTCTGAAGTATTCTTTTGCATTCACCAAGTCCTTTTTGTCTTCTATGCTGGGCCCATAACCTGTTGCATGGTTTGATCACAGAAGAAACTTGTGAGAGTAGATTATATGGGGTAATTCAACTTTTTCTGTCAGAAAAGTGTAAACTCCTCCTGCACTCAAATAAGTCTGTATCTGTTGCATATCTGCCAACATACCCAACAATATTGGGCCTCATATTGGGCAAAAGTAAGAGGCACATGATAGATCAAACTGAAAATGAATTACAGATAAAACATTTTGGGCGCAATGCAACAAAACTTTTATGTCAGAATTCTGACTTAAAAGCTTAAAAAATTGCGAAATTAGGCACAACTTGAAGTTGCACCAAAATATAGCTACTTTTGGCTTTTTCACACTTGTTTCTCCACCCATTTTGCCAAAGCAGGGGCTGCAGGGATACGTTGCAACCTCCGCTCGTCAAATCCATAAGGAGCCATGGTGTGAATAACTTGATGATTTGGGCCCTTTGAGTGTAATTGAAGTTACCTTTATTGTAGTACTCAACAACTGATAGGACCAGTCCACATTTCAGTGCCGTGTGCATGTTTTCTATATCGATAGCTACTGCCTCAGCTTTATTTCTCTGTATATCGTGAAAGAAAGTCATGTTACTGATGTCTGCAGCACTCCCCAAATCTGCTCACTATCTCTAGGCCATCACATATGGTTTTTATTCTTTGCTAATAAACATCACCTACCAGAATCATTTCGATGCACCCCAGTGCAGATGATGGCTCTGTGCATTTAATGGCTCCACCACTAACTGAGGACCAGTCATCACATTTTTTCTTCTCATTCTTGCTCTGCGGACACCAGCGTATTTCCTGGAGAACTCGAGGAGGATGAGCTCCTAGTGTGAAATGTAATTGCCATCATAAGAATATTACAACAAATACATTAGAGCTTGCTAAACTTCTGTAATATCAGAGTTACTCCACACATATGTCTCGTACCCTCGAGTGTTTTCATGCCATTAAACAATCCTTGTCCTAAAAAGAGATAAGTGTCCATTGCTGATGGAAGAGCAATGAGAGCGGTGGTGGTGTCTTCAAACAGCAAGTCCTTCCCATGAGTGGAGCTGAATAGTTTGCACTCTTTTTTCTAAGATTAGATAACAGTGACAACAAAAAAAGAACAAAAAAATACCATAAACTACAAGTCACTAATAACTACAAAGCTTTATTACAAAAGTGACTTAAGGTACCTTCACACTGAGCGACTTTACAACGAGAACGACAGCGATCCGTGACGTTGCAGCGTCCTGGATAGCGATCTCGTTGTGTTTGACACGCAGCAGCGATCTGGATCCTGCTGTGATATCGCTGGTCGGAGCTAGAAGTCCAGAACTTTATTTGGTCGTCAGATCGGTGTGTATCGTTGTGTTTGACAGCAAAAGCAACGATGCCAGCACTGTTTTACAATGGTAACCAGGGTAAATATCGGGTTACTAAGTGTAGGGCCACGCTTAGTAACCCGATATTTACCCTGGTTACCATTGTAAAAGTAAAAAAAAAAACACTACATACTCACCTTCTGATGTCTGTCACGTCCCCCGGCGTCCACAGGGTTAAACTGCTTTCGGCAGGTGCGCTGCTAAATGCACGCGTTGCTGCCGAGAGCTTCCCTGCACTGACTGTCAATGCCGGCCGTAAAGCAGAGCACAGCGGTGACGTCACCGCTGTTACTGCCGGGTGCCGGCGCTGACACATTCAGTGCAGGAAGCTCTCGGCAGCAGAGCGTGCATTTAGCAGCGCACCTGCCGAAAGCAGTTTAACCCTGTGGACTCCGGGGGACGTGACAGACATCAGAAGGTGAGTATGTAGTGGTTTTTTTTTACTTTTACCCTGGTTACCCGGGTGCTGCAGGGGGACTTCGGCATCGTTGAAGACAGTTTCAACGATGCCGAAGTCGTTCCCCTGATCATTGGTCGCTGGAGAGAGCTGTCTGTGTGACAGCTCCCCAGCGACCTAAACAGCGACGCTGCAGCGATCGGCTCGTTGTCTATATCGCTGCAGCGTCGCTGAGTGTGACGGTACCTTTATGAAAAGCTTAATCTTGAAACATATGTAGTTGTTAATGGATGAAGGTCTTTCAACCTGGTAACTGTTTTTAAAGGCTTTTTCCAAGATGAAATTGATAACCTATCTCTAGGGAGACAAACTACATGACTCAGTATCAGCCGCTAAACTAAGTATAGAGCTGCAGTGTTCTGTTCTGTACAGCTCTGGCATAAAATAAGAGACCACTGCAAAATGTTCAGTTTGTCTGATTTTTCTCTTTATAGGTATATTTTTTAGTAAAATGTAAATTGTTCATTTACTCTATAAACTTCTGACAACATGTCTCCGATTTTCCAAGCAATACATTTTGCATTTTTTTCTAAAAAAGAGAAATGGTCAAAATTAAAAAATAAACAGTGCTTTCAGACCTCAAATAATGCAATGAAAACAAGTTCGTAATCATTTAGAAACAATAATACAAATTTTTTAACGCAGGAAGAGTTCAGAAATCAATATTTTGTGGAATAACCATGATTTTTAATCACAGCTTTCATGCGTCTTGGCATGCTTCCCACCAGTCTTTCACACTGCTTCTGGTGCAAAAATTTAAGCAGTTTTTCTTTAATACAAATACCACTGATGCATATCAATCAAGACCTATCACAGGGATAACCCTTATAATGGCCATAGAAAAATATAGGGCAAAAACTCCAATACTAATCATATCCTACAAAGAACCACAGGAGTACACAAAAGCCCAAAGGCATCATTCACTAAAAAAGGTAACAAATTTTATTATAAATAATAAATACATGTAAATACAGACTTGACATACAAGGTACACGTATAACTCATGTACGGCGGACAAAAACCACTGAAAATAACACCCAAGGTAAAGAGAAGGCAAAAAGCTTATGGCCGTTAGGGACATGTAAACTAACAAATGGTATAAAATATACCATGAAAGTGCATAGTGCAATTCAATGACACATGTGCCTAGTCAGGCCAGATAGGTAACTACTTTTCACACCCAGATAGGCTAAAACAGGGTTAAAGCTATGCCAATCTTACCCAGAAAGAATCGGTGCCAGTGTCTGTCCGGTGGCCCCAGATTTTCTTTGTTTGATGGCTTGTGACTATCCATCATCCTCTTGATTACATTCCAGAGGTTTTCAATGGGGTTCAGGTCTGGAGTTTGGGCTGCCAATGACACGGTTTTGATGTGATGGTCTCTTAATTTTTGCCAGAGCTGTATATTTCTTATTGTGGCCACTGCTGGAGCAGATGTCAGCTTATTGATGGGAGTGCCTAGTATCAGACCCTCACCAATCTAATATTAATGGCCTATCCTAAGCAGGGGCGGACATTTCATTGGTGTAACCTGTACAGCAGCACAGGGGCCCAAAAGGTAATGGGGCCCACTTTCATCTCCAAAACATGTGTAATTGTGCATTATAACGAGCTATAGGACTGCAAAGGGCCCATATAATGTTCTTACATAGGGGCACTTTTCTGTGTCCGTAATTGATTCTAAGTATAGGTCGTCAATATGTTAGTCATGGAAAATGACTATAATGTTGGTGTACTAACCTTAATATATGTTTACATGTGTTGCATTTGACATAGATTTCAGATTTGACCATGACTGGTGTTGTTAGGCTAGGTTAGTCTCCCACAAGACACTACTCCTTTTGTTCTACCACTAGAAAAATGCATGCAAGTTGACCACCTGCATACCCGTTAATCACACTTGTCTTTTATGACTATAATCATACTTATAATGTTACCTGAGCCTGAAGAAGATACTCGGTGATATCCTTTATCTTGTCTCCGGTGCTTCTGGTCACCACAGCATGTCTGGGGATTCTTCCAAAGTTACAGATTTTGTATTGGCTTAGTGGTCTTCTAGTATTGTCTGGACACAACAGCTCAAAATTGTCCGAGTATTGCCCTGAAGAACAATACATGGAATTAATATGAGTAACAGATATATTAAAGGGCAGCTGTCACCAGGTCAAAAGTGACAAGTTTTTGTTCCCATCTTATTTACGCTGGCGTGGCGTGATCTTCTGAAGGCACTGATGTCTGCTATATAAAATCTACACTGAAGCCCAAGTCATATCTAGGCTTCATAGGAGATTGTCTATTTTCCATTAGACAGCAAAACTATTGTATTGCAGTGTAAATACTGAAGTATTGCAGTGTACTGCATCACCAATCAAGAGTTCGTAGATTCAAATCCCATAAAACGACTAATGAAAAAGAAAAGACATTGTACATACATTCATGGCCCCCTTGTTGGCACCCTTGAAATTGTTCCAGAAAATGAAGTATTTCTCCCAGAACATTATTGCAATTACACATGTTTTTTTATACACATGCTTATTTCCTTTGTGTGTAATTTAACAACACAAAAAAAACAGAAAAAAATGCAAATTGTATGTAATTTCACACAAATCCCCCAAAATGGCCCCTACAGTTAAATATGGGGGAGATTCAAAGATGTTTTGGGGTTTTGCTGCCTCAAGCACTGGGTGCCTTGACTAAGTGCAAGGCATCATGAAATCTGAAGATTACCAAAGGATTTTGGGTCGCAATGTAGTGCCCAGTGTGAGAAAGCTGGGTTAGTGTCCTAGGTCTTGGGTCTTCCAGCAGGACAATGACCCCAAACACATTTCAAGAAGCCCTCAGAAATGGATG
Source organism: Ranitomeya variabilis (assembly GCF_051348905.1). Lineage (NCBI taxonomy): Eukaryota > Metazoa > Chordata > Amphibia > Anura > Dendrobatidae > Ranitomeya > Ranitomeya variabilis. The sequence continues at coordinate 1,005,152,030 of NC_135233.1, read as the reverse complement.
GAAACAAAGCGGTGAATTGTTCTGAAGTGGCCAGCAATGAGTCTGGATCTAAATCCCTTTGAACACCTGTGGAGAGATCTTCAAATTACTGTTTGGAGAGGGCACCCTTCCAATATGAGAGACCTGGAGCACTTTGCAAAAGAAGAGTCGTCCAAAATTCCAGTTGAGATATAAGAAGCTTGTTGATGGTTATAGAAGCGATTGATTGCAGTTAATTATTCCAAAGGGTGTGCAACCAAATATTAAGTTGATGGTGCCAAAAATTTGTACCATATGTAAATGCAATAATTTTCCAGGAACAATTTCAAGGGTGCCAACACTCTCAGCCATGATTGTATATATATATATATATATATATATATATATATATATATATATATATATATATATATATATATATATATATATATATATACAGTTAGGTCCATATATATTTGGCCAGAGACAACATTTTTCTAATTTTGGTTATGGACATTACCACAATGAATTTTAAACAAAACAGTTCAGATGCAGTTGAAGTTCAGACTTTCAGCTTTCATTTGAGGGTATCCACATTAAAATTGGATGAAGGGTTAAGGAGTTTCAGCTACTTAACATGTGCCACCCTGTTTTTAAAGGGACCAAAAGTAATTGGACAATTGACTCCAAGGCTATTTCATGGACAGGTGTGGGCAATCCCTTCGTTATGTCATTCTTAATTAAGCAGATAAAAGGCCTGGAGGTGATTTGAGGTGTGGTGCTTGCATTTGGAAGGTTTTGCTGTGAAGTAAACATGCGGTCAAAGGAGCTCTCCGTGCAGGTGAAACAAACCATCCTTAAGCTGCGAAAACAGAAAAAACCCATCCAAGAAATTGCTACAATATTAGGAGTGGCAAAATCTACAGTTTGGTACATCCTGAGAAAGAAAGAAAGCACTGGTGAACTCATCAATGCAAAAAGACCTGGGCGCCCACGGAAGACAACAGTGGTGGATGATCTCAGAATAATCTCCATGGTGAAGAGAAACCCCTTCACAACAGCCAACCAAGTGACCAACACTCTCCCGGAGGTCGGCGCATCAATATCCAAATCTACCATAAAGAGAAGACTGCATGAAAGTAAATACAGAGGGTTCACTGCACGGTGCAAGCCACTCATAAGCATCAAGAATAAAAAGGCTAGACTGGACTTTGCTAAAAAAACATCTAAAAAAGCCAGCACAGTTCTGGAATAACATTCTTTGGACAGATGAAACAAAGATCAACCTCTACCAGAATGATGGCAAGAGAAAAGTATGGCGAAGGCGTGGTACAGCTCATGATCCAAAGCATACCACATCATCTGTAAAACATGGTGGAAGCAGTGTGATGGCTTGGGCATGCATGGCTGCCAGTGGCACTGGGTCACTAGTGTTTATTGATGATGTGACACAGGACAGAAGCAGCCGAATGAATTCTGAGGTATTCAGAGCCATACTGTGTGCTCAGATCCAGCCAAATGCAGCCAAACTGATTGGTCGTCGTTTCATACTACAGATGGACAATGACCCAAAACATAAAGCCAAAGCAACCCAGGAGTTAATTAAAGCAAAGAAGTGGAATATTCTTGAATGGCCAAGTCAGTCACCTGATCTCAACCCAATTGAGCATGCATTTCACTTGTTAAAGACTAAACTTCACACAGAAAGGCCCACAAACAAACAGCAACTGAAAACCACCGCAGTGAAGGCCCGGCAGAGCATCAAAAAGGAGGAAACACAGCGTCTGGTGATGTCCATGAGTTCAAGACTTCAGGCAGTCATTGCCAACAAAGGGTTTTCAACCAAGTATTAAAAATGAACATTTCATTTAAAATTATTTAATCTGTCCAATTACTTTTGGTCCCTTTAAAAACAGGGTGGCACATGTTAAGTAGCTGAAACTCCTTAACCCTTCATCCAATTTTAATGTGGATACCCTCAAATGAAAGCTGAAAGTCTGAACTTCAACTGCATCTAAATTGTTTTGGTTAAAATTCATTGTGGTAATGTCTATAACCAAAATAAGAAAAATGTTGTCTCTGTCCAAATATATATGGACCTAACTGTATATATATATATATGTACGGTGAATGCTGAAACAGGAAAAAAAGGCAAGAATTTTCTTTTCTTCTATAACAATAACTCCCTACTTATATATGGTAAAAAAGCAATTAAAGCATTGTATCTAAATCAACCCACCGCGAAAAAATGCCGTCTTTCAGTTCCATTTACAAGAAAATTAAAATCTCAGAAAATGGTGACACAAACCAATTTTTTTTTTTTACAAGCATCAAAAAAAAAATTTCACTACTTAAATAAGTAAGTAAGTATTACTGTATTTTTACTTTCTGGGAGAATGATGTTGCCAGGTACCGTATATACTCGAGTATAAGCCGAGAATTTCAGCCCATTTTTTTAGGCTGAAATTGCCCCTCTCGGCTTATACTCGAGTCATACCCAGGGGTCGGCAGGGGAGGGGGAGCAGCAGCTGTCAATTTGTACAATACAATTAACGCCGTAAAAACAACATCCAAAAAACAACTGCATTTTTTGTAATCAATTGATCCCATTTTTCAGTATATTGTATGGTAAAATGAATGGTGTCAATGAAAGCTATAACATATCTCGCAAAAAAAAACAAGTCCACATGCAGATATGACGATAGAAAAATGAAAAAGTTTAAAATCTTGGAAGAAAGGGAGGAAAAAAAACAAAGGTGTGAAAGAAAAAATCCTATACCTATTAAGTGGTTAAAAGAACCTGTAGCCACTCCTGGAGTGACTGGCTCAGTAAATAAATGTGTTTCCTATGAAATCACTACAATAAATATTTTTTTCTTAGAACTCCGCACTTTTCCAAACCTCAGTTTTTGCTTGCAGAAATGTATAAATAAATTGACAATAGGACATTACCAGTTGTGGCGGTGTCATTGGACCTGTCACTGACCGGCACACAAAACACCGCAGGTCTACACCTGTACGCTGTACAATCACAACAGACTCTCCCTGAAGACATTTTATATTGGAAATTCATTCATTGGCAAATTCAAAGAGTGAAGAGTTTATATCCCTGAATAACCACATTACCTGATAATACCGTGTCTGCCACAAAAGCCACATCTCCTTTATCATCTCTCAAACACCTGACCAAAAAAAGGATAATTTAGCCATAAGTCATTATTTTATACAACCGTTCAACAAAATAAAAAAGTTCAACAAAAAATGCCTGAGATAGCTCCAGCCAGGGCCATATTCAACCAGAGGCCCAGTTGGTTGGTGCCTATTAGTGATGAACGAATGTGCTTGAATAAGGTGTTATCCGAGTATACTCATGTGCTAACCAAGTGTCTTCGGTGTACTCGAATAGTTTCATAGAGTCATAGAATATTAGAGTTGGAAGGAACCTCCAGGGTCATCGTGTCCAACCCCCTGCTCAATGCAAGATTCACGAAACCATCTCAGACAGATGTCTGTCCAGTCTCTGTTTGAAGACTTCCATTGAAGGAGAACTCACCACTTCTCGTGGCAGCCTGTTCCACTCATTGATTCCCCTCACTATCAAAAACGTTTTTCTAATATCTAATCGATATCTTCTCCCTTTCTAACAAACAGGCAATCCCTGCATGTGTTGTAGCTGTTGAACAGCCCCACAGGATAGAGATACATGATGCAGAATCATGGGGCAGGATGGAGACAAATGATGCAGGAACATGAGAAGGATGGATACAAATGGTGCAGGATCATGGGGCAAGATGGAGACAGATGGGGCAGGAACATGGGGCAGGATGGAGACAGATGGGACAGGATAGAGATACAGATGGGGGCAGGATCATGGGGTAGGATGGAGATGGTGGAGACACATGGGGCAGGATCATGGGACACATGGGGCAGGATCATGGGAAAATTGAGTCAGAATCATGGAACAGATGGGGCAAGACCAATGAGACAGATGGATCAGGATCATGGGACAGATGGGGCTGGATCATGGGACACATGGGGCCAGATTATGGGACACATGGGGCCATATGGAGCACGATGGGACATCACATGGGGGCAGAATGGAGACACATGATGGCAGAATAGGAGAACACAAGTCTGGAGCCATGAATGAAACACAAGGGGGCTAGGGTGGATGATATTATTATGGAAAGGGCTAATTAAGGGATATTATTACTGCAGTGATGTATTTTATTTTTGAGGATACTATTTTCAACGGTGGAGGTGCTGGTATTGTGCAGAGAGACACAATGTCACCTTTTTAAATCATCTGGTATAGTGTGTAATGTTACTGGTGATCACTGTATTACCTGTACACTGACACTATATACAGAGCTCGTGTGCATAATGTTACTAGTGATCACTGTATTACCTGTACACCGACATTATATACAGAGCTCCTGTGCATAATGTTACTAGTGATCACTGTATTACCTGTACACTGACACTATATACAGAGCTCCTGTGTATAATGTCAATGGTGATCACTGTATTACCTGTACAGTGACAATGTATACTATGTACAGAGCTTCTGTGTATAATAGCACTTATGGGAATATTAGTATGGTGGTTTTTTTTTTTATTAATGTAGTATTTGGTCACTACATGGTGGTATTATGTGGTCTGGTCATGGTGTAACAGTATTTGTTCCTTGAATGTGGCATTATTCAGTCGCTATGTGTTGGTAATATATGGTCTGGTCATGGTGTGATGGTATTTGTCCCTTGTATGTGGTATTATTCAGTCACTATGTGGTGGTAATATGTTGTCTGGTCATGGTGTGATCGTGTTTGTCCCCTGTATGTGGTATTATTCAGTCAATGTGTGGTGGTAATATGTGGTCTGGTCATGGTTTGGTTGTATTTGTTCCTTGTATGTGGTATTATTCAGTCACTATATGGTGGTAATCTGTCCATGGTGTGGTATAATATTATTGGTCATTTTAAAAATTGAAAAATAAATAAAAATATATCTAAAGAGTGTTGGATATTTTAACAAATAACAAAAGAGTCTACCTTGTCATGGTGGCGGATTAAAAACCTTTTGAACAAACAAAAGCTGATGGCTATGTATGCGATCTGGTGATGGGAACTGTTAATGTGTGATTGGTGAGGACGTGGTGCAGAAGTGGAGTTTTTCCAAGAGTGGGCGGTGGGACTGTGGAAGGTTCGAGGAGTGGAAGTGGTGCTGGTGTGGAGCCTGGGCGGAGTCTCAAGAGGGCCAAAAATTTTGCCAGTATGGGGTCCTGAAGTTTCTGGTGGCGGTACTGTGCAGATTAACTTTGTATCTGCAGATTAATATCATTTAGGGACATAATATGTTCACTCTAAGGTATAGCCTACTAATTAGGTAAAATTTAAGGTACCAGCCAATCTGTGCCTACAAACTCCACAAATGTAATTCTGACACTGTCTCCTGCTGAAAATAAACTGATGAGGCCGGACTGATGATATCGGATCAGTTTTATCCCTTTGGGATGAAAAAACTAAATGTAGGGGGAAATTAATTTTAGACATTCTGATACAATATATTATATTAGATATGTTTGGGGTTTTTTTGTTGAACAGTAGCAATTAATTTGTTTTACTTAGATCTTATTGCAATTTAAATACTGATGTATAAAAACATCGCTACAAAAAGAATTACATTCAAAAGTGACATTAACATGAAAAAGGAAAAGAGTACATTAACATTTATACATCAGCACCAATTTTTATCTGTAGGATGATATCAGTTATCTGAGGTTCTATCTAAAAAGACTAACCAGTTGCATTATAACTCACCTAAAGGCGCCTTCATCCCCATAGTACGGCTCTCCAGGACCACGTGTGCACTTATCTTCCTGACCTGCACACTGCTCACACAGGTTCACCTCTTGGGCTCCTGGGGCACAGCTCGCTGAGAAGATCTCTGAAGCAACTATGGTGGAAACACAGCGGAATACGTCACCAATACACAGAAGAGCACTGACTATGATTAACTAGTAAAAAAAAAATGTTTGTACAGTTGCAAATTAGTCTAATAGTTATTTCCAATCTGCACAACTATAGAAACGTATCTTATTAACATGTAATAAAATATTACATATCTGTCGTAGGTAGGTCCTAGCAGGCAGTGACATACCACCAATGGCAGCAGACCACGCTGCCGCTATGAGGTACAAGAGTTGGGGGGCCGCATTCTATATGGAGGACTATGTAGGACCCAATATACTGCATGGAGGACTATGTGGAGCCTATTATATTGTATGTAAGACAATATGGGGCCCATTATACTGTTTGTAAGATGATGTGGGGCCCATTATACTGTATAGAGGACAATATTGGACCCGTTATACTCTCTATGGAGGACTATGTACGGCCCATTATGCTATATAGAGCACTATGTGGGGCACATTATACCGTATGGAGGACCATTTGGGGCCCATTATACCGTATGGAGGTATATGTGGGGCCCATTATACCATAAGGAGAACTATATGGTACCTATTAAATCATATGGAGGACTACATGGGACCCAACATACCATATGGAGGGCTATGTGGGCCCCATTATACTAATGAAGAAGCTACATGCTTCGAAACGCGTTGACAAATAAACCACTTACTATTAAATTGCCATCCATTATTCTTCTTCCTACGGCAGTGCAGAACTAACCCATTTGTGTTTTCCTTTAATTATGGTAGCAGAAGAGATGAGACATATAATTGATGTAGCCTGTCCAGACAGAAGGCCCAAAGGTATGGGGGCTTGCTAATACCTCACATAGCTTCAGTCATGTAGGTACTAGTACGATCTAGTTGTACGTAGCACCTCCTAGAATTTTCATTAGGAATTAGTGCAGAATGACCGGTGGCCTGCACAAGTCAATTTCTAGTAAAAATGAATTATGGAAAGTAATAACAGGAATTTGAAGTATATCACGAATATTTATTTCATAATATTGTTGATTTTTAAGTGGTGCAGTAAAGGTTAAATCCTAGCTCCACAGGATCTGATCAAATCACCAGGCTAACCCTGCATATAACCAGGCGAGCTGTTCTCCTTAGTCAGTCAGCTGAGAGAAGCTGACCAGACTGGATGCGTCTTGGAGGGAGACAGTCCAGAATCCAGGGGTTCCTATGGACAATAGCTGTTTTGTTTGACTGAGCTGGGGTATGAGTAGCCAGTGTCTATTCTGTTAGTTAGTGTCTGGACAAGGCAAGGGATTTATGTTGATGAGTTTGTTTTGGTCCTGTGCAACCTGTGGAAAACAATTAAAACTGCAAATGTTTGGACCAAAACTCCATTGCCTGTGTGAACACTACTTAAGGCCTAATGGTTACCAGAGCGAATGAATCCCTACAATTGATAGAGAATGCGGGCATGAAGTCCCAGAGAGCACAGGCAAATGTCCTTGGAAAAGGCAGCTACAGCATTGATAACATAGAATGGAAGAGTTTGTTTAGCAATCAGTCCAAGCCAATCTGCAGTTGCAGCAGAAGCAGCCCCACAAACATCTGATCCAGCAGTTTTAGCAGGAGTTGGGGCAGCAGTTGCAACAGCAGCATAAGCAGCAGTTAAAGCATGTTCAGCAGCAGATGGCTCTCCTGGCAGAAAATGTTCGGGCCAGGAAGATGGCAGACAGAGAGAAACTGCCCCAGAGCAATGGACAGAGGTCCTACAACCTTGCCCTGCAGGATGCCAAGGAGCAGGACAGGCTGAAGGCGGAGATTATGGCATGTCTGGGCAGGGCTGCCACTAGGAATTTCGGGGCCCCATACTAGCAAAAGTTTTGGGGCCCCCTTGAGACTCTGCCCAGGCTCCACCCAAGCCCCATCTCCACCCCTTGAACTGTCCACAGTCAAAAGATTTTTTTAGCCACCACAACGACAAGGTAGACTCTATTGGCCAGGACATACTCTACACTAACCTGTTAAACATTTGCTAAAATATCCATTACTATTTAGGTATATTTTTATTTATTTTTACATTTTTAAAATCACCAATAATATCACATACAGGGGACAAATACCACCGCACCATACCACTACAAAGTGACTTATAATACCACTTACAAGGAACAAGTACCACCACACCATGTCCAGACCACATACAGTACAGACCAAAAGTTTGGACACACCTTCTCATTTACAGATTTTTCTGTATTTTCATGACTATGAAAATTGTACATTCACACTGAAGGCATCAAAACTATGAATTAACACATGTGGAATTATATACTTAACAAAAAAGTGTGAAACAACTGAAAATATGTCTTATATTTTAGGTTCTTCAAAGTAGCCACCTTTTGCTTTTGCTCCATTCTGCCCCGTCTCCATTCTGCCACTGTGTCTCCAATCCTGCCCCATATCTCCATTCTGCCCCTTGTCTCCCATCCTGCCTCTATCCTGTCCCCGTGTCTCCATTCTGCCCCGTCTTTATTCTGCCTCGTGTCTCCAATCCTGCCCCATGGCTATATTCTGCCCCCGTGTCTCCGATCCAGCCCCCATGTCTCCATCCTGCCGCGTGTCTCCATCCTGCCCTTGTGTCTCCCATTCTGCCCCCTGTCTCCATTCTGCCCCGTGTCTCCAATCCTGTCCCCGTGTCTTCATCCTGCCCCCCTGTCTCCATCCTGCCCCCATGTCTCCATCCTGCCCCATGTCTCCATTCTGCTCCATCTCCATCCTGCCCCCTTGCCGCCAATCCTGCCCTCTGTCTCCATTCTGCCCCTTGTCTCCATTCTGCCCCTTGTCTCCCATTTTTACCCGTGTCTCCCATCCTGCCCCCTTGTCTCCATTCTGCCCCGGACCGCTTCCAATAAAAATAAAAAAAAATCTTACTTCTTGCCTTGCTCCTGTGGCGAAGTTCCCTCCAGGCATTTCAAGTGCATACTCGCCGGCATATGACAGTGACTTCATACGCCGGTGACGTGCATGCTGACGTCAGCTACCAGCCTCCGATTGGCTGGCGGCTTTAACTATTGCCGTGCGGGCCCGGATCCGCATGGCAATAGTAACTGAACCTGTGTCAGTAACTGAACCTGTGTCAGAAGCAGGTTCAGTTACTGCACTGACAGAAGCCTGCCACTGGGCACGATCAGCAGAAGAGACGGGGCCCAATGCGGGCCCCCTCTGCTGATAGGGCCCCATACACCAGTCAGGGCAGTAATGTCCTGATGATGGTCCTACAACTGGGCACCACCCTGGCAGTCTGGGCACAATAGGGGCACCTCTGGTGCTACCAAACTACAAACCTCCACAGTCCCAGATGTTTGACCTGTTACACCTGGTGCAAGACTTGCTGCAGCCCAACACCTGCTCTTCAGCACAGATGGTGAAATGAGTGGTAATGGACTGATTAATTCACTCACTACCAAAAGCCGTGCTAAGCTGGGTTGACCAAGGAGAACCCCTGAATTCAGATGAGCTTGTCAGCCTCGTGGAAAGATACATGACCATGGAGAACTCTCTGAGAAAACAAGGAAGTCTGAAGTCACATTTCTGGGAGACCCAAAAGAAAGGGCCCAAGGTCACATCAGAGGAGCGCACAAAGACCCAGGAGGAGTGCAGAGTTCAAGGGGTCTCGTAACATTGCCTGTAGGAGGTGTCGTTCCCTGGGTCATATATCAGGCATATGTAATTTGAGCTAGCAGCCGATAGACTGCAGAGTAGGTGGGCACTACTCCTACTTTGCCTACCCTGCCTGCAGTGCTGTTCCTCATCCTGGAGAGGGGCCTTAGGAATGCCAAGTGACTGTGATCAGTGTCCATGTGACGGGACTTCTGGAATCAGGGAGTTTGGTAATCCTGGCAAGGGCCACACTTCCGCATGTGTTAGTCCCTGAAATAAAACTAGAAAGGGGCGCACCAATATATAATGTCAAAATCACCATCAAGGGGTGCAATACTTAGTCTACAAATGAAACATGGACACATGAGAAGAAGAAAGAGTAGACTAAAAATAGTATGCACGACCCAAAAATGTAAAGACCATAATTAATTCCAATAAGCAAAAACACCTTTATTCAACACCTCAGAAAATATGTTAAAAACATTTAAAAACAAATGTACAAATACCTATGCCCACCATATCCCATAGTAAATAGCAGTCCCATGAGTCGGGAAACAATAATATCCTACCCTGGATGCACCAGGTGACATGTACTATCCTGAAAAAATGTGCCTGTATAGGCCACGAAGGGCTCAACCACACTATGTCAATATGAGCTGCTGATGACCAAAGAGTGAAAAAATGAAGACATATATGCAATGCATGGTCCTAAAATAAAGATATACTAACATGCAATGTAACAGCTGTCAATACAACCTGTCCTACGTCGGTTCTAGTATATATAAATGCAGCAGTCCAAGGGCACAAAGCACCACAGGAGTAAAATACACATAGAATCAGGGAACGTGGCAGTCCCAAAAATGGCCCCAAGATAGGAAGAAGGGATAAGGTGGGAGCGCACCCCACGCGTATCGCTGCCTCTGCAGCTTCGTCAGGGGAAGTGATGCTAAAGGCGCCATAATGTATGCTTAAATAGTAAGTCTAATAAAGTAAATTGCATACCGGTGTAAAAGAGCGAGAGAAAGATGAGCGCCGGAAGACGCCGGCGACGCCATGATGACGGGAGCACAATCAAAATAGACGGCAATCCTAGAGCGTCCAGAAAGGTCACATGCGCATGCGCAAACCGCGGTATCCGATAGGACCACGTTGCGCACGCGCCGTACCAGCCGGCTGGATGGACACATAGTAGGGCACGGAGCCCAAGATGGAATAAAGACAGGAAGCCGGACTGAAAAGGCAAAACCAGCCAAATGGACACATAAAGGGGACACAGAAAAGAGGGGATAAAATGAGGAACTAAAAATCATGATCCTATCGGATACCGCGGTTTGCGCATGCGCATGTGACCTTTCTGGACGCTCTAGGATTGCCGTCTATTTTGATTGTGCTCCCGTCATCATGGCGTCGCCGGCGTCTTCCGGCGCTCATCTTTCTCTCGCTCTTTTACACCGGTATGCAATTTACTTTATTAGACTTACTATTTAAGCATACATTATGGCGCCTTTAGCATCACTTCCCCTGACGAAGCTGCAGAGGCAGCGATACGCGTGGGGTGCGCTCCCACCTTATCCCTTCTTCCTATCTTGGGGCCATTTTTGGGACTGCCACGTTCCCTGATTCTATGTGTATTTTACTCCTGTGGTGCTTTGTGCCCTTGGACATTGCTGCATTTCTATATACTAGAACCGACGTAGGACAGGTTGTATTGACAGCTGTTACATTGCATGTTACTATATCTTTATTTTAGGACCATGCATTGCATATATGTCTTCATTTTTTCACTCTTTGGTCATCAGCAGCTCATATTGACATAGTGTGGTTGAGCCCTTCGTGGCCTATACAGGCACATTTTTTCAGGATAGTACATGTCACCTGGTGCATCCAGGGTAGGATATTATTGTTTCCCGACTCATGGGACTGCTATTTACTATGGGATATGGTGGGCATAGGTATTTGTACATTTGTTTTTAAATGTTTTTAACATATTTTCTGAGGTGTTGAATAAAGGTGTTTTTGCTTATTGGAATTAATTATGGTCTTTACATTTTTGGGTCGTGCATACTATTTTTAGTCTACTCTTTCTTCTTCTCATGTGTCCATGTGTTAGTCCCTAGGAAAGGGGTGGGGGTAAGGTGTAACCGTATAAATGTCAAGAGCTATCCTATAGACCAGGTCAAAATACGTCCAGACTGTGGTTCCGTGTCACACCAAGTGGGAGTGGTCAAAAGTCTTGTTGTATCCTATTGTTATCGGTCGAGATTTTCTTTGTTCTGGGACTTATGGGCTAATGCTGTGGCACCCAGTAGTCCAATATATCACCAGGAGTTGGCTATAGTAACAAAGGTGCATGATGTAAACTGTGAATTTCCCTTCACTGTAGCGGCTAGAAAGGAGGATGAGGAAGCATCCCCTGAAGCCAATATACCTGACCTGGAGGAGTCCTAGAACAACTTTGGGACTGCCCAACCTAGAGACTTAACAGTAAAAGGTACTCTGGAAAATGTAAATGGGGCTCCCCAGGAGACAGGACTCGTTAGTCGGTTTCCACTAGGGACCAGGCATAATGATGAGCGCATCCTTAAGGCCAAAGAGGAACAATCCAGGAGGTATCATCGGTCAGCTGGAGAGAGACAATTTAAGAGTAAGGATCAGGTACTTGTCTTCGGGCCTACAGGGGAGAGCAAGATCTTTGCCCAGTGACAGGGACTCAATAGGGTCGTGGAAAAGGTGAGAGAAATTAACTATAATGTATACCAACAAGGGAAAAGAAAGCCTGATCTTATATATTATGACAACCAATTAAAACCCTGGAAGGGTAGGGATCCACTTGAAACCCCTTGCTGGTTGGCCTGATAAGAAGCCAAACTTGTGAGTGTCAAAGTGCCAGGAATTTTGCTGCCTTCCAAAAATCAGCACAGCCGAAAATCAGTACTCCAAAATAGGGGCAGGTTCTTGGAGTTACTAGGTCACCCTCGTGCCATCAAGCATGAGCCTCACATTCGAGTCAATTTAAAGTCCTGCAGGCTCGGTATGTTGGCAGATGGTGCCCAGGCCAAAGCTTTGGGCAGATTGAGTAGGGGATACGCAGCAAAGAAAGGTACCGTAATCTAGGGTTAAATTCTAGCTCTACAGGTTTTGATTAGATCACTGGGCTAGCACTGCATATAACCAGGCAAGCTGTTCACCTTAGTCAGTCAGTTATCAGAGTATGCTCGTGTGCTAACCAAGTGTCTTCAGTGTGCTCGAATAGTATCATAGAATCATAGAATGTTAGAGTTGTAAGGTACCTCCAGGATCGTAGTGTCAAACCCTCTGCTCAATGCAAGATTCACTAAACCATCTCAGACAGATGTCTGTCCAGCCTCTGTTTGAAGACTTCCATTGAAGGAGAACTCACCACCTCTTGTGGCTACCTGTTCCACTTATTGATCACCCTAACTATCGAAAACTTATTTCTAATATCTAATCGGCATCTTCTCCCTTTCTAACAAACAGGTTGTGGCTGTTGAACAGCCACGAGACATGTGAGTCGCCCGACAGGGCCATGGGGTACCCGGTACCGGGTCCGGTGTACACAGGGGGATTTCACGGTGGTGATCCGGTCCGTGGCCCTGGGCGCCCATGTAAAAGGGGAATTTGAATAAAGTTTATGTTCGTGACGCCACCTGTGGTATTCGGTCAGTGGGGACCGACGCTGCTTTAAGGGGTCCTCTGGGGTGATGTTATGGCAGCTAGATGGTGTAACTTCCCATAGATGAATTATGTACCCAAGGCTCCCAGTGTGTAAATGGAAGATGGTGAATGGTGCAGTAAAGAACGAGGACACAGGTTTGCAGTCTCTTTACCTGGTTTACTGAAGACTTCAGACAGCCACAGTCCAGGGTACCAGATCACAGGGCAGGTAGGGTCCGGCCGGCTTGGAAGCGAATCCAGAGTCCCATTTACCAGGTGGAGTTAAAAGCCTTCCTCTAGCGCGGTGGTGTTGTAGTCCATTACATCCTATGGCTTCAGATAAGGTCCTTACAGTTCTTCTCTCTGTCCCTCATTTAGGATAGGACAATACCTGCATAACAGGTAATTCAAGCCTTTTTACAGGGACTCTAGCACGCCCCGGGCTCTATCTGTTACTGTGTCTTAGGTGTGTGTGGCGAACAGGTAACTTGCAGTTCAGCTGTCCTGCCAGTTTCTGATGTAAGTCTTAGAGTCCCTTACAACCTCGGTGGTCCGGCTACCGATTATCTGTGCTTTGCCAGGGAGACAGTCTGCTCACTGCTGTCCTCCCCCTGGTGTCTCCTCTCCTGTGCTTTTGGTCTCCTGCATGCTCACTGAGCATTGTTTGGCTTTCTGTATGTCCCTTTCTCCAGGAGCTGTAGTACTTCAGACTACACGGCCCCTTCAGACATTCTGACACTCTGTGTCCGTCTGCTCTCTCCTGTCTCTCTGTCAATCTGACTGAAACTCCCTTTCCCTCCAAACCACAATATATATATAGGGGAGTCACCTAGAAAAAGGATCAAAAGCTCCCCCTTGTGGCCTGGAGTGTAAACATGTGTGTATGGTGATTACCTGATAAAAGATATCCTTCATCGCTTCCAAACGTAACATCACTCTCCCCGTGAGGAAAGCAATGCTACTGTGATGACCAGGACCCTGGGGCGCCACACATGCAGCCGCGGGAACTCAAACATATTTTTCGAGCACACAGAATACACTCGGTTAGCACACAAGCATGGTCGGATGACACCTTGTCCGAACACATTCGGTCATTCGCTGATCACTTGTGCCTATGGGTAGCCCCATTGGAGGGGCATCTCCTATAGATACATTGACCAGTGAATGTGTACTTCTATGTCAAGGGATGGCAATGCTGTAGAAATGAGAGGAGGGCATATAGACGAGGCAAAGAAAGTCTGCAAAAGGTGCAAACTATTGTGAGAAGCCCCCCCCCCCAATGTTTTACTTTATTATTTAAGATCAATTTATGACTTAAAGGGAACATCTATTGTCCTCAAATGCTATTGACTTGCAAATATACGGTTAATCCGCAAATTAATAGGGTTACAATACTGTCCGTCGCTGTACTGAAAAAAGCAGTTACCAGCAGGAAATAAACTTTGTTACTCCGGGGAGCCGCTAGCTTTTAGTCATAGAGGCGTGCCTGCAGAAGCAACAGTCTCTGCTCACTGTACAGTGAGCAGCGTCTGTAAGCACACTCCAGTACTGTGATTGACAGCTTTTTTTTGCAGTTCATCTGTGCTGGAGTGTGTGCTTACAGCCGCCAGTCACAATGCTGTGAGCGGTGACTGTAGCCATTCCGACACTCCTTTATCACTGAAAGCCAGTGGCTCCCAGGAGGAACATTTCCTCCCAAAAGCCACATTTTCAGTAAGGCACTGGACATCAATGTAACTCTATTAACCTGCAGATTTAGGGCCGCCATCAGGGTATTACTGCCCTTATTGGCATATGGGGTCCGGTGAGTAGAGGGGGCCTGGACTGGGCCCCTTCTGCTCCATTGGCCCCAGAGGCAGGAGGATCCTTCCGGTGCACTTGCTGAACATGCGTCCTCAATTAAAATATGCCAGCCAATCACAGGATGGCAGCTGACGTCAGCGCACACGTTACCAGTGTATGACATCACGGTCATACACCAGTGAGTCCGTGCTTCAAATGGATGGAGGAGACAACACTGCTGGACCACAGCCAGGTAAGGAGAAAGTGTATTTTATTGACACCAGGATGGAGAAACATTATGCAGGATCATGGGGCAGGAATATGGGGCAGGGCGGACAGATGGGGCAGGATGCAGACACATGCTGCAGGATCATGGGGCAGGATGGAGGCAGATGGGGCAGGGACATGGGGCAGGATGGAGACATGCTGCAGGATCATGGGGCAGGAATATGGGGCAGGATGAAGACACATGGTGCAGGATGGAGGTAGATGGGGCAGGAACATGGGGCAGGATGAAGACACATGGTGCAGGATCATGGGGCTGGAACGTGGGGCAGGATTGAGACACATAGTGCCGGATTATGGGGCAGGAACATGGTACAGGATCATGGGGCAGGATGGAGACAGATGGGGCAGGGACGTAGGGCAGGATGGAGACACATGGTGTATGATCATGGGGCAGGAATATGGGGCAGAATGGAGACACATGGTTTAGGATCATGGGGCAGGGTGAGAAAGATGGGGCAGGAACATGGGGCAGGATGGAGACAGATGGGACAGGATAGAGATACATGGTGCAGGATCATGGGGCAGGAACATGAGGAGGATAGATACACATGCTGCAGGATCATGGTGCAGGAACATGGGGCAGGATGTAGACACATGGTGCAGGATCATGGTGCAGGAACATGGGGCAGGATGTAGACACATGGTGTAGGATCATGGGGCAAGATGGAGACAGATGGGGCAGGAACATGGGGCAAGATGGAGACAGATGGGGCAGGAACATGGGGCAGGATGGAGATACACGGTGAGAGATCATGGGGCAGGATGGAGACAGGTGGAGCAGGATCATGGGGCAGGATGGAGACTTATGCGGCAGGATGGAGATGATGGAGACACATGGGGCATGCTCATGAGACACATGAGGCAGGATCATGGGAAAGATGATGCAGAATCATGGAACAGATGGGGCAGGACCATGAGACCGATGGATCAGGATCATGGGACAGATGGGGTAGGATCATAGGACAGTTGATGCAGGATCATGGGCCAGATGAGGCAGGATCATGGGACAGATGACGCAGGATCATGGGACAGATGACGCAGGATCGTGGAACAGATGGAGCAGGATCATGGGACAGATGGGGCAGGATCATGAGACAGATGGGGCAGGATCATGTGACAGAAGGGGCCAGATTATGTGACACATGGGGACAGATGGAGATCATATGGGACAGGATGGGACATCATATGGGGGCAGAATGGAGACACATGAGGGCAGAATGTGAGAACACATGGCTGGAGCCACGAATGAAACACAAGGGGGCTAGGATGGGTGATATTACGGTAGGGGCTAATTAAGGGATAATATTACTGCAGTGATGCATTTTATTTTTGAGGATACTATTTTCAATGGTGTAGGTGCTGGTACTGGGCTAGCACTGCATATAACCAGGCAAACTGTTCACCTTAGTCAGTCAGCTGTGGGAAGCTGACCAGACTGGATGTGTTTTGGATCTGAAGAGAATTACTGGCCAGAATTCCTCTCTGAGAAGAGTCTGCACATGCTGTGCACAGAGAACCGCAAATACAAATGCTTCTCACTAAATTAGAATATCATTAAACATTTAATTTATTTTAGTTCTTCAATGCAAAAAGTTTAAATTATATATTATATAGAGTCATTACAAACAGAGTGATCTATTTTAAGTGTTTATTTCTGTTAATGTTGATGATTATGGCTTACAGCCAATGAAAACCCAAGTCATTATCTCAGTAAATTAGAATAATTAACAAAAGCACCTGCAAAGGCTTCCTAAGCATTTAAAAGGGTCCCTTAGTGTTTTTCAGCAAGCTGAAAATAAATTAACTTATTGATGATATTCTAATTTAGTGAGAAGCTCCTGTATCAGTGGTTGTATGGACAACAGCTGTTTTGCTTGACTGAGCTGGGGATAACTCAGCCATGTACTGTATGTGTAGCCAGGGCCTGTTCTGTTTAGTGCCTGGCCAAAGCCAGGGATTTTAGTTTATGAGTTTGTTTTGGTGCTGTGCAACCTGTGGAAAGTAATAAAAACTGCATGTATTTGGACCAAAACTGTATTGCATGTGTGATTACTACCTAATAATGTCTACCAGGGCGAATGAATTCATACTGTGGGAATATAGTCATTTCTAGGTGGCACTCAGTGAACTTCACTGATCACAAGGCCTTATATGCACACAACATGATGTGCACAGATCTGTACTTAGGATATTCAGAGTGCATTAGGATCCATATGGTACCATACACTATATTTTCTCCAGGAGACACATGGGGGCAGTCGAGTCTTATACAATTTTTGGGATGAAACTAATTGATTAGTGCATCACTTTTACCTTTTTCAATAGTTTTTAGTTCACGTCCTTCCCACGACAGTAAATTCTTTTTAAGGAGTACGTCCAAAGGAGCGACCCAACCTGCTGCATCTCCCACGGCAGAATGACAAGATCTCTTGCCTTTTAGTTGATCAAGTTGGAAGCTACTTGAATTTTTCACCACAGCGACAGCATAGTGCAGCGTCACAGGAGCTGAAATACATAATTATGTGGAAGACTGTAATAACATTTAATACTTTTTTCGTTCCCTGCGGGCTTCACTGAGACCCTCGGAGCAACGCGATGTGATCGCGTTGCTACGAGGGTCTCCTACCTTCTTCTCCCTGCAGGCCCCGGATCCAAAATGGCCGCAGGGCTGCATCCGGGTCCTGTAGGGAGGTGGCTTACCAATTATTATTCCCATAAATACATTTCTTTATCTAAATAAAAAAACAATAAAAGTACACATATTTAGTATCGCCGCGTCTGTAACGACCCGACCAATAAAACTGACCCACTAGTTGACCCCTTTATTGAACACCGTAAAAAAAAAAAAAAAGAGGCAAAAAACAACGCTTTATTATCATACTGCCGAACAAAAAGTGAAATAGCACGCGATCCAAAAGACGAATATAAATAACCATGGTACCGCCGAAAACGACATCTTGTCCCGCAAAAAACGAGCCACCATACAGCATCATCAGCGAAAAAATAAAAAACTTATAGTCCTCAGAATAAAGCGATGCAAAAATAATTATTTTTTCTATAAAATAGTTTTTATCGTATAAAAGCGTCAAAACTGCTTTATCCATTTTACCAAATGCGGAACGGTATAAACGCCCCCCCCCCCCAAAAGAAATTCATGAATAGCCGTTTTTTTGTCATACTGCCTCACAAAAATCGGAATAAAACCCAATGAAAAAAGTCATGTGCCAGAAAATGTTACCAATAAAAAAGTCAACTCGTCCCGCAAAAAATCAAGACCTCACATGACTCTGTCGACCAAAATATGGAAAAATTATAGCTCTCAAAATGTGGTAACGCAAAAAAATATTTTTTGCAATAAAAAGTATCTTTTAGTGTGTGATGGCTGCCAGTCATAAAAATCAGCTAAAAACCTGCTATAAAAATAAATCAACCCCCCCTTCATCACCCCCTTAGTAAGGGAAAAATAAAAAAAAAAAAAAATGTATTTATTTCCATTTTTTCATTAGGGTTAGGGCTAGGGTTAGGGCTAGGGTTAGGGCTAGGGTTAGAGCTAGGGCTACAGATAGGGCTAGGGTTAGGGTTGGGGCTAGGGTTAGGGTTTGGATTACATTTAAGGTTGGGATTAGGGTTAGGGGCGTGTCAGGGTTAGGGGTGTGGTTAGGGTTATGGTTGGGATTAGGATTAGGGGTGTGTTGAAGTTGGGGTTAGGGGTGTGGTTGGGATTAGGGTTAGGAGTGTGTTTGGGTTAGGGTTTCAGTTAGAATTGGGGGTTTCCACTGTTTAGGCACATCAGGGCTCTCCAAACGTGACATGGCATCCGATCTCAATTCCAGCCAATACTGCGTTGAAAAAGTAAAACAGTGCTCCTTCCCTTCCGAGCTCTCCCGTGTGCCCAAACAGGGGTTTACCCCAACATATGGGGTATGAGCGTACTCAGGACAAATTGGACAACAACTTCTGGGGTCCAATTTCTCCTGTTACCCTTGGGAAAATAAAAATTTGGGGGGCTAAAAAAACATTTTTGTGGGAAAAAAATGATTTTTTATTTTCACGGCTCTGTGTTATAAACTGTAGTGAAATACTTGGGGGTTCAAAGTTCTCACAACACATCTAGATAAGTTCCTTGGGGGGGTCTAGGTTCCAATAAGGGGTCACTTGTGGGGGGTTTCTACTGTTTAGGTACATCAGGGGCTCTGCAAATGCAACGTGATGCTTGCAGACCAATCCATCTAAGTCTGCATTCCAAATGGCGCTCCTTCCCTTCCGAGCTCTGCCATGCGCCCAAACGGTGGTTCCCCCCCACATATGGGGTATCAGCATACTCAGGACAAATTGGACAACAACTTCTGGGGTCCAATTTCTTTTATTACCCTTGGGAAAATAAAAATTTGGGGGGCTAAAAAACCATTTTTGTAGGAAAAAAATGATTTTTTATTTTGACGGCTCTGCGTTATAAACTGTAGTGAAATACTTGGGGGTTCAAAGTTCTCACAACACATCTAGATAAGTTCCTTGGGGGGTCTAGGTTCCAATATGGGTCACTTATGGGGGGTTTCTACTGGTTAGGTACATTAGGGGCTCTGCAAACGCAATGTGACGCCTGCAGACCAATCCATCTAAGTCTGCATTCCAAATGGCGCTCCTTCCCTTCCAAGCTCTGCCATGCGCCCAAACGGTGGTTCCCCCCAACATATGGGGTATCAGCGTACTCAGGACAAATTGCACAACAACCTTTGGGGTACAATTTCTTCTGGTACCCTTGGGAAAATAAAATATTGAGGGCAAAAAGTTCATTTTTGTGAAAAAATATTATTTTTTATTCTTACGGCTCTACATTATAAACTTCTGTGAAGCACTTGGTGGGTCAAAGTGCTCACCACACATCTAGATAACTTCCTTAGGGGGTCTACTTTCCAAAATCATGTCACTTGTGGGGAATTTCAATGTTTAGACACATTAGTGGCTCTCCAAACGCAATATGGCGTCCCATCTAAATTCCAGCCAATTTTGCATTGAAAAGTCAAATGGCGCTCCTTCCCTTCCGAGCTCTGCCATGCGCCCAAACAGTGGTTTACTCCCACATATCGGGTATCGGGGTACTCAGGACAAATTGTACAACAACTTTTGGTGTCCATTTTCTCCTCTTACCCTTGGTAAAATAAAACAAAATGGAGCTGAAGTAAATTTTTTGTGAAACAAAATTAAATGTTCATTTTTTTTAAACATTCCAAAAATTCCTGTGAAGCACCAGAAGGGTTAATAAACTTCTTGAATATGGTTTTGAGCACCTTGAGGGTTGCAATTTTTAGAATGGTGTCACACTTGTTATTTTCTATCATATAGACCCCTCAAAATGACTTCAAGTGTGATGTGGTCCCTAAAAACAAATGGTGTTGTTAAAATGAGAAATTGCTGGTCAACTTTTAACCCTTATAACTCCCTAACAAAAAAAATTGTGTTTCCAAAAATGTGCTGATATAAAGTAGACATGTGGGAAATGTTACTTATTAAGTATTTTGTGTGACATATCTCTGTGATTTAAGGGCATAAAAATTCAAAGTTGGAAAATTGCGAAATTTTCAAAATTTTTGCCAAATTTCCATTTTTTTCACAAATAAACGCAGGTCATATCAAAGAAATTTTACCACTATCATGAAGTACAATATGTCTCGAGAAAACAATGTCAGAATCACCGGGATCCGTTGAAGCATTCCAGAGTTATAACCTCATAAAGGGACAGTGGTCAGAATTGTAATAATTGGCCCGGTCATTAACGTGCAAACCACCCTCGGGGCTTAAGGGGTTAATATTTTCCTTTTCTTAGCCAGTCTCTGATATGGCTTTTTCTTTGCCACTCTGCTCTGAAGACCAGCATCCCGGAGTCACCTCTTCACTGACACTGGTGTTTTGCGTGTACTATTTAATGAAGCTGCCAGTTGAGGACCTGTGAGGCATCAATTTCTCGAACTACAGACTCTAATGTACTTGTCTTGTTCCTCAGTTGTGCAGCGGGGTCTCCCACTTCTCTTTCTACTCTGGTTAGAGCCTGTTTGTGCTCTCCTCTGAAGGGAGTAGGACACACCGTTGTAGGAAATCTTCAGTTTCTTGGCAATTTCTCACATTGAATACCTTAATTTCTAAGAACAAGAATAGTCTGTCGAGTTTCACATGAAAGTTCTTTTTTTCTGGCAATTTTGAGAGTTTAATGGAACCAACAAATGTAATGCTTCAGATTCTCAACTAGCTCAAAGGAAGGTCAGGTTTATAGGTTCTCTAACCAGCCAAACTGATAAATACTTGCACAAGAGTTTTCAAGGGTATTTTAACCATCCATTAGCCTTCTTACACGGTTAGCAAACACAAAGTACCATAAGAACACTGGAGTGATGGTTGTTGGAAATGGGCCTCTATACACCTATGAAGATATTGCATTACAAACCAGACATTTGCAGCTAAAATAGTCATTTACCACATTAACAATGCATAGAGTGTATTTCTGAATCATTTAATGTTAGGTCCATTGGAAAAAACTGTGCTTTTCTTTCAAAAATAAGGACATTTCTAAGTGACCCTAAATTTTTGAACGGTAGTGTATATATAGCTTTGTCACCATAAAAGGAAGGGGGCCCAGACACGTTTCTTGCACAGGGGCCCCAAACTTTCAGTGTGCGCTCCTGGCACACTGCAGCATTATAGAATACTGTATATCAGCCCTGAAAGTCGGTGGCCGTAACTTGTATCAGCCAAACCCGGTGACAGGTTCCCTTTAATGGCTTAAATAAAGTGATATGCTGACTGCCGGTTATATACCAGGTTACTATCTTAATTCACATAGTCTTTCAGTTATATTACTACCAAGGATGGGCCTACACAGTTTGGTTCACTGTGGAAATAGTGTTCACTGGTTACTCTGTTGGCAGATATGCAACAGCTACAGACCTTTTTGTGTGTAGGAGGAGTTTACAGTTTTCTGACAGTAGATGGCGATGTTGTTACTGTTATATGCTTAGTTGAATGTAATGCATATACTTGTACTTTGGTTTCACTTTCTCTCTGGTAAAAGGTCCTTCAGACTTCCTGTTATGCTGTATTAAGAAGCTGATGCATGTACCTCATGTTCTGAGTAGATAAAAGTTGAATTACCCCATATAATCTACTCTCACAAGTTTCTTCTGTGACCAAACTATGCAATGAATACAAAGTTCTCTCTATATTACACCTCATTTTGTCTTTGCTCTAATTGTAAAAATGATTATAGAGGACTGCATGGCTGCAGGATTACTAGTTGTCTAGTGATAATCTGCTGATAAAATTATGATTTTATCAAAATTGCACTAAGCAGCCCAGTAAGAGACACATTGCTGGAATCAGGATCTCTGTCTACATTTTGCTGCTCTCAGATTAAGTAGCCAAAGCTATGTCACAAACACCCTTTCCACGCATTTTCCAGCACTATTTTTTTGTTTTAGTACATATTGTTATAAAATAACAAAGGCAAGTATATTCTCCTTTTGTCAGGCCCATAGATCCAGAACAGAAATCTGAGGTGGACAGGAATCCAGAAGCAATAAATGCACCATCTGGATGTCAAAAGACACTCACAGGACAACCAATCATAGTCTTTAACGGTGTTATGACATCAGTTTAACCCCTTCATGACCCAGCCTATTTTGACCTTAATGACCTGGCCGTTTTTTGCAATTCTGACCAGTGTTCCTTTATGAGGTAATAACTCAGGAACGCTTCAACGGATCCTAGCGGTTCTGAGATTGTTTTTTCGTGACATATTGAGCTTCATGTTAGTGGTAAATTTAGGCCGATAGTTTTTGCATTTATTTGTGAAAAAAATGAAAATTTGGCGAAAATTTCGCAATTTTCAAATTTTGAATTTTTATTCTGTTAAACGCAAATTGTCTCTTCAGAGAGGAAGAGGACTAGAACTCTAGTGCCACCTATTGGAAGTAGCAATCCTAACAGCCAATGTCGACCCTTTAACGAGCCTTGTCACATGACTCAGGATAATAGCCAAACCAGAATCTCAATTTGCAGACACTGTGTTTCGCGGTACTGCCCCTCATCAGTGCAAAGTGGAGATCTGGTTTGGCTGATTGAGAGGCATCTGACCAGGATCCAAGAAGTATCGTTGCTCCTTGCGGAGAGTCTGAATTGTCTGAAGAGACAATTTGCATATTTCCCAGAGGAGCATTGCGGCTTTAAGTCTCCACACCTCGACATGCTTATCATGTCACTCTCAGCAAGGAGCAACGATACTTCTTGGATCCCTATTCTGTTAAACGAGAGAGTTATGTGACCCAAAACAGTTAATAAATAACATTGCCCACATGTCTACTTTACATCAGCACAATTTTGGAAACAAAATTTTTTTTTGCTAGGAAGTTATAAGGGTTAAAATTTGACCAGTGATTTCTAATTTTTACAACGAAATTGACAAAATCATTTTTTTTAGGGACCACCTCATATTTGAAGTCAGTTTGAGGGGTCTATATGGCTGAAAATATCCCAAAGTGACACCATTCTAAAAACTGCACCCCTCAAGGTGCTCAAAACCACATTCAAGAAGTTTATTAACCCTTCAGGTGCTTCATAGCAGCAGAAGCAACATGGAAGGAAAAAATGAACATTTAACTTTTTAGTCACAAAAATGATCTTTTAGCAACAATTTTTTAATTTTCCCAAGGGTAAAAGGAGAAACTGGACCCCAAAAGTAAAAGCTATTGTACAATTTGTCCTGAGTACGCCGATACCCCATATGTGGGGGAACCACTGTTTGGGCGCATGACAGGGCTCGGAAGGGAAAGAGCGCCATTTGAATTTTTCAATGGAAAATTGGCTCCAATCTTTAGCGGACACCATGTCCCGTTTGGAGAGCCCCTGTGTGCCTAAACATTGGAGCTCCCCCACAAGTGACCCCATTTTGGAAACTAAACCCCCCAAGGAGCTTATGTAGATGCATAGTGAGCACTTTGAACCCCCAGGTGCTTCACAAATTGATCCGTAAAAATGAAAAGTACTTTTTTTCACAAAAAATTTCTTTTAGCCTCAATTTTTTCATTTTCACATGGGCAACAGGATAAAATGGATCCTAAAATGTGTTGGGCAATTTTTCCTGAGTACACCGATACCTCATATGTGGTCATAAACCACTGTTTGTGCACACGGCAAGGCTCGGAAGGGAAGGAGCGCCATTTGACTTTTGAATGAAAAATTAGCTCCAATAATTAGCGGACACCATGTCGCTTTTGGAGAACCCCTGTGTGCCTAAACCATGGAGATCCCTCACAAGTGACCCCATTTTAGAAACCAGACCCCCCAAGAAACTTATCTAGATGCATAGTGAGCACTTTGAACCCCCAGGTGCTTCACAAATTGATCCGAAAAAATGAAAAAGTACTATTTTTTTTTAACAAAAAATTTCTTTTAGCCTCAATTTGTTCATTTCCACATGGGCAACAGGATAAAAGGGATCTTAAAATTTCTCCTGAGTACAATGATACCTCACATGTGGGGGTAAACCACTGTTTGGGTACACGGCAGGGCTCGGAAGGGAAGTAGTGACGTTTTGAAATGCAGACTTTGATGGAATGGTCTGCGGGCGTCACGTTGCGTTTGCAGAGCCCCTAATGTGCCTAAACAGTAGAAACCCCCCACAAGTGACCCCATTTTGGAAACTAGACCCCCCAAGGAACTTATTAGATATGTGGTGAGCACTTTGAACCCCCAAGTGCTTCACAGAAGTTTACAACGCAGAGCCGTGAAAATAAAAAATCATTTTTCTTTCCTCAAAAATTATGTTTTAGCAGGCAATTTTTTATTTTCACATGGGTAACAGGAGAAATTGGACCCCAATATTTGTTGCCCAGTTTGTCCTGAGTACGCTGATACCCCATATGTGGGGGTAAACTACTGTTTGGGCACACGTCAGGGCTCGGAAGGGAAGTAGTGACGTTTTGAAATGCAGACTTTGATGGAATGGTCTGTGGGCGTCACGTTGCGTTTGCAGAACCCCTGATGTGCCTAAACAGTAGAAACCCCCCACAAGTGACCCCAGTTTGGAAACTAGACCCCCCAAGGAACTTATCTAGATATGTGGTGAGCGCTTTGAACCCCCAAGTGCTTCACAGAAGTTTACAACGCAGAGCCGTGAAAATAAAAAATCATTTTTCTTTCCTCAAAAATTATGTTTTAGCAAGCAATTTTTTATTTTCGCAAGGGTAACAGAAGAAATTGGACCCGAATAGTTGTTGCCCAGTTTATCCTGAGTATGCTGGTACCTCATATGTGGGGGTAAACCACTGTTTGGGTGCAGGTCGGGGCTTGGAAGGGAGGGAGCACCATTTGACTTTTTGAGCGCAAGATTGACTGGAATCAATGGTGGTGCCATGTTGCGTTTGGAGACCCCTGATGTGCCCAAACAGTGGAAACCCCTCAATTTTAACTCCAACACTAACCCCAACACACCCATAACCCTAATCCCAACTCTAGCCATAACCTTAATCACAACCCTAACCCCAACACACCCCTAACCACAACCCTAAACCCAACACACCTCTAACCCTAATCCCAACCCTAACCCTAATCCTAACCCTAACCGTAATCCCAACCCTAACCACAACCCTAACCCCAACACACCCCTAACTCTAACCATAACCCTAACCACAATCCTAATCTTAACCCCATTTCCAACCCTAGCCCTAATTCCAACTCTAATTCCAACCCTAACCCTAAGGCTATGTGCCCACGTTGCCGATTCGTGTTTTGATTTTTCCACACCATTTTTGAAAAATCCACAGGTAAAAGGCACTGTGTTTTACCTGCGGATTTTCCGTGGATTTCCAGTGTTTTTTGTGCAGATTTCACCTGCGGATTCCTATTGAGGAACAGGTGTAAAACGCTGCGGAATCCGCACAAAGAATTGACATGCTGTGGAAAATACAACACAGCGTTTCCGCACGGTATTTTCCGCACCATGGGCACAGCGGATTTGGTTTTCCATAGGTTAACATGGTACTGTAAACCTGATGGAAAACTGCTACAAATCCGCTGCGGATCCACAGCCTTATCCGCACCATGTGCACATAGCATAATTCTAAGGCTACTTTCACACTTGCGTCGGTACGGGTCCGTCGCTATGCATCGGGCCGACGTACCGACGCATGTTGTGAAATTTGTGCACGATGTGGGCAGCGGATGCAGTTTTTCAATGCATCCGTTGCCCAGTCTAAAGTCCGGGGATGAGGGGGCGGAGTTTCGGCTGCGCATGCGCGGTCAAAAATGGCGGACGCGACGGTCAAAAAAAGTTCACTTGAACATTTTTTGTGCCGACCGTCCGCCAAAACATGACGGATCCGTTGCACGATGGATGCGACGTGTGGCCATCCGTCGCAATCTGTCGCTAATACAAATCTATGGGCAAAAAACGGATCCTGCGGGCACATTTGCAGGGTCCATTTTTTTCCCAAAACGATGGATTGCGACAGATGTCAAATGACGCAAGTGTGAAAGAGGCCTAACCCTAGTTCTAACCCTAATTCTAACGCTAACCCTAACCCTAACTCTAACCCTAGTGGAAAAATAAAATTAAATATATTTTCTTTATTTTATTATTGTCCCTACCTATGGAGGTGATAAAGGGGGGGTTCATTTACTATTTTTTTTATTTTGTTTGCTCTGATAGGTTTTATCACAGTGATCAAAATGTACCTGGAATGAATATGGAAGATGGCGGCGCCCGTGGACAAGACGGATGGACACCGGGAGGCTCGGTATGAGGGGGTGGGATCGGAGCATGGGGGGTGGATCGGAGCACATGGGGAGCGGACAGGAGGATGGAGGGAGCGGACAGGAGCGGACCACAGTACGGGACAGAACAGAGGACTGGGGAGGAGATCGGTGGCTATGGTGGGGGGCAGATCAGGGTTTCCAGCCATGGCCGATGATATTGCAGCATTGGCCATGGCTGGATTGTAATATTTCACCACTTTTTATAGGTGAAATATTGCAAATTGCTCTGATTGGCTGTTTCACTTTCAACAGCCAATCAGAGCGGTCGTAGCCATGGGGGGGCGAAGCCACCCCCCTTGGGCTGAAGTACCACTCCTCCTGTCCCTGTAGGTTGGGTGAAATTGGAGTTAACCCTTTCACCCGACCTGCAGGGACACGATCATTCTGTGACACAGAATATGCGTCACAGGTCAGATTGGCCCCGGACTTTCATGACGCATACGCTGTGTCACAGGTCGGGAAGGGGTTAATTAATAGATGACTGAATGACAGTGAATCCATTCCAATTCAAGGTAATAGTCAAACGGGCTCAAAGGAGGACGGACCTGTGATCAATAAAGTGTTGTGACCTTCATAACCCAGATCCCCCATGGGTCACATTAGGACGTGACCCACTCGTGACACTATCAACCATGAGTTACACCCATTTGTCAATTTGGTTATGCATTGTAAGAAGGAATGATAAAGGAACAGTACAACATAAAGTTCAGAGACATGTCAGGAGAGCTGAACGGTTCTCTATAATTGAATTGCACATGATGACAAGCTGATTCTAAGATGACGTGTAGTTGGCACTCTTATTGATAAGTTTTAACAGTTCAGTTCACATAAGGTAAATTGTAGAGGAAAAGAAGCATCAACTTGTAATCACTGAATATAATAGGCTGTCCATATAAAGCACAGATGAATCAGAGCTTCCAGTGAACTTGTTGCAGCCTTCCTAACCTGCCTACTAGACAAATGTCCCGAACAATTCCTCTTCACAAACTCTTTAAAGTGAATCTGTCAGTAGGATCAACCTTCCTGGGCCGTCTATATGGGCATGTAGGTAATAGGAAGCTGAACAAAATGATACCTTGATATATGCCATCTGATTTTTTATTCCAGAGAATTCCACATTATTTTTTATATGTAAATGAGATTCTCAGAACTATGTACAGGACACAGATTTCCCGGAGAGTCTGTCTCTGGAATTTTCTGTAAATAAAGGGGTTACCAGTGTGAGATATGGCTTCTCTCTGCTCTCCTGAACTCGCTGCAGAGCTGTGTGTGATTTTACCTGACACATTTGCAGGATTCTATCAGTGCTTCAGCTTCCTTCTCACGGGCAGACCGGGCTGTAATACAGCAGAGCTGTGAGAGCTACAGCAATTGTGTTTGTTATTAGATAAACTTCAGTTCTACTGTTCTGTGTTAGCTCCATGTCTCACAGTGGTAATTCCCCCTCTCATATACAATATGCTCTGGAGACATGTTCTCATGCAGATCAATGTTCGGCCCTCAGATCTTAAAAGCTCATTTAAGTATAAGTAATTGTGTATTTCTCTAGAATAAGACATTGGATGGCAAATATCAAGGTATCATTATATTCGGATTCCTATGACCTACATACCCATATAGACAGTTTAGGAGGGTTGATCCTACTGACAGATTCCCTTTAAATAAAAGTTTAAAAGTTTCAACATGAAAAAGTGGAGTCTCTCCATCATCCCTCCTCTTCACAGTTTAAAAACAGATTTATTAGGTTCACTTAGCTTCTATTGTCTAAATATTTTAAGGGAATACTTCAGAAATGCATTGTTGAGTGCTGACCCGGCTGGTGGCAGATGCACTGTACTTAATGTTAGCTAGTTCATCAGAATCACATGGTAGATTGGAGGCTCAGCTAATGCCTGACATACTTTGTAGTTCCTCACCTGGGACCTCACACGTAGGGGGTGTCTGCCCCGGTCCAGTCCTTGTACCCTTTATCTCGTCACCATTCTTGGTAACACACCAACTGTATCCGGTGCTGCCGTGGAACTGCAATGGACTAAAGTAGCCTTTTTCATCACAGTCCGGTACAAAGGCTCCCAGTAAAGGTTCTGTTGCGCTGAGCACTTTATTACGTTCTTTTATACAGAGCGTTTCACCTGATAAGACAAATACAGAATAATTGGTGTTATTATCTGTATATTCCTGACTATATTGTAGGATGACCTTCATACCATACTTTCATCAAATATTTCTAAGCCCATCAGAGCTGATGTAGGCCGAGCTTAGATCCATCTTCTTCTCTATCACTTCAGCATACAATGACAAGGAGCCCAACAATGATTTTACACAATTATAGAGTCACAATGTATCAGTGATAAATCATTATAGTGACTCCGTGTAGTGTTATATCTGTAATCACTGCCTGTAATAACATCGATGCACAGGGAGAGGATGGAAGAATAAAGTAGATCCTTACCAGAAGCTTCACATGGTTTTGGCGGTTTTCCAGGGAAAGTTCTGGAACAAAAAACCTCTTCCCCATATTCATCCACACACCAGGAGTAGACATGGGACTGCTGAGGTTGATAGTTGCCCTTTTCATCACATTCCGGCACAAAAACTGCCGGTGAAGGTTTAGCACTGAGCAGTTTCTGACGTTTCTTCAAGCAGGGAGGTTTGTTTGCTAAAAATGGATATATGATAACAAAGGTTTGATGAAGACTGAATTATACAAACACATTACTAGTATTGTACATCTTCATATTTATTGATAAATATATGGTATCCTGTAATTATTACTTTAGGGAAGGAAGATCCTCAAATAATGCAAATTAAAAAAAAAAAAATCAGATTATCGATAAGGTTGTAATTTCATTTTTGATGGGATTATTTTGCACAATGTAAAATTTAATACAGACCTGTTGTGTGCTCTGCTGCTCTATTGTACTCTTTGTGCATGCAGGAGCAATGCTTTATATGAAACCCAATGGGAAACCTCAAAGACAAAGAAAGGTACAGTGGAGCAGTTTAAGGCTTCTTTCACACTTCTGTCTTCCAAATCTGCACAGGATCCGTCAAGACGTTGAAATGACGGATCCTGTGCAGATTGTGGAAAACGTGTGCACTGGGCCCGTCTTTCTGACGGACCAGTTGAGGCTATGTGCACCTGTTGTGTATGCGTCTTCGCAGTGGTTTTCTGCTGCGAAAAAAACGCATACACAACACAAACCATGTAAAAAAAATAAAAAATCGCAGTATTCTCACCTACCGGCATTCCCGCGCAGCGATGTTCCCAGCAGCTAGCGTTCCTAGTAATACATTACGACTTCTCGCGAGATTTCGCAATGTATTACTAGGAAGTAACGCTAGCTGCTGGGAACATCGGTGACGCTGCGCGGGACGCCGGTAGGTGATAATATTGCGATTTTAAATTTTTTTTATAATTTTTAACATTATATCTTGTTACTATTGATGCTGCATAGGCAGCATCAATAGGAAAAAGAGAAAGAGAGCGAGTGAGAGAGAATTTCCCTGACGGGAAATTCTTCCACGCATGCTCTCTTTGAAAAGGCGGGACCCGTCGCTGGATTCCTGCTTTTCACAGTCAGCGATGCATCCTGCGCCCATAGGCCACTATTGTAGCCAGTGACGGGCAGAGCAGGATTCGTCGCTGAGTGATTTTCCGTCGTGCAGAAAAAACGTTCCTCTGAACATTTTCTCTGCCCGACGGACCTTTTTTTATGCAGGATCCAGTGAAAGACGGATGAAACAGATGGCCATCCGTCACAATCCGTCGCTAATACAAGTCTATGGGAAAATGCAGGATCCTGCATTCTCAAAAAAACAACGGATTGTGACGGGAGCTGAAAGACGGAAGTGTGAAAGAGGCTAAATGTGAATTTCCTTTAAAATGGTTACACTCAATGATTGTTGTACAGTGAAGAGTTAAGGAAAGTGAGATTTTGATGCTGGCAAGGGATAACAAGGAACAGTCTCCATGTCATCTCAGATTTGATACTCCTCTTCAAACTCAGGAATCGGCATTCAGACTCCTTCAGTTGTGCCAACTACTTGCCCTTGCAAGAAGTCTAATTTTTGATCCAACAGTGAATTCACTTTTCACTCACAGAAATAAGCCTCTTTGCTCTCCCCCGGATGGTGCAAAACCTCACCTTCTCTGTAACAGCAGTACTCTCATAAAGGTGAGCTTATTTTCTTTACTTGGAGCAAAATACAATAACTGAAGCTCTGGGTGACACTTTTTGCATACTTTCCTGTGTCCATCTCTAACGCCCTCTCATCCCTACCTACTAGCTATCTATGATGCAGTAATTTTTCTTCTGTGCTGCACAGCTTTCTTCTTTCTGCAAGTCTGTGCCATTTGCATGTGTCTCACCTTTCTTGGTAGGACAAGTAACATTGCATGCCATTTTTATGACAGAAGTGCGAAACTTAAAAAATACAATTTGTAACACAAAAGTGGAGTATGCTAAAAATAAAAACAAGTTTTACTCTAGAAAATTGAAGTACAGGCTTTGATAGCTTCCCCCTAATGTTTTCCACCAAATAGTGAAATTGTGTCACTATAAGGAAATAATAGTAAATGTTATAGGTACTGAAGATGGGTCATACATAGGGGCTTATGCTTTGGAGGAGTATGCTTTATCCTAAACTCCTGCTCGTATTGTTTTTCACCTTTGTCTGGATCATTACAGAATAATAAGGAGATTATATTACTATACTGTCTATTTTTTATGTATATATACAGTATATATACAGTCATGTCGAAAAGTCTTAACACCTTGAAATTGTTCCAAGAAAACCCATGATCTATGGCGCAAACCCAGCTGTCTGACCCTGGTCATTACATTGCGACCCAAAATCCTTTGGTTTGGTTATCTTCAGATTCCTGATGACTTGCACATAGTCAAGGCAGCAAGTGCCAGAGACAACAAAACACCTACAAAACATCTTTCAACTTCAATTTGACTGTAGGTACTGTGTTATTTTCTTTGTTCTTTTTTTGTAAGCCTCATTCCAGTAGAATGAGGTGGTTTACCCAAAAGCTCTATCTTAGGCTCATCTGTCCACAAGACCCTTTCCCAGAAGGATTTTGGCTTAATCACGTACATTTTGGTAAACTTCAGTCCAGCTTTTTTATGTCTTTTTGTCAGCAGTGGGGTATTTCTGGGTCTCCTGTTAAAGGGTTTGATTTCATTCAAATGTCAACGGATAGTTTGCGCTGATGCATCCTGAGAGTGCAGAACAGCTTGAATTTCTTTGGAACTTGATTGGTGCTGCTTAACCAACAACTGTACTATCCCATGTTGAATCTGTCATCGATTTTTCTCTGCCATCAACGTCCAGGGAGATTATCTACAATGCCACGGGTTGTAAACTTCTTGATTATGTTGTGCACGGTGGACAAAGGAACACCAAGATCTCTGGAGATGGACTTGTAACCTTGAGATTGTTGATATTTTTCAAAATTTTGGGTTCTCAAGTCCTCACACAGTTCTCTTCTCCTCTTTCTGTTCTCTATGCTTAGTGTGGCACACACAGATACTCAATGCAAAGATTGAGTAAACTTCTCCCCTTTTTATCTGGTTTAATGTGTGATTTTCATATTGCTCACACCTGTTACTTGCCACATGTGAGTTTGAACTAGCATCACATGCTTGAAACAAACAATTTTAGAAAGGTGCCAACACTTTTGTCTGGCCCATTTTTGGAGTTTTGTGTGAAATGTTGTCCAACTTGCCTCCTTTTCTCTGTTTTTGTGTGTTGTTCCAATACACAAAAGGAAAAAACATGTCCATAACAAGACATGTACTGTAGCTGCAATAATTTTCTGGGAGAAATACTGTACATTAATTTCTGGAACAGTTTCAAGGTTGCCACTGCCCACACTACCAGCCATGACTTTGTGTATGTATATATGTGTGTGTATATATATATATATATATATATATATACTGTATATATATATATATATATATATACCGTATATACTCGAGTATAAGGCGACCCGAGTATAAGCCGACCCCCCTAATTTTGCCACAAAAAACTGGGAAAACTTATTGACTCGAGCCCAGGGTAGGAAATGCAGCAGCTACCGGTGAATTTCAAAAATAAAAATAGATGCTCCATACCGTTGATTATTGCCCCATAGATGCTCCATATAAAGCTGTGCCATGTATAATGCTCTGCACCATTCATTATGGCCCCATAGATGCTCCATATAAAGCTGTGCCATATATAATGCTCTGCACCGTTCATTATGGCCCCATAGATGCTCCATATAAAGCTGTGCCATATATAATGCTCTGCACCGTTCATTATGGCCCCATAGATGCTCCATATAAAGCTGTGCCATATATAATGCTCTGCACCATTCATTATGGCCCCATAGATGCTCCATAGAAAGCTGTGCCATATATAATGCTCTGCACCGTTGATTATTGCCCCATAGATACTCCATATAAAGCTGTGCCATGTATAATGCTCTGCACCGTTCATTATGGCCCCATAGATGCTCCATATAAAGCTGTGCCATATATAATGCTCTGCACCGTTCATTATGGCCCCATAGATGCTCCATATAAAGCTGTGCCATATATAATGCTCTGCACCGTTCATTATGGCCCCATAGATGCTCCATATAAAGCTGTGCCATATATAATGCTCTGCACCATTCATTATGGCCCCATAGATGCTCCATAGAAAGCTGTGCCATATATAATGCTCTGCACCGTTGATTATTGCCCCATAGATACTCCATATAAAGCTGTGCAATATATAATGCTGCTGCTGCTGCAATAAAAAAAAAAAATCACATACTCACCTCTCTTCGCTCAGGACCCCCGGCACTTTCAATATTCACCGGTCCTCGTTCCGGTGCGGCTCCGTCTCCAGCACTGACGCTCAGCAGAGGGCGCGCACTGACTATGTCACCGCTCCCTCTGACCTGAGCGTCATAGCCAGAGGACGCTGATGACTGAGCCGCACCGGAACGAGGAGCGGTAAATATCGCGCAGCGCTCCCCTCCCCGTATACTTACCTGCTCCTG
Source organism: Ranitomeya variabilis (assembly GCF_051348905.1). NCBI lineage: Eukaryota > Metazoa > Chordata > Amphibia > Anura > Dendrobatidae > Ranitomeya > Ranitomeya variabilis. The sequence continues at coordinate 1,005,117,894 of NC_135233.1, read as the reverse complement.
GCGTGGTCGCTGCTTCTTCCACCGCTGCATCTTCTTCCTGTATTGAGCGGTCACCGTTGCCGCCCATTGCAGTCATGAATATGCGGCTCCACCCCTATGGGAGGTGGAGCCGCATATTCATGACTGTAATGAGAGGGACCATGTGACCGCTCAGTACAGGAAGAAGATGCAGCGCTGGAAGAAGCAGGGACTGCAGGGACCGCGCCGGGAGTAGGTGAGTATAACTAGACAGCCCCCGCTCCCCCTCCCCTGCCGACCCCCGGGTATGACTCGAGTATAAGCCGAGAGGGGGACTTTAAGCCCCCAAAAATGAGCTGAAAATCTCGGCTTATACTCGCGTATATACGGTATATATACACTGTGTTCCAAATTTTTATGCAAATTGGATTTAAGTGTCGTAAAGATTTAATTGTTTTGTTTTTCAAATAAACTTGTGGATGGTATTGTGTCTCAGGGCTCAATGGATCACTGAAATCAACCTGAAACACATGTGATAATTAGTTTTCCAGGTGATTCTAATTAAAGGAAAACTACTTAAAAATGATGTTCCACATTATTAAGCAGGCCACAGGTTTCAAGCAATATGGAAAATAAAAAGGATCTCTCTGTTGCTGAAAAGCATCAAATAGTGCAATTCCTTGGTCA